>NC_134857.1:69189892-69789892 GCF_049852395.1 Peromyscus maniculatus bairdii
ATCATGGTGTGTGGTTTTCAAAGTCAGACAGCAGGCAGATTGGTTTCCTTCCACTGTTGGTTTAGGGCGGAGTTCCTAGAGAAGTTGTTTTGGAGATTCTGGTGACGTTCTTCTTGGTGTATTTGCAGAAGAACAAGAGAATGAAGAAAGTGATAAAAGGAAAAAAAAAAAACACCAAAAAGGCTATTGTCTTTGTTAGAGTTTCTAATACTGTAAAGAAACACCATGACCATATCAACTCTTATAAAATGAAACATTTATTTGGGTGGCATACATTTTCAAATGTTTAGTGTTGTTTTTAACTAAGTTTCTATTGTTCTATTTTATCAATAAAGACTGGGGAACCAGATGCTGGGGTGAAAAACCTGCTAGCTCAGAGAGGCAGAGAAAACACCTCGCTGCTTCCTCTTCCTCCCTTTTCCCAGGAAGAGAGCTTTCTCTTATGCTGTCTCGAATAAGACTTCTCTGACTGGTTGTCCCTCCCATCTACTTCCTGTGCATCTCTCTCTCTTTCCCTTTCCCTCTCCCCCTCTCTCTCTGTCTGTCTCTCTCCTTCTCCCTCTCTCTCCTCCTGATTTCATCTTACTTTTTATGGTTATTTCCTGTCAACTTGTAGCTTACTCCACCTTTTGACCTAAGGTTGATTTTATTTTATCTTGTTTTCAATATTCAAGCAGAAAGCTCTTCGATTAAAGGTGTGTTGTGATATTTTCTCTGTACTCTAACAAATAAAGCTTGCCTGGCAATCAGAGTGTGGAGCTAGTCACTGGAGGCCAGGCAGTGGTGGCACACATCTTTAATCCCAGCACTTGGGATCTCAAGCCTTTTATCCCAGCACTTGAAAGGAAGAAACAGGAAGTGATATGGCTGGGATGAAAGAGGAAGTGACAAGGCAAGGTGGAGACAGGACTCAGCCCCTTTCAGACTGAGGACTTGGTAAAGTAAGAAGTGGCTGTGCCTTGCTCCTTTGTCTCTCTGATCTTTTAGCATTTACCTCTATATCTGACTTCAGGTTTTTATTATTAAGACCAATTAGAATTCGTGCTACATGTGACATCCAAACGTTTGGCAAGAATTTCCACATAAAACCTGAGAAGCTTAAAAAAAGGATTCTAAACACACAAAAACGGAGTCAAATGAAGATTCTTGGTAACCATCTTTTCTCAGGTAGGCTCTGTTTGCTAGCAGAGAGCAGAGGTGTGGCTCCTTTTAGAGATGACTTCCTCTTGATTCAGCTTTAGTGGCAAAAACTTCATGGCTTTTTTTGTTTGTTTGTTTGTTTGTTTTTGGTTTTTTGAGAAAGGCTTTCTCTGTGTAACAGCCCTGGCTGTCCTGGAACTCACTCTGTAGACCAGGCTGATCTGGAACTCACAGAGATCTCCCGAGTGCTGGGATTAAAGCATCCAGAGCCCTGATACCAAACACTTAGATGGAGTTTATGAGATGTGGGTGGCACACTACTCAGTAGCAGTATGGACCCAAAAACTTCTCAAGAGTTGGAGCGGTAAATACGACTTTCACAGCTTTAGTCTTAGCCATGCCAGCTTAGCATCTTAAATGTTCATGTGATCAGAAAAAGATAGATATATGCAGTAAAGACAGATTCAAAAACAGCAACAACAAAACCCCTCTAAGCTGGTTACAGTGTGTTTAAAAATATACATAGGCTTGAGAGAGTAACAGAAGCTATAGACAGTCATAAGAAAGAAATAGTTTCAAATAGTTTAAAAAAAGAGTAAAGTAATATTTTTTTAAAAAGCCACGCAAAGATGGAAAATACACAGCGAGTCTGGATATTGTATGTTATTGTGTTGTCTTTGAATTGTTTGACAGCTGAATAAGGAGAAATAGTTGCTAAGGGACATTTGATTATAAATATTGCTGGGCTGGATCTTGGTCAGAATGCCTTTAATTCCAACACTTGAGAGGCAGAGGCAGGTGGATCTCTGTGAGTTCAAGGCCAGTTTGGTCTACAGACTGAGTTTCAGAACAGCCAATGCTGTTACACAGAGAGAGCCTTTCTCAAAAAACCAAAAAGAAAAAAAATGAATGTTGCTGAATTAATCCAACGTATATATTTTGAAAAAGCTTTGACTTCAGAATTTAAGTCAAAAGAATCGTTACTTTGGAGAAGAGGTTATGCTTTTATTTTCACTGGAAATGAGAGACTGTGGATTCATTCTTTGTGAAGAAAAGTCAGATTTAGCCAGGCTGTGGTGGCGCACGCCTTTAATGGCAGCATTTGGGAGGCAGAGGCATATGAAGCTCTCTGTGAGTTTCAGGCTAGCATGGGCTACAAAGTGAGTTCCAGGACATTTAGGACTGTTATACAGAGAAACCCTGTCTCAGATTTGATGGAGGAAGACCCCTGAACAATCTCCAATGGGAACAGATGGCCCAGATGATCCAACATTTCAGAGCATCACTGTTTCAGTTTCCTCTGAGTTATGCATCCAGAAAGGCTTTAAGACTGCTGGCTGAGATGATTCAGCCTCACAAACTACTCCAGTCAGGACTTGACCATAATTCTAAATTTTCTCAGGGTCCTCATAAGATTAACAGCACCCCCAATCAGCAGGAAGTAGCCTAGAAAAATATGCCCACATTCCCAAAAATGGATTATGGATGTTTGTCTTTGTTTAGGACATTTGGTTACAAATTGTTATTGGTCATAGTCAATCTTCTAGAAGAAGAAGGAGGGATATAATATAGAAATGATGGGGAGAAAAGGGTAGATTATTAAATCTACTTTAATCAAAAAAGGTACCAAGCCACTGAGAAAAGGTACCAAGTCACGTGGCTAAATATAGATAATAATTATTGGTTAATTTAAGTGTAAGAGCTAGTTAGTAATAACGATGAGCTACCAACTGAGCATATATATGTCATATAAATCCTCTCAGTCAATTATTTGGGAAGCTCTGCTTGGTATTTGGGAACAGGCAGGTGGGAGAGAAATTCCCGCCTACAGTGTGTTCTAGGGCTGAGCCTAACCACAGCTAGAGCAGGTTTTTCCAGTAAATAATACAATCTCTAGGTTCAGAGTATGGTATTTGAGCATATATTAGACCTCAAAGCCTGTATCCACAGTGACACACTTCCTCCAATAAAACTACAGTTGCTTGAACAAGGCCACACCTCCTAATAATGCCATTCCCTTTATGGATCATTTATTTTCTTTTTTTGTTTGTTTTTTCGAGACAGGGTTTCTCTGTGTAGCTTTGCGCCTTTCCTAGAACTCACTCTGTAGACCAGGCTGGCCTTGAACTCACAGAGATCCATCCGCCTGGCTCTGCCTCCTGAGTGCTGGGATTAAAGGCGTGCACCATCACCGCCTGGCGGATCATTTATTTTCAAACCACCACAGGTACCAAGAGGAAACGAGATGGAAAGGGCCAAGAACAAGGGACAGTGGCACATGACCTGAAACTGGATGACGTGCTCGATCGTACCTTAGAGGATGGTGCTAAGCAGTACAATCTGACAGCAATCAATGTACGGAATATCCTGCATGTGAGTAGCCATGGGCAGCTGTGTCGTCAGCCTAGAATCTTCCCAGCGAGTACAAATAAGTAGACTTGTAAGTCCCTTGACTCCTGGTACTGAATTAGCAATTTTGTCAGTTAAGTGTGACAAAATGTTTTATATCTAAGGATACGTTCTCTTTGCTCTCAGTACAAGTGAGAAGTCTGAACAGGTGTTGAGAAGATGAACTACCTGTATTTCCTTCCACTGGTTTGATCAATAAGATTCCTAGTCAGCAAAGCATCCATAGTAGTTAGTAGTGTTTTGTTTTGTATATCATGTGTGAAGACTGCCTTTGAGAGCTAGCAGACTATTTGCTTAGCACGCACAACAGGCAAGGTTAAAAAAAATGCCTTTGATACATAGTTCTCTTCCAACTCTGACCTGGGCCTGCAGATTTTCTGTCCCAGCAGCAGGTAATGAACAGGCCATTTGCCGCAACACTGTTTCAAGGCTTGCTTCTGCCTTCTTGATCCGTAGTTGCTTTTATTGAACTCAGTTTGAGGATCTAGCTTCTGCTTATCTTCCACAAAGGTCTAGTGGCAATTCCATAGAGATGAATATTGTCCAGATGACAAATCTCGTGGCATAAGTGGGCTTTTTCTCCCTCCTCCAGGAAGTCATCACAAATGAACATGTTGTAGCCATGATGAAAGCTGCCATCAGTGAGACAGAAGACATGCCATTGTTTGTGAGTAGCCCCCCCCGTCACTCTTTCCATGTCGTGGGAACTTTCCAACGTGGGAGATCATGTGGAGTTTGCAAGGAACTTGGCACATCTCAGACTGGAAAATTCCCATGGTGATGTTTATTGACTACTTTCTTCCTGTGTCTCCCTTCTTAGGAGCCTAAGATGACACGCTCTAAGCTGAAGGAAGTGGTGGAGAAAGGAGTGGTATGTGTTCTGAGTCTTTTTTTTTTCTTTTTCTTTTTTAAATTTATTTTATTTTATTTTACAATACCATTCAGTTCTACATATCAGCCACGGGTTCCCCTATTCTCCCCCCTCCCATCCCCTCCCCTTACCCCCATCCCACCCCCCATTCCCACCTCCTCCAGGGCAAATCCTCCCCCGAGGACTGCGATCAACCTGGTAGACTCAGTCCAGGCAGGTCCAGTCCCTTCCTCCCAGACTGAGCCAAGCGTCCCTGCATAAGCTCCAGGTTTCAAACAGCCAACTCATGCAATGAGCACAGGACTTGGTCCCACTGCCTAGTTGCCTCCCAAATTGATCAAGCCAATCAACTGTCTCACCTATTCAGAGGGCCTGATCCAGCTGGGGGCCCCTCAGCCTTTGGTTCATAGTTCATGTGTTTCCATTCATTTGGCTATTTTTTTTCAATAATTGAGTAAAACTAAAATTTATTATAAGCCACAGTCGTCCTAGGGACCTCCATGCTATATATATATAGCCTCCATGGTTCTATGGGTTGTGGTCTGATTGTTCTTTATTTTATATCTAGAATCTACTTATGAGTGAGTACATACCATGACTGTCTTTCTGGGTTTGGGTTACCTCACTCAGGATGATTTTTTCTAGTTCCATCCATTTGCCTGCAAATTTCATGCTTTCATTGCTTTTCTCTGCTGAGTAGTACTCCATTGCGTATATGTACCACATTTTTTTCATCCATTCTTCCGTTGATGGGCATCTAGGTTGTTTCCAGGTTCTGGCTATTACAAATAGTGCTGCTATGAACATAGCTGAGCATGTATCTTTATAGTATGAATCAGCATTCCTTGGGTATATGTCCAACAGTGGGATGGCTGGGTCTTGAGGTAGTTCGATTCCTAATTTTCTGAGAAACCACCATACTGATTTCCACAGTGGTTGTACAAGTTTACATTCCCACCAACAGTGGAGGAGTGTTCCCTTTGCTCCACATCCTCTCCAACATTGACTGTCATTGGTGTTTTTGATCGTAGCCATTCTGACAGGTGTAAGGTGGTATCTCAGAGTCGTTTTGATTTGCATTTCTCTGATGATTAAGGATGTTGAGCATTTCTTTAAATGTCTTTCAGCCATTTGTGATTCTTGTTTTGTGAATTCTCTGTTTAGCTCTTTAGCCCATTTTTTAATTGGACTGTTCAGTATTTTGATGTCTAGTTTCTTGAGTTCTTTATATACTGTGGAGATCAATCCTCTGTCAGATGTGGGGTTGGTGAAGATCTTTTCCCATTCTGTTGGCTGTCTTATTGACTGTGTCTTTTGCCCTACAAAAGCTTCTCAATTTTGAGAGGTCCCATTTATTAATTGTTGTGCTCAGGGTCTGTGCTGTTGGTGTTTTATTTAGGAAATGGTCTCCAGTGCCAATGCGTTCTTACTTTCTTTTCTATTTCCTTCCTACTTTCTTTTCTATTAAGTTTAGTGTAACTGGATTTATGTTCAGGTCTTTGATCCACTTGGACTTGAGTTTTGTGCATGGTGACAGATATGGATCTATTTGTAATCTTTTACATATTGACATCCAGTTATGCCAGCACCATTTGTTGAAGATACTTTCTTTTTTCCATTGTATAGTTTTGGCTCCTTTGTCAAAAACAAGGTGTTCATATGTGCATGGATTAATGTCAGGGTCTTCAATTCGATTCCATTGGTCCATATGTTGGTTTTTATACCAGTACCAAGCTGTTTTTAATTACTATAGCTCTATAGTAGAGTTTAAGGTCAGGGATGGTGATGCCTCTAAAGGTTGCTTTATCGTATAGGATTCTTTTAGCTATCCTGGGTCTTTTGTTTTTCCATATGAAGTTGAGTATTTTTCTTTCCAAGTCTGTGAAGAATTGTGTTGGGATTTTGATGGGGATTGCATTGAATTTGTAGATTGCTTTTGGTAAGATTGCCATTTTTACTATGTTAATCCTACCTATCCATGAGCATGGGAGATCCTTCCCTTTTCTGATATCTTCTTCAATTTCTTTCTTTAGAGATTTAAAGTTCTTATCAAAAAGGTCTTTCACTTGTTTAGTTAGTGTTATCCCAAGGTATTTTATATTATTTGTGGCTATTGTAAAGGGTGATGTTTCTCTGACTTCTTTCTCAGCCCTTTCATCATTTGTGTATAGGAGGGCTACTGATTTTTTTGAGTTGATCTTGTATCCTGCCACTTTACTGAAGGAGTTTATCAGCTGTAGGAGTTCCCTGGTAGAGTTTTTGGGGTCACTTATGTATACTATCATATCATCTACAAATAGTGAAAGTTTGACTTCTTCCTTGCCAATTTTTATCCCTTTGATCTCCTTTTGTTGTCTTATTGCTCTAGCTAGAACTTCTAGTACTATATTGAATAAATATGGGGAGAGTGGACAGTCTTGTCTTGTTCCTGAATTTAGTGGTATCGCTTTGAATTTCTCTCCATTTAATTTGATGTTTGCTGTTGGCTTCCTATAAATTGCTTTTATTATGTTTAGAAATGTTCCTTGTATTCCTGATCTTTCTAAGACATTTATCATGAAGGGGTGTTGGATTTTGTCAAAGGCTTTTTCAGCATCTAAGGAGATGATCATGTGGTTTTTTCTTTCAGTTTGTTTATATGGTGTATTACATTGACTGACTTTTGTATGTTGAACCATCCTTGCATCCCTGGGATGAATCCTACTTGGTCGTGATGGATGATTGTTTTGATGTATTCTTGGATTTGGTTTGCCAATATTTTGTTGAGTATTTTTGCATCAATGTTCATGAGGGAGATTGGTCTGTAGTTCTCTTTCTTTGTTGCATCTTTGTGTGGTTTGGGTATCAGGGTAATTGTAGCCTCATAAAAAGAGTTTGGTAGTGTTCCTTCTGTTTCTATTGTGTGTGTTCTGAGTCTATTTATCTGGGGAAAAAGAATCCCGTTCTTAGTTATTCATAGAGAAGAAATTCCTGAACAGTTTTGGTCTGGGTTTGCCTTTTGAAAAATTATGTGTTGGGGAATAGAGAGATGGCTCAGAGGTTAAGAACACTGGCTGTTCTTCCAGAGGTCCTGAGTTCAAGTCCCAGCAACCACATGGTGGCTCACAACCATTTGTAATGAGATCTGGCTCCCTCTTCTGGCCTGCAGGCAGAATACTGCCTACATAATAAATAAATAAATCTTAAAAAAAAAACAATGACGTGTGGGCAGGGACTCTTAGCTCAGTGTGAGAATGCTTACCTAAAATCCGTGGGATCACAAGTGTGAGCCACCCCACTAGTTTTTCATGCTGTGCCATGGCATGGACCAAGGAACCTTGACAATAACCAAGTCACATCCTGGTTAGTGCTTTTTTCTTTCTCTCTGTGTAGCTTTGCCGCTGCCACTGCTGCTGGTGGTGGTGGTGGAGGGTTGGTTGAGGCAGGGTCCCACGCTATGACCCAGGCTGACCTGGAACTTACAGTGTAGCCCAGGTTCCTCTCAGCTTTCGGCTCTCTTCCTCTCTCAGTCCTGCAAGTGAGGCATTATAAACCCCACAGATATTTGAGAATAGTATGTTCTGTGACAGTCGACACCTGTAGACCACTGTAGCTACTGACTAAGTCGATAGGACTTTCTGATTATCAGGAAAAGGAAGGGCAGTTACATGTTATTCCTGATGTTCTCTTTGATAGGTCATTCCAACTTGGAATATCTCACCAATTAAGAAGGCCAATGAAATTAAGGTAAACTTAGGAGATGTCATTGTTACTCTTTTCCCAAAATACTTCAGTTTTGAAATCTAACTACTTCCTCTGTACACACTAATTATAGACGTGCCTTTTTTTCCCCCTCTTTTTCCTTTTTTCTTTTTTTATTACAGGTTTGGGATTTTCCATTGTGTTACACCTCACCTTGCATCTCATGGAGTCATACAAACTCTGCCTGTGGTGTTTGATGTGACTGCACATTAGATTCACAGAATTCTCCCCCGGCCCCTAATATCTTCACTTTCTTTTCCAAATTGTGTGATTTGTGCTTCCCTCCTCCCTCCCTGCCTCCCTCCCTCCCTGCCTCCCTCCCTCCCTGCCTCCCTCCCTCCCTGCTTCCCTCCTCCCTCCCTGCTTCCCTCCCTCCCTGCTTCCCTCCTCCCTCCCTGCTTCCCTCCCTCCCTGCTTCCCTCCCTCCCTCCCTGCCTCCCTCCCTCCCTCCCTGCTTCCCTCCCTCCTTGCTTCCATCCTCCCTCCCTCCCTCCCTCCCTCCCTCCCTCCCTTCTTTCCATCTGTCCTCTGCTGCTGCTGGAACCCAGAGCCTTATGCATGGCGAGCATGCATTCTGCCTCTGAGCTTCCTGTTCTCCAGCCCTGTGCCATTTCTCTCTCTTTGTTATTTTCTATTGACTTACTTGTCTTGTGTGGTGGGTGGTGGGAGCCCCTGCCATAGCATGTGGGAATTGGTTCTCTCCTTCTGCCTTACCGTCCTGAGGATTGAACTCGGTCATTGAGCTTGTGTCTCTGGCTGCTGAGCCGCGCCCCTCCCCGCCATCTTTTGTGTTTCTATTAAAGCAGCCTCCACAGTTTGTGGATATTCACCTTGAAGAAGATGATTCCTCAGACGAGGAGTACCAGCCAGATGAAGAGGAGGAGGATGAGACAGCTGAAGAGGTTAGTGAGGCTCATTGTGAGTGCAGAAGAAAGCTGGGCTTGATAAGGATGGCTGCTTTAGTGACTGAGTATTGCCACCACTCTATAGAGATGATGGAGACGCGGTTCTCTTTTCTAATAATTTCTTTGCTGTGAGGTGTTTTTCTGCTCTTCAAACCCCCTACATATTTCAGCTTACATTATGAAATGTAACACATACAACACCAGGATATACTATGATCTCAGCACTCGGGAAATGGAGTTAGGAGGGCCAGGAGTTCAGTTTATCTTCAGCTACACAGTGTATTCTAGACGCTGTATTAGCAACATGCAGTGTACCGCCACCCCGATGTCTTGATGGTTATTTGCTGTTTTCTGTATAGTTCTGTCACCTGAATAGACACCTCTGTATACTATGGTTTCATTTTTTTGTTATGACTTTGTCATATTTTCAATTTTATTTTAGTTTTGAGAAAAGGTCTCAGTATGTAGCCCTGACTGGCCTGGAGTCCCCGGTAGATCAGGCTAGCCTCAAACTCATAGAGATCCTCCTGCTTCTGCCACCTGAGTGCTGGGGATGAAGCTGTTTGCCACCATGCTTGGATACTAACACTTTGCAAAAGAGTCTTCTTTTTCTCCTTCTGGTTTTTGTTAATGCCTTACCCTTTGACAGTTTATAATGAAGATGAGGCTACATAATTATTTTACATACTGCATGCTTGTGTACGTGTGTATGTCCGTGTTATCTGTGGGTGGGGTGTGTCGTTTGTGTGTGCATGCCACCGTTTGCTGTGGGGATAAGAGGACACGTGGTAAGAGTTGATTCTTCCCTTCCACCATGTGCATCTGGGGAGTCAAAGTCAGGGGGTCAGGCTCGGTCACATACATCTAGTCATCTGCTGGCCATCTTGCAGCCCACGTCCCCAGGGACTGGTATTTCATGATTTATTCTGTTGTGACAGTCGTGCTCTGGACTGAGGTGGGGCACACACGTGAGCGTGCACTGGGTTTGTTTTAGAGCTTATTGGAAAGTGATGTTGAAAGCACTGCCTCGTCTCCACGTGGAGTGAAGAGATCCAGACTGCGAGCGTCTTCTGAAGTGGCTGAGACAGACGAGGAGAGTGGCATGTTGTCAGAGGTAACCCAGCGTCAGACGAGAGAGACTTGGACATATGTGTGAGCTGTGGCTTCTCTTAGGAGTAGCTGATTTACCAGTGGTAATTGTGGGTTGCCACCTTTTCAAGTCCCTTGAGAGAATGAAAAGCTAAGGGATGACTGAGACCTAGTCATAGTCCAAGAGGTTTTCTGAGATCTCACTGAGGGTCCAATGTGTGCAACCCATGTTTAAGTACTGTCTTTAAAGCCAAGCAGTTTTCTGTTGCTCTCACTGGATAGGATGAGGCCTAGTTAGATCAGTGTGTTGAAATGGCCATTCACCTGTCTACATCTAGAAAAGAGGACAATGGCCACCTTAGCTGCATGCGAAGACCTACCTTCCCTGTCTTTGTAACACAGTGTCCTTTTTAATCAGGTTGAGAAAGTCACCACACCTGCTGTGAGGCACATCAGTGCTGAAGTAGTGCCCATGGGGCCCCCACCGCCTCCTAAACCGAAGCAGACCCGGGATAGTGCTTTCATGGAGAAGTTAAATGCAGTAGATGAGGAGCTGGCTTCTAGTCCTGTCTGCATGGATTCTTTCCAGGTGAGCATCGGGACTCTGAATTGCGGAGAAAAGAACTTAGGGTTTTTCATTTCAGACTCTCAGGTATGGGGATGGGGCTGACAGATTAAATTTCTATATAGTTGTTACACCTTTGTCTGTATTTGATTTCTCCCTTAGATTGTGCTGGTTTTTCTGAAGTAAAAATGGCAGTGTTTTTGTTTTTGTTTTTCCTTTATAATTATTATTATTTATTAATCAATATTTGTTTGGGATTTTGAGACAATGTCTCTCTGTGTAGTGATGTCTGTCCTGGAACTTACTCTATAGACCAAGCTGGCCTGAAACACCCAGACAGTCTGCCTTCTCAGGGGAATGTACTAGGGAATGCCAAAAAGGAAATTCTAATAGAAAGTAATGCCTCCCGCCCCCCCCCCTTTTTTTTTTAATTGAAACACATAAGTGCCAGGTAGGTCTCTTTGGATTCAAGACCACCATGGTCTAGATAGTGAGTTCTAGACCAACCAGGGCCAAATATTGAGACTTTTTCTAAAAGAATAAGTTAACAGAGCCTGCCAGTAGTGGTACTCGCCTTTAATCCCAGCACTCAGGAGGAAGAGCCAGGCGGATCTCTGTGAGTTTGCCGCCAGCTTGGTCTACAGAGTGAGATCTAGGACAGGCACCAAAAGTACATACAGAAACCCTGTCTCAAAAAACGGAAAAAAAGGGCTGGAGAGATGGCTCAGAGGTTAAGAGCACTAGCTATTCTTCCAAAGGTCCTGAGTTCAATTCCCAGCAACCACATGGTGGCTCACAACCATTTGTAATGAGATCTGGTGCCCTCTTCTGGCCTGTAGGTGTATATGCAGACAGAACACTATATACATAATAAATAAATAAATCTTAAAAAAAAAAAAGAAAAGAAAAAGAAAAACAGGAAAACAAAGATGATGTTTGATGCATTTCAGAGATGCAGGGATGATTCAGCATATAAAATTAGTAAATATAAGCCATTGGATGGTGTCACAGGCCTTTCACTCCAGCACTGGGGAGGTAGTGGCAGGTGGGTCTCTGTGAGTTTGAGTCCAGCCTGGTCTACAGGGCAAGTTGCTGGACAGCCAGGACGTTTACACATCATGCTTAATAAAACACAAAGTATTCCCACTAAGATCAAGAGGGAGACAGGGTGTCCACTCTCCCCAACCATGTTCAGTATCGTGCTTGAAGCTTTAGTTAGAGAAATTATAGGGATGCAAATGAAAAATTTACATTTGATATTCTGTACTTAAGAGAACTTCAAAACTCTATTTGAAAATTCTTAGACAAAATGAACATACAGTAACGTGGCAAGATAATTTTTTTCCCTTTCCTTTTGAGACAGGGTCATTCTCTGGCCAGGAACTCAGCAAGACCATGCCACCATACTTAACCTTTTTTTTCTTTTAGATTTTTTATTTATGTGTCTGTGTGTGTGTGTGTATGCCACATGTGTGCCCGTGTCCTGAGAGGCCATTGGCCCCTCTGGAACTGGAGTTGCAGTTGTAGCCGTTTGTAGTATGAACCAAGCCTGGGTCTTTGTGAGAGCATCAAGTACTTAAAACTACGGAACCATCTCTCTGTCCCTCCTTTTCCTTTGTCCTGGAGATGGAATACATGATCTCATGCATGTACAGCAAGCAGCTGATTGTTGACAAAGATACCAAAATATACACTGGAGCTCTTAAATAAATGGTGCTGAGAAACTGTACATCCACATGGAGAATAATAAAAGTAGATCCCTTTATCTCACTGAATTCAGAATTCCACACTAAATGGATCAAAGGTATTAGTTTAAGACCTAAAACATGCCATCTCCTCCCCCCCCCACCCAAAACTTCTTTTTTTTGACCATGTTCCATGTATCCAGGCTGGTGTCCAACTCCTGAAGCCAAAGATGACCTTGACTTTGATTTTCCTGCTTCCACCCCCGAGGTGCTGCCATAAAAGGCATGCACCTTGTTTGGTTTTATGTGGTACTGGGAGTTGAACTCATGGTTATGTGCATCTGGACAGGGATTGGATGAGCTGAAGTGTGTCCCCAGCTGGACAGTGTTTTGAGGGTTCTTTAAAAGT
The DNA here is from genome assembly GCF_049852395.1 of Peromyscus maniculatus bairdii. NCBI lineage: Eukaryota > Metazoa > Chordata > Mammalia > Rodentia > Cricetidae > Peromyscus > Peromyscus maniculatus. The sequence continues at coordinate 69,202,707 of NC_134857.1, forward strand.
TAGCAGTGATGAGGTGACTCAGCACTTCCATCCAAGAGAAAATTTACTTATGGAAAATTCTACAGAAAGCTGGGTGTGGTAGCTAAATCTTAGAATCTCAGCAGGGCAATAATCATAGGTTCAAGGCCAGCCTAGGCTTAAATTAACAGCAAAACAATACAAAACAAACCCCAAACCACATATCAAAGCAAAACAAATGTATGCACAAATATTTGTAGCAACAGATTTTTCTTTTGTTTCTCATGTAGCCCTAGCATTCTGAACTTACTCTATAGACCAGGTTGGCTACCCTGTCTCCTGAGTGCTGGGATAAAAGCCATGAGCCACCACCACCTGGCAAGCAACAGAATTCCTCTCTCTTTGGTTGTGAGCTTAGCCTTCAAAGGCTGAGCGGTCTTCCAGCCTGCAATAGAATTTTTTTTTTGGATGATAAATCATATTTTTATTTTCTATGGGATTATGGAGCTTCTGAATTGGAAGGACTACTTGGGGGTGATGTCACAGGTTTGTGATCATTTGGGAGACAGAAGCAGGAAGACCTTTTGAGTTCAAGGCCAGCCTGGGCTCCTAGACCCTATCTTAAAATAAGTAAATGACAATCAAAAGACAGGAAGAGCCACAGTTGTGTGCTAATCCCAGTCTGTAATGATGTACAGAAGTGTCTGTGTTAGTGGTTCTCAAATGTGAGCATGTCCAAATTACCAGGCAGGCTTGTACCAGAGTTGAGGGTCTGGAATTGGAGCTCAGTGTTGATGCGGGAACACAGCTCTCACCACAAAGAAGCTAAGAGTGTCTTCTGGAACCAAATAGGAGTGACCATGGCCTGGGGATATAGACTTGGGTCACCCACCCCAAGTTCCGTGTTCTGGTGTGGGAACTGTTTCATGAACTTTTTTTAGACACAGAAAATCGTGATCAGAGCACTTATCAAGTTGAGGGAAGCAGCAGGGAGGTGGGGAGAAGCCTGCTGGGGTCCTTAGGAGCTAGCCCACAGCAGCATTCCTAGCCTCGTGGATTGGTGGAGCCAGCCTGCAATAGAATTCTTAGTGGTGCATACATAGAGATAACTCCTTGTCTGGTATCTGGTAAGTGAGCAGACAAAATGTAGTATGTCCATAAGGTTCATTGCTATTGGTCACTAAAAAAAGTACTTCTAGGCACTGGTGAACTTTGAACACATTATGTACAGTGAAAACACTCTGAAACAGGCCAAATGTACATTGTGTGATGCCCTTATATAAAATGTCCAGTAAGTAGACAACACATAGACATGGAAAATAGATTAATAGTCAGTATGGATTGGAAAGAGGCCAGAAGAAATGACTACTGTGAGTATGGGATTTCTTTTGTGGATAATAAAGTTATTGCAGAATTTGTTACATTATATTTTTGTGAATATATTAAAGTCCACTGAATTATACTCTTTGAAAGTGTTAATGTTGGGGCTGGAGAGTTGGCTCAGTGGTTAAGAGCACTTGTTGTTCTTGCAGAGGACCTGGGTTTGATTCCCAGTATCCACATGATGGTTCACACCCATCTGTAATTTCAGTTCCAGGGTAGCCAAATCCCTTTCTGTGGCCAATGCACACATGTCATGCTCACACATATATGCAGGTAACAACACACACACACACACACACACACACACACACACACACACACACACACTCCCCAACTCATAAAATAAAAAATAAATGCTATTTTTTAAAATCTTTATGTATTTTATGTGTATAAGTGCTCTATCTGTGGTACATCTTTATTCCAGGAGAAGAGGGCATCAGATCCTACTACAGATGGTTGTGAGCCATCATGTGGTTGCTGGGAATTGAACTCAGGCCTCTAGAAGTGCAACCAGTGCTCTTAACCGCTGGCCTTCTAGCCAGTCCCTAAAGAGTAAACCTTAAAACAAACAAACCACCATCCATCCTGGCACAGGAGAAACCATGATTCCAGAGGTGGTTAACCCAGGGCACAGCTTCTGCATTTCATACCTGATGTGCTGAACTCTGAGGTTTTCCCAAAGTCGGGAAACTTGTGACTGCAGAATTGTGGCAGTGAGGAACTGTGTTGACACTCTTTTCTGTCGAGAACTCCAAATATTTTTTTTTTTTTTTTCAGACATGCAATGCTTGTTTATTTATTTGTTTGTTTGTTGTGGTGCTGGGGTTGAACTCATGGCTTCATGCATGTCAGGCAATCACTCTACCACTGAGCTATATTACCTGTCCTAATTATTGTTATTTTGAGGCATTTTTTTAAACCCTTATGCCTCATCTTCTCAATGAAGGTAAGTACGGGGATTACAGAAATCTACAAATTGTAGCCTTCTAGACTCTCTGTCTGAAAGAGGGAGGCATATTTATGTTTAACAATTGCGAGCCCTGACCTTAACTCTCAGGCTACTCTCTCCTGGTCAGGGATGTGACCCTATGGAGCAGTACCATCCCACACAGCAGCCACTAGCCACATGTGGATATTGAACAATTGCTTTTGCAGAGAATCGAGATTTGGGTCTAGCTGGGCATGTTGGTGCATGCTTTTAATCCCATCACTGGGGAGGCAGGGGCAGGTGGATCTATGAGTTCAAGGCCAGTTTGGTCTACAAAGTGAGTTCCAGAACAGCTAGGGCTGTTACACAATGAAACCCTATCTCAAAAAAAAAAAGAAAGAAAGAAAGAGAGAAAGAAAGAAAGAAGAAAAGAAAGAAAGAAAGAAAGAAAGAAAGAAAGAAGAGAAAAGAAGAAAAGATTTGGGTCTATTGAAATATGGCCAATCACAGCTGAAGCAGACTATAAATGTAAACTATATTCACATGCTAGATTGTAAGACTAAGAAATAATTCATTGAGAACTCCAAATATTTAATAAAAAAACAAACCGTCAGACAACCAGAACTTATAAGGAATTAAAACTGTACCTTTACAAGTTTTCACAAGGAATTCAAAAGAAAGGAAATCCACGTTGTTGTGGGTTTTTTGTTTGTTTTTGTTTATTGAGGCTGAGTCTCACTATACAGGCCTGGCTGTCCAGGAACTCTGTGTAGAGCAGCCTGTCTTTGAACTCACAGAGATCTTCCTGGGTCTGCCCCCCAAGTGCTGTAATTAAGGGCGTGGCCACATCCCCAGCTGGGAAGACAGTAAACCTGCACTGTCTGGAGGGAAGAACTAGGTTTTTAATACGGTCTGTTGTAGAGGGTGGAGCTGGTGAATTTGGAAGCATTATTTTCACCTACTGGATGCTGTTTCTTTGTACTTTGGCCAGCCCATGGAGGACAGTCTCATTGCATTCCGAACTCGGTCTAAGATGCCCCTGAAAGATGTTCCTCTGGGCCAACTAGAAGCTGAACTTCAGGCTCCAGATATCACCCCGGATATGTATGACCCGAATACAGCTGATGATGAGGACTGGAAGGTGTGGCTGGGGGGCCTCTTAAATGATGACGTGGAGAACGAGGGTGAGTGGTTCTGTTTGCAGTTATCAGTTCTCATCCACTCAGTTCTACTCTGTCTTTTGGTGTAGGGGAAACAGTGTTACAAGTAGAAGCTTTAACAATGGGTTTGTGGCTCCACGTGTGAGCTCAGACTTGTTTCAGGTGTTTGGGAGGTTGAGACAGGAAGATGCTGAAGACATGAGGCTAGCCTGGGGAAACATAGTAACACTTGTCTCAAACAAAAGGAAGTGATTGTAGAGGCCAAAGTCATAGAGCTCAGTGGGAGACCATGAACTTAGCATTTAGGAGGCAGCTGCATTCCTTTTCTAGCCCCCCAAAATCAAAGTAACAAAGAATAAAAACAAAAAAGGAATCGTGCCAGTGAAGAAGGTTTCTTGTTTTTCTTTGTTTGTACATCAGAATCAACACAGAGGATTTCTATGACTTCAGAGGGTAGATTCAGCAGGGTAAGGAGTCTGCCACCAAGCTGATGACCTGAGTGCAATCCCCAGAATCCACGAGGGAGAGGAGACAGCTGAATCCCATTAATTGACCTCTGACCCTGTGTGTGTGTGCATCACACACATACGGACATATAGAAATCCATAATAGTTAAAATTTTAAAACAACAGGATGAAGTGAGGATTTCTGTATGAGCAAGTAAACCATTCTGTAGTGGTGATAACCAGCTGGGGTTCCTGATTCCATTTAACTCAAGAACTGTCTACTTAGAAATGGCATCACAACCTACTAGTTTTGAGGACTCGGTTCCCATATCTGCTCCTGCTTTAGGTACCAGTCACAAACCTCAGGATGCTCCACCTGAGCATGTGACCACTCCTTGGATTGGAATAATTTGTTTGAGTTGAACGAGAACTCAGAGGATCTTGTCTATGGTTTAGTATGAAGGAAGCTTCAGACACATAAATGAAGAGATGCAAAGGGAGATACAGGGGAAAATGTTCATGTTCTCTCTGAGGATGGGCCTAACAGAACCAAAGGTGTTCAGCCGTCTGGAAACACTCCGCCATACCCTGTTTGGTTTTATGGAAACTGTGGTGTAGCGTGGTTCTAAAAGACTGGTGTGGAAACCCAGCCAGGCTTGTCAGTTGAGGTTGGTGGCTTTTCTGTACAACATTCCTTTCCTACTATATGACCCAAGACCTCCAGGTGTTTCTTATGACTAAGGTGGGTCAGAGAATTTCCTATGATCAGCTGACGGCCCGAGAAGAAAGGAGGTTTTATGACCTGGGCTTGGTGAGAGAGGCCTGGGACTGTCGTAGAACACCAAATATTTATCATAACCTCAGAGGTATTTTCAGATTCTTTAATTCATATTTAGATGGTCATTATGTGAATCTAATCGTTAGTATTCCCTTCTTGTTTTTGGGACTATTTTAAGTGGTAAGGTTCCTTTCATGTTACATAGGGACACAATTTGTGTGTGTCCACGGGTGTGTAGAGGGCAGAGGTCACTGCATAGGCTGGTCATGTCTCTGCCTCTGCAATTCTGGGCTTACATCTGTACCTCCATGTCCAGCTTCTTTACTTGTATTGTGGGGTTCAAATGCACTTCTCCATGCTTCTATGGGAAGCGCATTACTGAATGTTAATAGAAAACTGTATATACAATTTCCTTTTTTTTTTTTTTTTTTTTGGTTTTTCGAGACAGGGTTTCTCTGTGTAACTTTGCGCCTTTCCTGGAACTCACTTGGTAGCCCAGGCTGGCCTCGAACTCACAGAGATCCGCCTGGCTCTGCCTCCCGAGTGCTGGGATGAAAGGTGTGTGCCACCACCGCCCGGCGTTACAGTTTCCCTTTTTACTGCAGGAATTGACACTCATGCGGAGGTCAGCTGTCGCACATCTGGGACAGCAGGAAGCCTGTAGTGGAACCAAGGCAGTGCCAGGGTCTCTCTTCTATTAGTGTTGGGCCTCTCCAGTCCTTCTCTACTTATTTCCTTTGTCATTTACCTTCATTCCCATCCTGTATTTTTTTTTTTTTTTTTTCTTTTTTCTGAGACAGGATTTCTCTGTGTAGCTTTGCGCCTTTCCTGGTTCTTGCTCTGTAGACCAGGCTGGCCTCGAACTCACAGAGATCCGCCTGCCTCTGCCTCCCGAGTGCTGGGATTAAAGGCGTGCGCCACCACCGCCCGGCCTCATCCTGTATTTTTGACATGACTAGAAATCCATGATTTCTTCTTGCATTGTCAATATATCAGAAGAACTTTCCCCTAGAAGCTAATATTTGAAAAGTCCAGGGAAAGCAGTCAGAGTGGTTTGATCTGATGTGGTATGTGGCTTGGACACGGACACTCGTTCAGCATATTGTCCTGGGGTTGTAGCACCTCACATAGAGCCCTTACATAGCAGTGGGGTGAGCTATGCACGGACCCAGAGGATATTTCACAGTAAGTGGGGTGAGGGTGTTGATCAAATCAAAGTTTTGATAAAGCAGAGTCAGTAAGTGAGTACAGCTAGGAATAGAAGGGGCTGAAGAAAAGAAGTGGATAAGTCCTAAGTGCTTAGATACATGTAACTACAACACTGTTAGTCACATTGTACATTATTGTACATTTTTATAGTACTTCCCTCATGTGGGCATTGAATAAAGTCTGCGTAGGTGACCAGACAGGCTCCGGGCCTGTAAGTCCCTCTCTTTTTCCCTCCTTTCTTCCGTCCTTCCTTTCCCCACTGTGCCTCAAGCAATTCCTTATTTGTTTTCCTGAAGGTCAGGATTAAAGATTTGCACCACCTCACACGTACATCCATCCACGGGAAACATCGTACACATAAATAAAAAGAAAAGCATGCAACAGTTTTTCTTTGGGGACGAGGTCTCCCTGTAGCCCTGCTGAGACATCCGATGGCGGAAGTGCTTTCTGTAGAGGCCTGAGAAACTGCGTTTGATTCCCAGCACTTGTGTGAGGGAGAGCACTGACTTTAAGTTGTCCTCTGGCCTGTGCATGTGCAGTTCACCTGTGCACCCACACTCAGGAGTGACACAATTCCAAACCAAGGGAAAGCAGAGCTCGCTTTCAAACTATTACAGACTTTATAAACTATTATATACTTTTTCAAAGTGTAAAACAAACAAACAAGCAAACATAGAAAACCACCCAAAATTTAAAAGGCTTGGCATGCTGGCTGATACCTACTTTTTTTTTTTCTTTTGGTCTTTTGTGACAAGGTTTCTCTGTGTAGCTTTGTGCCTTGGCTGATACCTTTGATCTCAGTGTTCTGGAGGTAGAGGCAGGAGGATCTATGTGAGTTCAAGGATAGCCTGTTCTCCAAAGAGTGTCCCATACCAACAGGTCTACATAGTCATGTGTATGAGTGTTTTGCCTGCATGTATATATGTATACTACATTTGTGTGGTGCCCAAGGAAGTCAGAAGAAGGTATTGGATCCCCTGGAACTGGAGGTATTGATGGTTGTAAGACACATCTGAGGCCGGGCGGTGGTGGCACACGCCTGTAATCCCAGCACTTGGGAGGCAGAGGCAGGCGGATATCTGTGAGTTCGAGGCCAGCCTGGGCTAAAGAGTTAGTCCAGGACAGGCTCCAAAGCTACAGAGAAACCCTGTCTCGAAAAAAACAAAAAAAATGAAAAAACCAAAAAAAATGAAAAAAGTCAAATCTGGATGCGGGGACCTGAACCCCTCCTTTTCAAGGGCAACATGTACTCTTAACTCTCAGCCATCTCCCCAACCCTCCCATTTTCCCAAAACTAGAATGCATTTCCCATGAGAGCTCTGGTGAGATGCCCAGCTCATCAGAGGCAGGAGGCCTGCCTTGGGGACCTAACACAGAGTCCTTTCCTAATTGTTGGGAATTTGTCTCCTTTGTTTTCCCACTATATCATAAAATGTTTGTTTGGGGCCATTGGGATTACTTGTGATTAAAAGCACTTGTTGTTATCCTGACGACCTGAGTTTCATCTCCAGAACGCACATAGTGGAAGGAGAGAACCATCTTCTGCAGACTGTCCACAGATCTTGACACGTGTGTGCTCTGCTATGTTGGCAACCTCCCCCCCCCCCCCACACACACGATGCATAACATTTGAACAGCAGAAGGAAAGCAGTGTTGTTTCTGTGGGGCACTGATGGATGTGTGACTACTGACGTGGGTCGTGGGGAAGACTCCCCTGTGTTGCTGCTTGTTGACACTGAATGTTGTTGGGAGGAGAGAAGGGAGCCTGGCTCATAGGAGAAAGTAGGTGCGACAACAAGTGTTCTATGCAAAGTGATACTCACCAAGTATGGGGGGAAATGTGACCTAAAAATCAGGGAAGGTGGAGCACTCATGACCCCTTCCTGTGTCGTAACCCTTGGGCAGCTAAGTAGGAGGACCTTAACCTTCCTTGAGGGTATCCAGAGATGGGTAGTAACTTCTAGGCTGGCTTGGTAACTTAATATGACCCTGTCTCAAAGAAAAGAGAGAAAAAAAGCTAAGGTCAATGAGATGGCTCTGTGTAGAGGTGATTGCTGCCAAGCCCAGTAACCCCAGTTCCATCCCTAGGACTCACATGGTGGTGAACGAGAGTCATCTCCTACGAGTTGTTCTCTGAGCCCCACATGCAAGCTCTCTTAATTACTGTTCTGTTCCTCTGAAGAGACACCATGACCAAAGCCACTTACAAAAGAAAGCATTGAATTGGGAGCTTGTTTACAGTTGTAGATGGTGAGTCTTGACCATCATGGCAGAGGACAGTAGTAATCAGGCAGGCATCGCACAGGGTTAGTAGCTGAGAGCTTATATCTTACCTGAAAATTGGAGGCAGAGAGACTGGGCCTGGGGTGAGCTTTTGAAACCTTAAGGCCCACCCCCAGTGACAGACACGCTGGCTCCAATGAGGCCACAGCTCCTAATCTTTGTCCAAAACAGTTGCATCAACTGGGAACCAGACATTCAAATATATGAGCCCATGGGGACGATTCTCATTCAAACAACCACACATGCCAAGGCTTCCACACACACATATACACAAATAAGTGCAATGAAATAAAAAAGTAAAATATTCTCATTGAAAGATTCTTTTTGTTTCTACAGGTAAAGGTTCATGGTTGGGGGTCTGGGCATGGTGGTACGGTGATGCATGCCTGTAATGCCCTAATTTAGGAAGCAGGAGCAGGCAGATGTGTGGGTTCGAGGCCAGCCTGGTCTACTTAGTGAGTCCTAGGTCAACTAGGCATACAGAGTGAGACTCTCTCAAAAAAAAATCACAGGAAGATAGAGAAAGATATATATACAGACAAACACACACATACACAGTGAGGGTCAGAGATTGACAGAGACAGAGACTTTGACTGGGGAAAAAAAGAGGCAGAATTTGTAAAAGTGTCTAAAATCTTTTCTCCCAGATGAAGGAGATGATGATGATGATCCAGAATATAACTTCCTGGAAGATCTTGATGAACCAGACACAGAGGATTTCCGTACTGACCGTGCAGTGAGAATCACTAGTAAGTTAGTTTGTTCGTTCTTGTCTTGTCCGCATGTCTTTGTTTACTCTGTAGATGTGTTGGAGGCTGAGGGCCAATTCATATTTAGACAGTTAAGTCTCCTTTGTTTATTTCTGTAATTGTTTAAATACAGAGCATATGCAGAAAGTTGCTGTTGTACACCTTATAGTTCTATGTTTGGCATTTATTATTTGGTAAGGGTTGTACTATTCTCTGAATGCCAAAATGAATGTGGTCATGGCTCCTGCCTTGCAGGCAATGAGCTTAATGAGGGGATAGAAAGTGATAGGTGCTATGTAGCTTGCTTGAGGGGTGCCAGTCTGTTGAAAGAGGTTGTTCTTCTTTAGAAGTCTTAGGGAAGGAAGGATTCATAGGATAAGACGTTTTAGCCACTGAAGCATGATTAAGAGGTTTTCAGTGAAAGGTGACAAGACAGAAAAGGCCCATTGCAAGCAGAAGGGACCTGCCAACTGTAGACACAGAGGTCAACTTGGGAAGTCAGTTCTCTTTCTACTTTCCATGTTGTTCCTGGGGATCAAACTGAGGTTATTGGGATTGGTGGCTGTTGTCTTCACACACTATGTATTTGCTTTATCAGATAGTACTCCAAGTCCATATCTATCTGTTCATCTTCTCATTTTGTTTTGAGATAGAATCTCATTATGTAGCCTGAGTTTGCCACTGACTTACATAGCCAATATGGTCTTCACTCCTGAACAGCTATTTTACATCAGCCTCCTGAGAACTGGGGTTATAACTGCTTTTATTTTAAAATCATTTAATATTGAACAGTCCACTAGAATTTAAACTTTAAGAAAGGAGACTTCTGGACTGGAGAGATGACTCAGTGGATAAGAGCACTGACTGTTCTTTCAGAGGTCCTGAGTTCAATTCCCAGCAACCACATGGTGGCTCATAACCACCTGTAATGAGATCTGGTGCCCTCTTCTGGCCTGCAAGGACACCTGCAGACTGAACCAGGACAAGAACCAAAACTACACAGAGAAACTGTGTATCGAAAAACCAAAACAAACAAACAAACAAACAAATAAATGTGTGGAATTCTAGAATCAAACTATTTGGGATAGTTTGCTGCACACCAAAATCTCTCAGATATTGTGGTAGGAATTGGGTGTTGATTCAAGACTCCAGTTGAAAATCCTGGATCTTCTTCATAGGGACAAAAATCACATCATTTTAAAAGCCAGCAAGTCTTTTCTTCCCTGCTAGAAAGCTTGTGCCAACATGTTATTTTGCTGACAGCCTGTCAGTTGATAAACTAAGTGATGTGCCTCCTTCCCTCCCTTTACTTCTCCCTTACCAGGACTCTGGAATTTGAACTGATAATGCCTGCATGCTCTCAGTCCAACCCGTGTATGCAAGACCCTTTGCCTTCAAGGTGTACATAAACTAGCCTGTGACACAGCCCAGTAAACATGCAGCCCAGGACACAGACTTCCGAGTGGTTCTTTGCTCATAAGTATTATGGCCTCCTGACACCCTAGCCTCTGTTCTCCCCTTGGTCCGAAGCCTGCTGGCGTGCCTTGGAGTGTTGTGGCTCAGGCACAGATAACAACACTTCTGTCTTTTGATCTTCCATGTACCCCAAGCATCTTGAACAGGAATTGAAGCACAGTTGGTGTTTCATAACTCTCTTTGAGTTTCTGCTTGAAGGATGGATATGAGCATTTGTTCAGATGCCTTGGGAGAATAAAGGTTTTCCTTATTACAAAATGAAACTCATCTCTGCTAACATACTTCTTTGCCTTTTCACAGAAAAAGAAGTAAACGGGCTGATGGAGGAGCTGTTTGAAACGGTGAGTAATGATTTTTGGTTCCACTACAGGCTTCCTGCTGGGTCCGTGCAGCTGGGACTCTGAGGGTCAGATGAAAGCCCTCTGTCCCTCCCATCTTCCCCACACAGCTCCGAACTGAGGGGCCCAGCACCTCCTTACCTGGGGTCACTTTACTAGGACCATAACAGTATCTCTGCACTAAACAGTCTCGTTTGTGTCAAAAAATGAGAAAAAAAAAAGAAAAAAAAAAAGAAAAGAAAATGCTTAAGGAAGATACCCTACATCAAACTCTAGCCTCTACATTTACACAACACACATGTACACACATAAACCACACACCAAGGTGTTTCTGTGGAAGAGATTGATTATATTGAGTTATCTATTCTCTCTCAGTTCATGTTACAAGTTGGCCAGTCGAAAGACTTCTTTTTGAGTTATTAGCCATTGTTAGTATGGGACCCTGAGACTCCTGAAGTGAGAATAGCTCCATTATAGCTGTGATTTAAAAATAAAATAATAAACTAAATAAATAAATAAAATATATAAAAATAATAAAATTTCTTCATATTACTCTTCCCTTTCTTGTCTTCAAACATTCCAAATACCTCTCCTTGTTCTCTTTAAAGTTCATGTACTCTCTTTTCATTAATTTTGTTACATATATATGTATATTCCTAAATATACATGTATAACCTGTTCTTTCTGTACAATATTACTTGTATATATGTTTGTGCCTGGGCTCCACAACTCTGCATTTTGAGAACAGTGGGAAATACTATTCGTTATGTGAATGAGTGTTTTTCCTGCATGTCTTTCTGTGTACCACATGCCTGGTGCCTATGAAGGTCAGAAGAGGGCATTGGATCCCCTGGACTGCAGTGAGAGATCGTTTGTGCTGCCACGTTGGAGCTGGGAATTGATTCTGGGTCCTATTCACCAACCAGTGTTCTTAACCCCTGAGCCAACTCCCCTCCTAGGGTCTCTTTTGAATCCCAACATTATTAACGCTCCTGAATTCTCTACTTTTGCTAATACTTACTATCACTAGAGAGACGAACATAAGGAACATTCCCTTGAGAAAACCCTCCTTTTCATTTGCCCACAGTTCCAGGATGAAATGGGATTCTCTAATATGGAAGAAGATGGCCCTGAGGAAGAGGAGCGTGTTCCAGAGTCTCGGCCAGACTTCAACACCCCTCAAACCCTACGGTATGCTGGCTGAGATGGAGAGAAGGGGTGATATGTTTCTGAAGAGGCTTGGTAGTTTTGGTTGTTTTTTGAAGAATTATAATTAGTCTTCCCTCACCCTCTTGTTTTGCCCTAGAGGTGAGTTAGTTAACAAACCAGCAAACCCAAGTCTCCTGGTTATGGGGCAGTACAGCTATAGCAGAGCTGTGTCTGTTTGGGAAGGGAGAGAGATCACAGCTGGCACAGAGAGCAGCCTTTCCATGCAAGTGGTGCTGGAGAGTGTGTGGAGCTCCACAAGGCCAGCCACAGACCCATTCCCCACTGCAATGTCGAGATAGCAGTCGTGTTCATTGTTTGTCATTAACATCTGACTTTCCTCCTAGGGATTGATTGAGCAAATCGTTAAATACCTGCTCTGATGTAGTCGGAACCGGAAACATGACTTTTTGTGTACAGTTGCTAATGAGTGATCAGGGATGATATATTCATCCCTGACTACTTCTTGCTCACACTGGGGCATTGTTACTGAAGACTCGAGGGATGTTGGCATGCTAGCCAAGGCCAGGAAGAGCAGACTGTCTTCACTGGCTCTGCAGGCTATGCACGACCTTCTGGGGTCAGGCAAGTACAGGCCTCGTTGTCCCAGTCTGTGAGCCTGGACTGCCTGGGCTGGTGCTTTGGAACCGTCCTGGATGCAGATTCTGAGGGAACACCTGGAGCTAGCAAGTTGCTGGCACAGTGTGTAGTTGATTTGAAACCTGCTGGGACAGATAGACTAGGGAGAGAAGGTAAGGTTAAGGAGTTGAAGGGAAAATTTTTATCCAGGGTGTACATTTGAAATTTCAGGCCCACAGTTGTTGGGGAAGGGGAGCCCCAACCAGGGTAGGTAGTTCCTAATCTCAAGAGTAGGCAGAGGTGGGCAAACGTAGGTTGTTGTTTGATAGTATTTATCTGGAGTGTATTTGACCTATAAAAGGTAGATTTAAGTCAGTTCCCTGAACCTCACAAGAATTTTTAAAGTTTACCGAAAGAGATGAAAGTTTTAGATATATTAGAATTACCACTGTTTGTAATCTGTACTGAAATCCACATTGCAGAAAAGGCAGTATACTCACACCTTTGAGTCATAGTAGAAGCTTGGGCACCCAGAAATGTATCTGGGTTAAAGGCATTAACACTCTTTCCAGAGGGTTGGATATATAAATTGGACAGAGGTGTTTTTAGCACAGTGAGAAGCACTTTATGTCTATCCTTAGAAGACAACCAGAGGAAATTTAAAATTTTGAGCTTGTGACTATGGTAATAGTAGCAGTGCTTTACCGGGGCCTAGATTAACAGCTTATCAGAAATCCATTAATTAATGTTAAAACTCTGAGCTTTTGAAGTTTTAGTATAATAATAGCATAGTGAAGGACGAACTCTGAAGCATTTTTTAATATACCTTAAATCACTTTCTTTGACCTTTACAGCTTGTATTTACATACCTTAAAATACTTTCTTTGACCTTCAGAATTTACAGAGATCAAGTAGCCCTAGGGAAGTGAGGCTTGAGGCCGGCTGGTTACTTGCGAAGAGAACAGAGAAGGCAGCAGAAGCCTTGGAGGAGGAGCTGCTCTGCTTGCTGCTGTTTAACTGACAGCTGTCCGTAGCCTAATTGTCAGTGCCATCAGAAAGCGGAGAGGGATAAATGTCCCTGGAGTAAAAGCAGGTAGTACAGACCTGGTAGCTTCTGAATCTAATTAAACAATGACGTAGACTTACCTGCCATCCGGACAATCACCCTGGGGTCCTCCATGGGGATCTGGATTTCACTGGGGGCAAAAGTATCAGGGCAGTGTCAGTCTTCGGCCTTCAGGCCCAGAAGATTCAACAGACTTAGGTACCACAGCAGCAGCTCGACTGCTTATGGTTTCTGTGTTAACTACTCTCCTGAAAAAGCAAAAAAAAAAGAAAAGGTGGGGGGTAGGGATTCCCTCTAGAACCAAGGCTGATAGAAGCTGTCCTCTATAAATATGCACATAAATATATAGAAGACAGCTTAGGCAGTTGCTTACATATCTTCACAAGTAAGCTGCCTCTTTGCTGTATTCTAAGTTAAAACAAAAACAAAAAAACATGAGTTTTCCTTATCTTGCCCCCCCTTTTTTTTTTTAATTTAACTGTTTTGGGTGGGTGTTTTGTGTGCATATATGGCTGAGCATCACATGCATGCAGTGAACTGAAGACAGAAGGTGGCATTGGATCCCCTGGACCTGGAGTTATAGATGGTTGTGAGCCACTATGTGGGTGCTGGGAGTCAAACCTGAGTCTTCTGCATGAACAGGAAGTGGTTCATTAAGTGCTCTTAAGCACTGTACCAGCCCTCTCCTTTCCTTGCTTCTATCTCCTGATGCTGGCCCAATCCTAAGCATGGATTGCTGACTCTCTGGACGTTTTCACTTGTTCTCCACCCACTTAGACACACCCATTCGACTGCTTGTTAATGTGCATTGCTGAGCATGCTGTCCTGGGCTCCAAAGGGCACAGCTGTCATTCTTTCTCTTCTTCATCTCCCTCCTTCTGGCAGCTACTGGGAATCTGAGCTTGATTGCCCTGTTGTGTTCACTCCTGAAATGGTCCCTGGACTTAGCAAACGAGTTACCAAACCAAAAACCGAGGGTCTGGAGAAATGGCTCAGAGGTTGAGAGCTCAGACTGTTCTTTGAGAGGACCAGAGTTCAGTGCCAGCACCCACGTCAGGTGCCATCACCTGTAACTCCCGCTCCAGAGGATTAGATGACCTTTTGTGACCTCTGGGTACCTGTAGTCACATGAACAACCTTACATGTAGACATAAACACCCATCGTGAAAAGGCGGTCTGCCAGGTATATCACGTCCGTTTACGGAGCAGTTACCTTGACCCTGGGGCCTATGACCTCCACAGCCACAAGTCTTTGCCCTAGCTTACAGAACCTAACATGAGTTCCCTCCTGTGGGCTGGGTCTTAAATCCAAGAGGCAAGCAATTGGTTGTACCAAAAGCAGCAGCATCTTGCCTGTCATGCTGATAGTGTATCATTAGACTTCACAGCTGAGCAGCGCCTTTGGTGATAATTTTCCACAAACAGCCTGCATGGTAGTTTTGACCTAGGATAAAGACAGCCTCCAGGAAGGCTGTTTCTAGCGCCGTGACAGCTAGATTTTTGTATGTCCTGTGACAGAAGTATGCAGAGTCTTTAGCAAAAGGGATGTACTATGTAGTTCTGGACAGCAGTTAGCAGCAGTTATGGTTTATGGAGCCTCAAGGGCATCTCTGACTACTGACTAGCTCAGACAGCAGTAACCTACCTCTTGCACTGAGTTTTCACCCACAATCCTTTTAAGTGAATCAACTAACCTGGGCTGTGGGGTTCACAGAGACTGAACCAACCATCAGGGAGCCTTCCTGGGTCTGAGCTAGGGCCTCTGCAGATATGTGTAGCTAGAGTTTTCCTGCCTTGCCCACAGTCAGGACAAATCTTTGTCACCCGTCAGTCCCACAGCCGCTCAGACCCAACCAAGTAAACACAGAGACTTATTTTGCTTCAAACTGTATGGCCGTGGCAGGCTTCTTGCAAACTGTTCTTATATCTTAAATTAACCCATTTCCATAAATCTATACCTTGCCACGTGGCTGGTGACTTACCGTCATCTTTATATGATGCTTCTCCTGGTCGTGGCTGCAGTGTCTCTCTCCTCAGCCTTCCGCTTCCCAGAATTCTCCTCTCTCCTTGTCCCACCTACTTCCTGCCTGGCCACTGGCCAATCAGTGTTTTATTTATTGACCAATCAGAGCAATTTGACATACAGACCATCCCACAGCAGATATGTCATGCTTTTGTAGCTTGGTCTTCTTGTGGGACTCCTAAGAGTGGGAGCCGGGCTGTCCCTGACTCTGTTACCTGCTTTTAGGACCCTTTTCCTTCTATTGGGTTGCCTCGTCCAGCTTTAATATGAGAGGAAGTGCCTAGTCTTACTTCAACTTGGTATGCCGTGTTTGGTTGATATCCCAGGGCAGCCTGCCCTTTCTGAAGGGATAGGAGGAGGAGTGGATCCGTCATGGGGAAGGATAGGGGTCCAGGAGGGGAGGGCAAACTGCAGTCTGGATTTGAAATATGAGAGAAGAATAAAAAACTAAAGGAAACAAAACAATACCTTAAGTCCTGAGGATATCTTTGTTTAAACTCGTTTGCTGATTTTACTATTCTTCCGAATACTTTTGCCAATCTTTAAGGCTTCTAAAGGTTAGCATTATATAAGGAGACATTTTTACAGAGAGTAGGGGTTCTCTCTGAAGGCCATGATGTCCAGTCCAAGCATATATCAGTTCAGCAGCTAAGGGAATACTGAAGCAAAATGTTAGTGATGTCCAACACAAATGGAAACCATTCATATCAGTTGGAATGCTTGGATGATCTCTGCTTCTTGTTTGCAGCTTACTTGTGTGAGAGTGATGCTCAGCAGTCTAGTTGTTTACTCCTAGCAAGGAGGAGCCCAGTGAATCTGGTCAGTTTCAGGGAGTTCCTGATGATATTTTGGTAATTTATTTCCAGTCTTGAGAGGTTCCCTGAAATGATGGTATGTTTGAATCTTGGGGAAAACTGGTATACCTTAATGTAGTACATAGACATACATGCCGGCAAAACATTCATACACATGAATAAAAATAAATCAACCTGATGTTCGTGAGTTCAAGGCCAGCACGGTTGTGGACAGGATGCACAGTTGTGGTCAGGCAACACCAGAAAGGAGTTTGAATGGGTGAAAGATACTTGCATGGAGGTAGTATAGTAATGTTTGAACTAGCTGCTCTTTGTCTTCATCTAGGCTGTTGTGGGTTTTAGCATTTCTTCCTTGTTACATGGTAGCAAGGCTTTGGCAGGTTTCTCTGTTATTGTTTTTGTTGCTAGGAATGAAACCCAGAACTCAGTTATAAAACAAGTATTTTCTACATGTAACGCAAGTATAGCCTCACCCTGGGCTTTCCCTTTTAAAGAAATGAATGAAGGGCAGCCAGAATCGAAAGAGCTGGAGTAGAAGGTAAATGAGAGACCACATGGTGTGCTTTTGGAAGCTTCTCCGCCCGCCATGTTGGGAAGACGTCATAGAGTAGATGTGTTGGTAGAATGCTTGCAAGGATGGTGAGGGCCCAGGTGCTGTGGCAGTCTGTTACACAGGTGTTTCTCTGCGTTTCCTTTTTTTTTTTTTTGGTTTTTTGAGACAGGGTTTCTCTGTAGCTTTGGAGCCTGTCCTGGACTAGCTCTGTAGACCAGGCTGGCCTTGAATTCACAGAGATCCACCTGCCTCTGCCTCCCGAGTGCTGGGATTACAGGCGTGCGCCGCCGCCACCACCACCCGGCTCTGCTTTTCCTTTTTAATTTAATTTTTCTCTCTTTGTGTTTCATATAAACAAGTTATTATATCAAAAGAAGGTGAAAGATAATTCAAAATCTTTGGCAGGGCTTCAAGCATTCTAGGCATGTGCTCTTCTCGGGGAATAGAATTATTTCATTTGAATGTAATCCTAACAGTCTGAGGAAATTATTTGTTTAAGGAGCATGGATACTGGTTATAGTGAGATTTAAAGATCAAAAGTATAGACATGGTGTGGAGAGATGGCTCAGTGGCTAAGAGCACTGGCTCGTCTTCCAGAGGACCAGCACCCAGCACCCACATGGCAGCTGACAGCTGTAGCTCCAGTTCCAGGGGATCTGACCCCTCACACAGACATACATGCAGGCAAAACACCAATGCACATAAAATATAAAAAGATTAAGTATATTCTAAAAAATGAAAATCAATTAATTTCAAAAGTAAATAGACATTGTTCAGGCTTGGTTCAGTTGTCATTACAAGGAATTTGATGACCTATGAAAATATACAGATTTTTTTCCTTGTGGGAATAGGTTTGAGGAACCATTGGCCAACTTGCTAAATGAACGACACCGGACGGTGAAAGAGCTGCTTGAACAACTGAAAATGAAAAAATCTTCCTCCAAACCACAGCCTGAAGTGGAGAGGCTGAAACCTCAGAAGGAGACGGTCCATCAGGCTCTGATTCTAGACACAGCACAGAGGAGCAGGCTTCAGCAGCAGATGCAGCAGGCAAGACTTTCTCATTGCGTGTGATCGCATCATCTCCTAGCTTAACACTGAAGCCGAAAGGGAGCAGTGTTGTAAAGTCAGAGATGGCTGTCCTGCTTCCCGTGGAAACCGGGGCCATAGGACCCTGAGTCTGTAAGACCTTGAGAGAAGAGCAGGCACGCAGATAAAGACCTCACTAATTCTCAGGATGAGGGAATTCAGAGTTCTCGACCACACATTCACACTTGAGTAACTGTCAGTGTTGCGTTTTCCTCTCTCAGTCTTAGTCTCTCTAGTGTGAGGTTCAAGTTTGTTTGAGTTTGTGGTTTTGTTCTGAGGAAAATATCTCAGAAATTCATACCAAGATCCTGCTCTGCTCTAATCCCTCTGAGAAGCAAGATGTGTGTGATACATTTGCAGACTTCTTGGTAAGATCTGTGTTTCTGAAATGGCAACATTATGAAGTGTCAGTTTTTTTCCTTCCCAGCATGTGCAGCTCTTGACACAAATCCACCTTCTCACCACCTCCAACCCCAACCTCAGCTCCGAGGCCAGCACCACCAGAGTATTTCTGGTAAGGTTCCACACATCTATAACTCTGAAGACTTAAGTTTGACGTTAGCCTGACAAGTCAGTTTTCAGGTGGATGTTACTCACTGGGTGTGATCTGTGTTTCTTCTTCTCTACTGGATGTGTCTGGTCGCTGGACCTATTGTTCTTTTGCTTGACAGAACACAGAGTCTCAGGAAACATTCTGATGTCATTTTAATTGCATCCTCCCCATCTTGGGATCCATTTTTTTTTTTTTTTTTTTGAGACAGAGTCTCACGTAGTCCAAGGTAGCCTCAGACTCATGTAGTTCACCTTATGCTTCTGATTGCCCTGCCTCTGCTTCATAAGGGCCGAGTTACGGATGTATACACAGTGGCCAAATTATGGGGTCCTGCAGATGTAACCCAGGACTTCCTGCACGTTAGGCAAGCACTCTCCTAAGTGAGCCTCCTGGCTCTCTCACTGTTTGATACTTCTGTTTTTAAGGATGTTGATTTCATGACCTGTTTATTAGGCTCAGCTTTTTTTTTAAATGCTGAATGCCCTTTATTGAAGGAGGAGATCTTAAATACAGGCTTACAGCAGAAGTTCGTTACTGATGATTTACAGTCTTGCATCTAAGCTGTTAATGCCCATTATGCAGGATACACAGACACGGAACTTCCCTTAAGCATCGAGGAGGGTAATAATCGGCAGGGATTTAGCATAGGAGGATATCAAGGTCAAGGTCAGCAAGCAACAGTTACCCAAAATGGGGGCCAGGGACCTACAGGTCCCCCTTTTCCTAAAAATTGAGCTTCTGACTTGGGTTGCGTGGGACGTCAGCAGGTCACCTTACCCGTCATGGCCACACAGGTGCTCTGTCTTAGGTTGGTGAGCGCCCCTCAGGCATTACCCGACTCTGAATACTCATTATCATATAGGCTCAATTGTGTGTGAGCTGCAGAGTTAACTGCTGCCAAAGATCTCAAAGTGGTGCTGGGCTTGCCATCTGTGTGTTTGACACAGAAACAACCAACAGAAGTCCTAACCCACCCATAGCCAATAGGCTAAAAGAAGCTGAGCCATTCCCTTCCTTAATGAGCCTTACTGCAAATTGGAGTCCTTATAAGATGGTATCCCAAAAGCAAATGGAACTTGAGTTTATAAATTTATAATTTTCAAAGCCAATCGAAATGTATATAACTATTGAATTAAATTTATCATGCCCAATAGAATGGAAGATAAACTAACTGTGGTAGCTACTTTTGCTGCCAGGGTCTCCACTGTGCTAGCTGTAGTAAGCAATTATGAATTGGTAATCCCAGAAACAGTAGTAGCGGTGGCCGCCTCTGCTATAACAGCAACAACGGCAGCAGCAATGTCAAATTCTCTTCTGGAGGTGTGGACATCCACTGGCATGGATACAACTCCAGGAACATGAACTGCCAGTGCCTATTTTTCTTGATCCCAGCACGACTTAAGCTGGCAGCTCTGCAAAAGAACAACTAAGAACCATAAAGAAAAAACAGGCAGCTCACAAGGAGCATAACTTATAATGGCTACATTCTTATAATATTATAATTCTTATAGGTCTTATAATGGCTACATTCAGGCTCATAAATTTTAAGGTATCTTCAAAGGAGCCTAATTGAATTTCAGGAGGCCAATAAATGTTGCACAGAGCCACTCCTGAAAAGTAGGTACTACACCAGCTTGAAGAGGATTGTGAAAATCAAAAGGCTTATCAGGCATGCTACTGTTAACAAATGGAGATCAGTTTGACCTTCAGGGTTATCCTTAATCTCCAAGGTATCTGGGTGACAGGTTCTCAAACATACTTGAAAAAGCAGTTACCATACATTACCTTCTGGAGAATCCGACTGCATGGCTACAGTTCCTAGGCTTATGTTAATGCTTGCCAAGGCAGGCCATACTGGGCTCTCAATTCCCATTGGCATCAAAAGGGGAGAGTTTTTCACGAAGGCCCAATAAGTCTCTGCCATGTTGGGCTTCAGCAGCAGCCACAGGGCACACACAGCATTCAGGAATCCAAAGAGGAACCTCATTGTCCTGAGGAAAGACATAAACAGATCATCGGGGCCCACACCAACACCAGATCGGGTCTCCTCCAAGTTAGGCTCAGCTTTGTTTGGTATAGAATTAATTTTGCTTATGATGTTTTTTAAGTGTTTTGAAAGATTTGTAAACTTTGATGGGTCCTTCCTCCTTCCCATACTCCCTTTCACCTCTCCCCGCCCCCTCCTTTTTCATCCTTGTAGAATTAATAGTAGATCTGTGACAGGAGGTCAGAAGGAACTCCCTATTGGGAGGGGCTCTCAGGTAAGAGTGCCCTGGAGGAAGCCCTTTTGTTGTTCTATGGTGTGTTTGAATATGCCAGACTTATTGGTGCTAAAAGTCTGTTCACTTTTTAACTGTATTCGGAGGACCATGAGAAAATTTTCTTTTGGTGCGTATTTCAGAAAGTTTTAAATAATTAGATTTATTTTGTGTATGAATGTTTTGCCTGCATGTATGTATATGGGCAACATGTGTGCTTGATGATTGTGGAGGCCAGAAGAGGGTGTCACATCTCCCTAAAAGTAGCCTTATTAATGGTTGTAATCCACCTTGTGGGTGCTGGGAACTGAGCCTGGGTCCTGTATAGAGCAATAAATACTTTTTAACTGCTGAGCCATCTTTCCAGACTTTCAGAAAATATTTCTTTACAATCAGAGGTGGGTGTGGTAATCCCCTTTATTTCTAGTACTTTGGTGAATGAGAAAGGAGGATCCTGAGTTCAGGGCTCTCCTGGGCTACAGAGTGAGACTCTCAAAAGCCTGGGGTGGTGTGTGTGTGTATGTGTGTGTGTGTGTGTGTGTGTGTGTGTGTGTGTGTGTGTGTGTGTATCTAATATAACCCCCCTCCAAACTCACCCCTGCCTCCCACTCCCCTCCCCCACCTCTTTGTTGAGGTTAAAACCCAGGGCTTTGAGCATACTTCTCAACAGCTCTGCTGATGAATCTTGATTCTAACTTGGGAGTGTAAGATGCGTCGGCAAGACTGCAGAATGTTCAGTGATTTTAAACCCAAGTGTGACAAATGAATGGAGGTCCAGTTCCCAATCGCTGGGGATGAAGACAGAGTGGTCATAATGGAATGATGTCCATTAATAGAGACTTTTACCTGCCTCTAATCCTATGCAGGAAGGGCCCTTTTCCCTTTAGAGTCTGAGGACTGTGGCATTAGCTGTCTGGAATTTTCTCAGATCTCCCTTGTGTCCTTTATTCTCAGAAAGAGCTGGGAACCTTTGCAGAGAACTCCATCGCCCTTCACCAGCAGTTCAACCCCAAGTTTCAGACCTTGTTCCAGCCCTGTAACTGGATGGGAGCTATGCAGCTCATTGAAGACTTCGCACATGTCAGCGTTGACTGCATTCCTCATAAAACGGTCAAGAAGACTGGTAGGAGAGGAATGAATGAGTCAACTTTAGGTTTTGATTTGCAGTCAAGAGACGAGTCTTTAATAATTTTTTTATGTGTAATTCCTTTTTTTTGGTTTTGTTAATTTTTATATGCATTGGTGTTTGACCTGCATATCTTTGTGAGGGAGTCGGATCCATCGGAACTTGAATTACAGACAGTTGTGGTGCCCTCTTCTGGCGGGCAGGCTAAACATTCACTGTATACATGATAAATAAATAAAATCTTTAAAAAAAAAATCGGAAGAAAGGACTGGAAACTTGAGGGAGTCAAGTCAGAGAAGAAGATCTCTGTTCTGTATAAAAATGGATTTATACACTTTTGTGAAACCCTTTGGTCCTTGGATTGTACTAATCACAGATTTTTTTTTTTTTTTTCTTTTTTCTTCTCTAACAGCCAGTGAATTTCCCTGTTTGCCAAAGCAAGTTGCTTGGATCCTGGCCACAAACAAGGTTTTCATGTATCCAGAGCTTCTTCCAATATGTTCACTGAAGGCAAATAATCCTCGGGATAAGATCATCTTTACCAAGGCTGAGGACAAGTGAGTTTACTGTGAGGATGAAAAGAATGCATTATCGAAAGACAAGACAGTTGCTTTTGAGAAGCATAGGTGAAATAAGATGTGCATGGTAAGGACACAGACCAAAGAAAAGCCGTGTAGATGGACAGAGTTTCTGCAGTGTCTTTTGCAGGACATGCCACACATGTTGTGGTTAAAACTCTTTATTATTATTGTCTCATTTTATGTATAATGGTGTTTGGCCTGCTTGTATGTCTGTGCCCCATGTGCAAAGCAGTGCCCACAGAGGCCAGCAAAGGGAGTTGGATTCCCTGGAGCTGGAGTTCTGCACTGTGGTGAGTCACCATGTGGATGCTGTTCTCTGACCCTGGGTCCTCTGGAAGAGTGGGCTGTGCTCCTAAGCCCTGAGCCCTCTCTCCAGCCCTCCACACACATTTGTGAAGCATTTAAAGGCACTGTTTAACCTTTGGTTTATTGTAAGCCAGTCTTGTAGAGGTGCTGAAAGCAGATCTTCAGAGTAAGAAGTTTCTACCCTAATGTCCTCCAGCCCAAAGACAATGGTTCTTGTTTGTTTTACCCTCTTGGCCTTTTAGTTTCTGACCCTCCTCCTCCCTCCTAAATGGTGAAAATACAGATGTGAGCCATTAGCCCGGTGTTTGTGGTGCTGGGTGTTAAACTCTGGGCTTCATGTTGCTAGGAACTGTATGAGTTACTGCCTTAGCTCTCTCATGGCATTTTGATAGAGCTTCAGTAATTTAAATAATTTTATAATTAGGTTTTTCAAAAACACAAGGCCTTGTCAGGGGCTGGTGCACACACCTTTAATCTTAGCACTTGGGAGGAAGAGGCAGGTGGATCTATGAGTTTGAGTCCAGCCTGGTCTGTCTAGCAGGTTCCAGGATAGCCAAGGCTATGCAGAGAAATCTTCTCGTGAAAAACAAAACAACAAAACAAAAACAAAAAGAAAAAATTAGGACTTCAAATTGTCATTTTATTCTTTGATTTATTCATTATTATTGTGTGAGGCAGACCCTTCTGTATCCATCATAGAACTTGAAAAGGTCATGTAACTCAACATAGCCTTGAACTTTGAATCCTCTTGCCTCTACATCCTAAGAACAGGGTTTTGTTTGTTTGTTTGTTTTTGGTAGTAGGGTTTTGCTTTCTTGTTTTGTTTTGTTTTCGAGGAGGGATGCAGCAGTGTTTTTGTGTAGCACATGTTGGCTTCCAGCTTAAAGCAGTGCTCCTCCCTCCCCGCCTCCCCAGGGTTTGATGCAGGAGTGTGCCTTCAGGCCTGGGACAGCTCACTCTGTGACATGCTGTGCTCCTTTGTTATTATTTTTGAATGCGACCCTTCTCATTTGTGTTTGGCCAGTGCCCTGTCTCTAGCACTGACTCTGTTATCTTTGAAACTAAACTAGGGGGCGCTGGAGTTCAGTCCTGTGGCCTTCCGTATGGTAGGCAAGCGCTGTAACCCATGAGTTAGTTACATCACAGCCCTTGTTTTTTGATACAGGGTTGTGCCATGAACCCAGGCTGGTCTTGACCCTGTCGTCTCCTGCTTCAGCCTCCTGGGTGTTGAGAGTGTACTTGTGGCTGTTTTTGTTTCTTCCGTGTTTTTATCCCAAGGCCTCACCAAGGATGTTTGTGCAAAGAACTTAAAGAAATTTTATTTTAACAGTGCTTGGGATTAATCCAGGGTCTTGCCTGTGCCATTGATCCCTGTGTGTTTGGTTCTTAAAACACTCAGTACTCTGTAAATGCCTGAAGGTATAGAAAGCCTTGTGAAGCATGAGCAGTTTGGAGAACTCTTTTGAAGAAAGGTCTGTGAAGTTAGGTTGTATCATTGCTTCTCTCTCAGTCTGTTAGCTTTAGGACTGAAGCACTTCGAAGGCACTGAGTTCCCTAAACCTCTAATCAGCAAGTACCTTGTAACTTGTAAGACCGCTCACCAGCTGACGGTGAGGATCAAGAACCTCAACCAGAACAGAGCTCCTAACAACGTGATTAAAGTGAGTGTTTGCTGCAAGCTCCCCTGTGCCTCCTGCAGAGGAGCTGGACCCAGCCCTTCTCCTCCTCTCAGCCCTCAGGGAAGGCAGGGACCCCTCCCAAAGAAGGCTGCAGTAAAGGACAATTCCTCCCACTGTGTTAGGTCCGTCCTGCTCTTTCCTTTGTAAGACATTGATCCATTAATTTGCTCTGGAGTACCTTCACCTTAGCCTCTCTTACGGATATTTCCTGAGTAAGAAATTATACAAGTCCTCGCTCCTTCTAGCCATATTGTGTCTCCTTACTCTAACCTTCTCAGGGAGACAGAACTGTGTTTGTAAACCTCCACAGTGCTGCTTTCTCTGGGGTTTTCAAAGATTTGTTCTGTTTTTTCATTAAGCATGTGTCTGTGTGTGGGTGTGTGCAAGTGTGTGCAGTGGCCCCAAGCCCCTAAGCTGTAGTCATGTGTCCCTGTGAGCCACCTGACATGGGTGCATGTGTGCTGGGAACTGAACTGGGTCCTCTATCAGAGCAGGAGCTCTTAACTACCCAGCCCCCTCTCCAGCTGCCAGGCTGCTCTCCATTAGACATTGATGCCAAGGTTATGCAGAGGATCCTTAGGAGTCCAGTGAGCCAGGTGTGGTGTTGCGGCCCTGATCACTGCACCCAGGGGACGGAGACTCTGGAATTGCTGTGAGTTTAGGACTCTCCAGGGCTCCATAACAATACCCTAGTTAAACAGAGAAAAGTAGAAAAAGAAACAAAGGAGAAAAGATTTAAGTGGTTTAAAGAGTTAGGCATTTTTTTGAGGCTTTAGTTATGAAAGTGTTTGATCCCTTTCCCTTGTGACCCACAGTTCTGGAAGGTAGTGTACTTACCCCTTGTTACATAGCAAGTCTATAACCGACTTCTTGTGGATTTGGGTGTAGATCTAATTTAATAACCTCAGTAATGGACTCCTGCCTTCCTCCCTCTCCCTGCTTCTGCCTCCCTCCTTCCTCCCCTTCCCTCTTTCCTCCTTCATAGGTAGGAGTGGAGCAATCATTAAACCATATCCCCAGTTCTCCTTATTTATACATTTACTTAACGTGTGTGTGTTTCAGATTTGTTTTTTTATGTCTGTTGTCTGCCTGAGTGTATGTGTACCATGTGTATGCCTGTGGGGATCATGGGAACTTGGATCTATTAACTGTGGTTACAGGTGAGTATGAGCTGCCCAGTGTGGGTTTTTGAAAGTAAACCCAGGTCCTTGGTGAGAGCAGCATGCACTTTCAATTGTTGAACTGTCTGTCCAGCCCCTCATTGTTTTGTTTTTTTTTTTAAATCACACTTATTTACCTTGGGAGGGGCATGAGCACACATGAGGTCAGAGGACAACTTGAGAAAGTCTGTTCTTCCTTCTACAATGTGAACTCAGTTGCCGGAGCAACTGAGTCCTCTGTGTGTGTGTGTGTGTGTGTGTGTGTGTGTGTGTGTGTGTGTGTGTGTGTGTGTGTCTGTCTGTCTGTCTGTCTGTCTTAACAGCTCTGGCTGTTCTGGAACTCACTTTGTAGACTAGTAGGCTGGCCTAGAACTCATAGAGATCCACCTACCTCTGCCTACCTCATGCTGGGATAATTTTGAGTCTTAGTGGTAATCAGAATGGATAATTGTGTTTGGAGATCGAACATTTTGAAATCTTCATTAATTAGAGATACTTTGTTTGAAATGCAGAAATACATAGCATTTACACCTGATATTTTTGTGTGTGAAACCATCAGCCACCCCATTTCCCAGTCTGAAAGAATATGACTTATGATTTGTGTTTTCATGCCTAGTTTTATAAGAAGACCAAACAGCTGCCAGTTCTGATGAGGTGCTGTGAAGAGACCCAGCCACAGCAGTGGAAGCCTCCCGTAGAGAAGGAGGAACACCGGCTCCCATTCTGGTTAAAGGTCTGTCCATCCTTCCACGTCTGTGTGAGGCAGAAGACCCGAAAAGTTCCTGTGGAGTTAAATGATAATTTCCCAAAGTAAATTCAGGAAGAGTGTTTATACTTGGGATGTGGTTTTCCTAGAACATTGATGCCTGGAAAAACCCTTCATGGGATTATATCTTGAGGTTGTCTTCCACTAATCCTCAGAATCCAGAAAGCTCATTTTTCTTTCTCCTAAATTGTGACATGTGCTAGAGCAGTGTTCTTATTTCCTGCAGGCCAGTGTACAGTCCATTCAGGATGAACTTCGGAAAACAGCTGAAGGCGTTGAGGAAGGAGCAACTGTGCCCAGAGCCACAGAAGCCGGCACAGATCAGCACTTAGAGAAAGCCTGCCCTGAATTGGGGAGTGAAACTCGATACCCACTGCTGATGCCCAAGGGCGTAGTCCTCAAGTTGAAGCCAGATTCCAAGCGTTTCATCAGAAAAGCTTTGCGATTGAACCGGCCATTGGTCCAGAAGCCCCTTCTTATCCAGCCCAGCCCCTGTGTTCAGCCTGGGTTCAACCCAGGGAAAATAGCAACCTGGTCAACTCAATCAGAAGTCCTCCCAGGAAACATAGTGGTCCAGATTCCCCATCTGATCCAGCCAGCCACTGTCCTACAGCCCCTTCCTGGTTTCTCTTCAGTGGCGGTCAGCGGAGAACATAGTTTTGAGTCTTCTGCAGCACTGCCTACTATGCCCTCCGGTCCTGAAGCCAGGACCAGCTTCCCCCTGTCTGAGTCTCAGTCACCACTGCCTTCTTCCTCTGCACCCAAGATAATGCTACCCTCACTGGCCCCTTCGAAATTTCGAAAGCCATATGTGAGGCGGAAGCCTACAAGAAGAAAAGGAACCAAGGTTTCTCCCTGTGTGAAAGCTGCCCCCATCATCCACCCCACACCTGTCATCTTCACGGTTCCTGCCGCCACAGTGAAGGTGGTAAGCCTACCCAGTGGATGTAATGTGATCCAGCCTGTTAATGCCGCCGTGGCCCCGAATCCCCAGACCATTCCCATCACCACTCTCCTTGTTAATCCTACTTCCTTCCCCTGTCCATTAAATCAGCCCCTCGTGGCCTCCTCCATCTCCCCCTTAATTGTTTCGAGCAATCCTCTGACACTTCCTGTACCATCTGTTCCTGAAGATAAGGTCCAAGTGAACTTGGATATTGCTGAAGAGAAAAATGCTCCTCAAAACCCTGACTCCACGTCAAATTCCCAGGAACTAACTCCTCTCTGTGCTACTGTCTTCTCCAAAGAGGATCCTAGGCCATGGTGTTCTTCATCAGGTATGGAAAGCCAAGAAACATCCTCAGAATCCAGTGCCTGTGGCTGGGCTATTGTGAAAACGGAAAACCAGGAAGCATCCTCAGAATCGAGTGCCTGTGGCTGGACAGGTGTGAAAATGGAAAGCCAGGAGGGATCTTCAGAATCCAGTGCCTGTGCCTGGACAGGTGTGAAAATAGAAAGCCAGGAGGGATCTTCAGAATCCAGTGCCTGTGGCTGGACAGGTGTGAAAATGGAAAGCCAGGAGGGATCTTCAGAATCCAGTGCCTGTGGCTGGACAGGTGTGAAAATGGAAAGCCAGGAGGGATCTTCAGAATCCAGTGCCTGTGGCTGGACAGGTGTGAAAATGGAAAGCCAGGAGGGATCTTCAGAATCCAGTGCCTGTGCCTGGACAGGTGTGAAAATGGAAAGCCAGGAGGGATCTTCAGAATCCAGTGCCTGTGCCTGGACAGGTGTGAAAATGGAAAGCCAGGAGGGATCTTCAGAATCCAGTGCCTGTACCTGGACAGGTGTGAAAACGGAAAGCCAGGAGGGATCTTCAGAATCCACTGCCTGTGGCTGGACAGGTGTGAAAATGGAAAGCCAGGAGGGATCTTCAGAATCCAGTGCCTATGGCTGGACAGGTGTGAAAATGGAAAGCCAGGAGGGATCTTCAGAATCCAGTGCCTGTGCCTGGACAGGTGTGAAAACGGAAAGCCAGGAGGGATCTTCAGAATCCAGTGCCTGTGCCTGGACAGGTGTGAAAATGGAAAGCCAGGAGGGATCTTCAGAATCCAGTGCCTGTGGCTGGACAGGTGTGAAAATGGAAAGCCAGGAGGGATCTTCAGAATCCAGTGCCTATGGCTGGACAGGTGTGAAAATGGAAAGCCAGGAGGGATCTTCAGAATCGAGTTCCTATGGCTGGACAGGTGTGAAAAATGAAGAGGATGGGCAAGCTTTAGAGTCATTGCCTTTGAGTCTCCAGTTATCTCTGAACTCCACATCGAAGGATTTAGAAGAAATGGTCAAGATGGAAGCTGAGGATCGTGTGGAGGAAATGTCCAGTACCTTCCCCGAGCAGGACATTGGTGAGAAAGTGAAAGAAGAATACTCTATGGAATTAGACCGTGGCTCCCCTCAGGAGAAGCCGAGTAGTGCTAGAGAGCGGAGGAGAGAAGCAGTGGTGCAGACAGAGGAGACCCGAGCAGCTTCGTCCCTTTCCGTGTCCCAAGAGCCGCCTGAAGAGGGGAGTCCAAGCGGAGAGGCAAGCAGAGGATTGCCCAGAGGTACTCCGTCCTCCGTGGAGCAGGAGACGGTGCTCAGCAGGCCTCCAGGGAAGGCTGAGGACTCGGCCATTGCTGACAGTCAGTCTGTAGGGACCCCGGCAGGACCAGACACTGGAGGAGAGAAAGACGGGCCTGAGGAAGAAGAGGAGGAGGACTTTGATGACCTCACCCAAGATGAAGAAGATGAACTGTCGTCGGCTTCGGAGGAGTCCGTGCTTTCTGTCCCGGAGCTCCAGGTGAGAGCCAGAGTAGTTGTAAATGTGGGGACGGGGACTCAGTGGAAAGTTCCCTGCGTGTGGGAGTCACAAAGTGGGATTTGACTTTTGAATGCGTATGGCACATCATTTAGGAGGCTTGTGCGAAGTGCTTGACTCACTTGCCATACTTTGTTTTTTATTTTTACATTTATTCTTTTATTGGTGTGGGTACGTGCATGACATGACATGTGTGTAGAGGTCCGAGGAGCAGGAGGAGGTGGTTATCTCCTTCCATCACGTGGGTCCCGGGCATTGAGCTAGACTGTCAGGCTTGGCAGCCCTTGTCTGCACCTGCTGACCCATCTCCCTGACCCCCCCCCACCCTTTTAAATAATTTATTCATGTTTGTGTGCATTGGTGTTTTACCTGCATGTCTGTCTGTGTGAGGGTGGCAGGTCAGGAGTTACAGACAGTTGTATGGGTCACGTTAGAGGAAAGCCGTCTTGAGGAAGTAGGGCAGCCTTTCAAAGGCATGTTGTGCTGCCTGTCCTGCCTCAGTTTCCTCAGGTTTCTCCTCTAATTCAGAGTGGTGACCCTGGCTCCCTTACATCCTCCTGACACTGCTCCTGTCCTTTGGCCTTCTGTGAGCTGCTAGGAGCCCTTATGAACATTCTGTGGGGTGCTTTTAGGAGACTATGGAGAAACTGACTTGGCTGGCTTCTGAAAGGAGCATGAGTCAGGAGGGTGAGTCTGAGGAGGAGAACTCCCAAGAGGAGAACTCTGAGCCAGAAGAAGAAGAGGAAGAGGAGGCCGAAGGGATGGAAGCCTTGCAGAAGGAGGATGAAGTGAACGATGAAGCAGTTGGAGATGCTGCTGAGAAGCCCCCTTCTACCTCGGCCTCACCCAAGACTGCTCCAGAAGTGGAGAGCAGCATAAGCCCCGCAGGTGAGTGCGGCCGACCCCTCGGAGGACAGGTTTCCCTTGGGTGCGCATGGTTGCCGCTGACGGGAGCCAGGAGGCTCCAGGGAGGAGTCTTTCTCTCCTGCAGCTTTCCTTCCCCCAGACAGACAGACTAGGGCGGTTCCTTTGAAAATCAAGACACAGGAAGTTAGAATCCCACCAACCCTTCGTGTACATGAAGCAGCTCAGTGTTTTAGTTGTGGTTCCTGCCTCTTGTGTGCTGAGGCTGTGAGCTGTTTGGCTTTCGTCTGAACCTCCCATCTTTCCCTGAGATCTGTTATGTCCATCCTGCCATCCCTCCCCAGCACACTCTTCCTCCTCACCTGGATGTTCCTCTTGATGATGTCCCTGATCAGCTGAACCTTGCCCGTGCTGGGGTCCACTCCAGCCAGCGGCACCATGACCTCCCCAATGACGTCATCCCTAGAGAAGTGATCAAAGCTGAGCACGAGGAAATGTAGCACCAGGTCCTGCAGCTGGCTGTATGGGATGCCGTAGAAGGTGAAGGTCTCATCGAATACAGGGTCCAGGGTCTTGCGGAGCACACGGTGTTCCCTGGATGCTGCTTCCACATGCTGGAAGACAGCTCCTCCTGCACGCCCTCTGACCTCTGCACACTTAGCATGTGTGTGTCCTACCCAACAAAACGGGTAAATTAATGTCAGAAATAGAAAAGCGACGGAAAGAAAAGAGCTCTGGGTCTGTAGACCTATACTTCTTAACCTGTTACAAAGTCTCTGGTCCTCGGTCTGTCATGTGCTGAAGTCGGGATTATTTTCTTAGATTTTTAAATAGGAAGAAAATGTTAGATGTTAAGTTTTCTTTCTTCCTTCTTTCCTTTTTTTTTTTTTTTTTTTTTTTTGAGACAAGATCTCACTGTATAGCTCTGACCTCTAACTGGCTTTGTAGTAGTCAAGAGTGCCCTTGAACTTACAGAATTCTGGCTGTCTTTGACCCCTCAGAGTTGGGATTAAAGAAATTGATCCCTTGACCAGCTCAAATATAATTATCTTCTAACACCTTCTTTGAGCACTTTATATGAGTTGATTTCAGTGACATGTGGCCAATCAGAGCAGCCAGCAAATAGGCAGTCTACTGCTGAGTATGCCTGGTGCCGAGAGCTGTATTTTAAAAACCAGTGTTTTTTCACCTTTGGTGATTGAACAGCCCTTCACAGCGGTCAGCTAAGTCCATCAGAAAACACATTTCTGATGGTTAGGAACTGAGACATTTGTCTTCTTATCTTTCTCCAGGTGGGACTGTCCACATGCTGATATGCCCACATATGAGCACCTGGTGTGATGATATCATTGTGCCAACCCCACCACATACACACAGAACAAATACAGGTGTATATAACAGCGTTTGTGCCTTAATGGACTTACATGGACCTGTCACATGTGTAGAGAGCAGCAATTACTGTGTTGAAAGTAGCTGTATTGGAGGTAACACTATACTTCATGAATTGTAATTACTGGACAAATATAAAATCATGTATCGTATAATCATCAACTACTAAATAAAAGTCTGTACCATGGGAACTTCATCTGCATACTGATTGGTCTTTTGTTATTCAGCTGTCATTGATTTGAATCCTGCCCCCTTGTGATAGTAATGGGTTTGAAAAAAGGAAAAACCAAAGAATGGTAAATCTTCGGAAACTTTAATGAACTGTATTGACTGAAATATGCCATATATGATCTTTTGTATTATTAAGGATGTTGTTATATATCGTTTTCATTAGAAAACTATCCCATGACAATGGATCCTGTTGAGAAGAACGTTAAGAAAAGAAAATATTGTGAGGATTTTTTTACAGTATGATTTTACCTCAATGATTACAGCAGAAATTGAGAAACTACAATGTGTTATTTGTTGTGAAATTCTATCAGCCAAATCTATGAGGCTGAACAATCTAAACTGCCACTTTGATAGTGAGCATCTGAGCTTCTCTGCCAAAGATGTCAACTACTTTAGAAGCAAAGCTGGTGGACTCAAGGAGGCCAGACTTGACACTGGTGGCTCATATCACAACAGAATGTAGCAGACATTGAAACTTCATATTTGGTAGAGCCCAGAATCGCCAGAGCTGTGAAACCTCACACCTCCACTGAGGATTTACTATTGCCAGCAGCCAAAGGTATTTCTAGAGTTATGATTGGAGACAAATTTATTACCCAGCTGAGTGGGATTTCCTCGTCTAGTGACACCGTCAGCAGAACAGACGCCGTGTTTGCTGACGTCCTTGAGTAGGTGACCCAGGAGCTTTAGGAATCCACAGACGTTACAACTGTTCGACTATTGGTTTATGTGAGGTCGATTAATAATGGCAGCTTTAAAGATGAGTTTCTTTTCTGCACACCCCCGTATTTGAGTCAGTGGTTCATTTCTGAAAGAGCCTAAGATCTCCTGGGAAAGGTCTGTGGTGTTTGCATGGACGGTGCTCCAGCTGTGCTAGGGTGTCGATCTGGATGGTCACCAGAAGTCACCAGAACTCACCATAGGATTCACCAACAAATATTATGCTGCCATAAGGATTACTAGGAATGCTGGGTAGTGGCACATACCTTTAATCCCAGTACTTAGAAGGCAGAGGCAGGTGGATCTCTGTGAGTTCGAGGCCAGCCTGGTCTAGAGTGAGTTCCAGGAAAAGCGCAAAGCTACACAGAGAAACCCTGTCTCAGAAAACCAAAAAAAAAAAAAAAAAAAAAAAGCATTATAACTTCTGTCAATTTTATGAAGGGAAGCACTTAACAGTAACTATTTTCACAACTGTGTAACGAGTTGGAGGCAGTGAACAACACTCTGCCATTTCATACTGAGGTTAGATGGTTCTGGAGAGGAAAAGGTTTTAAAACGTATTTGCTGTTTGTCTTGTCGAGGTCGTCCCCCACCCCCCAACAGGGTTTCTCTGTGCAGCCCTGGCTGGCCTGGAACTCACAGAAATTCA
Source organism: Peromyscus maniculatus bairdii (assembly GCF_049852395.1). Taxonomy (NCBI): domain Eukaryota; kingdom Metazoa; phylum Chordata; class Mammalia; order Rodentia; family Cricetidae; genus Peromyscus; species Peromyscus maniculatus. The sequence goes on from NC_134857.1 coordinate 69,235,822, forward strand.
CCTGCCTCAGTTCCCTGAGTGCTGGGTCTACAAGTTTGGGCTGACACTGCTATTCTAAATTGTGTTTTTGAGGGGCTGGAGAGATGGCTCAGCAGTTAAGAGCACTGACTGTTCTTCCAGAGGTCCTGAGTTCAATTCCCAGCAACCACATGGTGGCTCACAACCATCTGTAATGAGATCTGGCACCCTCTTCTGGCCTGCAGGCACACATGCAGGCCGAACATTTTATGCATAATAAATAAGTAAATCTTTAAAAAAAGAAAAATGTGTTTTTGAGCTGTGTGGTGGACTCAAAATGTTTTTAATCAGAAAGCAAGATGGCAGTTCAAAGCATTTTGAGTGGTTAAAATTAAAACAGAAAGTAGCTTAATTGGTTATCATCTTTGCCATCTTGAGTGAGTTAAATTTATCACTGCAAGGTCCAATGCAACATGCCTCAATTTTACTGAAAATACCATATCATTCCAAATGAAACTTCAGCTTTGGCAAAAAAAAAAAAAAAAAAGGGGGGGGGGGGATGAAAATAAAATTTACATGTTGCCTACCCTATCTGTTTTCTTTGAGGTACATGACATTTAACCAGAAAAAAGATTACAATGATTATTTCTGTGAAAGAACACTTGCACGTTTGTAGACACTCCATTTACACTTGCCAGAAACCCATTCACAGTCAAACTTGAAAATATTCCTGAGACAGCACAAGAGGAATTCGTTGCACTTATGAGCAGCGATACAGTGAGAGTTGAGTTCCTTCAATGCCAGTACAAAACTCTGGATCAAGCAGCTGCAGTCATTTCGGTTTTGTCTGAGACTGTGTTGGGACGACTTCTTCCATTTGCAACAACGTATCTTTGTGAAACAGGATTTTCCATCTTGTTGGTTATCAAGTCTAAATAGGGAGGTAGACTGGCTGTGGAAGAGGATCTTCTTTGTGCTTCTGCAAAGACTGCCCCGAGAATTTCTGATCTGGTGAGAAAGAAGCAGTCTCAACCTTTGCACTGAGGTTGGCTTTGTATTCATAATGTTGCAAAGAGTACCACTGTAGCTTACTGTTGTTATTTTAAGACTGTTTCCCATGTTATACCATAAGTCAAGAAAATATTACATTTATTTGTAATTAGAAATATATATTTCATAATATGTAATTAAATATTGTTTTTTATGGTTAAGTATCACTATACTTAAATTATGTTGAATTTATAACCATGAAAATACATCCTGCATATCTTATATTTATATTACTATTCATAACAGTAGCAAAATTCCAGTTATAAAGTAGCAATGAAAATAATTTTATGTTGGGGTCACCACAACATGAGGAACTGTATTCAAGAGTCACAGCATTAGGAAGGTAGAGAAGCACTGATTTAAAAGTATAGCTGGGCAATTGTTTAATCCCAGCACTCTAGAAGCAAAGACAGGTGGTTCTCTAAGTTCTAGTCCAGCCTGGTCTATAGTGGGTTCCAGGAGAGCCAAGGCTACACAGAGAAGCCCTGTCTGGAAAAATAAATTAAGTAAAAAGCACAACCTTTCCTATCCTTCATTTGTTTGCTTTGCTTTGCCTGCCTGCCTTCTTATGCATACAGTATCCTGCCAGAAGAGGGAGCCAGATCTCATTACAGATGGTTGTGTGCTACCACCTGTGGTTGCTGGGAATTGAACTCAGGACCTCTGGAAGGGCAGCCAGTGCTCTTAACCTCTGAGCCATCTCTCCAGCCCTCAATATGCATTCTTAATAACTCAATCTGTCTTCATGGGCCCTATCATTATCTTTCCTCTCATAACTATGTGCTTGTGTAAAAGAACTATATACAAACCCAGATCATGGAAGGCAGAGACAGAGGATCTGTATGAGTTTGAGGCCAGCCCGGTCTACACAGTGAGTTCGGGCAGCCAGGGCTCCATAGAAAGAACTGGTCTCAACACCCCCCCCCCCCAAATATATAATATACACATATGAGAGAAATATATAATATACAAATGTAAGAATAAAGAATTGGATGTGGTGACACGTGCCTGTAATCTCAGTATTAGGGAGGCAGGGTCATAAGAGTCAGGAGTTCAAGGCCAGCATGGACTAACTACATGGTGAGTTTGAGGTCCTACTGGACTACATGAGACCCTACCTCAAAAGACAAAAGCTAAAACTGGATGTGGTGGTGAATACCTGTAATCCTAGTACTAGGGAAATAAGGGCAAGAGGAAGAGTTCAGGATCGTCCTCTATTAGACAGTAACTTTGAGGGCAGCCTGGCCCATGTGGGATCCTGTCTTTTAAAAAAATAAGAGGGTGGGGCTGGAGAGATGGCTCAGAGGTTAAGAGCATCAGCTGCCCTTCCAGGGGTCCTGAGTTCAATTCCCAGCAACCACAGGGTGGCTCACAAACATCTATAATGAGATCTGGTGCCCTCTTCTGGCCTGCAGACATACACGCAGACATAACACTGTATACATAATAAATAAATCAATCTTTTTTTTTTTTTCTTTTTTCTTTTAGTGGCTGGAGAGACAGCCGTGGGTGCTGGGAACCGAACTCTTATATTTTTGGTTGTGAGCCTATTCTTTAACGGCTGAGCCATCTCTCTAGCCCAAAATAAATAAATCCTAAAAAAACAAAAATATTAAAAAAAAAAAAAAAAAAAAAGGTTGGAGAGATGACTCAGTGGCTTAGTGTTTGTTGTAAAATCCTGAGGACCTGAGTTTGGATCCCATAATGAAAACCCAAGCTGGGCTTGATCTCACTCTTTCTTGTCATCGAAGAGCCACGGGGTGGCAGGAACAGAAGGATTGCTGGACTTGCTGCCTGCCAGCCTGCGGAAATGCGTGAGTCCAGATTTTGGGAAAATCCTGCCTCAAAGGAATAAGGAGGAGAGTGTTAGAGGACACTCAGTACCCCTCAGGCTCTATGCCCAGGTACGTAGATACATGCCAGCCCCACACAAATTATACAGCAAATATAAATAAGAAGAAAGAAAAGAGTGAACAAGGAGTGCCTGTGCAATTGGTCCAGTGCTTCTCTACCGTGCATGAAGCCCTGAGTCAGAGCTCAGCACCACATCAAAGCAGACACGGAGGTGTATGCCTGCAGTCCCAGCGCTAGGGAAGTGGCAGCAGGAGGATGCAAAGTTCAAGGTCCTCCTTAGGTCTCAACTTCAAGTCCAAACTGGGCTACCTGAGATCCTGTCTCTAAATAAGTAATTACATTATAACCCACGCTGGCCTTAAACCCACCATCCTCTGGCCCTAGCTTCCTGTGTGCGTATGGTTTTATAGTTTCACCATTTGTTATCTTCCCTGGAATGTAACTGTTGTGAGGACAGGCCATCCTGTTCATTGGTGTAAGGTAGTGCTCAAACGCATAGCAGGCATGTAACCATATTGTCTGCTAGGTGAGCAAATAGCTAGAAAGATCAGTGATCTGTCCTCCTTTCCATTAGTCTTGTTTTTCCTCTAAAAGTTGGGCCTGCCTTATAAAGTTGACCACAGCTCAATTGCTTTTAGTTCCTAAGGCTTGTTGTTTTCATTCTATATTCTTTGGAGGAATTGGAAATCAGGAAGGACTAATGAAATAAATACAATTCTAGCATGTACCAGATTCTTCCTAAATACCCTGATACCCTTTCCTAGGCATCCTCATGGCTCACTGTCTAAATTACTTCCGGCTTGGGGCCAGCCTCACTTCACAAGAGAAGCATCCATGCCTGCCTCAAGGAAACAAAAGTCTTCACCTTTGGGTTTCTTCATTATGCTTATTCCCCTGACCAGTGTGTGTTTGTCTGTTTTTCTTCATTAGATAAATTTTGTAACAACAGAGCTGTCTTCTATCTCTGTCTCAATTTTGGTCTAGTTAATACTCTGATATGCTGACCTGCTCCTGCTCCAACATGGGCCACAGACATGAGCCAGTCAGCAACTGACTATGTTCTCTGAAACCACCAGCCCAATAAACCTTTTATCGAAACCAAAACCGCCAGGCAGTGGTGGCGCCCGCCTTTAATCCCAGCACTCGGGAGGCAGAGCCAGGCTGAAGTTTATGAGTTCGAGGCCAGCCTGGTCTACAGAGCAAGATCCAGGAAAGGCGCAAAGCTACACAGAGAAACCCTGTCTCAAAAAAAAAAAAAAACCTAAGACCTGGTCAAATTTGTTCATGTCAAAAACCTACAGTTTAGAAAAAGAGGGTACAAAGGCACTATGATTTCAGACATCACAGATAAATACAAAACCTTCTAGAGACTTAAAAGTTATAGGCAATACCCTTACTTGGTAAGTTTGGGTAAAAATGACTTGGTAAGTTAGGTGACCACGACTTGGCCAATATTAGGTTAATGCTGGTTTACACTGTAAACACAGTCTGCCTCGCACAGGAAGGAGGTGGTGTAACTAGATCTGCACTGGTCCTCACAGAGTTACCCTACAATCTGGAACCTAACACCATGAGAAGTTCGCTCTCCTCAACCGTTATGGAAGAGTTCCCCAAGAGGAAACGAGTTGGCCAAGGCTCTCTTGTCTTCTTTCCTCCCTCTTTCCCACTGCACTTTCTGCCCTAGGGAGTGTTAGACTGCTCTTGGAGCCCAGAGGGCTAGGTCGTGGACCAGCCGCTCCGAGATGACGTAATGCTTTCTGTGGTACACAAAGCGGCCTCCCCCAGGCTGGGCCTCTCTCGCCCCTCCCCCCAGCCAGGAATGCCGCCCCCGCCAGCACCAGCACGGGTGAGTCCCCCTTTTTGAAAAGCCAGACCAGGGAAACAGGGAACAAAGGCCCCGGAAGGAGCGCCTAGGCACTGCCAGGAGGCTCAGAAATAGACATCACGTCATCTCTCCACCCGGCGGCGCCAAGCGCCATTTGGTAACACCGGGAAGGAAGGACCTGACCATTACGGTGCAGAACGAAGCTTGCAGGGCTAGCGTTTCACCCCAGCCCTAGCAACCCTCTGACCGGCTTAAGGAGTGGCTTCCCTTCTGCTCCCAACCCCCGCACCCTTCTTTCCCTGGAGGCCTCCGCCTCCCTTGGCTGCCAGCCACACAGCCCATAGTCTCCACGCTGCCATCTTGATGCCCCATCCCCCTTGCCACTTCCCTCTCCTGCAGCCCTCAGAAGTAGGAGGGGGAGGAAGGGGCACCGCCCTGCGTGCCCCAAGGGGGAGGGCTCGGCCTACCCCACCTCTCTTCCTCCAGAAGGAGGGGTTCACATCCTCCGCGTGCTTGCCGCTTCTCACCTCCAGCCGTGCTGACAGTGCACCATGGAGGGTTGGCGGTCAAGGATTTAGCATCCTGGGCTTGCCTACCCTCGGTGGCACTCTGGCCTCACCAGCCCCTGCAGCCCGCAGCTGCAATCCAGGCGCTGGCCACTGCGTTCTACTCACTCACCACCTCAGGCCCGAGTCTAGCAGGGCTGGCAATTAAAGGATCCCATCTGGACTTCACTCCCCGCCCATTCCTCAGCTATCCGGCTTTGCGCCGGCCTGATGGCTTAAAAGAATCAGTCGGTCAGACTCTACTTACCAAAGCTGGGGCGTATATTTGTGATCTCAGCCATGTTGTAATCAGAGGCTGCTGATAGCAACACTTTTGCAGAGGTCAGACAACTTTGGGGATCTCGGTCAGTACCGAGGCCGCGGCTGTAGACCTCCGGATCAGGGGAGGGGAAGGTGCCTGGCAGACTGCCCCTGCGACAGTCCGATCCCTGGTTGCTAGCTGCGCGTTCCTCTTAGATGCTCCAGGGATGCTCTGAGCTAAGGATGCAGGTGCAGTCCGACTGGTCCTGATGCGAGGTAGGCTCCGCCTCTTTCCGAAGGGCCCTCGGCAGAAGACTCCGCCTCTGCCCGAAAGGTTCCGGAAGCTCTTCGAGAGGAGGCCACTCCCACTGCCGATTTTTCTCCAGGACGAGGCTCCGCCCATTCACAGGCTGTGGGCGTTGGGACTGGAATTTCAAAGCCAGTAAGAAGTGTAGGTGTTGTGCTAGTTCAGTCGCATATTCCTGTGACTGTAGCACTGGAGTGGGTGAGGCAGGAGAGTCAAGGAAGGCTTGGCTAGGCCTCCAAATACAGAAGGGCAGGAAGAGGATCGCTTTAGCGTCCACGGAAGCTGTGATTCTAGTTGCCTGGGTTTATGCAGAGGGAAGCTGAACCTTCTGCGTTCCAGATGTTGTGAAAAACAAAACTCTATACTGTTTCAGTATTGATTGCTGCTGTTTTAGTGCATTCCTGAAACAGTAAAGGCAATTACGGAGCCTTAAACTTGAGAAAATGATTAAAAATAAAAATAAAATGGACAGAAGCAGGAGTTAAAGACCAGTCTGAGGGGTACAGCAAGACCCTGCGTCAAAAAAATCAAAACTATAACAAAAGACCTAAAATCCTAAAAAATGTGGTTGTGTTCACATTTAATCACAGCACTGGGAATTAAAAAAAAGAAAAAAGAAAAATCCACAAATATGCCCAAACATGAGGCAATTTATTGTGCACTGGGTCAATGCATAAGAACCTGGGATTGGAATACCAGATACTTCACTTGTGTTGATAACTGGGTACTTTTGTGAGCTCATCTACTCATCAGGGCCAGAATCTGCCAAATGGAAAAAGTGATAAAAATATCCATTGGTCCACAGGATTTTTCTTGGAGGACCAAATCCCCTAAGATAATGTGAGGACATTTTGCACAATGAAGAACATCATGCAGATATGAATAACTGCCATACCTTGGGATCAAGTCTGCCTAGGTTTTTATAATCTAGAGTACCGTTCTAAATTTTAGGAATTCTTCTTTTCTTCCTATGTTCCAGGTATTTTGTGGGGAGGTTGATTAGTTGTCAACTTCAACCATGGACTCCCAACACCCAGTTGTGAGTTGGATAGATTACTAAAGATAGAGAAAGCTACGAAGCTTTCTTCCTTCCTCCTTTCCTTCCCTGTTACCTTCCTTTCTTTCCTTTTTTGAGACAGGGTTTCTCTGTGTGGCCCTGGCTGTGCTGGAACTCACCCTGTAGACCAGGCTGGCTGTGAACTCAGAACTCACAGATATGCCTGTCTTTACCTCCTGCGTTGCTGGGATTGAAGGCATGCAGCACTACCCCCGGCAGGGAAGTGCCTTTTGCGTGTTTATTTATAGACAAGACAGCGTGTGTTCAGAATAGCTTTGAACTGTTGGTATTCCTGCCTCCACGTCCCAACTCCCAAGTGCTGACATTATAGGTGTTTACCACCACACTGGGTTTATTTAGCGTTGGGATTCCACCATGCAAGGGAAGCTCTCTACTAAGTTACATCTTTCATTACCTACCTACCTACCTCTCTGCCGAACTACCTGGTGCCTGCGTGCCTGCTAGCCCGCCGACTTACCATCACCTATTTACCTTCCATCTGTATCTATCATGGGTTCTGTCACTTTTTCCCTTAACTGACGTATTAGCCCTGAGGCTTCAAGACGCCCTAAAACAAGATGGCGCCTATGGTTGTGCGCATGCTCCTTGACGTCCAACTTCCGCGCTCCGGGGGCGCGCACGTCCGGCGGTGCCGTTGCCTTACTTCCGCTGGTGCGGAGCGGAGTTTCCGCGGAATCGGCCCGCGTCCGAGGGTACTGTGCAGTGTGTGGCGGGGCGGGAAGAGGCGCGTTAGACGTGGGGCTCCGGGCGGAGGCCGGCCAGGACGAGGGGCGTCTGCTCCGAGGCTGGGAGCGCGGAGCGTGCAGGGAATCGGGCCGCAGGGGTGCGGGTGGCGGTGCGGACTTGGGCAGGTGTTGAGCGCTGAGGAGCGCGCAGCGAGGCGGCCCCTGACATGTTTTTCCGGATGGCCCCCGCCCCTGAGCGGGGCCCGGCTCACGGATGGGCGCTCATTCATTCTGTCGGTCATTCCTTCTGTCGGTCATTCATTCTGTCGGTCTACCTCTTGGTCTCCAAGGGGCGGACTCCTCAAGCTACTGGTGTTGAGGCTCTTGGAGCGATCTCGGCACAGTTCTGACTGAACAGCGCCTGAACCTCATGAAGGCACCCGTGAAATAAAGGAATCGCCTAGGTGATTCCCTCTCCCTCCGTTCTCATTTACCCCCCTCCGTGACAGGATCAACCAATATTCTCTCCGGTCCTGAGATAAGAACCTGGGCTGTTGTGGTGAGGGCCTGCCTTCATGCCCTAGATAGAGAACGTGAATTGGGGAGGCTCAAGGTTAGCTTTGTAGCTCAAACTCTGAGTCATGGTGACGTTCCCCCCACCCCCCACCCCCGAGTTAGGGTTTCTATGTGTAGCATTGGAGCGAGCATATCTTGGAATGCGCTCTGTAGACTCTGCCGGCCGCGAACTCACAAAGAATCGCCTTCCTTAGTGCTGGGATTAAAGGCGTGCGCCAACACCGCCCGGAGTGAACGTTGTTTTAAAGCCTGCCTATTTCCTCTAGTACTGTTGAATGATCTATCAGACTTGAAGGTTGCCAGTGATGCTTATTCTGTCCTTGGACCTTCTCATGAAAGTAATGTTTTCTGTATAGAAGGATTCATCTAGAGGCTGGGGATGTACTCAGATGGTAGAGTGCTTGCCTTACATGCATAAAGCTCTTGGTTCCCACCTCATAAAACCGGCTGCGGTAGGACCTGTAAGTGGAGTCAGCAGGATGACAAGTTCAAGGTCTTCCTGAGCTACATAGCAAGTCGGAAGCCATCCTCTAGTACCTATGTAAATGCTAAGTGCTTGGTGCAAATGCCGTCCAGCATTGTTTAAGAGCACTTTGAGTCCCACTTTCATTCAGTCATCTCTTCAGAGAACGGTCACTGCCACTATAGTACCCACCTGGTGCGGGATACAGGAGACACCAGTTAAGGATGCCCTAACTAAGTTCCTATTCTTGAGGATGAAGACAAAGACTGCAAAGTGACATGTGATGCTGTAAGATTTACTTTTCAGTTTTGGATTACATGTGTCTGTGGGTATTTGAATGTGAGGGAGTGTGGCCAGTTCCAGGCTGGCCTAGAACTTACTTGTAGAGCAGGCTGTCAGTGAACTCTGACATCCTCCTGCCTCTCTTCCTCGGCAGGGAATAGAGGCCTGCACCATCCCTTCAAGGCTGAGGTATCAGAAGCTTAAGAGATTAAGGTAACATTTAGTTAAGGTAACATACTATCTGGTGTGGAGTCTGAGCTGAGCTACTGTAATCAATTCTCATCCTCCCCTAAAATTCCTAGGCCTTTGGTGTGAGATACTATGTTCATGGTTTTCCTTGGGGATGGTGAAGTGATGAGTGAACAACCATTATTACTGTTACTCCTACTGAGGTGATAAGGACTTGCCTTGTGTTGTTTTAGGATGGAACCGAAGTGGGACTTGTAAAATGTTGCCCTGTAAAAAGAGAAGAGCTACAGTGACAGAGTCTGTGCAGCAGGGGGATGACCAGGAAGGAGATGATTTAGACCTAGAGTCAGCTGTGAAGCCAGAGTCCGACCAGCTGAAAGACTTGGGGTCGGAGTCACTGTCCTGGGGTCCAGGTCATGAGAGTGCAGTGTGCCCGGAGCTGCACTCCATGCATGATGTAGAAAACCAGCTCAGCATGGAGGATCCATCTCTAAGCTCCAAGATGCTCACCCAGCATGGCAACTTACCGGTTTTGGAAGCTGTTGGTGTAGCCATCCCTCAGGATATCACCCTTCCTTCCTTGGAGTCTTCTCATTCCCTTACTGTACACATCGATCAAGGGAGACTCCCAGCCATGGGCTCAAAGAAAGTGAAGAAAACTGCCTTCCAGCCTGGGCTGATGACCAGAGAAGACCAAGGGGATCATCCTGTCGTAGTGGAACCTCCTTCAGGAGAGCCTGGTGAAGAAGTCAAGGCAGAAGGAGGTAAGGGGGAAAGGTCTTGGTTGCTTTTCCCATGCCCGTCTAGGTTGAGCATCTCTGGTGTGAAGCTCTAAACTCCAGACTGCTCCACACTTTCCTTGTGGAGTACTGCCCTGGTGCTGTGAGTGAGAAACCCCACACTGACCTCAGGTGAGGGGCTGTGTCAGAATGCAGGCCTTCCTTAAATACTGCATCGGAGCATCTTCAGATGACAGAAGAGAGGGCTGTGCATGAGAAATGAATGAGTTGCCTGTCTAGGCTTGGGTCCCATCTCTAAGATTTCTCATGAGTGTCCATCTTCATATTGGACCCCGGCACTTCAGAGGAGGGACAGGGAGCTAACCTGGGCCACTTGGTTCTTTCCTTTCCTTGTTTTGAGACAGGGTCTCTCTGCATAGCCCTGGCTGTCCTAGAACTCACTATTGAGCCCACTCTGGCCCCAAACTCACAGAGCCGCCTGCCTCTTCCTCCCAAGTGCTGGGATTAAAGACCTCGACTACTGCCCCGGCTTGTCTTTGCTCTCTGTGTTGCCTTTACAGAGAAGTGTTTCTGGAAGTTAATTGCTGTGGTGTGGACTTGGAACTGGGACTGTTGTGCTCATTAAGCACTAATAGTGAAACTTTTGATTGGATCGAGATTTTCTTTTCTCTCTCTCTCTCTCTCTCTCTCTCTCTCTCTCTCTCTATCTCATCTCTATCTCTATCTCTATCTCTATCTCTATCTCTCTCTTTTTGAGACAGGGTTTCTCTGTGTAGTTTTGGTGCCTGTCCTGGATCTCCCTCTGTAGACCAGGCTGGCCTCGAACTCACAGAGATCTGCCTGGCTGTACCTTCCGAGTGCTGGGATTCAAGGTGTGCGCCACCATTGCCTGACTGGGTCGAGATTTTCTTTTCCTCTCCAACTCTGTATTCTCTGCTCTCTCCATAAAAAAAAAAAAATTGATGTGTACGTCTATTTCACTTGGATACACACACACACACACACACACACACACACACACACACACACACACACGCCCCGTGTGCATGCCTGGTGACTGTGGAGGCCAGAGGAGCTTGTCAGAACCTTTGAAACTGACATTATGTATGTCTGTGAGCCACCATGTGGGTTCTCAGTAAGAGCTACAAGTTCACTTAATTTCTGAGCCATCTCCCTATCCACCCCTCCCCTTTTCACCATGATCTTTATTCTGCCTTCCTGGAGAGATGAACTATGAATACTCTATTAAGTTGTGTATTCCTGAAGCTGGCCGTGTGAAAGGAAGACGATTGTTTGGACACTGAGGAAGGCTTTCAAGATATGAAGACCCTGAAGGGTGTTTGGACTGAAGGCTCTGAAGGTTGCATTTGACAGAGTGGATGCCATGGACCCCTGAGCTAGCAAAAGTTCATGTAGAGATAGTCAAACAGAGGAAGGTGGTGACATTGTATCTCAGAAGAATTAGGCAAAGGGACTCCAAGTGGAGGTTAGGTTCAGTTGCAAAGAGCTTTAATTTTCATGCTGAGACATCGGAACATTTCCAGTAGGTAGCCCTTCTAATAGAAAGCAAAGTTAGGGCCATCTCTTCCTTTGTTTGTTTGCAGTGGCAGATACTGGTATTAGGGGCTTGTGCATGCTGGGGGTGCACTCTGAGTCACGTCCCAGGCCTCCTATTGGTTTCTCTCTCTTTTTAAACCCAGTTTCTTTGGGTTTTTAGAGATGAGATCTTGTGCTGTAGGTCAGCGTGGTTTGGAATTCACTTCTCAGCCCTGTCTGTCCTTCAACAAATGTGTCCTTCCTCTACCTTCTGAGTGCTGAAAGTATGATAATTACATGTTGTGTTACTGTGGGGATCCTCTTTCCCTCTCAGCCTGTTGGCCATCAGTGCGAGAGGAGAAAGAGGTAGGAAGGGCAGCAGAAAGCTTAGTAGGCAGCCCGTAAGCGTGAATGGAGACAGCCCTCCCAAAGACAGATTCCGGTAAGTCGTTGAAGCTTATTCCAGATATAAAGAATATATAGGATTGGAGAGCCTGGGTCAAACCCTAATTTGCATTAAGTGTCAGGCTCCTATCACAAGGCTTTTTATGTGGCAGTATGTTTCTATATCAGAGCTCCTAGCACAAGTCTTAGCAGGGATCTGTGCCAGGGGTCAAGCAAAAGATGAATCAGCCATCTGGTTTAGAGACAGCTCTTGGATAAGGTCAGTCCTCCAGGCCCAGGGACATTTTCCAGATAAGTGCAGGTAGAGGCAGGAAGTTCTGCTGGAGGGAGGCAGCTCCATGTTGCCAAGATACTGATACAAGCTGCTAGGCCATGGGAGGCTGCCACCTCGACCAGCCAGCCATAATCTGCCAACATGCTACCAGGCTGGATTGGATGAATTTATTTAATTTTAGTTTTCAATATTTTCCAAAACGTACATAAATTGTTTATTTCCATATGTGGATTTGAGGCCAGGTTACACAGTAATGCACTATCAGAGGCCAAGGGCTGAGATGTATGGGATCTAGGTCAATAGTAGGACACTGTTGCTTTACATTTTCATGGCCCTGGGTTTGAACCTCAGTGAGGAGTGGAGTGTGTGTGTGATCACTCATAATTGCAACTATTCAAAATAATAGAGTATACTGTTTTTGTTTTTTCTCTTTAAATTATGTTTTTTTTTTTTTTATTCTGACATATGCCAAATAGTTATATGGTGAAATCTCTGTTAATGACTATGAGGAGGGCTAGAGACAAATCTTGGGAGGAAGTTAGTGTTTGGACTGCAGGTGAGGCTCAGTAACACAATGAATGCTCTGTAGTATCCATCAGTCCTGGGCTCAGCCTCCACCAGTCTGTTTATTTCCAGTGCTCAGGATCCAGCCTAGGGCCTCTTGTGTTCTGAGCATGCTCTGATGTGAGCTGCAACCCCAGCTCTGCCGTGTTTCTCCTCTGAGCAAGTGCTGATGTATTCCCTTCTTTCTTTTAAAACATTAGTTTCTATTTACGTTTATCTGTTTTCACTTTCAACATTTACTTTCTGGGCTGATCTGAAGGTAGTGAGTTATGTCAGTTGATGTTCACAGTCTGTTTCAGACTGAGCTCCTGTTCTACACTTTCCCTCTTCTCACTCCTCACTTGACTAGTCTCAATAGAAATTATTATTATTTCAGGTTTTTCCAGACAAGGTTTCCCTGTGTAGCTTTGGTGCCTATCTTGAAACATGCTTTGTAGACCAGGCTGGCCTCAAACTTAGAGATCCCCTTTCCTGTGCCTCCCAAGTGCTGGGACTAAAGGCGTGCTCCACCACTACTGGGCTATGAAATCATTTTTATTTTATTTTATTTATTTTATTTTTATTTTTTTTAAAAAGATTTTATTTATTATGTATACAGTGTTCTGCCTGCAGGCCAGAAGAGGGCGCCAGATCTCATTACAGATGGTTGGGAGCCACCATGTGGTTGCTGGGAATTGAACTCAGGACCTCTGGAAGAGCAGTCATCTCTCCAGCCCCAAGAAATTATTTTTAAAGACAGGTTCTCACTGTATAGTTTTGCTGCCAAGAACTAACTCTGTAGACCAGGCTGGCCTGGAACTCAAAGATTCAACTGCCTCTGCTTTCCCAGTGTTGGGTTAAAGGCGTGCCAAACTCTTTTTTTTTTTTTTTTTATTTGTTTGCTTGTGTTTGTTAGTGCACGTAAGAGTTTGAAAATCAAAGGGCAGCTCCCAGAGGTAGTCTTTCTCTGTCTTCCTCTTCATCTGGTTCTCTGTCTCTCTGTCCCTCTTGTGAAGTAGTCTCACTTTATAGTCAGACTGGCCTGCAGCTCCCCGAGATCCACCTTCTTTTGCCCCCCACAAAGGCATGTGCCACCTAGCATACTCACCTTCTTTCTGACACAACTCAATTTCTTTTTTTCTCTCTCCTGAAACTCCATTTGTAGAGTAGATTGGCCTCTTAATTTACAGTGATCCTCTCAGTGTGACTTCCCAAGTGATAGGATCACAGTCACGCCATAGAATGTCTGTCTTAACAAGTTGATTTTCATGTTTCTTTTTGATAGTATGCATTTAATGAATAATGAATTAATATACCATTTAGTTTAATTAATGGTATATTAATTCATTTGTTCTGTAAAATTGATTTAGAGTCAGAAATGTTTGTTTTGCTTTTTTTTTTTTTTGAGACCTAATCTTGCTATGTAGGCCAAGTATTAATATTCTTCTGCTTCAACCTCCCCAGTGCTAGGGTGATAGCTGTGTACCAGCATGCCCCAGACAATGTTTCCTTCGTACATTTTTTTTAACTCAAATATATTTGTATTTATTTATTTTTTTAATTAAGAAGTTTTCTGGGGCTGGAGAGATGGCTCAGGGGCTGGAGAGATGTCTCAGAGGTTAAGAGCACCGACTGCTCTTCCAGAGGTCCTGAGTTCATTCCCAGCACCCACATGGTGGCTCACAACCATCTGTAATGAGATCTGGTGCCCTCTTCTGTGTACATAAGAAGTTTTCCATTCATTCATTTTTCATATCAGTCACAGATTGCCCTGTCCTCCCTCCTCCCATCCTACCCCCCATTCCACCAGGCAGTGGGACTGGGACCTGTCCCTAGTGCATGGTGCCTATGGTGAGACACTCTGCGCAGCCTTGGCGCAGGGAGGAGGGGCTTAGACCTGCCTCAGCTGAATGTGCCAGGCTCTGCTGACTCCCCATGGGAGACCTTTGTACAAATCTTTAAATGTTTATGTCTGTCCTAGTTAGTGTTTCTATTGCTGTGAAGAAACCCTCTGACAAACGCAGCTCTTATAAAGGAGGTCTGTGTTGGGGCCTTGCTTACAGTTTCAGAGGGTTGGTCCATTATCATCTTGTTGGGGAGTGTGGAGCGTGCATGCCAGCATGGTGCTGTGGCATAGCTGAGATCTTGACATTTCTGATCCACAGGAAGAGAGCCTCGGCCTGGCATGGGTTTTTGTGAATCCTCAAAGCCCAATGACACTCTTCCTCCAGCAAGGCTGCACTTCCTACTCCTTTAAATCCTTCTCAAATATGTCACCAACTGAGGAGTAAGCATGCAAATATATGAGCCTTTGGGGTTCCTTGTTATTAAAACCACTACTGACTTGTATCTGTAAATCAGGTGGATGCCTTATGCATACCTGATTAGAAGAGGGCATTAGATCACCTGCAACTAGATTTCCAGGTGGATGTGAGCTGCAATATGGGTGCTGGGAATTGAATTTGGGTCCTCTGCAAGAATAGCCAGTGATCTTAACCTCTGATCCATCTCTTCAGCTCCTACTTTGGATATTTTTATATCTTTTACAGTTGATGAAATCTCATGGTCAACTCTAAATAACTGTCCCTTTGTCATCTAATACCTTCTACCCTATAATGATCTGTTTTTTGGTGTTGTGAATTGAACCCAGAGCAGTCATATGTACTAGGCTTACTTTCTACCACTGAACTAAATCCCCAATCCATGGTCTCATTTTTCTTAGGAAAACACAGAGTTCAAAGCATATTTGAATTTAAAATGTCATAGCAGTTATCTAGTTCATTCTGTGAATTATAGATGAAGAATTTGGATCTCAGATTTCATTTCATTATTTGTTTTGGAGCCTATCTTGAAGCAAAGGAAAGCCTATGTGTATAGTATGCTTCATGAAGATGTCTAATGTAAAGATCTTAGGAAAAGATGCTGTTCTGCACTAGAAAATGATTAAGAATGAGCGGAGTGTGGAGCAGTGTTTGCGATTCTTCTAGGGAAACTTCAGATGCATTCTGGAGGGGAATTATCTTTGTTGTCATCTGGCAGCCAATCTGCAAAACCAGGAGCCCAGCCTAGGAAACCATTCCAGACAGATGGTTCTGCCCTTCCACAAGAAAAGCCACTCAGAACTCTGGTTCACCAAACTGAGGAAGAGATGGAGGATGGTGAACTCTTTATTCCAATGGGTAGGCTTTCTTTTTCTCTTTAATTAAAACAGAACAGAACAAAACAAAACCGGTTGTAGCAGCATTAAAGCAATAGACTGTTGAAGCTTATAATACATATATAGTGACTGCACACATCAGCTAGCAGATTTCTGTCGGGGTAATGGCAGCATCTGGAGCTCTTCCTAGAGATCAGCCTTGTCTTCCCTTTCAGTTACTAGTTGAACACCTTGGTAGTAAAAATCCTGACTTCTACTAGCATGTGTTCATTCAGCCTCTTTGTCTTCATAAAATGATTGGATTAGATATTTTTGCTTTGGGTGGTTGTTTTCCACTCTGATTTATGTATGAAATTCATTCATACCTCCGAAAATTGTAGGTTGTTCACTTTATTGTTGTTTACTCTTCTGTTGTTTGAAGATTTTGTTTCATTTTTCTTTTTGTTTTGGAAATTAAACCTAGAACTTTTGTGTGTTAGCCTTAAAGCATTTTGCCCCTGAGCCATATTACCAGCATTTTAATTTGTTCTTGTTTAGGTTATTAGGAGTGTTTGCAAATCATGGTAAGTGGGTGCTGAGCTTTATAAGAAATGTTCAATCTGCAGACATGGTGCTGCATAGCTGGGATCCCAGCACTTATTTTTTTGACATAGAGTTTCACGTGGATAGCCAAGGTGTCCCGGAATTTAAGATACTGCTGTCTTACTTTCCCTTGCATTAAGATTGTCTTCCTTCCTTCCTTCCTTCCTTCCTTCCTTCCTTCCTTCCTTCCTTCCTTCCTTCCTTCCATCCATCCATCCATCCATCCATCCATCCATCCATCCATCTATCTATCTATCTATCTATCTATTTCAGCTAGGGTCTCTCTGATATGTAGCTCTAGCTGTCATGGAACTCACTGTAGACCAGGCTAGCCTCAAACTCACAAAAATCCATGTGCATCTGCCTCCCGAGTACTGGCATTAAACATACAGCTGAGATAAAATTTTTTAAAAAAGAGTATTTATTTATTTGTTTGTTTGTTTGTTTATTCATTCATTTTGAGTAAGGGTGACACTATGTATCACTACCTGGTCTATAACTCATAATGTAGACCAGGCTGACCTTAAACTAGTAAGAGTTTACTGTGTGTGTGTGTGTGTGTGTGTGTGTGTGTGTGTGTGTGTGTGTGTCTTGTGCGTGCACATGCGCCGTATATATGTGGGTGCCTCTGGAGGCCACAAGAGGGCATTGGATGCCTTGGAGCTGGAGTTAGGGTGTGGTGGACTGCCAGATGTCTGTGTCTGAACTTGGGTGCTCTTGATGAACAACAAGTGCTGTTAACATTTCAGCCATCTCTCTAGCCCTTAATTTTTTATTTTATTTTTAAATTAAGGGATACAAGTTTTTTTTTTTTTTAATTTTTCAAATAATTATTCATTTTTGTGCATGTACATGTATGTGTGTGGGCACTCTGGCCATGGCATACGTAGGAATTCAGCAGACAGTGTATCAGAAGTTATCTTTCTCTGTGTGTAGGTCTTGGGGGTTGAACTCAAACTGTCAGACTTCACAGCAAGTGCCATTGCCTGCAGAGTCCCCTTTGTGTCCAGTGGGACGTTTTTCTTTTTTTTAATTGAAGGTGAGTTTATACATTTTTTCTTTTATTTATTATGCTTTTTTACGACCTCTCTCAAGAAATCTTAGCTGGGCAGTGGTGGCGCACGCCTTTAATCCCAGCACTTGGGAGGCAGAGCCAGGTGGAACTCTCGAGACCAGCCTGGTCTACAGAGTGAGATCCAGGACAGGCACCAAAACTACACAGAGAAGTCCTGTCTCCAAAAACCAAAAACCAAAAAAGAAAAAGAAATCTTTACCTACTCTAAGATCACAAAATGTTTTCCCTTGTCTTCTAGAAAATTTTACAATTTGGCTTTTTACCGTGTGAGTTTGTTTTGTGGTAAGAATTAAGGTTCTTGTTTTCAACTGGATGTGGTGAGCAAGCCTTTAATTCCAGTACTCACAGGCAAATCTCTGTGAATTCAAGGCCAGCCTGGTCTATTTATTAAGACCTTGTTGCAAATAACCAAAATTAACCTCTCTGTGCGATCTGAGCATCTAACTCAGCTCATCAGGCCTTCATGGCAATTGCCCTTATCTATATTATATAATCTTTTGGCGGGGAGGATCACTGTGTGGTCCAGCTGGACTTGTGGCAAGTCTGTGCCTCGTGAAAGCTGGAATTACAAACAAGCACATGTCACCATGCTTGGCCAGTGTATGAGTATCAGAACTTAGACTCCTGAGGAACTTCACGTTTTGTTTGGATTTCTTTAGTTTTCTACTAGCTGTCTTTTGTTTCACTTCTGTCTGTCTGGGGACCCAACGTTTCACTCTCTTATTTATGGTTCTTAGTTTTTTCCACTCAGACCTTCTTCTTGTCTTTTTTTGTTGTTTGTTTGTTTTTCGAGAAAGGGTTTCTCTGTGTAGCTTTGCGCCTTTCCTGGAACTCACTTGGTAGCCCAGGCTGGCCTCGAACTCACAGAGATCTACCTGCCTCTGCTTCCCAAGTGCTGGGATTAAAGGCGTGCGCCGCTACCTCCACCTTACTAGATTTTTTTCAATTGTTTTTTAAAATTACATTTATTTAGTGTTTGTATGTGTATATGTGTTTGGGTGTGGTCCCCATCACGAACATGGTCGTCAGAGAAACTGGGGGAATTGGTTCTCTGCAACTCAAGTGTTTGGCTTGGCAGAAAGCACCTTTACCAGCTGAGCCATTTCACCTGCCCAGCTTAACACCCTTTAGTCTTTATTGTTTAATCCATTTATTACTCTGTGTGTGTGTGTGTGTGTGTGTGTGTGTGTGTGTGCGCGCGCGCGCGCGCGCGCGCACGCTTAAGCATGCTTATGTTTGTGACCGTGATGGTGTGGAGGTCAGGTCGGCAGGCTTGATGAGACCCGCTTCGGTGGGAGTTTAGGTCCCAAAGAGGAAGTGTGGAGGTGAGAGTGTGAGGGTGACTCCGATGGCTGCCAGTGGCACTTTTTGAAAAAAGACTACACCTTTTTTTTTTTTAAAGATTTATTTATTTATTATGTATACATGAGAGGGTGCCAGATCTTATTACAGATGGTTGTGAGTCACTATGTGGGTGCTGGGAATTGAACTCAGGACCTCTGGAAGAGCAGTCAATGCTCTTAACCTCTGAGCCATCTCTCTAGCCCCCAAGACTACACCTTTTATACTCTATATTGCATTTAGAATTAAATGGAAGAAAATGGGCATGTGAGCTGGGGTGTGGCTTGAGATTAGGGATTGAGAAAGCTAGCATTGACCTTTGTTAGTTATTTGGCGGTGATCTTACCCTGCGAGGAAATGTCACAAAACACGACAGAATCCACTAGCAAGAGTTTTATTAAGATAAGAGAGAGAGACAGGTGTGCTCAGGCCTGTTGAAGAGACACGTGCATGAAGAAGGAAGCCGGGAATATGGAATGGCTATTTTGACCCAAAACTGGCTGGGCGGAAGTGTCTAGGTCCGCCGGGCTTGGGCAGTCCTGCCCAACCATGGGGGCGTGTTGTGAATCTATCATCCCTTACTCTTCTTTTTTAAAAGAGAAAAAACTGTGGCTGAGTGGGTATGGGGCGTCGTTTCTCTTGAAGACTGCTTCTGGCTGAATGGTTGGTGTCGGTTGGCTCTTGGGGGAAATGGGGAGGGTAGCTTGTGAAGTCCTGGGATGGTGGTGGTGGGGGTCCTGGAATGAAGTTCTGCTGTCCCCTTGTTCTGCAGCTGTGCATCCTTTGTGGTAAGGCTGGGAACCTTTTGTCTGACAAGATACTGGTGACATAGAAAAAGCTTAGAGAAAAAAGAATCATTATTATTTTATTTTTGGAGTTGGCATTTATCTGAAGTAGATCTGGCCTTAGTACTCTGCTTAATTTTTATCTGAGATAAGACTTATTAGAGGTAGTTTATTTAAGGCAACTGTTTCCTTCTTTAGTTTAGCACCTGAAACGCAGGTGATCAGTTACTGAGTGTTGGACAATGATAGACTGTTGTATTACATTTTTCCTTACCGCCTGGATATTTCTGATGGTCCTTTTTGCCTCCAGCTCTGTGTGGCCCTAGTTGGGAAAGGAAGGGGTGATACCTTATTCCTCTGGAACTGGTGACAAGGCAGTGGATCCTGATGTCCTCTGGAGCTTGAGAGTACAAATCCCTGTTTGTTTTACTGTATATGAAGAGAGATTTTCCTGGGATGGAGGTGAGATAAAAGGTTTTAGGTGAGACAGGTGGACCCAGTGAGGAAAGCCCTCGAGTTTAGCAGCTGTAGTAGTCACAAGAATTACCTTGAAGGGTCCCTGCCACTTAGGGGAAAGATGTGAAGGGCGCTGGTCTGGAGGAAAGAGAAGAACCTGATCCCCGATGTGGATTGGAGGTGGACAATTATTGTCACACAGCTGAGGTAATGAACAGCCTGCCTAGGATAGACCTTAGGTGACATAAAAGAGTAGTTAACAGGCTATCTGAAACAGTTGCAGGGTTGGATAAAAGACCTGGTGTTAGACCTGGCCTTCCATACATTAGTTCAAACAGAGAAATTGAAAGAGGCTTTTTAGGAAGAGCCCTGAGCCTGAGAAGAGCTAGAGGCAATAATCTTACCCAGTCAAGGTGAAGTTCCTGTGACATCTTAGTAAGAATAGTTTTTAAAGACCGGTTGGTACGCTCCATCTTTCCTCAGGATTGAGGACGGTATGGGATATGAAAATGCCAAGGAATGTTAAGAACCTTAGCTAGTGTCTGGGAAATCTGAGATGTGAACTCCAGGCTATTTTCAGATTGAAGAGAAGCAGGAACCCCAAACTGAGGAATAATTTCTTGGAGAAGGAGGTCTGCAACTGTCTGAGCCCGCTTATTAGAAACTGGGTATGCCTCCACGAGAGGAGAGGCTGGCAAGGGAAAAGAACTGTTAGAGTCAGTAGAGTGAGTGGCTAGGAGAAGGAGGAGGGGAGCTGCTGATGTGTCTGGGGTGAGGCAAATGTGTGGAGCAGAAGAAATGGACGCTCCTACCTTAGCTAGGAGATCCCTCCCCATTAAAGGTACAGGGCAGCTTGGCACCACTAGGAATGTGTGTGTGAGAGAGGATGCCTCTGAAAATGCAATTGAGTGGTGGTGTCTGCTGAGGTAGATAAGGCTGTCCCCCAACCCCGACAATAGGGAGACGAGCAGGAGAAGTGGACCCCCAAAACTCTCTCAGGACAGAGTAGGTAGCTCTGGTGTCCAAAAGGAACGAGATGGGGCGCCCATTTACTTTTATTATTACCCTTGGTTCCCTGTGTGAGATGGGAGTGGCTGGGGCGGAAACCAGGCAGCATCAGTCCTGGCTGTAGGCCAAGCCTAGAAAGTCAGCTGGAGGGTCATCTATGTCGCTTGGGACATGAGGAGAGTCAGCTGACCAGTGGCCCTTTTGGCAACATTTTGGACAAGGCCTTGTTGGTGTCCTTCGTGGGGCGGTGGTGCAAGCCCGGGCCCAGTGGCCTTCTTTCCTGCACTTGAAACAGGGACCAGACGGCTTTCGGGGAGCTGGTCGGATGGTGCTTGCCAGCATCTGGCAGCTCCTTTTTTGGGTCTTCTCATCTCTCCCATGGTACACCTAAATGCTATCGCCAGCACATTTGCCTGTGGGGTCAGAGGGCCGTTCTCCAAACGTTTAAGTTTATCCCTAATGTCGGGGAAGCTCTTTGAGACAAAGTGGGTCATTAGGAGCTGCCTGCCCTCAGGGCCCTCTGGGTCTAAGCTAGTGAACTGAAGTAGAGACTTGGTCAGCCACTCTAAGAAGTGAGATGGATTTTCGTCCTTATCCTGAATTACCATTTTTAGTTTTTCATAGTTTACTGGTTTTAAGGCAGCCTTACGGAGGCCTGTCAGGAGACAGGTAATAAACCTATCTCTGGTTAGACAGCCACCCTGGGTGTTACAGTCCCATTGTGGTTCTTGGCCAGGAACCGCCTCAGCTCCTGGAGGATGTGAGGGGTTAGTCTGGTGAACCTCGTCTGCATGGGTCCTAGCCTGTTGCCATACTCGCCTGCACTCCTCAGGAAGTAAATTATTAGAAAGTATCATGTATATATCATGAAAGGTGAGACTATAAGATTGAGTTACATATTGAAAGTGTTTAATAAAGGAAGCAGAATTAGAAGTATAAGAAGCCAGCTTACTTTCTATCTGAGAGATTTCTGTGAGAGAGAATGGAGCATGAACTTCAATCAGTCCATCCACATCAGCCACCTCTTGCAAAGGGAGAACAGTGGAAGGGTTTGCATGGCTGGAATCGGGCAATTGAGCAGTTCGAGAATGGGTAATAGGAGGAGTGAAGGTTGGAGCCAGCGCAGGGCCTTTGGAAACAACCACTGCTGAGGGAGGAGCAGCTGCTGCCGAGGAAGAATCGGCTTTTGAGGAAGAATCCGGAAGAGGAGCTGAAGGAACAGTCGCCCTAAGAGTAGGGGTGGGAGCCGGAGGTCGGATAGGTGGAGGTTCGTTAGCAGGATCTAGAGTCAGAGATTCCAGAGTCAGAGGATCCTCTGGTTTAGGCATAGCTAGGAGCACATGAGCAGAGAGAAGAAATCCAGAAGAGACGGTTTAGCACTGAGAAAGAAGAAAGCTGTTATATAGGGTAACTCTTTCCATTTGCCTGTTCGCTGGCAGAAATTAGATAACTCCTTTAAAATATTGGGATCTAAGGAGCCGCTCAGTGGCCATTTTTAAAAAAGAAGAGTCAGGGATGATAGATTCACAACACGCCCCCACAGGTGGGCGGGACTGCGCAAGCCTGGCGGACCTAGACACTTCTGCCTAGCCAGTTCCGGGTCAAAATAACCATTTCCAGGTTAAAACGTCTTGTGTGACCAGGACCCCGAGGCTTTGCATGACTGTGTAAAGCACGCGACATAACCATGTGATCTACGCACATGAGTGGAGTAGCCACATAAACCTGTGTACGTGCAACCCAGCCTTTATAAGCCGGCGCCATATTCCTGGCTTCCTTCTTTATGCACATGTCTCTTTAACAGGCCTGAGCACTTCTGTCTCTCTCTCTTATCTTAATAAAACTCTTGTTACTGGATTCTGTCATGTTTCGTGACATTTCCTGGCAGGGTAAGAGCGCCGCCAAATAACTAACAACCTTGACAAGTTAATAGGCACCAATCATATGTTATTGGAAGGGCCACAAGTTCTTGCCAGAGCTAAAGGTAATGATTGTTTTAGTAAGTAGGAACTCTCCTCAAGCCCCCAGGGAATGGAGGCTCTTATCTAAGTGCCAGACATTGGAAAAAGGACTTCTTCTGGGATCAGACACTACAATTTAAGATCAGTTTTCATTCCTCAAGGGGATCAGCACTGAGCTGTTCCCTAACTGTGTCCCTTCGTGTCTTAGTCTTTCTATATGAGCCTCTTCCCCTCACATGCTCCCAAAAGGGAAGGTCCTGATGTCTTGCTCTTTTCCCATTATACCGTACCATTCTGATTGCTCTGTACTTATTAATTGAACTCTTGTCCTTAATGGCCTCAGACTCTGGATCTGGATTGTAGGCATTTCATTCTTGGGATCAGGCGTGTTTAGTAAATCTCTAACTTTGCTGTTTTTGGTATACTTAGGAGAGCACAGTGGGATTCCTGGTTCTGTGGCAGATTTTTTTTTCCAAAGAATAGTGTAGATGTAACTGTCTGGGCAACTTCTCAGCTGGTCTTGTCTCCTCACACTGGAGGCCTCTGTGTCCTCATCCCAATGGCTCTCAGCTGAACTGTTGCTCAAAAGCCTGAATGCTTAACCAGCCAAATGCTTCTAGTTTCTGGTCCTCACGCCTTATATACCTTTCTGCTTTCTATCACCACTCCCTGGAATTACAGGCTTACTTTCTGGGATTAAAGGTGTGAGTCACCATGCTTGGCTGTATCCTTGAACACATGGATTTCTGCCTTTGGAATGCTAGGATTAAAGGTGTGTGCTACTAATGCCTATCCTAAGTATCTAGTGGCTTTTCTGTGCTCTGACCCCAGGTAAGTTTATTAGGGTACACAATATTTTCGGGAACACAATACCACCACATAATAGTTTTGTTTAGAGAGGCTACCGTTGTACACATTTCCATCATTTACCAAAGCCTGCACAAATTTCCCAAGGGGAAAGGCGTTAATAATGAGAATCATGAAGGGTGGTGGTGGGGCACACCTTTAATTCCAGTGCTGGGGAGGCAGAGGCGGATGGATCTCTGAGTTGGAGGCCAGCCTGGTCTACAGAGTGAGTTCCAGGACAGCCAGGACTAAACAGAGAAACTGTCTTGAAAAACAAAAGCAAAAAACAAAACAAAAAACGTGAAAATGACTAAAAAAATTAAAAAGGTCATGGAGACATGTGGTTTGCAATACTACAATGTTGAAATGTTGGAACATTGTCAAGCAGTACTGGTATCATGTGGTCCACGCCACTGGCCTTATTTTGTTTGTTTTGAGTAGGGTCTGACCCCGATATGTAAATGACAAAAATAATTTTAAAAGAGTCTATGTGAGTGAAATTGTATTCTTTCTACTACAAATTATTTCTTCCATAGAATGCTCCAGGGAGCCTTCTGACCTTGGAATTTTCTTTGTAGCAAGGATTTAACTGTACAAATTCAATTTCTTTTTCAATCTAAAAATTTTTATTTAATTAATTAATTTGTTTGTTTGCTTCTTTGTTTTTTGAGACAGGGTTCCTCTGTCTTTGCTATCCTGGAACTCGCTATGTAGACAGGAACTCACAGAAATCCTCCTGCTTCTACCTCTCAAGTGCTGGGATTAAAGGTGTGTGTGTCACCACCACCCAGCAAAAATTTTATTGATTGTGGGGACATACTTTTGTAGAGGTCAGAGGACAAAGTGGAGAGGTGGTTCTTTCCTTCTATCATGTGGGCCCTGGGATGGCATTCAGTTTGTTAGGCTTGGTGACAAGCATCTTCACCCAGTTGAAACATCTCATTGGCCCAAAATTGAGTTTTTTTTAGTAGAGAATAGGGTTTTCTTTTCTTTCTTTTTTTCTTAAAGATTTATTTATTTATTTATTTATTTATTATGTATACAGTGTTCTGTCTGCATGTATCCCTGCAGGCCAGAAGAGGGCACCAGATCTCATTACAGATGGTTGTGAGCCACCATGTGGGTGCTGGGAATTGAACGCAGGTCCTCTGGAAGAACAGCCAGTGTTCTTAACCACTGAACCATCTCTCCAGCCCCGATAATAGGGTTTTCAATGATCTCTTTTCCCTTTACCTTTCCTTTCCTTTTTCTTCCCTTTTCTCTTTCATTTGAAACATACTTTACTGCATTTTAATGTATTACCGTGTGTGCGCATGCGCGCGATTGTACAAGAGTGTGCTTATGGAGGTCAGAGCCCAGCCTGCAGGAGTCTGCCTTCTCCTTCCACCGTTTATGACCAAGGGCTGGAACTCAGGTCTCTTTGCAACAAGTCTGTTCACCGACTGACCTATCTCGCTGCTCCCTTCCTTCCACCCCTTTCCCTCTTGTTTAAAGTGTGTGTGTGTGTGTGTGTGTGTGTGTGTGTGTGTGTGAACACAACATGTCTGGAAGTCAGTGGACAGCTTGTAGGCTACAGGGATTGAACTACTCAGGTTGTCAGACTTGGCAGAAAGTGCCATTGCTCACTGAACCACCTTGGAGGCTCCTTTATTAAAGAAAGAGGCGATCTCATTAGGCACTGCAGGTCTGTCAACTTGCTCCACATTCGATAATCTGTTCTCTCCCTTTGCCCCTCTTGTGTTGTAGTTTGCGAAGGGTTTGTCATGGAGCTCAGGCTGGACTGGTCCTTGGTCTGTAGCTGAGGAGGATAGTTATGGCCCTGCTTCTGCCTCCTGAGTGTTGAGGTTACAGACATGTGTCACTGCCCCTTGCTTCCCGTGGTTCTGGCGAATCTGAGGCAGAGCTTCCTGCGTGCAAGGCACACTACCATCTGAGCCATATGCACAGCCCAGTCCAGCTCTTCTTGAGTGACCTTTGACTGGTGATGTCTCTCAAGATGTTTCTATTTCAGTTAATTTACTCAAGTTTATTGACATAGAATTACTCGTAATAGTCTTTTCTTTTCCCAGTGTTAGGACTGAACCCAGAGCGTCAAGCATTTGAGCATTCTGGCAGGAGCTCCACTACCTGGCTGCTCCCCAGGCTCTCTGTAAATGTCTGTGAGACCTGTAATGAAGTCTGTTCTTTCGTTCCTCATTCTGATCATTTGTCTTTGTACTCTTGGAAGTGTTCGTAGTCCTTTTGCTGAGTCCTCTCTCTCTCTCTCTCTCTCTCTCTCTCTCTCTCTAAACATATTGTCACTGTGTAGGACTGGCTGTCTTCAACTCACCAAGGTCTGCCTGCCTCTGCCTCCCAAGGGCTGGGATCAAAACTGCTGAGACGTTTACATTTTTTTCCCCTTTGGTTGAGGCTGGGTTTCTCTATGTAGCCCTGGCTGTCCTGCAACTCACTATGTAGACCAGGCTGGCTTTGATCTCAGAGATCCACCTGTGTCTGTCCCCCTAGTGATGGCACTGAAGGAGTTCACTACCATGTCCAGCCTAGTGTTATCTGTTATGACCAGTACTGTAGTACTGTTACCAGCTCCATAATAAACCACCATTGCTACATCATGGTGTGTGGTTTTCAAAGTCAGACAGCAGGCAGGTTGTTTTCCTTCCACTGTTGATTTAGGGCGGAGTTCCTAGAGAAGTTGTTCTGGAGATTTTGGTGACGTTCTTCTTGGTTTATTTGCAGAAGAACAAGAGAATGAAGAAAGTGATAAAAGGAAAAAAGCCAAAAAGGGTACCAAGAGGAAACGAGATGGAAAGGGCCATGAACAAGGGACAGTGGCACATGACCTGAAACTGGATGACGTGCTCGATCGTACCTTAGAGGATGGTGCTAAGCAGCACAATCTGACAGCAGTCAATGTACGGAATATCCTGCACGTGAGTAGCCATGGGCAGCTGTGTAGTCAGCCTAGAATCTTCCCAACGAGTACAAATAAGTAGACTTGTAAGTCCCTTGACTCCTGGTACTGAATTAGCAATTTTGTCAGTTAAGTGTGACAAAATGTTTTATATCTAAGGATACGTTCTCTTTGCTCTCAGTACAAGTGAGAAGTCTGAACAGGTGTTGAGAAGATGAACTACCTGTACTTCCTTCCACTGGTTTGATCAATAAGATTCCTAGTCAGCAAAGCATCCATAGTAGTTAGTAGTGTTTTGTGTATTATGTGTGAAGACTGCCTTTGAGAGCTAGCAGACTATTTGCTTAGCACGCACAACAGGCAAGGTTAAAAAAATGCCTTTGATACATAGTTCTCTTCCAACTCTGACCTGGGCCTGCAGATTTTCTGTCCCAGCAGCAGGTAATGAACAGGCCATTTGCCGCAACACTGTTTCAAGGCTTGCTTCTGCCTTCTTTATCCGTAGTTGCTTTTATTGAGCTCAGTTTGAGGATCTAGCTTCTGCTTATCTTCCACAAAGGTCTAGTGGCAATTCCACAGAGGTGAATATTGTCCAGATGACAAATCTCGTGGCATAAGTGGGCTTTTTCTCCCTCCTCCAGGAAGTCATCACAAATGAACATGTTGTAGCCATGATGAAAGCTGCCATCAGTGAGACAGAAGACATGCCATTGTTTGTGAGTAGGCCCCCCCCCCCCCCCCCCCCCCCCGTCACTCTTTCCATGTCGTGGGAACTTTCCAACGTGGGAGATCATGTGGAGTTTGCAAGGAACTTGGCACATCTCAGACTGGAAAATTCCCATGGCGATGTTTATTGACTACTTTCTTCCTGTGTCTCCCTTCCCTTCTTAGGAGCCTAAGATGACGCGCTCTAAGCTGAAGGAAGTGGTGGAGAAAGGAGTGGTATGTGTTCTGAGTCTCTTTATCTTGGGAAACAGAATCCCGATCTCAGTTATTCATAGAGAAGACATTCCTGAACAGTTTTGGTCTGGGTTTGCCTTTTGAAAGAATTATGTGTAGGGGAATGGAGAGATGGCTCAGCGGTTAAGAGCACTGACTGCTCTTCCAGAGGTCCTGAGTTCAATTCCCAGCTACCACATGGTGGCTCACAACCATCTGTAATGAGATCTGGTGCCCTCTTCTGGCCTGCAAGGACACATGCAGGCAGAACACTGTATACATAATAAATAAATAAATAAATAAATAAATAAATAAATAAATAAATAAATAAATAAATCTTTAAAAAAAGAATGACGTGTGGGCAGGGACTCTTAACTCAGTGTGAGAATGCTTACCTAAAATCCGTGGGATCACAAGTGTGAGCCACCCCACTAGTTTTTCATGCTGTGCCCTGGCATGAATCAAGGATCCTTGACAATAACCAAGTCACATCCTGGTTAGTGCTTTTTTCTTTCTCTCTGTGTAGCTTTGCCGCTGCCACTGCTGGTGGTGTTGGTGGTGGTGGAGGGTTGGTTGAGGCAGGGTCCCCCACTGTGACCCAGGCTGACCTGGAACTTACGGCGTAGCCAAGGCTACTATCAGCTTTCGGCTCTCTTCCTCTCTCAGTCCTACAAGTGAGGCATTATAAACCCCACAGATATTTGAGAATAGTATGTTCCGTGACAGTTGACACCTGTAGACCACTGTAGCTACTTACTAAGTCGATAGGGCTTTCTGATTATCAGGAAAAGGAAGGGCAGTTACATGTTATTCCTGATGTTCTCTTTGATAGGTCATTCCAACTTGGAATATCTCACCAATTAAGAAGGCCAATGAAATTAAGGTAAACTTAGGAACTTAGGAGATGTCATTGTTACTCTTTTCCCAAAATACTTCAGTTTTGAAATCTAACTACTTCCTCTGTACACACTAATTATAGACGTGCCTTTTTCCCCCCCTCTTTTTCCTTTTTTCTTTTTTTATTACAGGTTTGGGATTTTCCATTCTGTTACACCTCACCTTACACCTCATGGAGTCATACAAACTCTGCCTGTGTTGTTTGATGTGACTACACATTAGATTCACAGAATTCTCCCCCGGCCCCTAATATCTTCACTTTCTTTTCCAAATTGTGTGATTTGTGCTTCCCTCCTCCCTCCCTGCTTCCCTCCCTCCCTGCTTCCCTCCTCCCTCCCTGCTTCCCTCTTCCTCCCTCCCTCCCTCCCTCCCTCCCTCCCTCCCTCCCTCCCTGCTTCCCTCCCTCCCTGCTTCCGTCCTCCCTCCCTGCTTCCCTCCTTCCTCCCTCCCTCCCTCCCTGCCTCCCTCTCTCCCTCCCTGCTTCCCTCCCTCCCTCCCTGCTTCCCTCCTTCCTCCCTCCCTCCCTCCCTGCCTCCCTCCCTCCCTCCCTGCTTCCCTCCTTCCCTCCCTGCTTCCCTCCTTCCTCCCTCCCTCCCTGCTTCCCTCCTTCCTTCCTCCCTCCCTCCCTGCCTCCCTCTCTCCCTCCCTGCTTCCACCTTCCCTCCCTCCCTCCCTCCCTCCCTGCTTCCCTCCCTCCCTGCCTCCCTCCCTCCCTCCCTCCCTCCCTCCCTCCCTCCCTCCCTTCTTTCCATCTGTCCTCTGCTGCTGCTGGAACCCAGAGCCTTATGCATGGCGAGCATGCATTCTGCCTCTGAGCTTCCTGTTCTCCAGCCCTGTGCCATTTCTCTCTCTTTGTTATTTTCTATTGACTTACTTGTCTTGTGTGGTGGGTGGTGGGAGCCCCTGCCATAGCATGTGGGAATTGGTTCTCTCCTTCTGCCTTACCGTCCTGAGGATTGAACTCGGTCATTGAGCTTGTGTCTCTGGCTGCTGAGCCGCGCCCCTCCCCGCCATCTTTTGTGTTTCTATTAAAGCAGCCTCCACAGTTTGTGGATATTCACCTTGAAGAAGATGATTCCTCAGACGAGGAGTACCAGCCAGATGAAGAGGAGGAGGATGAGACAGCTGAAGAGGTTAGTGAGGCTCATTGTGAGTGCAGAAGAAAGCTGGGCTTGATAAGGATGGCTGCTTTAGTGACTGAGTATTGCCACCACTCTATAGAGATGATGGAGACGCGGTTCTCTTTTCTAATAATTTCTTTGCTGTGAGGTGTTTTTCTGCTCTTCAAACCCCCTACATATTTCAGCTTACATTATGAAATGTAACACATACAACACCAGGATATACTATGATCTCAGCACTCGGGAAATGGAGTTAGGAGGGCCAGGAGTTCAGTTTATCTTCAGCTACACAGTGTATTCTAGACGCTGTATTAGCAACCAGCAGACACGTGTACCGCCACCCCGATGTCTTGATGGTTATTTGCTGTTTTCTGTATAGTTCTGTCACCTGAATAGACACCTCTGTATACTATGGTTTCATTTTTTTGTTATGACTTTGTCATATTTCTAATTTTATTTTAGTTTTGAGAAAAGGTCTCAGTATGTAGCCCTGACTGGCCTGGAGTCCCCGGTAGATCAGGCTAGCCTCAAACTCATAGAGATCCTCCTGCTTCTGCCACCTGAGTGCTGGGGATGAAGCTGTTTGCCACCATCCTTGGTACTAACGCTTTGCAAAAGAGTCTTCTTTTTCTCCTGTTTTTTGTTAATGCCTTACCCTTTGACAGTTTATAATGAAGATGAGGCTACATAATTATTTTACATACTGCATGCTTGTGTACGTGTGTATGTCTGTGTTATCTGTGGGTGGGGTGTGTCGTTTGTGTGTGCATGCCACCGTTTGCTGTGGGGATCAGAGGACACGTGGTAAGAGTTGATTCTTCCCTTCCACCATGTGCATCTGGGGAGTCAAAGTCAGGGGGTCAGGCTCGGTCACATACATCTAGTCATCTGCTGGCCATCTTGCAGCCCACGTCCCCAGGGACTGGTATTTCATGATTTATTCTGTTGTGACAGTCGTGCTCTGGACTGAGGTGGGGCACACACGTGAGCGTGCACTGGGTTTGTTTTAGAGCTTATTGGAAAGTGATGTTGAAAGCACTGCCTCGTCTCCACGTGGAGTGAAGAGATCCAGACTGCGAGCGTCTTCTGAAGTGGCTGAGACAGACGAGGAGAGTGGCATGTTGTCAGAGGTAACCCAGCGTCAGACGAGAGAGACTTGGACATATGTGTGAACTGTGGCTTCTCTTAGGAGTAGCTGATTTACCAGTGGTAATTGTGGGTTGCCACCTTTTCAAGTCCCTTGAGAGAATGAAAAGCTAAGGGATGACTGAGACCTAGTCATGGTCCAAGAGGTTTTCTGAGATCTCACTAAGGGTCCAATGTGTGCAACCCATGTTTAAGTACTATCTTTAAAGCCAAGCAGTTTTCTGTTGCTCTCACTGAATAGGATGAGGCCTAGTTAGATCCGTGTGTTGAAATGGCCATTCACCTGTCTACATCTAGAAAAGAGGACAATGGCCACCTTAGCTGCATGCGAAGACCTACCTTCCCTCTCTTCCTGTCTTCATAACACAGTGTCCTTTTTAATCAGGTTGAGAAAGTGACCACACCTGCTGTGAGGCACATCAGTGCTGAAGTAGTGCCCATGGGGCCCCCACCGCCTCCCAAACCGAAGCAGACCCGGGATAGTGCTTTCATGGAGAAGTTAAATGCAGTAGATGAGGAGCTGGCTTCTAGTCCTGTCTGCATGGATTCTTTCCAGGTGAGCATCGGGACTCTGAATTGTGGAGAAAAGAACTTAGGGTTTTTCATTTCAGACTCTCAGGTATGGGATGGGGCTGACAGATTAAATTTCTATATAGTTGTCACACCTTTGTCTGTATTTGATTTCTCCCTTACATTGTGCTGGTTTTTCTGAAGTAAAAATGGCAGTGTTTTTGTTTTTATTTTTCCTTTATAATTATTATTATTTACTAATCAATATTTGTTTGGGATTTTGAGACAGTGTCTCTCTGTGTAGTGCTGTCTGTCCTGGAACTTACTCTATAGACCAAGCTGGCCTGAAACATCCAGACAGTCTGCCTTCTCAGGGGAATGTACTAGGGAATGCCAAAAAGGAAATTCTAATAGAAAGTAATGCCTCCCGCTGCGGGGGGGGGGGGGGGGGGGGGGGCCCTTTTATTGAAACAGGTAAGTAGCAGGTAGGTCTGTTTGGGTTCAAGACCGGCATGGTCTAGAGAGTGAGTTCTAGACCAACCAGGGCCAAATATTGAGTCTTTTTCTAAAAGAATAAGTTAATAGAGCCAGCCAGTAGTGGTGCATGCCTTTAATCCCAGCACTCGGGAGGAAGAGCCAGGTGGATCTCTGTGAGTTTGCCGCCAGCTTGGTCTACAGAGTGAGATCTAGGACAGGCACCAAAACTACACAGAGAAACCCTGTCTCAAAAAAAGGAAAAAAAAAAAAAAGATGATGTTTGATGCATTTCAGAGATGCAGGGATGATTCAGCATATACAAATTAGTAAATATAAGCCATTGGATGGTGTCACATGCCTTTCACCCCAGCACTGGGGAGGTAGTGGCAGGTGGGTCTCTGTGAGTTTGAGGCCAGCCTGGTCTACAGTTGCTGGACAGCTAGGACTGTTACACAGAGAGACCCTATCCTCAAAAACCAAATATACAAAATGTATGATGTAAATGAACATAAAGATAGAAAGCACATGATCATATCAATGGCTGTGGAAAGTGACTTTGAAAAAATCTTACGTCTTTTCATGAGAACAATAAAAGAAGCACATTTCAGTATCTTAGCCTGTGTATGGTAGACCTGTCCCCACCATCATGCTAAATAAAACACAAATTATTCCCACTAAGATCAAGTGGGAGACAGGGTGTCCACTCTCCCCAACCATGTTCAGTATCGTGCTTGAAGCTTTAGTTAGAGAAATTATAGGGATACAAACGAAAAATTTACATTTGATATTCTGTACTTAAGAGAACTTCAAAACTCTATTTGAAAATTCTTAGACAAAATGAACATACAGTAACGTGGCAAGATAATTTTTTTCCCTTTCCTTTTGAGACAGGGTCATTCTCTGGCCAGGAACTTAGCAAGACCACGCCACCATACTTAACCTTTTTTTTTCTTTTAGATTTTTTATTTATGTGTCTGTGTGTGTGTGTGTATGCCACATGTGTGCCCGTGTCCTGAGAGGCCATTGGCCCCTCTGGAACTGGAGTTGCAGTTGTAGCCGTTTGTAGTATGAACCAAGCCTGGGTCTTTGTGAGAGCATCAAGTACTTAAAACTACGGAACCATCTCTCTGTCCCTCCTTTTCCTTTGTCCTGGAGATGGAATACATGATCTCATGCATGTACAGCAAGCGCATTACTGAGCTCTCTCTCCAGACTAGCATATGAGATTAACATACCAGACCAAAAGCCTTTGTTTGGCTGATGATAGGCATGCTGAGAGAGATCTCAGAGTGAATCCTATTCACAATTGCTTGGGGTGCTGTGGGCTGAGAAGAAACCTACCCAAGGACGTGAAAGACCTGCACAATGAAAACTTGCAAACATTGGAGAAACAAATTGAGGAAACATGAGAAGATTTTCTGGGATGGAGGAATTTATGGAAAGCATTGAGAGATGGCTCAGGAGTTAAGACTGTTTTTTGTAATACCATGAGGACCTGAATTCAGAGCCTAGCACCCAGATAATAGTGTGGGCATGAAAGAGTGTATGTTTGTAACCCCAGCTCTGCAAGAAATGGAAACTGAAATATGCTGATTGCCAGCATAGATGAAAAACAGAAACAAAAAGCAGGAACAAAAATGTGACCCCGGAGTTCAGTGAAGAGACCCTGTCTCACAGGAGTAAGGAGAAAATTGTAGAGGAGGACACCTGGTGCCTTTCTCTAGCTTCCACATGCACACACAAGGGCATATGCAGGAAAACACCGCATTCCACACACACAATTTATATGGCCTGAAAGCACAGAAGCCACAGGTTGACAAAGCAATCCTGAGCAAGAGGAATAACGCTGATGGTATCATTCATGAATTCAAGTTATATTACAAAGCCATAGTGGAGATAAATAGCATGGTGCTAGTACAAAAAACATACACATAGATACCTGGAATAGAATACAATATCCAGGTATAGACAGCTGATTGTTGACAAAGATACCAAAATATACACTGGAGCTCTTAAATAAATGGTGCTGAGAAACTGTATATCCACATGGAGAATAATAAAAGTAGATCCCTTTATCTCACTGAATTCAGAATTCCACACTAAATGGATCAAAGGTATTAGTTTAAGACCTAAAACATGCCATCTCCTCCCCCCCCCCCCCCCCACCCAAAACTTCTTTTTTTTGACCATGTTCCATGTATCCAGGCTGGTGTCCAACTCCTGAAGCCAAAGATGACCTTGACTTTGATTTTCCTGCTTCCACCCCCGAGGTGCTGCCATAAAAGGCATGCACCTTGTTTGGTTTTATGTGGTACTGGGAGTTGAACCCATGGTTATGTGCATCTGGACAGGGATTGGATGAGCTGAAGTGTGTCCCCAGCTGGACAGTGTTTTGAGGGTTCTTTAAAAGTTAGCAGTGAGCCGGGCGGTGGTGGCGCACGCCTTTAATCCCAGCACTCGGGAGGCAGAGGCAGGCGGATCTCTGTGAGTTCGAGGCCAGCCTGGGCTACCAAGTGAGCTCCAGGAAAGGCGCAAAGCTACACAGAGAAACCCTGTCTCGAAAAACCAAAAAAAAAAAAAAAAAAAAAAGTAAAAAGTTAGCAGTGATGAGGTGACTCAGCACTTCCATCCAAGAGAAAATTTACTTATGGAAAATTCTACAGAAAGCTAGGTGTGGTGGCTAAATCTTAGAATCTCAGCAGGGCAATAATCATAGGTTCAAGGCCAGCCTAGGCTTAAATTAACAGCAAAACAATACAAAACAAGCCCCAAACCACATAACAAAGCAAAACAAAAGTATGCACAAATATTTGTAGCAACAGATTTTTCTTTTGTTTCTCATGTAGCCCTAGCATTCTGAACTTACTCTGTAGACCAGCTTGGCCTACCCTGTCTCCTGAGTGCTGGGATAAAAGCCATGAGCCACCACCACCTGGCAAGCAACAGAATTCCTCTCTCTTTGGTTGTGAGCTTAGCCTTCAAAGGCTGAGCGGTCTTCCAGCCTGCAATAGAATTTTTTTTTTGGATGATAAATCATATTTTTATTTTCTATGGGATTATGGAGCTTCTGAATTGGAAGGACTACTTGGGGGTGATGTCACAGGTTTGTGATCATTTGGGAGACAGAAGCAGGAAGACCTTTTGAGTTCAAGGCCAGCCTGGGCTCCTAGACCCTATCTTAAAATAAGTAAATGACAATCAAAAGACAGGAAGAGCCACAGTTGTCTGCTAATCCCAGTCTGTAATGATATACAGAAGTGTCTGTGGTAGTGGTTCTCAAATGTGAGCATGTCCAAATTACCAGGCAGGCTTGTACCAGAGTTGAGGGTCTGGAATTGGAGCTCAGTGTTGATGCGGGAACACAGCTCTCACCACAAAGAAGCTGAGAGTGTCTTCTGGAACCAAACAGGAGTGACCATGGCCTGGGGATATAGACTTGGGTCACCTACCCCAAGTTCCGTGTTCTGGTGTGGGAACTGTTTCATGAACATTTTTTAGACAGAAAATCATGATCAGGGCACTTATCAAGTTGGGGGGAAGCAGCAGGGAGGTGGGGAGAAACCTGCTGGGGTCCTTAGGAGCTAGCCCACAGCAGCATTCCTAGCCTCGTGGATTGGTGGAGCCAGCCTGCAATAGAATTCTTAGTGGTGCATACGTAGAGATAACTCCTTGTCTGGTATCTGGTGAGTGAGTAGACAAAATGTGATATGTCCATAGTTCATTGCTATTGGTCACTAAAAAAAGTACTTCTAGGCACTGGTGTACTTTGAACACATTATGTACAGTGAAAACACTCTGAAACAGGCCGAATGTACATTGTGTGATGCCCTTATATAAAATGTCCAGTAAGTAGACAACACATAGACATGGAAAATAGATTAATAGTCAGTATGGATTGGAAAGAGGCCAGAAGAAATGACTACTGTGAGTATGGGATTTCTTTTGTGGATAATAGTTATTGCAGAATTTGTTACATTATATTTTTGTGAATGTATTAAAGTCCACTGAATTATACTCATTGAAAGTGTGAATGTTGGGGCTGGAGAGTTGGCTCAGTGGTTAAGAGCACTTGTTGTTCTTGCAGAGGACCTGGGTTTGATTCCCAGTACCCACATGATGGTTCACACCCATCTGTAATTTCAGTTCTAGGGTAGCCAAATCCCTTTCTGTGGCCAATGCACACATGTCATGCTCACACATATATGCAGGTAATAACACACACACACACACACACACACACACACACACACACACCAACTCATAAAATAAAAAAAGAAGTGCTATTTTTTAAAATCTTTATTTATTTTATGTGTATAAGTGCTCTATCTGTAGTATATCTTTATGCCAGGAGAAGAGGGCATCAGATCCTACTACAGATGGTTGTGAGCCACCATATGGTTGCTGGGAATTGAACTCAGGCCTCTGGAAGTACAACCAGTGCTCTTAACCGCTGGCCATCTAGCCAGTCCCTAAAGAGTAAACCTTGAAACAAACAAACCACCATCCATCCCGGCACAGGAGAAACCATGATTCCAGAGGTGGTTAACCCAGGGCACAGCTTCTGCATTTCATACCTCATGTGCTGAACTCTGAGGTTTTCCCAAAGTCGGGAAACTTGTGACTGCAGAATTGTGGCAGTGAGGAACTGTGTTGACACTCTATTCTGTTGAGAACTCCAAATATTTAATAAAAAAACAAAACGTCAGACAACCAGAACTTACCAGGAATTAAAACTGTACCTTTACAAGTTTTCACAAGGAATTCAGAAGAATGGAAATCCACGTTGTTGATGGTTTTTTGTTTGTTTTTGTTTATTGAGGCTGAGTCTCACTATACAGGCCTGGCTGTCCTGGAACTCTGTGTAGAGCAGCCTGTCTTTGAACTCACAGAGATCTTCCTGGGTCTGCCCCCCAAGTGCTGTAATTAAGGGCGTGGCCACATCCCCAGCTGGGAAGACAGTAAACCTGCACTGTCTGGAGGGAAGAACTAGGTTTTTAATACGGTCTGTTGTAGAGGGTGGAGCTGGTGAATTTAGAAGCATTATTTTCACCTACTGGATGCTGTTTCTTTGTACTTTGGCCAGCCCATGGAGGACAGTCTCATTGCATTCCGAACTCGGTCTAAGATGCCCCTGAAAGATGTTCCTCTGGGCCAACTAGAAGCTGAACTTCAGGCTCCAGATATCACCCCGGATATGTATGACCCGAATACAGCTGATGATGAGGACTGGAAGGTGTGGCTGGGGGGCCTCTTAAATGATGACGTGGAGAACGAGGGTGAGTGGTTCTGTTTGCAGTTATCAGTTCTCATCCACTCAGTTCTACTCTGTCTTTTGGTGTAGGGGAAACAGTGTTACAAGTAGAAGCTTTAACAATGGGTTTGTGGCTCCACGTGTGAGCTCAGACTTGTTTCAGGTGTTTGGGAGGTTGAGACAGGAAGATGCTGGAAGACATGAGGCTAGCCTGGGGAAACATAGTAACACTTGTCTCAAACAAAAGGAAGAGATTGTAGAGGCCAAAGTCATAGAGCTCAGTGGGAGACCATGAACTTAGCATTTAGGAGGCAGCTGCATTCCTTTTCTAGCCCCCCAAAATCAAAGTAACAAAGAATAAAAACAAAAAAGGAATCGTGCCAGTGAAGAAGGTTTCTTGTTTTTCTTTGTTTGTACATCAGAATCAACACAGAGGATTTCTATGACTTCAGAGGGTAGATTCAGCAGGGTAAGGAGTCTGCCACCAAGCTGATGACCTGAGTGCAATCCCCAGAATCCACGAGGGAGAGGAGACAGCTGAATCCCATTAATTGACCTCTGAACCTGTGTGTGTGTGCATCACACACATACGGACATATAGAAATCCATAATAGTTAAAATTTTAAAACAACAGGATGAGGTGAGGATTTCTCTATGAGCAAGTAAACCATTCTGTAGTGGTGATAACCAGCTGGGTTTCCTGATTCAATTTAACTCAAGAACTGTCTACTTAGAAATGGCATCACAATCTACTAGTTTTAAGGACTTGGTTCCCATATCTGCTCCTGCTTCAGGTACCAGTCTCAAACCTCAGGGTGCTCCACCTGAGCATGTGACCACTCCTTGGATTGGAATAATTTGTTTGAGTTGAACGAGAACTCAGAGGATCTTGTCTATGGTTTAGTATGAAGGAAGCTTCAGACACATAGATGAAGAGATGCAAAGGGAGATACAGAGGAAAATGTTCATGTTCTCTCTGAGCATAGGCCTAACAGAACCAAAGGTATTCAGCTGTCTGGAAACACTCAGCCATACCCTGTTTGGTTTTATGGAAACTGTTGTGTAGCGTGATTCTAAAAGACTGGTGTGGAAACCCAACCAGGCTTGTCAGTTGAGGTTGGTGGCTTTTCTGTACAATATTCCTTTCCTACTATATGACCCAAGACCTCCAGGTGTTTCTTATGACTAAGGTGGGTCAGAGAATTTCCTATGAGCAGCTGAAGGCCAGAGAAGAAAGGAGGTTTATGACCTGGGCTTGGTGAGAGAGGCCTGGCACTGTCGTAGAACACCAAATATTTATCGTAACCTCAGAGATATTTTCAGATTCTTTAATTCATATTTAGATGGTCATTATGTGAATCTAATCGATAGTATTCCCTCTCTTGTTTTTGGGACTATTTTAAGTGGTAAGGTTCCTTTCTTGTTACATAGGGACACAATTTGTGTGTGTCCACGGGTGTGTAGAGGGCAGAGGTCACTGCATACGCTGGTCATGTCTCTGCCTCTGCAATTCTGGGCTTACATCTGTACCTCCATGTCCAGCTTCTTTACTTGTATTGTGGGGTTCAAATGCACTTCTCCATGCTTGTATGGCAAGCGCATTACTGAATGTTAATAGAAAACTGTATATACAATTTCCCTTTTTACTGCAGGAATTGACACTCATGCGGAGGTCAGCTGTCGCACATCTGGGACAGCAGGAAGCCTGTAGTGGAACCAAGGCAGTGCCAGGGTCTCTCTTCTATTAGTGTTGGGCCTCTCCAGTCCTTCTCTACTTATTTCCTTTGTCATGTACCTTCATTCCCATCCTGTATTTTTGACATGACTAGAAATCCATGATTTCTTCTTGCATTGTCAATATATCAGAAGAACTTTCCCCTAGAAGCTAATATTTGAAAAGTCCAGGGAAAGCAGTCAGAGTGGTTTGATCTGATGTGGTATGTGGCTTGGACACGGACACTCGTTCAGCATATTGTCCTGGGGTTGTAGCACCTCACATAGAGCCCCTACATAGCAGTGGGGTGAGCCATGCACAGACCCAGAGGATATTTCACAGTAAGTGGGGTGAGGGTATTGATCAAATCCAAGTTTTGATAAAGCAGAGTCAGTAAGTGAGTACAGCTAGGAATAGAAGGGGCTGAAGAAAAGAAGTGGATAAGTCCTAAGTGCTTGGATACATGTAACTACAACACTGTTAGTCACATTGTACATTATTGTACATTTTTATAGTACTTCCCTCATGTGGGCATTGAATAAAGTCTGCGTAGGTGACCAGACAGGCTCCGGGCCTGTAAGTCCCTCTCTTTTTCCCTCCTTTCTTCCGTCCTTCCTTTCCCCACTGTGCCTCAAGCAATTCCTTATTTCTTTTCCTGAAGGCCAGGATTAAAAGTTTGCACCACCTCACACGTACATCCATCCATGGGAAAAGTCGTACACATAAAAAGAAAAGCATGCAACAGTTTTTCTTTGGGGATGAGGTCTCCCTGTAGCCCTGCTGAGACATCCGATGGCGGATGTGCTTTCTGTAGAGGCCTGAGAAGCTGCGTTTGATTCCCAGCACTTGTGTGAGGGAGAGCACTGACTTTAGTTGTCCTCTGGCCTGTGTATGTGCAGTGCACCTGTGCACCCACACTCAGGAGTGACACAATTCCAAACCAAGGGGAAGCAGAGCTTGCTTTCAAACTATTACAGACTTTATAAACTATTATATACTTTTTCAAAGTGTAAAACAAACAAGCAAACATAGAAAACCACCCAAAATTTAAAAGGCTTGGCATGGTGGCTGATACCTTTTTTTTTTCTTTTGGTCTTTTGTGACAAGGTTTCTCTGTGTAGATTTGTGCCTTGGCTGATACCTTTGAACTCAGTGTTCTGGAGGTAGAGGCAGGAGGATCTATGCGAGTTCAAGGATAGCCTGTTCTCCAAAGAGTGTCCCATACCAACAGGTCTACAT
Organism: Peromyscus maniculatus bairdii; assembly: GCF_049852395.1. Taxonomy (NCBI): domain Eukaryota; kingdom Metazoa; phylum Chordata; class Mammalia; order Rodentia; family Cricetidae; genus Peromyscus; species Peromyscus maniculatus. Next base: position 69,275,789 of record NC_134857.1, read on the forward strand.
AGTCATGTGTATGAGTGTTTTGCCTGCATGTATATATGTGTACTACATTTGTGTGGTGCCCAAGGAAGTCAGAAGAAGGTATTGAATCCCCTGGAACTGGAGGTATTGATGGTTGTAAGACACATCTGGATGTGGGGAACTGAACCCCTCCTTTTCAAGGGCAACATGTACTCTTAACTCTCAGCCATCTCCCCAACCCTCCCATTTTTCCAAAACTGGAATGCATTTCCTATGAGAGCTCTGTGGGTGAGATGCCCAGCTCATCACAGGCAGGGGGCCTGTCTTGGGGACCTAATACAGAGTCCTTTTCTAATTGTTGGGAATTTGTCTCCTTTGTTTTCCCACTATATCATAAAATGTTCGTTTGGGGCCATTGGGATTACTTGTGAGTAAAAGTACTTGTTGTAATCCTGATGATCTGAGTTTCATCTCCAGAACGCACATAGTGGAAGGAGAGAACCATCTTCTGCAGACTGTCCACAGATCTTGACATGTGTGTGCTGTGCTATGTTGGCACCTCCACACACACACACGCATACACACATACATACACACACACACACACACACACACACACACACACACACACGCAGACACACACACACACACACACACACACACACACACGATATATAACATTTGAACAGAAGGAAAGCAGTGTTGTTTCTGTGGGGCACTGATGGATGTGTGACTACTGACGTGGGTCGTGGGGAAGACTCCCCTGTGTTGCTGCTTGTTGACACTGAATGTTGTTGGGAGGAGAGAAGGGAGCCTGGCTCATAGGAGAAAGTAGGTGCGACAACAAGTGCTCTATGCAAAGTGATACTCACCAAGTATGGGGGGAAATGTGACCTAAAAATCAGGGAAGGTGGAGCACTCACGACCCCTTCCTGTATCGTAACCCTTGGGCAGCTAAGTAGGAGGACCCTAACCTTCCTTGAGGGTATCCAGAGATGGGTGGTAACTTCTAGGCTGGATTGGTAACTTAATATGACCCTGTCTCAAAGAAAAGAGAGAAAAAAAGCAAAGGTCAATGAGATGGTTCTGTATAGAGGTGATTGCTGCCAAGCCCAGTAACCCCAGTTCCATCCCTAGGACTCACATGGTGGTAGACGAGAGTCATCTCCTATGAGTTGTTCTCTGAGCCCCACTTGCAAGCTCTCTTAATTACTGTTCTGTTCCTCTGAAGAGACACCATGACCAAGGCCACTTACAAAAGAAAGCATTGAATTGGGAGCTTGTTTACAGTTGTAGATGGTGAGTCTTGACCATCATGGCAGAGGACAGTAGTAATCAGGCAGGCATCGCACAGGGTTAGTAGCTGAGAGCTTATATCTTACCTGAAAATTAGAGGCAGAGAGACTGGGCCTGGGGTGAGCTTTTGAAACCTTAAGGCCCACCCCCAGTGACAGACACGCTGGCTCCAATGAGGCCACAGCTCCTAATCTTTGTCCAAAACAGTTGCATCAACTGGGAACCAGACATTCAAATATATGAGCCCATGGGGACGATTCTCATTCAAACAACCAGACATGCCAAGGCTTCCACACACACATATACACAAATAAGTGCAATGAAATAAAAAAGTAAAATATTCTCATTGAAAGATTCTTTTTGTTTCTACAGGTAAAAGGTTCATGGTTGGGGGTCTGGGCATGGTGGTACGGTGATGCATGCCTGTAATGCCCTAATTTAGGAAACAGAAGCAGGCAGATGTGTGAGTTCAAGGCCAGCCTGCTCTACTTAGTGAGTCCTAGGTCAACTAGGCATACAGAGTGAGACTCTCTCAAAAAAAAATCACAGGAAGATAGAGAAAGATATATGTACAGAGAAACACACACATACACAGTGAGAGACAGAGATTGACAGAGACAGAGACCTTGACTGGGGAAAAAAAGAGGCAGAATTTGTAAAAGTGTCTAAAATCTTTCCCCCCAGATGAAGCGGATGATGATGATGATCCAGAATATAACTTCCTGGAAGATCTTGATGAACCAGACACAGAGGATTTCCGTACTGACCGTGCCGTGAGAATCACTAGTAAGTTTGTTTGTTCTTGTCTTGTCCGCATGTCTTTGTTTACTCTGTAGATGTGTTGGAGGCTGAGGGCCAATTCATATTTAGACAATTAAGTCTCCTTTGTTTATTTCTGTAATTGTTTAAATACAGGGCATATGCAGAAAGTTGCTGTTGTACGCCTTATAGTTCTATGTTTGGCATTTACTATTTGGTAAGGGTTGTACTATTCTCTGAATGCCAACATGGTCTTCACTCCTGAACAGCTATTTTACATCAGCCTCCTGAGAACTGGGATTATAACTGCTTTTATTATAAAATCATTTAATATTGAACAGTCCACTAGAATTTAAACTTTAAGAAAGGAGACTACTGGACTGGAGAGATGGCTCAGTGGATAAGAGCACTGACTGTTCTTTCAGAGGTCCTGAGTTCAATTCCCAGCAACCACATGGTGGCCCATAACCACCTGTAATGAGATCTGGTACCCTCTTCTGGCCTGCAAAGACACCTGCAGACTGAACTCTGTATGTATAATAAATAAATCTCTTAAAAAAAAAAAAAAAAAAGACTTCTACCAGGCAGTGGGAGTGCATGCCTTTGGTCCCGGCCCTCGGGAGGCAAATGCAGGCGGATTTCTGTGAGTTCGAGGCCAGCCTGGTCTACAGAGCAAGAACCAGGACAAGAACCAAAACTATACAGAGAAACCGTGTATCAAAAAAATAAAACACACAAACAAACAAATAAAGGTGTGGAATTCCAGAATCAAACAATTTGGTGTAGTTTGCTGCACACCAAAATCTCTAAGAGATTGTGGTAGGAACTGGGTGTTGATTCAAGATTCCAATTGAAAAACCTGAATCTTCTTCATAGGGACAAAAATCACATCATTTTAAAAGCCAGCAAGTCTTTTCTTCCCTGCTAGAAAGCTCGTGCCAACATGTTATTTTGCTGACAGCCTGTCAGTTGATAAACTAAGTGATGTGCCTCCTTCCCTCCCTGTACTTCTCCCTGACCGGGACTCTGGAATTTGAACTGATAATGCCTGCATGCTCTCAGTCCAACCCGTGTATGCAAGACCCCTTTGTCTTCAAGGTGTACATAAACTAGCCTGTGACACAGCCCAGTAAACATGCAGCCCAGGACACAGACTTCCGAGTGGTTCTATGCTCATAAGTATTATGGCCTCCTGACACCCTAGCCTCTGTTCTCCCCTTGGTCCGAAGCCTGCTGGCGTGCCTTGGAGTGTTGTGGCTCAGGCACAGATAACAACACTTCTGTCTTTTGATCTTCCATGTACCCCAAGCATCTTGAACAGGAATTGAAGCACAGTTGGTGTTTCATAACTCTCTTTGAGTTTCTGCTTGAAGGATGGATATGAGCATTTGTTCAGATGCCTTGGGAGAATAGAGGTTTTCCTTATTACAAAATGAAACTCATCTCTGCTAACATACTTCTTTGCCTTTTCACAGAAAAAGAAGTAAACGGGCTGATGGAGGAGCTGTTTGAAACTGTGAGTAATGATTTTTGAGTGAGCGACTTGGTGAAATTCTTTAGTAAGCTCTGTCTTTTGCGCTTAGGTATTTTCTCTCTAGCAGAATGGTCTGCCTGTGTCAGAACCACCAAGGAGTACAATGACCAGGAAATTCTGAGCAGTGGACTCTCAATGATCCACATGTATTAGACGCTTATTATCTACATGCTATTCCTAGGGGCTGTCATTGCAAACTATCGTTTGGACACACTGATCGTAGAGACATTTTTTCTTGAAATCATCTCTTGATTTTAGGTTATTTTTCAGTGGAAGCAGAGGTCTGTTTAGTCCAGCAGAGTTTACATTCCAAAGAGAGACTGGAGTGGTTGGTTCCAAAGGGAATGGCAGGAAAATCTGCCTGTTTAAAAATATTGTGGGTGTGTGGGGAAACTGGAGAGATGACTTAGCATTTAAGAGCACCTGCTGCTTTTCCAGAGGATCCAAGTTCAATTCCCAGCACCCATGTCCAGTGGTGCACAACCACCTATGATTCTAGTTTCAGAGGATCTAATACCCTCATCTGACCTTCTTGGATATCTCACCACATCCCCATCACACACAAGCACGCACACACACACACACACACACACACACACACACACACACACCCCCCCGACGCATATACACACACACATATACATAAAAAGAAAAGTCTTATAAAAGAGAGATAATTCTGGGGCTGGGAGAGAAAGCTTTGTTGGTTATGCGTTTGCATAAAGCATGAGGAACTGAGTTCATATCTGGGAACCCACATAAAAGCCTGTCTTGTGATGTGTGCTTGCAAACCCAGCTCTGGTGTGTACAGAGACACTGGTCCCTGGAGCTTATGACAGTCCCGATTTAAAAATTGATTGAGGAGTGGGCTAGGAGGTGGTGGGTAGAGGGGTGGCTGTGAAGGTGGAGCTACATGTCCTGAGCTGCAGAGCCAGCTTGATGCGCCATAGGAGTGCTCCATGTTAGTGCTCCATGTTACTGCTCCATGTTAGTGCTCCATGTTACTGCTCCATGTTAGTGCTCCATGGGACTGCTCCATGGTACTGCTCCATGGGACTGTTCCATGTTACTGTTCCATGTTAGTGCTCCATGTTACTGCTCCATGGGACTGCTCCATGGGACTGCTCCATGTTAGTGCTCCATGTTAGTGCTCCATGGGACTGCTCCATGGGACTGCTCCATGGGACTGCTCCATGGGACTGTTCCATGTTACTGTTCCATGTTAGTGCTCCATATTAGTGCTCCATGTTACTGCTCCATGTTACCGGTCCATGGCAGGCAGAGCAGGCTACTAAGCAGCAGGCTGGCATGTGGCTGAGCCCACAGCCTCAGGAGTGCTGTGATGGCCATGGCCCCAACTAAGGAGGGAGATGGTCTCCCCTCAGTGGAGGTGTTTGAAGGGGAATCTGGGAAGAAGGTGAATGTGGCCGAGCTGTTCAAGGGCAAGAAAGATATGCTGCTTGGAGTTCCAGGTTCGTTTCCCCCGAGCTGTTCTGTGACCCACCTGCTGTGTCCGTGCAGCTGGGACTCTGAGGGTCAGATGAAAGCCCTCTGTCCCTCCCATCTTCCCCTCACAGCTCTGAACTGAGGGGCCCAGCACCTCCTTACCTGGGGTCACTTAACTAGGACCATAACAATATCTCTGCACTAAACAGTCTGGTTTGTGTCAAAAAAAGAAAAAAAAAAAAAAGAAAAGAAAAAAAAGAAAATGCTTGAGGAAGATACCCTACATCAAACTCTGGCCTCTACATTTACACAACACACATGTACACACATAAACCACACACTAAGGTGTTTCTGTGGAAATCTATTCTCTCTCAGTTCATGTTACAAGTTGGCCAGTCGAAAGACTTCTTTTTGAGTTATTAGCCATTGTTAGTATGGGACCGAGACTCCTGAAGTGAGAATAGCTCCATTATAGCTGTGCTTTTATATATTTATATAAATTTCTTATTATTTCTCTAATTATTTGAGATTATAATAAATTACTGCATATAGGCCTTCTCTTTCCTCTCTTCAAACCATCCCAAATACCCCTCCTTGTTCTATTTCAAATTCGTGTCCTGTTTTCATTCATTTTGTTACATACACGTGTGTTTTCCTACATACATAAGTACAAACTGTCCTGTCTGCATAATATTACTTGAATGTGTTTTTAGGACTGACCACTTGGTATTGTTTAACCAACTGGTGTGCTCTTCTCGGGGGAAAAAGAATTTCTCCCAGTCCCTGCTTTCCTTATTGTCGACGTTCTTGGTGTAGGGTTGAGGCCTCTTGGGCTGTCTCCTGTCCAGTTAGCATGCCTGCTCTTTTCTTTGTGCAGCTCCTGTTCAGGCAGTCCTGTTGATAAGTCTTTATTGGTGCAACTTCTAACATTCCTAGGAGACATGGTCTCCTAACAACACTCCCTGTTCCTTAGGCTCACAGTCTCTCCCCTCCTTCTTCCTCTGTATTCCCTGAGGCCAAGAATGTTTGTAGATATACCCTTCATGACGGGGCTCCACAACTCTGCATTTTGAGAACAGTGGGAAATACTATTCGTTATGTGAATGAGTGTTTTTCCTGCATGTCTTTCTGTGTGCCACATGCCTGGTGCCTATGAAGGTCAGAAGAGGGCATTGGATCCCCTGGACTGCAGTGAGAGATCATTTGTGCTGCCCACATTGGAGCTGGGAATTGATTCTGGGTCCTATTCACCAACCAGTGTTCTTAACCCCTGAGCCAACTCCCCTCCTAGGGTCTCTTTTGAATCCCAACATTATTAACGCTCCTGAATTCTCTACTTTTGCTAATACTTACTATCACTAGAGAGACGAACATAAGGAACATTCCCTTGAGAAAACCCTCCTTTTCATTTGCCCACAGTTCCAGGATGAAATGGGATTCTCTAATATGGAAGAAGATGGCCCTGAGGAAGAGGAGCGTGTTCCAGAGTCTCGGCCAGACTTCAACACCCCTCAAACCCTACGGTATGCTGGCTGAGATGGAGAGAAGGGGTGATATGTTTCTGAAGAGGCTTGGTAGTTTTGGTTGTTTTTTGAAGAATTATAATTAGTCTTCCCTCACCCTCTTGTTTTGCCCTAGAGGTGAGTTAGTTAACAAACCAGCAAACCCAAGTCTCCTGGTTATGGGGCAGTACAGCTATAGACAGAGCTGTGTCTGTTTGGGAAGGGAGAGAGATCACAGCTGGCACTGAGAGCAGCCTTTCCATGCAAGTGGTTGAGCATTACTTTCCTGCTAGAAAGTGGCATTGGATCCCCTGGACCTGGGGTTATAGATGGTTGTGAGTCACTGTGTGGGTGCTGGGAGTCAAACCTGAGTCTTCTGCATGAACAGGAAGTGGTACAGTAAGTGCTCTTAACCACTGTGCCATCTCTCCAATCCCCTTCCTTCCCTGCTTCTATCTCCTGATGCTGGCCCAAGCCTAAGCATGGATTGCTGACTCTCTGGACGTTTTCACTTGTTCTCCACCCACTTAGACACACCCATTCGACTGCTTGTTAATGTGCATTGCTGAGCATGCTGTCCTGGGCTCCAAAGGGCACAGCTGTCATTCTTTCTCTTCTTCATCTCCCTCCTTCTGGCAACTACTGGGAATCTGAGCTTGACTGCCCTGTTGTGTTCACTCCTGAAATGGTCCCTGGACTTAGCAAACGAGTTACCAAACCAAAAACCAAGGGTCTGGAGAAATGGCTCAGAGGTTGAGAGCTCAGACTGTTCTTTGAGAGGACCAGAGTTCAGTGCCAGCACCCACGTCAGGTGCCATCACCTGTAACTCCCGCTCCAGAGGATTAGATGACCTTTTGTGACCTCTGGGTACCTGTAGTCACATGAACAACCTTACATGTAGACATAAACACCCATCGTGAAAAGGCGGTCTGCCAGGTATATCACGTCCGTTTACGGAGCAGTTACCTTGACCCTGGGGCCTATGACCTCCACAGCCACAAGTCTTTGCCCTAGTTTACAGAACCTAACATGAGTTCCCTCCTGTGGGCTGGGTCTTAAATCCAAGAGGCAAGCAATTGGTTGTACCAAAAGCAGCAGTGTCTTGCCTGTCATGCTGATAGTGCATCATCATTTGGACTTCACAGCTGAGCAGCACCTTTGGTGGTGATCTTCCACACACAGCCTGCATGGTAGTTCTGACCGAGGATAAAGACAGCCTCCAGGAAGGCTATTTCTAGCATTCTAGGCATGTGCTCTTCTCGGGGAACAGAATTATTTCATTTGAATGTAATCCTAACAGTCTGAGGAAATGATTTGTTTAAGGAGCATGGATACTGGTTATAGTGAGATTTAAAGATCAAAAGTATAGACATGCTGTGGAGAAATGGCTCAGTGGCTAAGAGCACTGGCTGGTCTTCCAGAGGACCCAGGTTCAATTCCCAGTACCCACATGGCAGCTGACAGCTGTAACTCCAGTTCCAGGGGATCTGACCCCTCACACAGACACACATGCAGGCAAAACACCAATGCACATAAAATATAAAAAGATTAAGTATATTCTAAAAAATGAAAATCAATTAATTTCAAAAGTAAATGGACATTGTTCAGGCTTGGTTCAGTTGTCATTACAAGGAATTTGATGACCTATGAAAATACACAGATTTTTTTCCTTGTGGGAATAGGTTTGAGGAACCATTGGCCAACTTGCTAAATGAACGACACCGGACGGTGAAAGAGCTGCTTGAACAACTGAAAATGAAAAAATCTTCCTCCAAACCACAGCCTGAAGTGGAGAGGCTTAAACCTCAGAAGGAGACGGTCCATCAGGCTCTGATTCTAGACACAGCACAGAGGAGCAGGCTTCAGCAGCAGATGCAGCAGGCAAGACTTTCTCATTGCCCTGTGATCGCATCATCTCCTAGCTTAACACTGAAGCTGAAAGGGAGCAGTGTTGTAAAGTCAGAGATGGCTGTCCTGCTTCCCGTGGAGACCGGGGCCATAGGACCCTGAGTCCGTAAGACCTTGAGAGAAGAGCAGGAACACAGATAAAGACCTCGGTAATTCTCAGGATGAGGGAATTCAGAGTCCTCGACCACAAATTCACACTTGAGTAACTGTCAGTGTTGCGTTTTCCTCTCTCAGTCTTAGTCTCTCTAGTGTGAGGTTCAAGTTTGTCTGAGTTTGTGGTTTTGTTCTGAGGAAAATATCTCAGAAATTCACATCAAGATCCTGCTCTGCTCTAATCCCTCTGAGAAGCAAGATGTGTGTGATACATTTGCAGACTTCTTGGTAAGATCTGTGTTTCTGAAATGGCAACATTATGAAGTGTCAGTTTTTTTCCTTCCCAGCATGTTCAGCTCTTGACACAAATCCACCTTCTCACCACCTCCAACCCCAACCTCAGCTCCGAGGCCAGCACCACCAGAGTATTTCTGGTAAGGTTCCACACATCTATAACTCTGAAGACTTAAGTTTGACGTTAGCCTGACAAGTCAGTTTTCAGGTGAATGTTACTCACTGGGTGTGATCTGTGTTTCTTCTTCTCTACTGGATGTGTCTGGTCGCTGGACCTATTGTTCTTTTGCTTGACAGAACACGGAGTCTCAGGAAACATTCTGATGTCATTTTAATTGCATCCTCCTCATCTTGGGATCCATTTTTTTTTTTTTTTTTTTGAGACAGAGTCTCACGTAGTCCAAGGTAGCCTCAGACTCATTTAGTTCACCTTATGCTTCTGATTGCCCTGCCTCTGCTTCATAAGGGCCGAGTTACGGATGTACACACAGTGGCCAATTTATGGCGTCCTGTAGATGTAACCCAGGACTTCCTGCACGTTAGGCAAGCACTCTCCTAAGTGAGCCTCCCGGCTCTCTCACCCTTTGATACTTTTGTTTTTAAGGATGTTGAGTTCATGACCTGTTTATTAGGCTCAGCTTTGTTTAGTATAGAATTAATTTTGCTTATGACATTTTTTAAGTGTTTTGAAAGATTTGTAAACTTTGATGGGTCCTTCCTCCTTCCCATACTCCCTTTCACCTCTCCCCGCCCCCTCCTTTTTCATCCTTGTAGAATTAATAGTAGATCTGTGAACGGAGGTCAGAAGGAACTCCCTATTGGGAGGAACTGTCAGGTAAGAGCGCCCTGGAGGAAGCCCTTTTGTGGTTCTATGGTGTGTTTGAATATGCCAAACTTATTTGTGGTAAAAGTCTGTTCACTTTTTAACTGTATTCGGATGACCATGAGAAAATTTTCTTTTTTTTTTTTAAAGATTTATTTATTAATTTATTTATTATGTATGCAGCATGTATGACTACAGGCCAAAGAGGTCACCAGATCCCATTACAGATGGTTGTGAGCCACCATTTTGTGCTGGGAATTGAACTCAGGTCCTCTGGAAGAACAGCCAGTGCTCTTAACCTCTGAGCCATCTATCAAGCCCTAGAAAATTTTCTTTTGGTGCATATTTCAGAAAATTTTAAATAATTAGATTTATTTTGTGTATGAGTGTTTTGCCTGCATGCATGTATATGGACAACATGCGTGCTTGGTGATTGTGGAGGCCAGAAGAGGGTGTCACATCTCCCTGGAAATAGCTTTATTAATGGTTGTAATCAACCTTGTGGGTGCTGGGAACTGAGCCTGGGTCCTGTATAGAGCAATAAATACTTTTTAACTGCTGAGCCATCTTTCCAGACCTTCAGAAAATATTTCTTTACAATCAGAGGTGGGTGTGGTAATCCCCTTTATTTCTAGTACTTTGGTGAATGAGAAAGGAGGATCCTGAGTTCAGGGCTCTCCTGGGCTACAGAGTGAGACTCTCAAAAGCCTGGGGTGGTGTGTGTGTGTGTGTGTGTGTGTGTGTATGTGTGTGTGTGTGTGTGTGTGTGTATCTAATATAACCCCCCTCCAAACTCACCCCTGCCTCCCACCCCCCTCCCCCACATCCATGTTGAGGTTAAAACCCAGGGCTTTGAGCATACTTCTCAACAGCTCTGCTGCTAAATTTGATTCTAACTTGGGAGTGTAAGATGCGTCGGCAAGACTGCAGAATGTTCAGTGACTTCAAACCCAAGTGTGACAAATGAATGGAGGTCCAGTTCCCAATCGCTGGGGATGAAGACAGAGTAGTCATAATGGAATGATGTCCATTAATAAAGACTTTTACCTGCCTCTAATCCTATGCAGGAAGGGCCCTTTTCCCTTTAGAGTCTGAGGACTGTGACATTAGTTGTCTGGAATCCTCTCAGATCTCCCTTGTGTCCTTTATTCTCAGAAAGAGCTGGGAACCTTTGCAGAGAACTCCATCGCCCTTCACCAACAGTTCAACCCCAAGTTTCAGACCTTGTTCCAGCCCTGTAACTGGATGGGAGCTATGCAGCTCATTGAAGACTTCGCACATGTCAGCGTTGACTGCAGTCCTCATAAAACGGTCAAGAAGACTGGTAGGAGATGAATGAATGAGTCAACCTCAGGTTTTGATTTGCAGTCAGAGACGAGTCTTTAATATTTTTTTTTATGTGTATTTCCTTTTTTTGTTAATTTTTATATGCATTGGTGTTTGACCTGCATATCTTTGTGAGGGAGTCGGATCCACCGGAACTTGAATTACAGTTTTGAGCTGCCATGTGGTTGCTGGGAATTGAACCCGGAACCTCTGGAAGAGCAGCCAGTGCTCTTAACCACTGAGCCATCTCTCCAACCCTATGTATAATTCTTAAGGATGGAGTGTGCAGAATATTTATAATTTACGTTTTCTGAGTTTTATTCTTCATATTCTAGGCTTGAGTATTACATGACAATATCAATGCTTGGGCAAAACTTAGAAAGCCAAGAGCCAGAATAGGGATTTAGGAATCGTGCTAAAAACCGGACTTGAATGACCTATGGAAAAGTGTTAGGTTTCACGAGAAAATTAGCTGGGGTTTGGTAAAGATGAAAGTCCAACTGTGAAGGTTTGGTCATGTTCAAGTTCTTTTTCTTTTTTTTTTTTTTTTTTTTTTTTTTGGTTTTTCGAGACAGGGTTTCTCTGCGTAGCTTTGCGCCTTTCCTGGAGCTCACTTGGTAGCCCAGGCTGGCCTCGAACTCACAGCGATCCGCCTGGCTCTGCCTCCCGAGTGCTGGGATTAAAGGCGTGCGCCACCACCGCCCGGCTCTTTTTCTTTTTTAATGGTTTATTTTCCTTTCATCTGCATTGGTGTCTTGCCTGCCTGCAGGTCTGTGTGAGGGCGTCAGATCCCCTGGGCTGCAGTTACAAACAGCTGTCAGTTACCATGTGTGTGTCTGGAGTTGAACCTGGGTCCTTGGGAAGAGCAGTCATTGCTCTTATCCACTGAGCCATTTCCCCACCCCCATGTTTAAGTTCTTAGTCTGAATCATTAAGATCAAATATTTGTGACTGGGGATGTAGCTGTGTAGCAAAGTACTGCCTACATGTGTGACAAATGTCTAGTGTTGATTTCTCACTTGGGGCCTGAGTTCACAATCAACATATCATTGAAAGTTGGAATGTCACTTACACTTTCTTTGTATTTTTAAATCATGTTGATATATTTACACATACACACACGGGGTTGAGGGGGAGCGATAGATCGGTAGGTAGGTAGGTAGGTAGGTAGGTAGGTAGGTAGGTAGGTAGGTATGTATGTATATATATATATATATATATATCTCGGTAGGTAGGTAGGTAGGTAGATAGATAGATAGGTAGGTAGGTAGGTAGGTAGGTAGGTAGGTAGGTAGATAGATAGATAGATAGATAGATAGATAGGGAGGGAGGGAGAGGGGGAGAGAGAGAGAGAGGGAGGGGGGAGAGAGAAAGAGGAGAGAGGGATATATAGAGAGAACATATGCACTGTACTACACAGGAGAGCTGTGGAAATTGATTTATCTCCTTCCACCTTGTGTGGGTCCCAGGAGTTGAATTCAGGTCATCAGGCCCTGTTGCAGTTTTCTGTATTGAACCTTCTCACTGCCATCTAGAATACCAGATTTGTAAAAAAAAAAAAAATAAAGAAAGAAAGAATAATTTTTATCTTGGCAGAACAAAAATCTTGCTGAAGTCCTTTGTGTTGCAAAACTTTTTAAAGAGAGAAGGGATGAAAAGATGTCTGAGAATATCAGTGTGTGTGGGCACTACTGGGTGCCCTGTGTTCTTGTCTTAGTAGATAAAGTGTCCCATACAGGAACGAACAAGGGAATCAGCTTGGTTCAGCTCCTGTTAGGCAATGTTAGGTTGAAAGGACTGGAAACTTGAGGGAGTCAAGTCAGAGAAGAAGATCTCTGCTCTGTATAAAAATGGATTTATACACTTTTGTGAAACTCTTTGGACCTTGGGTTGTACTGATCACAGATTTTTTTTTTCTTTTTTCTTCTCTAACAGCCAGTGAATTTCCCTGTTTGCCAAAGCAAGTTGCTTGGATCCTGGCCACAAACAAGGTTTTTATGTATCCAGAGCTTCTTCCAATATGTTCACTGAAGGCAAATAATCCTCGGGATAAGATCATCTTTACCAAGGCTGAGGACAAGTGAGTTTACTGTGAGGATGAAAAGAATGCATTGTCGAAAGACAAGACAGTTGCTTTTGAGAAGCATAGGTGAAATAAGATGTGCATGATAAGGACACAGACCAAAGAAAAGCCGTGTAGATGGACAGAGTTTCCGCAGTGTCTTTTGCAGGACATGCCACACATGTTGTGGTTAAAACTCTTTATTATTATTGTCTCATTTTATGTATAATGGTGTTTGGCCTGCTTGTATGTGTGTGCCCCATGTGCAAAGCAGTGCCCACAGAGGCCAACAAAGGGAGTTGGATTCCCTGGAGCTGGAGTTCTGCACTGTGGTGAGTCACCATGTGGATGCTGTTCTCTGACCCTGGGTCCTCTGGAAGAGTGGGCTGTGCTCCTAAGCCCTGAGCCCTCTCTCCAGCCCTCCACACACATTTGTGAAGCATTTAAAGGCATTGTTTAACCTTTGGTTTATTGTAAGCCAATCTTGTAGAGGTACTGAAAGCAGATCTTCAGAGTAAGAAGTTTCTACCCTATTGTCCTCCAGCCCAAAGACAATGGTTCTTGTTTGTTTTACCCTCTTGGCCTTTTAGTTTCTGACCCTCCTCCTCCCTCCTAAATGGTGGAAATACAGATGTGAGCCATTAGCCCGGTGTTTGTGGTGCTGGGTGTTAAAACTCTGGGCTTCATGTTGCTAGGAACTGTATGAGTTACTGCCTCGGCTCTCTCATGGCATTCTGATAGAGCTTCAGTAATTTAAATAATTTTATAATTAGGTTTTTCAAAAACACAAGGCCTTGTCAGGGGCTGGTGCACACGCCTTTAATCCTTGCACTTGGGAGGAAGAGACAGGTGGATCTATGAGTTTGAGTCCAGCCTGGTCTGTCTAGCAGGTTCCAGGACAGCCAAGGCTATGCAGAGAAATCTTCTCGTGAAAGACAAAACAACAAAACAGAAAGAAAAATTAGGACTTCAAATTGTCATTTTATTCTTTGATTTATTCATTATTATTGTGTGAGGCAGACCCTTCTGTATCCATCATAGAACTTGAAAAGGTCATGTTACTCAACATAGCCTTGAACTTTGAATCCTCTTGCCTCTACATCCTAAGAACAGGGTTTTGTTTGTTTGTTTGTTTGTTTGTTTGTTTTTGGTAGTAGGGTTTTGCTTTCTTGTTTTGTTTTGTTTGCGAGGAGGGATGCAGCAGTGTTTTTGTGTAGCACATGTTGGCTTCCAGCTTAAAGCAGTGCTCCTCCCTCCCCGCCTCCCCAGGGTTTGATGCAGGAGTGTGCCGTCAGGCAAGCACTGTAACCCATGAGTTAGTTACATTACAGCCCTTGTTTGTTGATACAGGGTTGTGCCATGAACCCAGACTGGTCTTGACCCTGTCGTCTCCTGCCTCAGCCTCCTGGGTGTTGAGAGTGTACTTGTGGCTGTTTTTGTGTCTTCCGTGTTTTTAATCCCAAGGCCTCACCAAGGATGTTTGTGCAAAGAACTTAAAGAAATTTTATTTTAACAGTGCTTGGGATTAATCCAGGGTCTTGCCTGTGCCATTGATCCCTGTGTGTTTGGTTCTTAAAACACTCAGTACTCTGTAAATGCCTGAAGGTATAGAAAGCCTTGTGAAGCATGAGCAGTTTGGAGAGCTCTTTTGAAGAAAGGTCTGTGAAGTTAGGTTGTATCATTGCTTCTCTCTCAGTCTGTTAGCTTTAGGACTGAAGCACTTCGAAGGCACTGAGTTCCCTAAACCTCTAATCAGCAAGTACCTTGTAACTTGTAAGACCGCTCACCAGCTGACGGTGAGGATCAAGAACCTCAACCAGAACAGAGCTCCTAACAACGTGATTAAAGTGAGTGTTTGCTGCAAGCTCCCCTGTGCCTCCTGCAGAGGAGCTGGACCCAGCCCTTCTCCTCCTCTCAGCCCTCAGGGAAGGCAGGGACCCCTCCCAAAGAAGGCTGCAGTAAAGGACAATTCCTCCCACTGTGTTAGGTCCGTCCTGCTCTTTCCTTTGTAAGACACTGATCCATTAATTTGCTCTGGAGTACCTTCACCTTAGCCTCTCTTACGGATATTTCCTGAGTAAGAGATTATACAAGTCCTCGCTCCTTCTAGCCATATTGTGTCTCCTTACTCTAACCTTCTCAGGGAGACAGAACTGTGTTTGTAAACCTCCACAGTGCTGCTTTCTCTGGGGTTTTGAAAGATTTGTTCTGTTTTTTCATTAAGCATGTGTCTGTGTGTGGGTGTGTGCAAGTGTGTGCAGTGGCCCCAAGCCCCTAAGCTGTAGTCATGTGTCCCTGTGAGCCACCTGACATGGGTGCATGTGTGCTGGGAACTGAACTGGGTCTTCTATCAGAGCAGGAGCTCTTAACTACCCAGCCCCCTCTCCAGCTGCCAGTCTGCTCTCCATTAGACATTGATGCCAAGGTTATGCAGAGGATCCTTAGGAGTTCAGTGAGCCAGGTGTGGTGTTGCGGCCCTGATCACTGCACCCAGGGGACGGAGACTCTGGAATTGCTGTGAGTTTAGGACTCTCCAGGGCTCCATAACAATACCCTAGTTAAACAGAGAAAAGTAGAAAAAGAAACAAAGGAGAAAAGATTTAAGTGGTTTAAAGAGTTAGGCATTTTTTTGAGGCTTTAGTTATGAAAGTGTTTGATCCCTTTCCCTTGTGACCCACAGTTCTGGAAGGTGGTGAGCTTACCCCTTGTTATATAGCAGGTCTATAACCGACTTCTTGTGGATTTGGGTGTAGATCTAATTTAATAACCTCAGTAATGGACTCCTGCCTTCCTCCCTCTCCCTGCTTCTGCCTCCCTCCTTCCTCCCCTTCCCTCTTTCCTCCTTCATAGGTAGGAGTGGAGCAATCATTAAACCATATCCCCAGTTCTCCTTATTTATACATTTACTTAACGTGTGTGTGTGTTTCAGATTTGTTTTTTTATGTCTGTTGTCTGCCTGAGTGTATGTGCACCATGTGTATGCCTGTGGGGATCATGGGAACTTGGATCTATTAACTGTGGTTACAGGTGGGTATGAGCTGCCCAGTGTGGGTTTTTGAAAGTAAACCCAGGTCCTTGGTGAGAGCAGCAAGCACTTTCAATTGTTGAACTGTCTGTCCAGCCCCTCATTGTTTTGTTTTATTTAAATCACACTTATTTACCTGGGGAGGGGCATGTGCACACATGAGGTCAGAGGACAACTTGAGAAAGTCTTTTCTTCCTTCTACAATATGAACTCAGTTTCTCATGCTCAAGTCAGTTGCCTGTCCCATTTATTCTTTTATATTTATTCATTTGTTTGTTTATTTGAGATGGGATCTCTTTGTGTAGCTCTGGCTGTCCTGGAGCTTGCTATGTGGGCCAGGCTGGTCTTGAACTTACTGAGTTCCACCTGCCTTTGCCTTCCAAGTGCTAGGGTTAAAGGTGTCTGTCACCACCTCCAGCCATTTCCTTTGGAAATGAAACTGTCGCAGTCTTCCCCTTCCTCTCCCCCTGGGATCACAGCTGTGCACCCTTGTGCTTGCTTTAAGTGGCTTTTCCACTTCACACTGCCACTTGCTGAAGAGTAGCTTCTGTGTAAGGTGAGGGGTACGCTCTGTGTGCTGGAGCAACTGAGTGTGTGTGTGTGTGTGTGTGTGTGTGTGTGTGTGTGTGTGTCTAACAGCTCTGGCTGTTCTGGAACTCACTTTGTAGACTAGGCTGGCCTAGATCTCATAGAGATCCACCTGCCTCTGCCTACCTCATGCTGGGATAATTTTGAGTCTTAGTGGTAATCAGAATGGATAATTGTGTTTGGAGATCGAACATTTTGAAATCTTCATTAATTAGAGATACTTTGTTTGAAATGCAGAAATACATAGCATTTACACCTGATATTTTTTGCGTGTGAAACCATCAACCACCCCATTTCCCAGTCTGAAAGAATATGACTTATGATTTGTGTTTTCATGCCTAGTTTTATAAGAAGACCAAACAGCTGCCAGTTCTGATGAGGTGCTGTGAAGAGACCCAGCCACAGCAGTGGAAGCCTCCCGTAGAGAAGGAGGAACACCGGCTCCCATTCTGGTTAAAGGTCTGTCCATCCTTCCACGTCTGTGTGAGGCAGAAGACCCGAAAAGTTCCTGTGGAGTTAAATGATAATTTCCCAAAGTAAATTCAGGAAGAGTGTTTATACTTGGGATGTGGTTTTCCTAGAACATTGATGCCTGGAAAAACCCTTCATGGGATTATATATTGAGGTTGTCTTCCACTAATCCTCAGAATCCAGAAAGCTCATTTTACTTTCTCCTAAATTCTGACATGTGCTAGAGCACAGTGTTCTTATTTCCTGCAGGCCAGTGTACAGTCCATTCAGGATGAACTTCGGAAAACAGCTGAAGGCGTTGAGGAAGGAGCAACTGTGCCCAGAGCCACAGAAGCCGGCACAGATCAGCACTTAGAGAAAGCCTGCCCTGAATTGGGGAGTGAAACTCGATACCCACTGCTGATGCCCAAGGGCGTAGTCCTCAAGTTGAAGCCAGGATCCAAGCGTTTCTCTAGAAAGGCTTGGCGACAGAAGCGGCCATTGGTCCAGAAGCCCCTTCTTATCCAGCCCAGCCCCTGTGTTCAGCCTGGATTCAACCCAGGGAAATTAGCAACCTGGTCAACTCCATCAGAAGTCCCTCCAGGCAATAGGGTGGTCCAGATTCCCCATCTGATCCAGCCAGCCACTGTCCTACAGCCCCTTCCTGGTTTCTCTTCAGTGGCCGTCAGCGGAGAACATAGTTTTGAATCTTCTGCAGCACTGCCTACTATGCCCTCCGGTCCTGAAGCCAGGACCAACTTCCCCCTGTCGGAGTCTCAGTCACCAATGCCTTCTTCCTCTGCACCCAAGATAATGCTACCCTCACTGGCTCCTTCGAAATTTCGAAAGCCATATGTGAGGCGGAAGCCTACAAGAAGAAAAGGAACCAAGGTTTCTCCCTGTGTGAAAGCTGCCCCCATCATCCACCCCACACCTGTCATCTTCACGGTTCCTGCCGCCACAGTGAAGGTGGTAAGCCTACCCAGTGGATGTAATGTGATCCAGCCTGTTAATGCCGCCATGGCCCCGAATCCCCAGACCATTCCCATCACCACTCTCCTTGTTAATCCTACTTCCTTCCCCTGTCCGTTAAATCAGCCCCTCGTGGCCTCCTCCATCTCCCCCTTAATTGTTTCGAGCAATCCTCTGACACTTCCTGTACCATCTGTTCCTGAAGATAAGGTCCAAGTGAACTTGGATATTGCTGAAGGGAAAAATGCTCCTCAAAACCCTGACTCCACGTCAAATTCCCAGGAACTAACTCCTCTCTGTGCTACTGTCTTCTCCAAAGAGGATCCTAGGCCATGGTGTTCTTCATCAGGTATGGAAAGCCAAGAAACATCCTCAGAATCCAGTGCCTGTGGCTGGGCTATTGTGAAAACAGAAAACCAGGAAGCATCCTCAGAATCGAGTTCCTGTGGCTGGACAGGTGTGAAAAATGAAGAGGATGGGCAAGCTTTAGAGCCATTGCCTTTGAGTCTCCAGTTATCTCTGAACTCCACATCGAAGGATTTAGAAGAAATGGTCAAGATGGAAGCTGAGGATCGTGTGGAGGAAATGTCCAGTACCTTCCCCGAGCAGGACATTGGTGAGAAAGTGAAAGAAGAATACTCTATGGAATTAGACCGTGGCTCCCCTCAGGAGAAGCCGAGTAGTGCTAGAGAGCGGAGGAGAGAAGCAGTGGTGCAGACAGAGGAGACCCGAGCAGCTTCGTCCCTTTCCGTGTCCCAAGAGCCGCCTGATGAGGGGAGTCCAAGCGGAGAGGCAAGCAGAGGTTTGCCCAGAGATACTCCGTCCTCCGTGGAGCAGGAGACGGTGCTCAGCAGGCCTCCAGGGAAGGCTGAGGACTCGGCCATTGCAGACAGTCAGTCTGTAGGGACCCCGGCAGGACCAGACACTGGAGGAGAGAAAGACGGGCCTGAGGAAGAAGAGGAGGAGGACTTTGATGACCTCACCCAAGATGAAGAAGATGAACTGTCGTCGGCTTCGGAGGAGTCCGTGCTTTCTGTCCCGGAGCTCCAGGTGAGAGCCAGAGTAGTTGTAAATGTGGGGACTCAGTGGAAAGTTCCCTGCGTGTGGGAGTCACAAAGTGGGATTTGACTTTTGAATGCGTATGGCACATCATTTAGGAGGCTTGTGCGAAGTGCTTGACTCACTTGCCATACTTTGTTTTTTATTTTTACATTTATTCTTTTATTTGCGTGGGTACGTGCATGACATGTGTGTAGAGGTCCGAGGAGCAGGAGGAGGTGGTTATCTCCTTCCATCACGTGGGTCCCGGGCATTGAGCTAGACTGTCAGGCTTGGCAGCCCTTGTCTGCAACCTGCTGACCCATTTCCCTGACCCCCCCCCCTTTTTAAATAATTTATTCATGTTTGTGTGCATTGGTGTTTTGCCTGCATGTCTGTCTGTGTGAGGGTGGCAGGTCAGGAGTTACAGACAGTTGTATGGGTCACGTTAGAGGAAAGCCATCTTGAGGAAGTAGGGCAGCCTTTCAAAGGCATGTTGTGCTGCCTGTCCTGCCTCAGTTTCCTCAGGTTTCTCCTCTAATTCAGGGTGGTGGCCCTGGCTCCCTTACATCCTCCTGACACTGCTCCTGTCCTTTGGCCTTCTGTGAGCTGCTAGGAGCCCTTATGAACATTCTGTGGGGTGCTTTTAGGAGACTATGGAGAAACTGACTTGGCTGGCTTCTGAAAGGAGCATGAGTCAGGAGGGTGAGTCTGAGGAGGAGAATTCCCAAGAGGAGAACTCTGAGCCAGAAGAAGAGGAGGAAGAGGAGGCCGAAGGGATGGAAGCCTTGCAGAAGGAGGATGAAGTGAACGATGAAGCAGTTGGAGATGCTGCTGAGAAGCCCCCTTCTACCTCGGCCTCACCCAAGACTGCTCCAGAAGTGGAGAGCAGCATAAGCCCCGCAGGTGAGTGCAGCCGACCTCTCGGAGGACAGGTTTCCCTTGGGTGCGCATGGTGTGCAGCTGACGGGAGCCAGAAGGCTCCAGGGAGGAGTCTTTCTCTCCTGCAGCTTTCCTTCCCCCAGACAGACAGACTAGGGCGGTTCCTTTGAAAACCAAGAGACAGGAAGTTAGAATCCCACCAACCCTTCGTGTACATGAAGCTGCTCAGTGTTTCAGTTGTGGTTCCTGCCTCTTGTGTGCTGAGGCTGTGAGCTGTTCACTCTCTTGGTCACTCCTTCACCTTCTTTTCTGTCTTTGGAGGCAGCGTCGTATGTCCAGCTCAGGTCATGTTTTTTTCTTAATCTACCTCTCTGCCATCGTAGGTGTGGCCCTCACACTTGCATTCACCTTTTTTTCAAGCTACAGTAACAGTGTCTTCTGGTCTCCCAGTGACTTTTGGCGTTCTTGTTGCACACTGGGAGTCATGCAGTGGAAGCAGAGTTGTTCTGTCTCACACATTCCTAGACACTCTTCACCCTACTTGTGCCGTGGTTGAGCTGGATTGATGGGTCGCACTGCGGAGGATCGCATGGTTGCTCGGATTGAGAAAGACTCTTTTTCACATGTACTCCTAGGAGAGAGCATCAAAGCTGCTGGAAAAGGCCGAAGCAACCATCGGGCTCGAAACAGACGTGGAAGTCGGGCTCGGGCTAGCAAGGACACCTCCAAGCTGTTGTTGTTGTATGACGAGGACATTCTCGATCGAGACCCACTCAGGGAGCAGAAGGACCTGGCCTTTGCACAGGCTTACCTCACCAGGGTAGGCAATACAGCTGCTATTCCTGCCTTTCTGTATGCATGTGGCTGCTGCTTTGGGGGCAGATATTTTGAATGGAAATTTGTAACTAAGGCTGGAGCTCAGTAGTAAAGTTTTTGTCTAGTATGGACAAGCCTGCCCCAACACAACCCAAACCAAAATTTTTCCCTACATTCACAATAGTTTTTGTCTCTGCCTTACTTGCTGGCAATTGCCACAGAGTTCTCTGAGAGCCTTGAAAGGAGACCTACAAGAGTTCAGCCGTATTTTCAGGGATGGTTGTCAGTGCCCCATCCGCATCCCATCTCTCTTTCACCCAGGGATTAGGAGAACGTGATACTGCTTTCCCCAGTGCCAAGCTGTGACTTCACAGATTGGGCTGAGAGAGGACCTTTAGTGAACATTTAGTGAAAAGAACGGTGGCTGGTATGCAGCCTGGAGAGCTGATCTCAAGGGAGTGTACTTGATCTTTTGTGGTCTCTTGGTACCCTGTGTATCTTCCTTCTCAGTTAATAACCCAGCAAAATGAGGTACTTGGGGCGATCAGCATGCTGCTGCTGCTACTACTATCTGTTATTATTTTATTAACATTCACAGCTCTGGCATTATGTACCTTGGTATGACCCATATTAGAATTCATATACAAAACTACTCTTAATCTGCTTAAATCAGGGGCTCAAGTCAGGAAGGTAAGCTTAGCAATCCCAAGTTTTGTGGCTCTAATCTCAAGAAAGTAAAGGTTGTCCAGTTGCTCCTTTGAGAAAGGGAAGTCTGCCTTGCTGCTTCTTCTGTGTCTTTGTTAACCTGGGGTGAGGGGAGAGCCTCTGCATGAGATAACTCTGACCGTGACACCTTCTCCCTTGCCCGTGCTTGTTCTGGATGCCCACAGAAGGGATGTTGACTATTTGAAGTCTTGTATGTAGGTACGAGAGGCTCTCCAGCATGTCCCTGGCAAGTATGAAGATTTCCTTCAGGTGATCTATGAATTTGAGTCAAGTGCCCAGAGGCAGACTGCTGTGGATCTTTATAAAAGCTTGCAAACCCTACTCCAAGACTGGCCTCAGCTCTTGAAGGACTTTGCTGCTTTCCTGCTCCCTGAGCAAGCCCTGTCCTGTGGACTAGTAAGTAACTGGGCATAGACCGCAGAGCAGACTGGGTCAGCAGACAGGCTTGACTGCAGTCAGGCCACAGCATTCCAGTCTTCTGATTGTTTCACTCACCCTCACCCCATTTCCTGTAGTCTTCTTAGGCCTTTCTTGTTCAGTTCTAACCTCCTGTCATTTCCAAGGTGTTCTCTGTAGTAACCGCAGAGACTTCCGTAGTCACATGCCTCCCCCCTTCCTCTCTAGGGAAAAGTACCCGTTTTGATTCTTCTTTTTCTTTTTTCGTTTTCTTTTTTTCCCCTTTTTTTTGAGACAGGGTCTCTCTGTATAACCTTGGCTGGCCTGGAACTCACTATATGGACTAGGCTAGCCTTGGACTCAGAGATGCTCTTGCCTCTGCCTCTCAATTGCTGGGATTAAAGGTGTGCACCACTATGTCCCAGCTCCTCTCCTCTTACTAAATATTTTTTGAGTGTCAGGGAAAGACATAGTTACTACGACTGTAGCAGCTAAAAAATATGAAGATTTCTTTTTTTTTTTTTTTTTTTTTTTGGTTTTTCGAGACAGGGTTTCTCTGTGTAGCTTTGTGCCTTTTCCTGGAACTCACTTGGTAGCCCAGGCTGGCCTTGAACTCACAGAGATCCGCCCGGCGAAGATTTCTTTTAAGAACTTTCATTTTCATGAATAAAGTTTGTTAAAATATATAGATTTATAAAAATAGTCACGTATGTAGTACATGATCCTTTATGGTGATAATACCGCACAGAACACTAGAGTAAAAAAGACAGCAGTCAGGAAGCTGAGGGAGAAGGATTGCTGTTGATTCGTTGTCAGCCTAGGAGTCTTACTTTTTCAAGATCTTGGGGTGCATAAAGAATCCTCTTCTAAGCCAGGCGGTGGTGGTGCATGCCTTTTTTTTTTTTTTTTTTTTCTTTGTGCACACCTTTAATCCCAGCACTTGGGAGGCAGAGCCAGGCGGATCTCTGTGAGTTTGAGGCCAGCCTGGGCTACAGAGCGAGATCCAGGACAGGCACCAAAGCTACACAGAGAAACCCTGTCTTGAAAAGAAAAAAAAAAAAGAATCCTTGTCTAAAAAAAAAAGTTGAAGACTGCATTGAAATGGAGGAAATGCGTGTTAGGCATGGTGACCCCTACGTACTGTCCTTGTACTTGGAAGACAGAGGCAGGATGGGAAGGAAGAAGGGAGGGAGAGGAAGGGAAAGAGGGAGAGAGAAAACAGAGCAGGAGTCCTAGACTTCTTGTTCCAGTTGGTAGAATTTGGAGTGAAGGCCCGGGTGGTGGTGGCCCACACCTTTAATCCCAGCACTTGGGAGTCAGAGGCAGGCGGATCTCTGTGAGTTTGAGGCCAGCCTGGTCTATAGACAGAGATCCAGGACAGGCTCTAAAACTACACAGAGAAACCCTGTGTCCAAAAACCAAAAACCAAAAACCAAAAAAAAAAGAAAGAAAAAAAAAAGAAGCTGGAGTGAAGGGAATCATGACAATATTCTGATAGATTTGTGCTCATTCGATGGTGGGTTAATTGTGAATAAAATGTCCACCTTCCCTCTGGCATTATTGTGAGGGCTAATGAACATTATATGCACAAATAGACTTGTAAACTGTGAAGTTCCTACTTGAGTTTGAGGATCTGATTTTATAGTCCATAAAATAAAACAACAAATATCTTGAGATATAGTGATCTCTTTTACTTGTTTGTCTGAGACGAGTCTCACTGTGTACCCCAGGCTGACCTTGAACTCAGAATCCTCCTGTCTCAGTCTCTTACTATTACTTGAGAAATACTTATCTATTGAGTCATTCCTTTACATCTTAATTCCTTGGGTTGATAATTCCCAGGATCCCACAGTGGGGCGTTAGGGTTTTAACTAGAATTCTGTCATAACCAGCGCCTCTGGCCTGTTGTTCTTCGTTCTTCTCAGCTGTGTCCTGACTCTTTCTCGTCTTCCTTCTGTTCTGGTAGTTTGAGGAGCAGCAGGCTTTTGAGAAGAGTCGCAGGTTCCTTCGGCAGCTGGAGATATGCTTTGCAGAGAACCCCTCTCAGCACCAGAAGATCATCAAGGTCCTGCAAGGCTGTGCAGACTGTCTTCCTCAGGACACCACGGAGGTACTCTGTCCTGCGTCCTGCCCATTTGTTTTTCCCTTAGCTCTATTTATGTGTATGAGTGTTTTATGTGCATGTATACATACATAACCAGGCCTGGTGCCCGTACAAGTTAGAAGAGGCATTGGATTCCTTGGGAGTTGAGTTACAGATGGTTGTGAGCTACCATGTGGTGCTGGGAACCTAACCCAGGTCCTCTGCAAGAACAGTAGGTGCTCCTAACAGCTGAGCCGTCTCTGGCCCCCTTGTCTGCTTCTTTTCCTCTCTGCCTAATGTAGTCCGTATCTTTTCCCTCTGGAAAAGTACCATAAACGAAGGCCGAAAGAATGTTTTCTACTTAGCTCCAGTAGGAAGCACAGGAACATGGAGGAATAGCCGCAGGAATCCAGAGCCCGACTGACCCTCACAAGCTCTGTAGGGCCATCAGTACACCGGGAAGGGATTTTGAAGAAAGTGGATGGGGAAAGCTCTGGACTTGACTCCTCATTTTGCTTCTTCAGGAATGGAAAGTGCTGTCATTGGGAATTGCATTTCTGATCAATACTTTCCCTCCCCACCTCACTCACACCCCTCTAAGCGAGCAAGCAGGGAAATGCTTGAGAATTCTTGGCTATCAAAGAAAAGGACCCTTCCAAGCAGTAGTGGCACATGCCTTTAATCTCAGCATGCAGGAAGCAGAGGCAGGTGGATCTCTGTGAGTTTGAGGCCAGCCTGGTCTACAGAGAGTTCCAGGACAGCCAGGGCTACACAAAGAAAGTCTGTCTCAAAAAAATTAGAATGAGCCAGTAAGATGGCTTAGCTGATAAAGTTATTTGCTGCTAAGCCTAACTTACGTGTTTATCTAATTTTTATTTGTCAATAAAAACTTGGGAGTCAGATATTGGGGTAATGACCTGAATGACCAGAGAAGCAGCAGAAAAGCAACCAGTGACCTCCTATCTCTCCTTCCTCTATCCAAAAAGGCTGAGACCCTCTCTAAGCCCTGTGCTACTACTTCCTGTCTCTCTATCATCAGTCCTCCCAAACCTCTATGGTTAATTTTGGTCAGCTAGTAGCTAGTTCTGCCCTCTGATTCAAAACAAACTTTATTGTCAGCCTTGGGAATGTCAGAATGCAATCAAAATATCACAACGATCTAAATTCAATACCTAGGACTCCTATGAAAACAGACTCTAACTTTCATATGTATGTACTGGCCTGTGTGCACTTACTGCCAACACCTGAAGACCTGAGTTTGATCCCTGGAAACCACATGTTAGAAGGAAAGAACTTATCCCTAGAACTTGTCCTTTGACTCCCAAAGGTGTGCTGTGGCATGGGTTCATCCACACAGACAGACACACACACATACACCAAACAAAGAAATAAATATGTGTAATCTAAAAATAAGAGAGTTAAAAGAAAAACAAAAAACCTTGACCCCATGTAGTAGGCAGACTGTGGGTTCCATATGGGACTGGTTTGAGTGAAGTCTAGGAAGATTCTCCATCATTAGCCTTCCCAACTCTCTTCAGCTCAAGACCCAGATGTGGCAGCTCCTCAAAGGCCATGACCACCTGCAGGATGAGTTCTCCATCTTTTTTGATCATCTGCGCCCAGCAGCTAGCCGGATGGGTGACTTTGAAGAGATCAATTGGACTGAAGAAAAAGAGTATGAGGTACAGGCCCTGAGGTTATCCAGGGGAAGGCTGTCTGCTGGAGGGGTTGGTCCAGTCTGCTTTAGTGCCTACAATTCTTGTTTAGTTTGATGGCTTTGAAGAAGTGATCCTCCCTGATGTGGAAGAGGAAGAGGAGCCTGTCAAGGTGTCCACAGCCTCAAAGAGCAAGAGGAGGAAAGAGATTGGGGTCCAGAATCATGATAAGGTATACATGTTTCTGGGAAACACCTGCTTTTCATGAATCAAGCCTTGGATTAAACTCTGCATATATCCATGCTACATATAGGATAGCTCACAGTATTAAGATTGGAGATAATCATGGGTGAGACTGCTGTAAAGAACCCATGAGGCTTCGTTAGAAGGAATCATAGCCAGGGGTATTCCTGCAAGTTCAAAGCTAGCCTAGGCTATATGGTGATACCAGATTAAAAAAAAAAAAAAAGGGACAAAAAAAAGGGGCTGGAGAGATGGCTCAATGGTTAAGATCACTGATTGCTTTTCCAGAGGTCCTGAGTTCAATTCCCACCACCTATAATGAGATCTGGTGCTCTCTTCTGGCCTGCAGGGACACATGCAGGCAGAACACTATATACATAAAAAATAAATAAACAAATCTTCAGATAGTAGTTCATGCTTGCTTTTTTCCCTAGCTTAGAGCTGCCCTTTTTCTTACCTTTGGGTTTTAATTTTTCAGTTTTTGCCCATGGAAGGAAATAGAATCCTCTAATGATAAACATAGCAGTGTATTACTGTGTGGCAGCATGTAGATTATTAATTAGTGCGTATAATTGTCATAGTAATCCTGAGGAAGGTTTTATTTATATAATTAAAGTACAGAGAAGCTAATGTCAGAGTGACCTCTTCAAGTGTCCATCCTGGGACATAGACGTAGGGGACTTAGTTCCAGCTCTGGGGTCTGCTCACATTGAGCACAAAAGAGCCTTGGGTTAAGATGAGCAGTGGGTAAAGGTACTTGGCCAAGCCTGATGCCTAGAGTTTGGTCACCAAGACCCAGATGTTCTCTGTTCTCTGACTTCCATGCATGTGCTGTGACAAGCGTGTGCACAGATATAGTTAGAAAAATCGGTGTGTTAGTTTTAAAGAAAAGTGTGTGTAGGAATATATCCGTGTGCTTGCAGGTGACCACAGAGACCCCAAGAATGTGTAGGTTTCCTGTAGCTGAGGTAATGGTGGTTTATGCACCTCCTGATTTGGGGACTCCTGAACTCAAGTCCTATGCAAGAGCGGTACAGAACCGCTGCTCTTACTGATGCACCACTGCTTCCCCCAAGATCAGTCTATTTTTAAAGATATTATTATTATTATTATTATTATTATTATTATTATTATTATTTGAAATAGAGTCCCTATGTAGCCCTGGCCCTGGAACTATGTAGACCAGGTTGGCCTCAAAGTCAGAGATCTACATGCCTGTATTCTGAGTGCTGGGATTAAGGCATGGGCCACTATACCCAGCTTTTTTTTTTTTTTTTTTTTTTAATTTACATTTATATACTTTGTTGGGGTGGGGGCTACACATGTACCATGGAACATTTGTGAAAGTCAGAGGACAACTTGTAGGTATTTTCTCCTACCATTTGGGTACCAGGATTAAACTTAGGTCCTCAGGCCTGGCAGCAGGTTCCTTTAACCACTGAGCTATCTCACTAGCCCAAGAGGAAGTCTTTTTGTTGTTTTGGGTTTTTCTTGTTTTTTTGAGACAGACTTTCTTTGTGTAGCCCTGACTGTCCTGGATCTCACTCTGTAGATCAGGCTGGCCTCGAACTCAAGGGATGCACCTGCCTCTGCCTCCCAAGTGCTGGGATCCAAGGTGTGTCTTGGCTTATTAAGTGAAGAGTCACTATACAAAGCCCTGTAGAGAGCACATAAGAGGACAGAAAGTCAGTGAATGGGATCTCACTTTGGAGCTCTCCAGTGCATTTCCTCAAAATCTGTTTGACTTAAGTCTGCCCCAGGCCTGTGGGCTGCTGCTTCCTTTGGATCACTGTGGATTCTTTCAAGATTCATAGGAGGCTGACGTTGAGGGTGAGTCAGTGACCTCCAGGGTGATAAGATGGTACATTAGAAAAGAGTGAGTGGAAAGGGCATCTTCATAACTCAGGCCTTTCAACTCAGCTCTGTTTCTTGGTTCTGAAAATCCTAGTCAGCTAATCAAGCTGGGGTATCTTGTAGGAGACTGAATGGCCTGAAACGGCCAAGGACTGTTCCTGTCCCTGCCACGAGGGTGGCCCTGATTCTAGGCTGAAGAAAAGCAAGAGGAGAAATTGTCACTGCAGCAGCAAGGTGAGGAAGGGGCTTAGTGTGCTGGGGCTGCCTAGGCCGCACTGTGCAGGTGCTGGCCGGGTTTGTGCTGGTGGAGATTGGTGCCAGTGGGGTTGGTTTTTTGTTTTTTGTTTTTTTTTTTCTAAGATAGGGTCTCTCTACATAGCCCAGGCTGTCTTGGAACTCACTATGTAGATGAGGCTGCCTCAAACTCAAAGAAATCCTTCCTCTGCCTCTAAAGGTATGTGCCAACATGCCTGGTTAGATGCTGTTTTTCTTCTACAGATTTATGTCTTGAACTTAGAAAGTGAACACATGTATCAGATTATATGCGGTACACACACATGGGCACATATATAAAACAAAAGGACCCTTCTACAAACCCAAAATGGAGCCAGGTGCTTGGCCTGTAAGCTTAGCACTAAAGAGGTAGAAACAGGAAGATCAGGAGTTCAAGGTTATCCTCCACTACATAGCAAGTGTGAAACCAGCCTGGGATATAGAACACCCTCTCTCCAAACAAAATGAACAAAAGAAATGTCAGGGAGATTTTGCTGTTGTTTGTTTTTGTCTTCAGATAGTGGCTTATTACATAGCGCAAGTTGACTTCAGACTCACTGTCCTCCGGTCTCTGTGCTCTTAGCGTTGGGACTACTAGCATGAGTCACAGCAGTCAGTATGTGGTGCTGTGATCAATTCCAGGGCTCTTTGTATGGCAGGCAAGCACTCAACCAATTGAGCAACATCTCTCTCTACTCTAGTTTCTGGGTGGCAATAGTTAGTTTTAAAGACTTATTCATTGTGGATACAATGTTCTGTCTGCATGTATGTATGCCTGCATGCCAGAAGAGGGAGCCAGATCTCATTAAAGATGGTTGTGAGCCACCATGTGGTTGCTGGGGATTGAACTCAGGACCTCTGGAAGGGCAGCCAGTGCTCTTAACCACTGAGCCATCTCCCCAGCCCCGAGATAAGGTCTCTTGTAGCCATTGCTAGCCTCAAATTGACCATGTAGCCAGCTCACCTTGAATTCCTGCCTCCACTACTTAAGTGCTAGGATTACAGTTGCATTTTGCTTTTTAAATTATTTTTCTTTTCATTTTATGTGCATTGGTGTTTTGCCTGCATGTGTGTCTGTGTGAGGGTGTCAGATCCCCTGGCACTGGAGTTACAGACAGCTGTCAGCTGCCATGTGGGTGCTGGGAATTGAACGTCTGGAAGAGCAGACAGTGCTCTTAACCACTGAGCCACCTCTTAAGCCCCCTACAGTTACATTTTGCTTTTTAAAGAGAGTCTTTGATTTGAAGAAATTACAGTCCACACCTGTAATCATAGAACTTTGTAGGCATTGACAAGAAGCTGGGAACTAAGATCCTCTATAGCATGTTCCAGACAGCCAGGGCTAAAGACCCTGTCTTAAAGAAAACTAGTGGCTAAAGAGACAGTTCAGCAGTTAAGAACCGGCTGATCCTCTGAATAGGTGAGACAGTTGATTGGCTTGATTAGTTTAGGAGGCAACTAGGCAGTGGGACCAAGTCCTGTGCTCATTGCATGAGTTGGCTGTTTGAAACCTGGAGCTTATGCAGGGACACTTGGCTTAGTCTGGGAGGAAGGGACTGGACCTGCCTGGACTGAGTCTACCAGGTTGATCGCAGTCCTCAGGGGAGGATTTGCCCTGGAGGAGATGGGAATTTTTAACCTAGACAGTCCCCTTGCAGGTCTGTGACAGCAAATGCTGTAAGAGCAAGGAGCCCCTCGAGCTGGTGAGCAGTAGCCCCCTCCAAGAGGCCAGTTCGGTGCCTGGAAGTAAGGAAGCAGGACAAGGCAAGGACATGCTGGAAGAGGAAGCCCTAGAGGAGCAGAATACTGCAGCAACCCAGATTAGGACTGGCAAGGCCACCAGAAAGGGAGAGACACCCATTCCAGGTGAGTAACCTGACTACCACGCTAGGACTTCCCTCCTCCCTGCCAGCCTCATTTCTCTGCACTGCAGGCAGCCTGATGGGCCGGGCTGAGTGGCAGCCCCTTTTCCCCTTCATCTTTCCCTCCTAAAACCGTTAGGAAGCCTGGCAGTGGCGGCGCACACCTTTAATCCCAGTACTGGGGAAGAAGGGACAGGCGGGTCTCTGAGTTTCAGGCCAGCTTGGTCTACAGAGTGAGTTCCAGGAAAGCCAGGGCTAAATAGTGAGATCTTGTCTCAAAAATAACAAAACCAAGATTCCTGGCATCTTTTCCTAGTCTTGTTTGGTCCTTTGCTTGGCGGCTGCCCATTCCCTCCACCAGTCTTTCCAGTGGAACTATGTTCTGGTAGCTCACCAGACTTGTGGTTTTCAGTGTATACCTGACCCCCACCTTCCTCCTCTGCAGGGTCTACAGCAGGGAGTACTTTGCCCAACTCTGCAGAAGTGACTCTCATGGAGCAGCCCTTGGAGGGTCCAACGTTTTGTTCACAAGAGACTCCTCAGCTTCCTCCTCAGACTGGAGTTGTGCTCTCTGTTAGGAGAAACCAGGCTGGGCCTGACGTCTCCTGCCTTGGTACATCCACCATACTTCCTGAAGAGGGCGAGGACCAAAAGGCTGCTGCTAATTCAGAGACTACTGTGTCACTCCCAGACGAATCAGAAACCGAGACCCTGCCAGGCACTGTGGAGCTCCCTGCTTCCTCGAGGACCAGAGACGCAGGGAGAAGCTATGGGAAAGCAGGTTCACAGAGCTGGCTACTTGAGGGCAGAGTGGAGGCAAAGACCGAGCACACAGTGGCCTCTGTCTGTGGAACTTCCTCAGCAGTCACTCCTAAAGCCGCCAGAGGGGCCATGGCCGACGACGGTGGAACCCAAGGCAGGGGTCCAGAGGAGGCTGTGCCGAAAGCCTCCGAAGCCACCGTCTGCGCCAACAACAGCAAGGTCAGCTCCACCGGGGAGAAGGTTGTACTGTGGACAAGGTAGGTAAAGACGAGCTGTTTTTCAGAGTGTGACACAGATCCCAATGGGCCCTCAGGCCTGACTGTGCTGCCTGGGTTACAGGGAAGCTGACCGAGTGATTCTCACCATGTGCCAGGAGCAGGGCGCACAGCCTCACACCTTCAGCATTATCTCTCAGCGGCTGGGAAACAAGACCCCTGTGGAGGTGAGGCGGGAAGGGGCGTATGATGATGGGGGACAAAGGCGGCAAGAGGATGGGGCAACGGGGTTTACAGTCAGAAGGAGACAGGATTTTCACTGTGTCCCGGGCTACCCTAGAACAATGTGCACGAGGTTGGCCTTGAACTCAGTGATCCATCTGTCCCTCCCTCCTGACTGCTGCCCCCCCCCCCCCAAAAAAAAAAAAGGTTCTGGTTTTGTTGCTGGGGAAACTGTTTTGTCTGTGGCATTCTCCTAGCTGTACAGAAGACACACACTCTGTATAGTAGCGGGTGCCCAGTTCACCCTAAGAGACTGGAGCCGTGAGCACAACCTTTTCCTCTGCTAGGTCTCCCACCGCTTCCGAGAACTCATGCAGCTTTTCCACACAGCCTGTGAGGCCAGCTCTGAGGACGAGGATGATGCCACCAGCACTAGCAATGCAGACCAGCTCTCTGACCATGGGGACCTGCTGTCTGAAGAAGAGCTGGACGAGTGAGACCCTGGGAAGGTACGGGTGTCATCTGCCAGGACCAAACCAACAGCCTTCTGTAGGAGGGTGAACTTTGAACTCCTGTGGAGCTAACTAAGGACAGAGTCAGTCTGGAGATAGATAGCTCTGTGGCCTGTGTCTCTCAGGGACCTCAGTGAGGACCTTACAAACCAATCTGTAAATAGCACTGGAGGGGAATGGGCTTAGCTCCTTGTCTGGCGATCTCAGTGTTTTAAATATACAAATGCCTGGGTCATGCAGCAGGTTCCAACACACTGGGTTCCCGCACCCAGCAGCTTTTATTACAAATGACCTCCCTACTGCCCTCCCTGAACGTCAGTTGGAAAGGCTGTCCCCCTCCTGGTAACACTGGGCCAAGCTGTGTAAGTCCTGCAGCAGCTCTTCCATGTCATCCTGCTCCACCCCAGCATCCATGAAGCTAGCCCAGCGCCGCAGGTCAAGTCTGCTGAGCTCCTCCGCCAAATCTCCCAGGGTCTGGTGCAAGGATGAAGATGAGCGCAAGGCCCCAAACACAGGGATGCTCTGCACTGCTGCAGACGGAGAGAGAAGGGGCTGAGTGGACTGATCCTGCTCTAGCACTGGTAGACTGGCCGTGAAGTTCAGCAGGCGAGCAGGTTTGCCGTCTGGTGTGCCAGTAAGTACTCCAGAGCAGCTTGTAGCCGAGTGAGTAGAGGATGCTCAACTGTGAACTTTTCTTTAGCACTTTCAATTCACGAAGAGAAAAAGTAAAACTGCTCCCGTGTAGGGGGAGTGTTAATTTTCTTCATGTCTTACCTGCGCCCTTGGGGGGACCGTCCAGGGCCAGTCCCTTGTGACTTAAGCTTGAGAAGAGGCGTGGGTAAGGAGGGGCCACTCTGCAGGGGGTCAGCAGCAGATACGATGAGCTGCAGGTAGAGGGTGGTGATTCAGGGAGCAGGGAGGCAAAGGCTGCGGGTGCAAAAGCTGCAGGCAGCCTGCAGCAAAAGCCGAGTGCGATACTGACCTTAAAACTCTAGGATGGTGCTGTTGTAAATACTGGGCCAAGACTTCTTCTCCAGAGGCACAGGCATGGAGAGCGGAGGGCAGAGGCGTCCCTGGGTGGAGCTTGCTGCCAGAACAAAGCCAAACCCACATTTACTCTTTGGCTGCATGAGTGGGAGCCAGGAATTCTTACATTCTTGGACCATCAGTTCATCAGTCCAGGGCTTTTTGTTTTTTAACATGAGGCATTTATGGTGGTAGGAAGAAAGTGTCCCATTAGAATGCCTAGACATTAGGGAGACAAAGACATGAGCAAGTCTGACAAGGGCCTCTCAAGAACCCAGTCTTTACCTGGTATGGCTTGCTCTGTCTATACCTCTCAGCACCACTGACTGGGCAAAGCACCGACTTCCAGCAGAATGCCCACAAGCAGACAGTGGGGTCCATGGGGTGGCTCCTCCAAGCTGCACCAGGATGTCAGGAAGTGACTGCCCTGGAACCAGTGGGAAGGGGATGATTGCCTCTGCTGTCACCACCTAGAGACCAGGAGGGATCGGGTCACAGAGCCTTTCCTCACTCTGGCCCAGTCCCTTGGAAAGCTTCTCACCTTTCTCCCAGAGAAACTCAGCAGATCAGCCAAGTGAGCCATGGGAACCATGGAGGAGCGCAGGCGATAGGGAGCAGTGACCGTGTCCAGGGCTGTAGCCAGGATGGCGCTACAGTGCAAGGGCAGAGTGGCCTGTCAGGTGGGACAGGAGGGGAAGGAACACTGGGTCATCTGGTGTGGAAAAGCGTGGGGGTAAAGCAGCCAGCGCAGAGACCCAGGGAATGAAGTAAGGCTGTTTCTCCTGAGGCTGGACACACATGAGGCGCTAAAAGGTCAACTTCAAGCTGGGAACCCGACTAGGCATTAAAAATGCTTCCCAAGTATGTGCTGGGGTCCTAGGTTCAGTCCCTAGCAACACACGTGACAGGGGCTAGAGAGGAGGAGCAGAACCACAGTAAAGGGGCTGACACAAACCGAGCTTCGAGCCTTACGTCGTAGTGTAGGTAAGGGAAGTTGACAGGTGGCTTGGGTCGCAGGCCCAGGCTCCCTCCCAGGGATAAGGGACAGACAAAAGAGCTGTACCCAGTCAGGTTCACCAGACCAAATGCTGTGTTTAGGAGACGATAGATATTCTTCTGGGGCTCCTGGTAAAAGAAATGAGAGTTGATTGTCCACACACCTTCCTCAGGGGGGTCCTCTCCTTCCCACCAACTCCGCCGTTTGGCATCAGCTTCCACTCACCCCAAGATTGTAGGGCCCAGGGAGTAGACCCCACGTTATTACCCCCCGTCCTGCATACTCGTCCTGCAGCAGCTCTGCAGTCTTGGCACCCACTCCAGAGAAGCCATCGTGCAGGTCACACAGGATCTGGAAGCCCTGGAAAGATGAAGGCCAACAGGAAGTAGACTGCAGGATGAGAAGAGCTTTTGCCCCAGCATGCACCTGGCCTTAGAGCTACCTGCAAGTAGTCACATTCTTCCACATAGAAATGCAGCCTGTCCTCCAGCTCCTCCAGGTATCGGGGCTCCTTCAGGACACTCTCTCCTTGGCCAAAAGCCTCCAGCCGACCTGTTTCACTACCAGAAATCACCATGATAGCAGACTGGCCTGCCCTCAACGCCTCAGTCTGCTGTTTTGGGGGGGCGGGTGAGCCGGCTCCAGCCTCTGGAGTCCCCGTACCCGTCATGGTTGTACTTCTGGATCACACAGATGCTCCGCGGATGGAGATGCACTCTGAGGAAGTCTGACCAGACTCTGATGCTGTTCTCTAGGGATAAATGGGTTTGGATTTGTACCAGGGATGACTAGTGGGCAGCCATCCCCCAAGTCCCTGCTCTGTTCAGTCTCCAGCCTCAAGGGATAGCTCACCTTTGCCATTTTGGAGAGGTTTGGCCCTCCAGACACCATCAGTACTCAGAACTCCCTGGGAAGGGTGAGAAAACTGACATTCAGTTCTAGGAAGGTCTCCTGTATCCATGGGTTTATCTTATGTGTGCCCCTGTGAATTTATGTGCACCACAGGCATGAGGTGCCCAAAGCTGGAAGAGGAGTTAAATCCCCAGGAACTGGTTATAGGTTGTTGTAAACTGCCCAGCGGGCAAACTCGGGGTCCTCTGTACGAACAGCTTGGACTCTTAACCTCTGAGCCAGATTACAGGTTCCTGCCAGTTTAGAGCCAAAGCTGCTTTTTCCAAAAAACCGAGTGTTTCTAGGGCATTCACAGTGACTAGACTCCATCTTTTCTGCTCCACACAGCCCCTTAGCTTGCAGTAGGTTTACAGGTTTGGGGCAGAGCCCATCACCTCTGCGCTCAGAAGGTCCTGGAGGTTAGGGTTCTTTGGGTATGCTTCTTCTCTGTGTGTGGTGAGCTTTCCTTGCCTGAAAAAGAGTGGAGATTAAGCAAGAAGGTGTCCCTCTGATGATCTGTCCAGCCTTCTATGCACACACACCGGACCCCTCACCCCTCTCATACATCAGATACACACCATGCTACTGCAGCCTCTAGCTGCCGGTCCTTGTAGAGGGCTCCTTCTTCCTTTAGTGTGTTCAGACTGCCTGCACAGAAGGGAAAGAAGCAAAGCCTAGAGGATAATCTCCTCCCTCAGACTAACCTCACCACCTCCCAGGTGATGTGCTGTGGCAGTGTATATGGCACGTGGCAACTTTTTGTTGTGCTTTCGAGATGAGGTCTTCCTATGTATCCCTGAACGGTTTACACTGTGTAGACCAGGTTGGTCTTGAATGCTGGGATTAAAGGCGTGTCCAACCGCGCGGAGCAATGTGCTTGGCCTTTTAAAGCCTACTTGGAAATACGTTAGATGGGATGGGTAATCTGGACTCCATCTTTCTGTCAGTAGCTTAACTGTATACCGCCCATTCCAGAGCCAGCTCTAGAGTTGAACAGTCTCGCTCTCCAGCGTCCTCTGGGGGCTTGTCCCAGGTGTGGGTTCTCCTGTGAACTAATGCTAAGGGCCTCACACGCAAAACGACAAAACTTAGCCGAGCTCCGCCACCGCCTCACCTTTCAGATCCATGAGGATGAGTCGCGGCGTATAGGTTTCCTGGCCATGTAGCGTCCGACCGGTTCGGTACAGGACGTCCGGGCACAGCTCCCCCGGCGACTCTTCGCCATCGATCGAATATCTGAGCGCAGCATCCTGCAGGGTGCAGAGCGCTGAGCGGAGTGGGAAGGAGGGCCATGTACCTTCTGCGGGGAGCGCCGGGCCGCCGCTAGGGGACTGACCTGCTGGTTCCACCAGTGGGCCCCGACGAAACCCGCGAAATGTCCCAACTGCAGCGTGAGCACCTCGCGGGCCCCGCCCGCCATGCCGCCGTGGCTGCGCAGCACTGCACCGCCCCGGGCCTGGGCCCCCGGGGGCG
This sequence comes from Peromyscus maniculatus bairdii, assembly GCF_049852395.1. Lineage (NCBI taxonomy): Eukaryota > Metazoa > Chordata > Mammalia > Rodentia > Cricetidae > Peromyscus > Peromyscus maniculatus. Next base: position 69,311,749 of record NC_134857.1, read on the forward strand.
GGTCAAGGGGGCGTGCCAGGGGCGGGCCCCGCGCCCTATTGGCGCTTGAGCACGTGCTCTCCCGTTGGCCACACGATTCGTTAGTCTCCGAGGCGCGGCTTACGCCCCGCCTCTTCCTCTCCTGGGTTGCCGGAAGCCGCTGCGTCCTTGCTGGTGTCATGCCATTCCCTATGGGCTTCCGTGGGCGCCTGTTTTGGCCAAGGTCATGGAAAGGTCTCTCTCCTGTTTCTGTCACTCTTCTCGCTGATGCCTCCCTCCCCTAGGTAATAATTCACGCGAGAAAAAACCTGACGAGGAACTCGACCCTCCTCTGAATCCTCCCACTCACCTCCTTTCCCCACCCCTAAGGTCCCAGCCTGGCAAAACCGGTGGCCATCTATCTGCTGCTGTTACGTTATGGAAAAGATTGGAGTCCCCTTTTTGCATGTACAGATGTTTCATTTGCACTGTTTTTATTTTCTTATTAATTTGATTTGTTATTTGAGTTATTTTGGGAGACAGGCCCACTGTGTAGACCCAGGCTGGCTTCAAACTCAGAGATCCTCAGGGCTCTGCTTCCCGAGTGCTGAGATTAAAGGCGGGTGCTACTAATAAGGCTGGGGACATTCTTTTATGTATTTATAAGTTTTTGGATATCCAGTTTGCAAAGAATTTCCAAGCCGCATGTGATGGCACAAACCTGTGATCCCTGTTTTTGGAAGTGGAGGGAGACCAGATCAATTCTTAGCTCCATATCTAGTTGAAGGTTCACTTGAGAGACCATGTCTAAAGTACAAAACAAACTCAAACTCAACAAATTATTATTCCCAATATCTTGCTTATGTTTTTTTTTGGGGGGGTAGGAGGTGGCTGTCTGGTATTTATAGCAGTAATTATTCTGAACATAAATCCACTGTTAGTAAAACCTATAGAAAATACTTGCCAGGTGGTGTTGGCGCACGCTTTTGATCCCAGCACTCTGGAGGCAGAGCCAGATGGATCTCTGTGAGTTCGAGGCCAGCCTGGTCTACAGAGCGAGATCCAGGACAGGCACCAAAGCTATACAGAGAAACCCTGTCTCGAGAAAAGAAAATACCTTCTATTGAACAGCATTTTGTCTTTATGACGATGACATCTGTTTTATGCTTTGGTGTGATCAGTTTTTAATATTTGTGTGCGGGTGTGTTCAACCCACAGCGTAAGTCAGAAGACAAGTGGAGGGAGTTGGTTCTGTGGTGCCGTGTGGGTCCTCAGGTTCAAACTCTGGTCTTAGCAGCAAGCTCTTCTTACATTGCGCCCCCTGCCTGGGCCCGTTTCTTTACTCATACTTACATTTTTATTTGGGGTTTGTCGTGAGAATTCCTTTTCTGGGAACATCTACTACTATATCCTGTACGTGTAAGAAATGTTGAATAACCATCTTTTCTTTCAAACTCAATTAAATAAACTTTGTGCTTGAGTGGTTGTGCTTGTGACCCTGAGAATATTTCCAACACCAAGGATTCTGCCAGCAATATATGGCTATGACAAACTTCAAGTTCCTCAGTTACAGATGAGCAGGAGGCATCAGGTCCCTCTGTCCCCTAGCTGGTGGTGGGTGCCTGCTTGTCCTCTTGAAACTGAAGCTCACCTAGTGTATGACTCAGCTGCATGACCTAAGGAAGAATGCAGTCTTATCTAAGTCTTTGCCTCCTCATCAGTGAGATGGAGGAGGCCCGGTCCCAGCACATGGGAGAAGAGGACAGGGATTTCTTCCAATGAAGGGTTTTAACTTCTTGGTGGTGGGGGTGGGGGTATATGTGTGAAACAGGTAACCCTGACTGTCCTGGAACTCTTTGTAGACAAGGTTGGCCTCCAACTCACACATGTCCCACTTTCAAGGGAGGACTTAGAAACCTCCACTGACTTGTTTAGCTGGACAGGTGGCTCAGTTGTTAAGCACGGTTGTTGCTCTTACAGGCCCCAGCTTTGGTCCAAGCACTCACACGGATCCATAATTCCAATGTCAGGGGATTCAATGCCCTCTTCTGATATCCATGGCTACTTCATGCATGTGGTGTACATAATACCCATATACATAACTAATACATCTAATGATAAAACAATTTTAGAGCTGGAGTGATCGACGGGTCAGGGGTTAAGAGAACGTAGCTCCGCTAGAGGACTGGAGTTTGGTTTTCACCATTTGTACCAGGCAGCTCGGAATTCTTGCAACTCTTTCTAGCCCAAGGGCAACTGATACCACAGGGCACACACAACATATACATCACATACACTTAACATAGTCATATAGGTCTCTGAGGGCACACACTTAACTTATACACGTCACACACTGATGTAGTCACACACATGATATTCTTAAAAATGAAAAAAAAAAGCGCCCACTTTTGTGCCAAATCTCTATGCCAGCCATTTTAAATTTTTCTCTACACTGTTTCCCTTCCTGCAGAATTGTGTATTAAAATCCGTTTTTACTAGTCTCTTGAATTTTAGTTCCAAATATCTTAAGTCCAACCTGGGGAACCAATGAGTTTATTGAGTCTACTTACAGAACATGAGGAGTTGTTTATGGGTGACCCCAAAGCCTCACCCCACCCGGGGTCAGTCTGTCCCATGTGCCCACCACCCCACCTTCCTAGAGATTATATACTCTAATCTCTCAGACCCAGAGGACAAATGCAATTATGATAGAATTACGCACAAATAGCTGGGAGGAGCTATCGGAGCCTCAGATGAGGCTCTAAGAACATCAGTAGGGGCTTACCGGGACTACCAGTAGGCTTCTATGGTGATCTGTAAGGCACGGTTGATTTTATGGGTACAGGAACAAAAAACATTTGCTGGTTTTGAGCCTGGGAAGGACTCATATTTCCTGAGCCTTCTTCCCTTCCATGGCAGTGAGCCAAGAGCATTGTTAAATCTAGTTCTCACTAATGGGAGCAGAGTGTGAGGGCAGCCGAAGTTCTGGGTGAACATGAACGCCATGGTCTGGGGTGGGGATGCTGAGTGTGTGTGGTGGATGGGCTACAGCTTCCTCGCCCAGAAGGACTGGCCTGAGTCTGGTCCCTAGAGCTTAGCTGTCCGTCCCCCCCACTGCCGTCCAGGCTCACTGCCCACCACGCCTTAGCTTTGCCATATGTGTGTCTGTTTCTTCATACCCCAGTCAGATCAAGCCCTAAGTAGTGCAGGTCAAGGCCTGAGACCCAGGCAGCACTCAGGTCAGGGTAAAAGAAGACAACCTTTTGATCGGTGCGTGCTAGCCTGGTTTCAGTCTTGGCACCCCCTTTTTGCAAAATGACTTTGCTGTGCTACTCTGGTTTTGCTTGTCTGTTTATGACAACATGTCTCTTTATGCAACACTGAGGTTATTCCTTGTTTCTAACACTGGGAAGCAACATCTTCTGCAACAGGAGTGGTACAGATCACTGGGGAAACACCATCACTGAGCCACACGCAGCTCAGCCCTCATCTTTTTTTTTTTGGGGTTGGGGGGAGTTGGCAGGGTTCCCTGTGTAGCTTTGCGCCTTTCCTGGAACTCACTCTGTAGACCAGGCTGGCCTCGAACTCACAGAGATCCACCTACCTCTGCCTCCTGAGGGCTGGGATTAAAGGCGTGTGCCACCACTGCCTGGCCAGCCCTGATCTTTTAAAACAGCAATAATTTGTTGCATGGGCTTTTGTCTGTTTCATTGGCCTATTCCAAATCCAGTCTTTAAATGCTCTATTTTTACAAGTGTCTCAGGCCAAAGAGATGGCTGGGCAGTGAAGAGCATGAAGTGAGTGCTCCCACGGTGGATCAGTTCCCAGCACCTCTGCCTGGCAGTTCACAATGCCTGTTAACTCCAGCTTCAGGAGACCCAATGCCTCTGGCCATCACAGGTACCTTTATTCACACCCACACTTGCAAACACAGAAAGAAAAATGAACCTTGAAAACGTGTTTTAGGTCCTGGTAAGTTGCTGTGGAATAATCCTTTTGTATACTGTAAGATTTGTCACTCAAATTGGTTTACTAAAAATCTGATGGGCCAGTAGCCAGGCAGGAAGTATAGGTGGGACACCCAAACTAAGAACGCTGGGAGGAAGGGCAGAGTTAGGAGTTGCCACAGACAAACAAAGAGAGAAGCAAGATGGACATGCTGAACTGAGAAAAGGTACCAAGCCACGTGGCAAAGCATAGAGAAGAAATAGGGGTCAATTTAAATGGAAGTTAGCTAGTAACAAGCCTGAGCTATTGGCCGAGCATTTATAATATAAACCTCTGTGTGTTTATTTGGGAGCTGCTGGTGGGACAGAAATGTCCACCTAAAGTATGTATCCACGGAAACATCAAACAAACAATGGGGCGGGGGCAGGGGAGGAGGGGGAGTGGCTGTTGCTGACAACAGGAAAGTAGCAGCTAATAAAGGGAGAAATAATAGTAAAGACGGTTACTGCAGTAAAACTGCTTGAACTAGGGATAGCAGGAGGCTTTTGAAACTGCAATCCCAGCCCCGGTGACATACTTCCTCCAACAAGGCCACACCTAATCCTTTCCTAACAGTTCCACCAGCTGGAACTGGTCAGTTATTCAAACACTTGAGACTACTGGGAGACATGACGTTCAACCCATCACACCAGCTGACTGATGTGTAGTAGCTTTTCATACAGTCCTAGAAACTGGACCATGCAGGCTGGCTCAGTGGGTCAATGCTTGCTGTCTGTTTGATTTCCAGGACCTGTATGATAAGAGGATAAGGGAACAGCTCCTGAAAGTTGTCCTCTGATCTCTAAATGGGCATGGTGGCATCCAAGTGCCCATGGCACAATAAATAACTGTAAAAGCTTTTCAAATATTGAATTACGAACATCAGAATTGTAGGTGGGCCTTATTAACGCCTTATAAAATATGATATTTGAGAGGAATCTGCATTAAAACCAGGCATCTTAGCACTGGAGAGGTAGAGGAAGGAGGATTAGGGTTTGAGGTTAGTCTGGGATACAGGAGACCCTATCTCAAAAAACGAAAACCAGCCTTCCCCTGTTGGGTGTGATTGGAGGACGGAGTGGGATGCCCGGAGTTACTGTAAAAACTGTCAGTCAGCTTCAGAGCTCTGGTAAGCTTCCTCAAAAAGTCTGGGAAGCTCCAAGTCTCCAGATGGGTGGACAGCTGTGCTAGCTCCCCATGGGGAGAAGTGGCCCTACTCCTCCGTGTGGCACCTGCACCTACAGGGCAGAGCTGGGTGGTTCCATGTCCAAGACCTATGGAGGACGGCAGAGAAACAGCAACAGGCCCAGCCACTGATGTAGAGGCCCAAAGTGCGGCCTGCCACACTCTTCAAGCCCTGGAGCTGCTGAAAAAGTGGGAAAGGACCAAGCTGGGTGCTGCAAACTACCAGCACAGGTCAGAAAGACCTAGACCGACACGCTGGACAAATGGCAGCTGCCACCAGGCAGCATCAGAACAAAGGGAGCAAGGATCATAAATCACCACCTTCATTAAAAAACAAAGAACCAAAAATAGAGCTAAGGAGATCACTGTTCTTGTTTGCCAGCTTGACAAATGTACCAACTAAAACCCAAGCAGCTGGCACATCTGGGAGAAATTATCTTGACCGGATCATTTGAGGTGAGAAAGACTCAACCTAAATCTGGGCAGGGTGGGCCATGCCTTTTGCTGGCAGCCCATGTAAAAGGACTTGGAAGAAAGCTTTTGATTTTTGCCTGCTTGTGTAGCTGAAGGTTTTTCTGTGTCCTGCCCAGTCCACAGCCACTCAGACTCAAGTAAACACACAGAGGCTTAAATTAATAAAAACTACTTGGCCATTAGCTCAGGCCTACCCTTGACTAGCTCTTACACTTAAACTCAGCCCATTTTCATTAATCTATATATGTCACCACGTTTTCCATGGCTTTACCGGTATGCCAATACATGCTGCTCCCTGGACGGTGTGGGCTGGCGTCTCCTGACTCAGCCTTCTTCTTCCCAGAATTCTCCTTGTTTGCTTATCCTGCCTGGCTACTGGCCAATCAGTGTTTTATTAATCCAGTGTACAAAAGCATCACCCCACAGCATGCTTGACACAACCTTCACCGACTAATTCTCCTGCTGAATACCTCACTGGTATTAGAACCTACAAAGCTGAGGACCAGCCTTGTAGGCAAAAGCTACCAGATTCTTGGCCTTTCATCGGGAGACAGCTTATTGTTGGACTAGCCAGACCGCTGCCTGTAAATGACTCCAATGAACCGCCTCATATTAACTAACAATTTATTTTATTTGAGACAGGGTTTTTCTGTGTAGCCCTGGCTGTTCTGGAGCTCACTCTGTAGACTAGATTGGCCTTGAACTCAGATCAGCCTGCCTCTGCCTCCTGAATGTTAGAATTAAAGGCACAGAGCACTACTCCTGACTATATAAAGATATTTATAATATTTAATAAATCTCTCATACATATTATGTTTCTTTGGAGAAACAACTGAAAGAATGAATTAGTCAGATCCCTGAGTAATACAGGTGAAAAATATATATATATTCCCCCTCCCCAAGACAAAGGGCTGGCCTAGAACTCAGAGATCTGCCTGCTTCTGCCTCTTAAGTGCTGAGACTAAAGGCGTGCGCCACCACGCCCTGCTGGAAAGGCCACTTTTTTTTTTTTTTTTTTTTTTTGGTTTTTCGAGACAGGGTTTCTCTGTGTAGCTTTGCGCCTTTCCTGGAACTCACTCTGTAGCCCAGGCTGGCCTCGAACTCAGAGATCCGCCTGCCTCTGCCTCCCGAGTGCTGAGACTAAAGGCGAGCGCCACCACGCCCCGCCGGAAAGGCCACTCTTAAGTACTGACTGCAGTGCCAATGAGAGCCTTGCAGAGTGATGAGCTTCCCCAAAGCAATCCCTCCCCTGCTCTCTGCTGGGAGATGAAGCCTGCAGGAAACTGCTTAGGAGCGGTGTTCCCGGGGGTGTTGGGGTCAGCTGCCACTGCCGTTAACGCACATGGCACTGGGTGGTCCCAGGTGTGGCGTTCTAGTGTTGTTTTGGGTTCTGTGTCGCAGAGCCTGTACCAAGGCCCTGTGATGGGAGGCTGTGCTACTCCCTTTGCTTCAAATTATCTTCAGAGGGCTCTTAATTAAAACAAAAAACAACAACAAAAAACAACTATGTGCCTAGGTGTGGTGACACATGATAATCCTACTCAGTCAATGCTGGCCTGGACTGCATAATGAGATCTTACCTCAAAATAAACAAACAAACAAACTTTAATCATTCATGCCAGAGGCCTGTCAGTCAGTGCTCAATATGAAGCAGAAGCGTCAGGAGATACACTAAAAGATTTATAGTGTGAGCCTGCAGCTCGGTGGAAGAGTGCTAGCCCAGCGTGTGCAGGCCCTTAGCGGCACTGCAGGGACACGCGCGTGCACGAGCACACACACGAGGGACCAGTTGTGAGAGCTGGTGTCCATGTGGGGTTAGTGGATCAGTCTCATTAACTGAGAAGCCAGCACTAGGACACAGGACTGCATCATGGTGGGGTGCAGCTTCTCACAGAAAACCCTTCAAATAAAGCATCACACATCCAAGATAGACGGGAGCTTCCTAGCAGAGAGCAGCTGTGTGTGAGGTGCTCACAAGTACCCCGAGAGTTTAGCATTATTGACAACATTAGATAAAGTGAGACGAGAAAAGCAAACAGCTAGTCAGTGGGAAATCTGGAACCTATGTACTGAATCCTCGCTGGGCACGGCACACACACAACGTAACCCTAGCATTCAGGTGGAGGCAGGAGGATCCTGACTTCAAGTTAATCCCTGCCTACACAGCAAGTTCTGCTCAGTCTGGGCTACATGAGATGACAAAGTGAGTGATGGCATTTGCCAGGTGACATGCACCCCAACAACGTCCCCAAATGCACATACACGGGGCAGGGGAGGCCTGGCTTCAAACAGTTGTCCCCGGCCTCCATTCCCGCGCTGTGGCATGTGTACACACATCATAAAAATTTAAACTCTGTGATATGAGTCACTTATCTCTTTAGTTCTTTGAAGGTGTGTACACAGACATAATTCTATCTGCATTAGTGCCAACTTATTATATACCATGCATGCTGTAGCAAGTGCTCAGTGCTCTCAGGAAGATGTGGGATGGGGCTAGCTACACCACCCTGCCAGAACTCAGCTGGGGCTTCAGTGCCATTCTGCAGAATCAAGAAGAAAGTCCCGAACAGGGAGTCAGAAGTTACCAGAACAGGAATTAGGCTGGGAATCTCGGTCTCCTGAACGATTTATGTTGAGAAGATAGAACAACTAGTAATTTCTATAGAATTGAGTTTCTTCAGACGCCAACAAACAGAATTCTAGAGAAATTCAATTTGGCCTGTGTGAACGCTTTCCTTATTACAAATCTAACACAACACTTAGAAACAGATCTATCTTTAATGTGAAAACCACAAAAGAACTGGTATTAGTTGTAGGGACAACGGACATCCTATCGTTGTATGTCCCATCACTGCAGGTCAGGCTGTTCCACGTGTGCACCTAGGGACTTCCTCATGTGAGGGAGTGGGAAGGGATCGCATCTTCCAGGAGTGCTGTCTCTGTGGTGCTTACAGGGAGGCACAGAGCCGCTCCAGCTGCCCGGGGTTGCAATTACTCAGGAACTTCAGCTCCTTCTTCCCTTCTTCTGTTGGAGCTGAAAGAGAGCCAAAGACACACAAATGGCAGCTTCTCCCTGCTCCCAACTGTAGTCAGAGGCTTCCTGTTCAGATCATGACCTGTGTACCAACCCCGAGATCTTTCTCCTCAACCTCCCACTCAGCACCCGGCTGCTCCTGTTCCCCGCTCTAGCCTCACATCCTAATTACTAACGATTAGCTTCTGGTGAGAGTAGAGATCAAATCTCTAGGACATGCTAGGCAAGGTCTCATGTCACCCAGTGTGAACTGGCACCACAGCAGTCATTACCGGCTCTCCATTACTCAGGGATACAGCACTTTCCTTTGTCTCCATGAGGTAAAGCAGACGCACAAAGAACTAGGATGTTTCCAATGCAAGCTGTAAAATCTGCCATTAAGAGTTAAGAGCTCCTGAAGCCGGGAACCTGGGGCAGTGTGACCCACGCGGGAGGGAGAGGCAGGTGGATCTCGGTGAGTTCAAGGCCAGCTTGGACTATGAGTTCCATGATAGCTAGGACTGTTTGTTACATAGAGAGCTTCTGAACCCAGGTGTGGCAAAGGCACCTGAGGCTTCACCTCAGGAGGTTCAGAGCTTAGACCCTGAGTGTGAGGTAAGCATAGAGAGCTACATAGTGAGACATTGTCTCAAAAAACAAAAGAAAAGGAAACAAAGCTATCAATTTCTGAACGTGAGGGCAGAGACGGCAAAGATCTGGTCTGGTGGCAGGCAGCCTCTCTCACAGTGTGACTTCTTCACACAGGTGTCTCGGATGGGAGCCCACGAGCAAGTGCACAGATCAGTGGGGACGCAGCAGCTCCAGCTCGCCATGTGGACGTGAAACTGCCACCTTCTTTAGCACCAGCGCTTTCTTCTCAACAAGGTGAGAATTTCAGCAGAAATATATAGTATGAAATTAAAATGCAGCCACCTTCAAATCACATTTTTGTATTCTCTTAATATACAGAAAAAGTCCGAGGGAAAAAATGAAATACAAAGCCCAGGCTGCTGCTGAGGAAGGGAGCAAGGCTCTGTGTTATGCCTGAGTAGGCCATGTACAGAGGGCTTGGGTCCAGAGCTGGCGGTTCTATTTTGGGGAGCTCTGGGAACTCGTAGGATTAGGGGCTCAGCAGAAGGGAGCGGGTTCCTGCAGGAGTATCCTTGAGGGCTGCACATTCTCCAGGCCTCCCCTTGTTTCTCTGTCTGCAATGACAAGAACACTCTGCTCTTGACCCACAAGACCATGGAGCCACGTGGCCATGGCTGATCCTTCTGAAGATGTGAGCCCAAAGCTACGAACTGGTCAAAATGTCCTGTGCACTGACTCGGCACAGCATGCTGTGAACAGCTGGGCAGGGCAGGGTGATCACATGACTGACCTTTCTCATGCTGAAGCCAATTATTCTCTAGATAATACTGAAAAGAACTTTCAAATTCCTTTGGATTGTAGTTGGAAATAAGGATGGGAAGAAAAGGATCTAAGGCATCAAATCCTTCCTGCAGAAGAAAAGGATAAAGACACAGAGTTAGTGGCTGACTGTCCTCTTCTGTCCTGCTCTGACACCTGCCCTCTGCCTCAGTCTACCCCCACTCTTGGCTTCTTGCCTTACAGAGGATGGTGTCCATGGTGACTAGTGACTACTTATATCGCCACAACGTATTTAAAAGGAAGAGGTGGGAGGCTCTCGGTAAGTTTGAGGCCAGCCTGCTCTACATAGGGAGTTCCAGGACAGAGGGACCTGTTCTCAGAATTTATAAATCCATACCATGGCTGGCCTAGCATGCACAGGATTTGTGTTTAGTTCACCCATCACAAAAACCGGTAGTAATAAAACTGCCCCCAACAAACCCACAGTGTAACAAAGAAGCAATTACATTAGAGAGACAAATGTTTCCAACTCAGGTTACTGTTAATGCAAGCCAGGAGGATAAAACAATATTAAAGTTGGCACTTCTGGAAGTGAGGTGAAAGGTATACAAGAACATGGATTTTTCTGTGAAATTATGACAAAATTAAATGATTTAAAGAGAGACATGGGAGGAGCTAGAGAGATGGCTCAGTGGTTAAGAGCACTGGCTGCTCTTCCAGATGACCTGGGTTCAATTCCTAGCAACCACATGGCAGCTCACAACTGTCTGTAACTCCAGTTCCAAGGGATCTGACCCCTTCACACAGCCATAAATGCAGGCAAAACAACAATAGACATTAAAAAAAAAAAAAAAAAAAAAAAAGACATGGGAGCGCATATCTTTAATCCCGGCACTCAGGAGGCAGTTGCAGATGGATCACTGTGAATTTGAGGCCAGCCTGGTCTACACTGCGAGGTCCAGGATAACCAGGGCTGTTACACAGAAAAACCCTGTCTCAAAAAAACAAAAAACAAAAACAAACCAAACAACAACAAAAAGACACGGGGTGCTGGACAGGTGGCTCATCAGTTAAGAGCACTTGTTACTGGAGAGTTCCTGTGTTTGAATTCTAGCAACCACATGGTAGGCTCACAAGCACCCATAATTCCATATCCTGGGGATCCAACAGGCATATTCATGAATTCAGACATGTAGACATCAAATCAAATCAAATACATCTTTTTGTTTTAAATAAATAAATCTTAAAATAAAGGCACCTGCCAGCAAGCCTGACGTCCAGTGTCAGCGTCCCCGAACCCACACTGTAGATGAGAACCAATTCCTGCAGGTTGCCTCTGGCCTCCACACGTGTGCCATGGTGTGTGACCCCCCCCCCCAAGTAAATATTACTAAGAAAGAGTCTGTAGAGCAGTGGTTCTCAATCTTCCTAAGGCTGCGACCCTTTAACACAGTTCCTCATGGTGTGCTGACCCCCAACCATACAATTATTTCACTGCTACTTCCTAACTGTAATTTTGCTACTGTTATGAATCATAATGCAAATATCTGATATGCAGGGTATCTGATATTTGACCCCAAAGGGGGTTACTGTTGCTCTAGACAGAGTGGTTCTCCAGGACATGACCTTTCCCAGAAGCTCGTGCGGCAGGTACGCTGCTCTGGACTTAAAGAGGGACCCGGTTTGGCTTAAACTCAACACAATCGCACCTCCACGCTGAAAAAAAGAAGAGTTGAATTTTAAAAAGATGGGAATGACAGACACACCACAGTCACAGTAGACTTTTTTCACAACAGCGTCAGGACAATGTGGCTTAGCATAATTAATTGGCAACAAAACAGTCACTGCTTATTGATTTGGCTCTGACAATGAATTACTACAAGACCTTAAGTTTATCACAATCTACTTTTGTTTTCAATTTCTTCTGCAACGCCGACAATCCTAGTACTTCCGCAGCTGAGTGAAGCTGAAGAGTTGAGAGTGTGGGCAGACGGGTTCTAAGGCAGCCTCAACTACTGAACTACAGGATGAGCTCCTATCTAGCTGTCCTGCTGGGCTTGAGGTTCGTGTCTGAATTCCCAGCACCCAGGGGGCGGAGCTCTGTGAGTTCCAGGCCAGCCAGGACTACACAGTGAGACTCTGCCTCACATAAAAACTACAGAACAAGACAAGGAGAGACAGACAGAGACAGCGAGGCAGGCAGGCGGACAGACAGACACTAATGAGAAGGCTTAGCCAGCAAAGGGACTTCCTGTGGGGCCTCACTGCACAACTACAAACAGGAAGTAAGATAACAGAACAGCAAAGACGGAAACACACTTTCCTCTGCAAGGAGGGAGCACCGGGAGCTTACCCAGTCATTCTTCACCATTTTCCTCAGGCTGTGGACCAGGGAGAGCTCCCCCGGGGCAATCTGCATGTTGTCAGCAAGAGAGCCAAGGTTAGGAGTTGACTTTTCGGGCTGTTTCCCTGAGAAAACTGATTTGACAATTAGATAAAAGGAAAAGCTTTTAACTACTGTGATCACAGTACCTGAACATACCGCCTCTGGAATAAGAGAGAGGATACCTTCCTGCCTCGGTGTTTCTCATCTCTTTCTACATAGACCACAGCCTCTCTTTGAAAACAACAGAACACGGAAGAGAGCAAAGCTCCTGGAGCTCCTGTCCTGCTCTTTCCAACCTGTCCCCTGGTTTGCGATGCATGACGGAGCACGTGACAGGGGCCGGGTAGGTTTGTCAACTTTACACAAGCCAGGGTTATCTGGGAAGAGTCAACTCCACCTAGGGATGCTGCCATCAGACTGGCCCACAGACAAGCCTGGGGGCATTTTCTTGATTACTGATTGATGGGCAGAGTGGGGAGCAGCCCCCGTGGGTGCTGCCATCCGTGGACAGGTGGTCCTGGGGTGTATCAGAAAACAAACTCAACAAGCAAGGGGAGGAAGCCATATCACTCCTCCGTGGTCTCTGCGTCTGTTCCTGTCTCCAGGTTCCTTCAGTGGGCAACTCTGATATGGATCTGTCCCTTTCCTCCACACATTGTTTTATCACAGAATGGAAAGCCAACTAAGCCGGGAGGTGGTGGCGCATGCTTTTAATGCCAGCACTCAGGAGGCAGAGGCAGGCGGATCTCTGTGAGTTTGAGGCCAGCCTGGGCTACAGATCCAGTGCCAGGACTGTTATATAGAGAAACCTTCTCTCAGAAAATAAACAAACAAACAAAACCAAAAAAAATAAAAATAAAAAAATAAAAGCCAGCCAAGACAGATTACTTTCTTTCTTCTTTTTTTCTTGGAACTAATTCATCGTCTCTCCCTCCCCGCCTTTTTTTGGAGCACTGGACATAGAGCCTGGCCTTCCACATACTAGGCACTGGTGCTCGGCACACCACACAGGTGGCTTGTTACCATTCACTACCCTTTGTTGTTTGTCAAGATTTATTTATGTGTATGTGTCATGGGTGTTTTCCCTGGATGCATGGACGTCCACTGCATGAGAGCTTGGTGAGCGTGGTGGATCCCCGGGAACTAGAGTTACAGATGGTTCTGGGCTGCCATCTGGGTGCTGGGAACCAAACCTGTGTCCTCAGCAAGAGCAGTCAGTGCTCCTAACTACTCGGCTACTGTTCCAGCTCCATTCTTCAAATTCCAGGGTGAAAAACACCCTATGTGGCCCACCCTGGAAGCCTCAGGCCTTGTACGTGAGAGATTCAGAAACCAAATATTCCTACCAGGGTCTTGTCTTCTCTTCTCAGTGTGGTCCTTCCCCAGAGAGCATTGACCCCGTCCACTGCTACCAGGAGGCGGAAGAGTCCTCGGGAACTCTGCCTCCTCAGCTCCTTCAGCACGACCCCCACGGCGTCTGTGGCGTTCCTCACTCGAGTAATGCCCTGCTCGACAACGTCGCCCAGAGGGCTGCCCTTCTCCGTGCTCTCTCTCCTATTCCACACGTACTTCTCTTCAACTTTTATCTAAAAGTAAGCAAACAAAGAGAGCAAATCCAACAGGAGCTTGTTTAGGCTAAAGCCTTCCCAAGTCAGGACGGCAGCCCGTAAGACTCAGCTGAACCACAAGGAGGTGCAACGTAGGAATCCAAGACTTCTACCCTCTCTCCTGGAGGGGCGGGGACCTGACACTGGGTCTCAGACTTCAGTGCAGGCTGGCCTCCAACTTAAGACAATTACCCTGTCTCAGATTTCTAAGTGCTGGATTAAAGGTGTGAAGTACCACGCCTGGCCCATCTGCAGAAAAGGTCCCACAGGCCACTGGCACTGCCCCACTCACCCCAGAGTACCCATTATCAAATCCCAAGCTCCCAGCATACCAGGTAGGCACTCTCCTCTGAGCTACACCAAGTCTTGACATTCACGTTTTCTTTCTTTATTTTTCTTTCGAGACAGGGTTTCTCTGTCTCCCTGGCTGTCCTGGAAGTAGCTCTGTAGCCCAGGCTGGCCTCAGAGATCCGCCTGCCTCTGCCTCCTGAGTGCTGGGCCTGAGCTTCCACGGCCCAGTTGGCACTCACATTTTCAAAGATACCCTTATTTATTTGTGTATGTGCCCAAGTGAGGGTGCACACGGGCCACCATGCAGGCTGGTCACAGAACAACTTGCAGGAGTAAGTTTTCTCTCCCCATCACGTGGGTCCTGCTTTCTGACTCGGCTTCTTCAGCTTGCCAGCTGACATGCGGTGTCAATACACACTTCCGGGAGTCTTTATATACTCAGTCTGGAACTCAGTGGAAGACGCTGGAGTGCGGGCTTTTGTGCACTCCAGGCTGGGGCAGCTCGGGATACACAGGAGGCTCGGAGCCAGCCCAAACCACACAGCAAATGAAACACCAAAATAAAACTGGAACCAATGATCTTCCCCTCATGTTTCTCATTTATCTGGAGGAACACCTTACTGCTGGCCATATGCTTGTGGAGGATTCAAGGATCTCTCAGAAACAGTAAGTCAATTCAGACTTATTTTACTAGCCACTAAATGAACAGCTCATAGCTGCCACCTCTTTGATAACAAAACTGAACTTGAAGTTGTGAGCCCACTGTGAGCAAAGCACATTAAAGGGACACAATACGCTTATTTATTCCTATTACTCTGGCCCTTCTACAGTGCCCGACTACTGAAGCAGCAGAGGAGATGGAAGGGGCAGAGGTCAGCCTGCACTGAGCTCCTGGCTGCGGTCACCTGGCTCAGGAAGTGCTCATTTGTGGTTTTGAAGTTCTTCAGCCAGGTGGAGGCCTCCAGGGGCTGATCAAAGCGCTCTTTGTTGTAGGTGGACTGCAGGAGCTCCCGGCAGTTTTTCACCCAGAGGTGAGCTGCAAACGCACAAGAGAACAGGTTAGGAGCCGGCGGCAGTAACGGGAGGCACCGCTGCTTCTGTCATTCTGTATTACGACTGCTCTGACTGCAGAGGGCAGAAGAGGGCCGGGGGTCCCTGGCACTAGAGTTAAAGGTGCTGTGAGGGGCTGTGAGGATCTGGGAACTGAACCCGGGTTCCCTGCAAGAGCAGCCAGTGCTCTTAACCACTGAGTCATCTCGCCAGCCCCGTGAGTGACTCTTTAAATTATGGGAAATATTTAAAAAAACAAAACAAAACAAAACATATTTTCTTGTGTGCAGTGGTACCGGGGACTGATCTTGTATCATGTATACATGTATACATGTATAATGTAATGTACCAAACATTACATTATAAATCAGTGCATAAGACATGGAGTGGACTGTCATTTCTTCTCACTGCCGATTTTTTTTTTATTTTATTTTTATTTTTTTTTTGGTTTTTCAAGACAGGGTTTCTCTGTGTAACTTTGCGCCTTTCCTGGAACTCACTTTGTAGACCAGGCTGGCCTTGAACTCATAGAGATCCACCTGGCTCTGTCTCCTGAGTGCTGGCATTAAAGGCGTGAGCCACCACTGCCCGGCCTCACTGCCGATTTTTATGTGTTTATTTATTTTTAATTAAAAAAAATTTTTTTTTCGAGACAGGATTTCTCTGTGTAACCCTGGCTATCCTAGAACTCACTCTGTAGACCAGGCTGGCCTTGAACTCAAAGAGATCTACCTGCTTCTGCCTCCCGAGTGCTGGGATCAAAGGCCCAGCTTACTGCCAATTTTTAAAGGCAAAT
Organism: Peromyscus maniculatus bairdii; assembly: GCF_049852395.1. NCBI lineage: Eukaryota > Metazoa > Chordata > Mammalia > Rodentia > Cricetidae > Peromyscus > Peromyscus maniculatus. The sequence goes on from NC_134857.1 coordinate 69,327,867, forward strand.
TGGAAAATGTGGATATACATAACATTGAAAAAAGAAGATAAATGCAAAGTATGAGGATTCAAATCTATCCTGCAGAACTCGAACTCTAAAGTGTCAAGGAATGTGCAGGCTCTGTGGATACTCAAAATAGTAACTGACAGACAGACAAACAGCGGTATGTGTCTGTAGTCACCTTTTGAAACCGAGGCAGGAGGGGGTTTGTCTCAGCTGCAGAATTCAGAGTTAGCATGGGCACCGCACCACGGCCGTGGTCTCTCAAGCTGTCACAGGCTGCCTGAGGAGCAAGACAACCAGCGGACATAGAGATGACAGACGGGAAGTTCTTACCATCCGGGATGTGCAGGACCAGCCAGTCGTGTTTCGCACAGAAATGAACAGCATGGCAAAGACTGAGAGTTTTCCCTGTGCCCTGCTCCCCGTCTAAGGTGTGTGTTAAAGAGAACATCGTCATGAGCAACGTGTTTCCCATCTCTCTGCCAGGTGCGGTGGTGCGAGGCAGAGGCGGCGGTCTGCACGAGTGTGAGGCCAGCCACTGCTACACAGCAAGACCTTGTCTCAAAGAACCAAACCCAAACAACCAGCACCCCCTTTTCTCAGACAAGGGGGAACTCCAGAGGACCCAGGCCTGCCGGGAAGGATACAGAGAAGATACCGCACAGCGGGGTGAGCAAACTCCGTGTTCTTCAGGTAGCCCAGAAGCTCTAGAGCTGGTTTCCTCACCATCAGACAGGCCTCACCGAAGGTCTTCACCTAAGCGAGCAGGAGGGGAAGAAGATGGGCGTGGACTTCCAGCCACTCTAAGATGACACAGCAAACCAGCGCTCCAAACTCATCTGAACTCACTTCTGAGAGGCTGGGTTGGCACAGAATTTAAAAATCGATCCATGTACTTTAGCTAAAATCTGAGGTGCATTGTTTCATATCAAGTAACATAAATAGCTAGCTTTTGATTTTTTTTAAAGATTTATTTATTTATGTAGTTTATGTATATGAATGCTCTATTTGTATGAAAGACAGAAGGCGGCACCAGATCTCATTACAGATGGTAGTGAACCACCATGTGGTTGCTGGGAATTGAACTCAGGACCTCTGCTCTTAACTGCTGAGCCATCTCTCCAGCCTGATGCTTCTTCTTTATATGTATTTAATATTGTGATGACGGGAATGAAATCCAGAGCTTTGTGCAGACCAGACAAATTAATGAACTGATGGCACGGGACCTGACAAGCCCAAACTGGACAGTGAAATGAAATAAAGATGAATGGAGCAGCAATGCGTGGCAGACAAAAACTAAAGAACAGTAGGGCAGGCCTTGTGTAGATAGGATTATGAAGAAGATCTGCATGAATGTTATGGTGTGGTGAGAACCGTCTCCCCAAACCTCCTGTATCTGAAGACAGCGCTCACTCCACACTCAGAGGTAGGACTTGGGAAGCGCTAGCTCTCAAGGGCTCTGACTTTCATCCAAGGACCAATGATCGATTCATACTCTGATGGCATTACGGGAAGATGGGGCCTAATCAGGGAGGAGGTGCACTGGGCATGTCATCAAAGGGGACACCTTGGCCCGAGCCACCTCCGCTCGGTCCTTTTCTCTCGGCTGCCTCACCACCAAGATGTGGGCAGTGACGCCTGCCATGTCCTTCTGCCATGACGCTGCGTCACTGTGTCACGATCACCCTTCCCACAACTGCCCATGGGGCTCCCCGCTCTGTTCTGTCTGAGCACCGACCTGCTTCAGGTACCTCGGAGGCAGGCCATGAGGGAAGACGGTCTTCAGATCCTCGAGGGGGATGCTGTAGTACCGGCCCTCATGCTGTTCCCCATGCTCAGCCTGGAAACAGGAACACAGACAGGGACACCAGGTCACAAAGTCAGCTGGGCTTGAAAAGAAGCTAGGCTGGGTAGGACACACTCCTATTAGCCCAGAGCTCAAAGGCTGAAACAGAATTATCACGATTATTCCAGGCCAGCCTAGGCTACAGAGACCCTACCTCAAAAAAACCAACCAACCAACCAAAAACCACCAAAATACACACACACACACACACACACACACACACACACACACACACACACACCAAAAACAAACCAAAAAATCCACAACAACTCAAACACAAAAACAAATCAAAAAACTGAAATCAAACCAAGCCTGAAACTCAGCAAGCAGCACACAGAGCAGGTACTCCTGCCAGGCACAGCTGGGCAGACAGCAACTTCTCAGAGCAGGAAGTATTCTGTATCTGAGATACAGATACATCTGAGAGGCTATGTAGCCCAGGCTGGCCTGGGACTTTGGTCAATCTTCCTGCTGTAGCTTCCTGACTGCTGCGATTACACATGTGGGCCGCCAGCCTGTCTTCTCATCTCAAACACTGGCTGTTGAGATGGCAAGATGGTTCAGTTCAGTGGGAAACATACTTGTCGCCAAGCTTGACAACTTGAGTTCAAAACAGAGGACCCACATGGTGGAAGGAGATCAATTCCCAAAAGTTGTTCATTGATCTCTGTATGACACAGGCATAAATCCCACCCACCCCCCAAACACATACATCTAATAAAGCGTTGGCATCCCCAAATCCAGTGTAGAATATTGTATAAACTTGGTGGCCTGCCTAATAAAAGTTAGTTGTTCAGGTATACACTGTTGATGGGGTCAGACATAATTTCTGCCACCTGGATTCTTTTATGCTGTGAAAAGATGCTCCAGTCATGTGGTAAGATCATCTGCGTGATGCTGTTTCCATAGAAACCCTAGAGGACTTGAAAAATAGCACTGAAAGACGCTTTGGAGTGACTTCCTTAATTTATTCCATTTCATTTTGCATTTGTGTGAATAGGCGAATGCTAACTACAAATTTTTAAACATACCCTGATGAAATTCTGTTTTGGTAGAGGGCTATCTTTTTAAACTTCAACACAGTCATATTAGGAGGGGAAGAATCAGATTGGGACAAGCACATAAAAAAGCTGATGGCTTCCTTCACATTACAGAAAGCACAGCCCACACAACTGACTTCATTCCTAAGAGATGGCACCAGCACTGGGCACGGAGGAGAAGAGTCAGCACCCAGTCAGCCAGGGTTTCCACTGGAACGTTACTGCTGACAGACACCAGAAGAGGGAAAATGTGTGCTGGGATTAAAGACATGCACAACAAATCCGGGGTCTTCAGCGCGATAGTCAAGGACTATCCCACTGGGCTTTTCTTTCCCCAAGCCTGGGGATCCTGTGTTTAAGACTCTACTGTAACAAAACCACACACCTGCGTGATCACAACAGGGCTGAAGAGCTATGGAGAACACTCTTAAACCAAAGTCTAAGATATATACCACCTGGGCATTTAAGGAGACGTGCCCCCCACTAAAAGGTAATTTGTACCAAAATTATTTCAGAAGGAATTGAATTTAGCTAATTTTTTTGTTTATTTGTTTTGAGACAGGGTCCCTCTACACAGCCCTGGCTGTCCTGGAACTCACTATGTAGGCCAGGCTGGCCTTGAACTGACAGAGATCCGTCTGCCTCCTCTGGGATTAAAGGGGTGCACCACCACGCCCAGCCTAATTTAGCCAGTTTTTAATTCAGCTAGACTTCTTGGCACTAGGTGAATTCTTTATTAAGATCACATTAGAAGGCATATGGACTAGTTCTGTACATTGTATTGCCACAGCACAGGGAAGCAAAGGGAAGCCCCATGCTTGAGTACTAGCCACACGCCTCATCTACCCAAGCAGACGGAAACTAGTATCCTGATATGCAAAGGGATATATGGCAACACAGGTTATAACCTCTGGAACTACCCACTCACAACTTACCGGGTCACTGTCACCGGTGCGGGAAACAGCTCTGGGATGTTCAGCTGGAACAGGGCTGCTCTGAGCTCCTTGGGCACTCGTGTGTAAAAAACACCTCAGGTCCAGCTGCAAAAGGAAACCTGTTAATGTTCTAGAGTCATCAGGTTTTTAAATGCTGTTCTAACACTGAGGACTCAAGCTATGTCTCTAAACATGACACTGAAATTTTAGTTCTTAGCATTCTGAGGATCCTGGAACACAGGGTAGGTGTATTCATGTGCTTAGCTCAGGAAATGTGTTTAATCCACTTGGCCACTGTGATGCATGATTCCTGACACTGTAACTTTACTCGGCATAGGAACTGCAAGCCTCCACCATGAGGGGTTAGTGCAATGTGCTTCAGTGTGGATGGTTGTAAACTGTCCCTCAAAATGGTTCGTTCTTGCTCACAAAATGTGTCCTTCCTTAGCCACTTCGCACTCTATTTATTTCTCTGAACTGGTCTCTCACCAAGCCTGCAGCTCTCTCATTTGGATATAGTGCCTGGCCGGCAAACTCCAATGATCCTCCCGTCTCCCCTCCCCAGCGCACACAGCTCTGAAACATTACTGGCAGATTTCAACATAAAGCGGCAGTGTAAAGAAACAGGCTGCTGTGATTTGAGAGCCCGAGTGTAAGTCAGTTTTACAGCAGAGAGCGTCCTGTCTACCAAACGGCAAATACTCCTTTACATTTCTTGGTCTCTCCTACAGATAGGCTGGGGTCGTGCAATTACTTTTGGCTACAGAGCCAGGAGTGAAAATAATTTCAGTCATTTAAAATCAAATCCAGCTGAGCGTGGCTTAAGATCCATCATCTCTTGCTGTGGCAGCCTAGGTAACAGAATAGTAAGAGCCTTTCTCAAAAAACAAACAAACAGAAACAAAAGAAGGATAAAGAGGAGACAGAGGAGCAGGGCTGGAGAGATGGCCCGGAAGTTAAGAGAACAGGCTGCTCTTCCAGAGGATCCTGGTTTATTCCCAGCACCCACATGGTGGCTCACAACAATCTGTAACTCCAGTCCCAGGTGATCTAGGCCCTCTTCTGGCCTCCACAGGCACCAGGAATGCACATGGTGCACACACATATAGATGTACATGCCAACAAACACAGAGACACACAAATAAAATTAACTAAAATTAACTAAATATATTCCAGCACCACAAGGGGGTGCTATTTCTGCAGTACTCTGATGAATTTTTAGCTAGATCTTTTTTTCTTCAGTAAATAAAAAGTTAACAAAATGGATTCCTTATGTCTTAAAGTGTTATAAAAGTCTCACTTCTAGGAAAACAACCCTATGTACAATTCCTTCTGCTTAGTTCCAGAATGAACATCATGCAGATCCCCAATCACCAGTGGTCCAGACTAGGTCGTTCTGAGCCAAACTAAAAAACATTTATATTAAAAAATATATATTGAGGGTTGGGGATTTAGCTCAGTGGTAGAGCACAAGGCTCTGGATTTGGTCCTCAGCTGGGGGGGGGGGCGGGGGGGGGGGAGCTTGGGGAGTGTGTGTTTGTATATATATATATATATATATATATATATATATATATATATATATATAATATAATTTGATGCATATCCGTGTCTTGCCTGCATGCATGTCTGTGCACCACGTATGTCCAATAGTACCCTCAGGCCAGCGTGAGGAGGGCTCCCCTGGAACTGGAGTCACAGACGGTTGGGAATGCTGGGGCTCACAGAGCATCTTCAGCCAGTGCTCTTACGTGGATGTGAGCATGCCTGATGCTCAAAGAGGCCGGAAGAGGGCACTGGAGCCTCTGGAACTGAAGCTATGGTGGTTAGGAGTCCTCACGGAGGTGCTAGAGCCCAAACTCGGGTCCTCTTCAAGAGCAGCTAGCGCTCTGAACTATCAAGCCAACTTTCTTGCCCCAAATTTGCTTTTCTTTCTTTCGTAATTTTTTTGTTTTGTTTTGATTCTTTTTTTTTTTGACAGAGGCTTTTTATAAATCCCAGGGTAGGACTTGGTAAAAGAAAAAGAACAGGAAAAAGGCAGACACCTCCCAAACCGTCAAGGCGAGTGTTTTTTTTTTTTTTTTTTTGGAGTCTTGCTGTAAGCACACGCTTTGCGGCAAGTGACCTTTCTTCACTTCTCATCCTCAGACTTAATTCTATGAGGATTTCTGGTTCTCAACTAACCAAGGCTGAGACAGTCCGTGTAGTCATTTATCCATGACTACTGAACTGTGTGCTTCTGGACCACGGATATCATGGAGTATTTGTTTATACTGTAGAGTATTTCTCTGCCTAAGGCACATTCTGATCAGTTAATAAAGAGCTAAACTGTATCTAATTCATGTTAAACTAGATGGCCAATAGCTAGGTAGGAGAGAACAGGTAGGATTTCCAGTGAGTGAGTGAGTGAGTGAGTGAGTGAGTGAGTGAGTGAGAGAGAGAGAGAGAGAGAGAGAGAGAGAGAGAGAGAGAAACTGGGAGAAGGAATCTTGGTGCATGATTTGGACACAGACTCAGTGCACGTTGGAGCATGTCGGATGTGCTCTACTAAGAGGTAACCAAGCCACCTGGCAGAATGTAGATTTAAAAAATATGGGTTAAGTTATAAGAGCTAACTGTGAAAAAAAAACCTAAGCCAAGACCAAGCTTTGACAATGAATAGTAAGTCTCCAGGTCATCATCACTGCAGGCTGGTGGTCCAAATATAGTCCAACGAGAAAGCCTGTTACAGTTAGGATATGGGCTTCGACTGCCACCAGCTTCATGGCCTGCTTTCCCAATAGTTACTTATCCATTCTAATCCACTTTCTGCAACTTTAAAACAAGGATATTGTACTGCCATGAAGATCAAAAGAATAAAGCATGCTGGATATGTGTGTGTGCAGGTCTTTAGTCCTAGCACTTGGGAAGCAAAGGCAGGTGGATTCCTGTGAGTTCCAGGACAGCTGAGGCTACATAGTGAGATCCTGCTTAAAAAAATAAATAAATAAAAAAAATAAAATAAAAACAAACAAACAAACAAAACCCACAACAAATATTTGGTAAATAGTTAAAAAGAATAAAAGAAACCAGTAAGATAACAACTTTCCTCGGGTTCGAGGCAGGGTTCTCCATGTAGCTCAGGCCAGCCTCAGTCCATCTGTCTTAGTTCCCCAGGTGCTCCTCTAGGCCCCAACTGCGCCACCATGGTCTTTAGGATGGTCTTTTCTTCGTGTTTGTATGTGTCTGCCTCAGTGTATACGTGTGTGGTGGGGGTGGGGGTGGTGTGTGGAGGCCAGAGAGAAAAAGAGCTCGATTCCCCCCAGACCCGGAGTTCCAAGTGTTCGTGGAAAGCTCAACTTGTTCCACGATGCTGGAGATTCGGACTCTGGTCCTTATGTTTGTTCAGCATGAGCTCCTAACTCACGAGTCATCTTTCTGTCCCTTATCTTTTCTGGAGGGGAGGATGGGAGGGTGGGCAGGGTCTCATGCACTCCAGGCTAGACTCAAAGGTGTTGAAACTGAAAATGACCTTGAGTTTCTGATCCTCCTGCATCTACCTCCAAAGTCTGGGTTCTTGATTCTCCCTGCGCTGCCATATTCAGTTTACGTGGTACCGGAAACCGAACCCAGGACTTTCTGAATGTGGGGCAGGTGCTTTACTGAGCTTCATCCCCAGCCCAAACGTAGGTCTTGGCTTGTGTATGCCATGTGTGTACTTGTTCATGTGTGTGCATGTGTGGTGGTGAGCGGCTGACTGCAAGCGTTTTCCGTGATTGCTCTCTACCTTAGGGTTTATTTTTATCTATTTATGTCTTTTGGAGGCAGGGTCTTTCAATGACTCTGGAGTTTACCAATTTGGCGAGGCCGGCCAGCCAAAGCACTTCAGAGATCTACCTCTGTCCACCCTACCAGTTCTGGGGTCACACACATTCCAGCTTTTCCTTGAGTGCTGCATTCTTGTCCTCACACTTGTCAGGCATTACCACGTTCCTAACTATCTACCCAGCCTCCGGAGACAGACTTTTAATATATGATTTAATTCTATGATCAAGTATGGTGGTATTTCATTTGTACTGAAATGTGATTTTATTTGTTAATAAATAAAGTTGCCTGGGGGTCAGAGCTAATAGCAAGCCATAGCAGAAGCTGGGTGGTGGTGGCGCATGCCTTTGATCCCAGCTCTTGGGAGGCAGAGCTAGGCGGATCTCTGTGTGTTCAAGGATACAGCCAGCATGGAGAGACATGTCTTTAATCTCAATACCAACCATAGATGACCTGGAGGTCTGTATAGATGGGCACACCTACCTCAAGCCAAGGAGTCTGTTGAGAACTTCACCTGACAGAGAAGCTTGTGAGCGGTCAGTTAGGACTCACCTTCAGGACCCTGGAGAAAAGCCTTGTCACTCCTGTCAGCATTGTCTTCGCTCTATAAAAAAAAAGGGTAAGCCACTGTTGAAAAAAATACTTGCAATATAAAAATCATCTATGAATCAATAAAGTAGGCAAAAGAGAAGAAAAACCATTCAGTCAGGAAACATTATGGCTAAAATTTAACCTCAGTACAAGTCATGAGAGTCACATTAAAACCTCGATGAGATGCCAATCATAAACACCATCTTAAGAAAAATGAAAAAGCCCCCCACCAGTTGTTAAATCCAAATGCACGGGGAAATCGATCTTTATGAAGTTGAAGATTCTAGCACCCAGCTTTACTATTCCTTCATATTCTAGAAAACTACTTACAAATACATACTTGAATGTTTATAGCAGAGGGGTCTGTTATCATTTGAAAACTGTAAAATTAAAAAATGTCCACTGATAGAAGAGTAAAAACAGTCAGAAAATAGTCATAGAAGTGGCAAGAAAGGAATTACAATATATGCATCAACTTCAAAAATAAATACTAGCCAGGCACAGTGGTGCATACCTTTAGTCCTAGTACTAGAGAAACAGAGGCAGTGGATCTCTGAGTTCAAGGCCAGTCTGGTCTACAAAATGAATTCCAGGCCAACCAGGGCTACATAGAGAAACCCTCTCACAAACAAATAAAAATATGGAGTGAAAACCATCACATCTAGCATTAAATAAACTAAATGTCAAAAGCATGCACTAGGCAGGGGCAGGAAGATCAAAGTTTCAAGGTCATCTTCAAGTTACAGTTTAAGGCCAGCCCGGGATAAATAACACCCTGCCTGAAAACACAACACACAAGCAGTCCCTCAAATGCCGCCCACAATTTGCAGGACACACACTCAGCAAAACTGAACCAGAAAGGCGAATGAAGGCGAATGAACGCTAAGAATGACATCTAGAACAATGGTGACACTTAGGGAGGAAGGGAAGGGAACCAATGGGGGAAAGACACACTGGGGACTGGTAATCAATGCCTAGTACGGATAATGGATACGTGAACCTATTTCATTATACTATGAGCCTTCTTTTTTTTTTTCTTTTGAGACAGGGTCTTACTACGTAGCCCTAGCTGACATGGGACTCACTACGTAGACTATGCTGATCTTGAACTTGTACAGATCCTCCAAACTCTGTCTCTGTGAGGGCCATCACACCCACAGGGTCTTACTCTTCTGCTGCTGTAATAAAATGCTCTGACAGAGCATCTTAGAGGAGACGGGTTTATTTTGGTTACGATTCATTTTGTGGGGGCAGAGGCAGGGACAGAGGGCAATGGACAGAGAAGGCACAGTGGCAGAGACAAAAGACGGTCACTGCACCTACACTCAGGGCCTGTCCTTCAACAGTCCACTTCCTGCTCCACACCCTTCCCAGACAGCACCACCAACTGAGGACCAAGTGTTCCAAACAAGTGTGTGTGTGTGTGTGTGGGGGGGGGCGTTCACATTCAGATCACACAACATTATTCTATACCATGAGGTTTTTAATTTTTATATCATGTCCTAAATTTATCCTTTTGGGTGTTGGAAGTATTTAATTAGAAAATTATACTCTTTTGGTGGCAAAAAGAAATGTAAAATATAGTATTTCCTCAAGAGCCCATCAGAAGCCGGGTAGAGCGGCTCGTACCTGTATGTAACTCTAGCTCTTGGGATGCTGAAGCTGAGGGACTGCTTAGACTCTACAGCAAGCGTGGACTGTGGAGTAATTTCTAGGAGAGCTCCAGCTACAAAATAAGACTGTACCCTCTCAACCCCAACAAACAAACAAACAAGACCTGATACCCAGTGTTAGTCTGAAACTATGGAAGATACCAAACCAAAAACACGCTCATTTTTCAGTATGCATATTCCCTCAGCAAAGTTCAATAAATAAACGAAGGCATTTTATTATATGCCTTATTTAAATAGATAGAATTATAGTAAATAAGTTACATAAATGTAGCCCCTTCCCTCTCCCCGTCTCCTCTCTTTCCAGATGGGGTATCACTATATAGTTTAGGCTGGTATCTAATTAAAATTCATGGTCTGCCTGCCTCTGAGCACTGCCATTCAGACAGGTCTCCTACAAAATATCTTAGTGTACCATCATCTTTTTATGGTACTTTAGATGGCACTTTATGCCATCTCTTTGGCATATCTGAATTCGCAGCATTATTACTCTCTCTTTTTAAATAAAAAAAATTTGTTTTTTGGATACAGGGTCTCTCTATGTAGCTCTGATTGTCCTCGAACTCACAGAGATCCACCTGTCTCTGCCTCCCCAGTGCTGGGATTAAAAGCGTGCACCACTATGCCAGGCTCCAGCATCATTATTCTTAGGCTTTGGATCTTGACCGATTTAAGGGCTACTTGACATAGTGTAGTGCTGCCACAGTTCACCTGAGGCCCAAATGACTGCTAGTTGGTAGCATGGTCATGTGAGTGTGCTAGAGAGAGATGGTTCAGGTCCTGGTGAGATGGAGTGGTGTAGAAGACGTCATCAAGTTAATTGGAACGGTATTCTAATTTGCAAACTGTTCATTCCTATAATTTTAGACCATGGTTGATTTTGAATTTTTTGTTATTAAGATTTATTTCATCTTTATGTCTACGAATGCTTTGCCTGCATGTATGTATGTGTACCATACTTGTATCTGACACCAACAGAGATCAGAAGAGGGCACTGGATCCCCTAAATTGGAGTTATAGATGGTTGCGAGCCACATGGGGGTGCTGGAAACTGGACCAGGTCCTCTGGAAGAGCAATGAGTGCTCTTACTGCTGAGTCATCTCAAAAGCCCCCACTGTTGACCTTGGCTGACTGAATTGATGGAAAGCAAATTCTTCCACAGGTAGAGAGATTCCTGTACTTCAGTGTAACCACCGCTACCTAGCACTGACGGGTAACCAAATGAAATCTCTTGTTATCTGTTACTTTCCACCCGTGCTACAACACATTCTTCTCCCCCCAGTCCCCTGGTTTTTCGAGACAGGGTTTCTCTGTGTAGTTGTGGTGCCCGTCCTGGATCTGCTCTGTCAACCAGGCAGGCCTGGAACTCGGCCTCTCAAGTGCTGGGATTAAAGGCGTGGGCCACCACCTCCCAGCTGCTACAACAAATTCTTAAAGCAACAACGGTAACAGGAGAGTTGTAGCAATTTCACTTGTTACTGTGTACCAATACCAGTGACAAGGAACAAATACCTCCCTGTCCTGATAAGGTTTCCAGTGCAGTCCAGAGAGTCACAAACCATCCTGGAGAGATAGCTAAGAGCACTTGCTGCTGCAGAGGCCTCAGGCCTGATCTCAGCATCACCTGCTGGCTTATAACAGTCTGTAATTCCGGTTCCATGGGATCACGTGCCCCTTTCTGGACTCCACAGGTATCATGCATACATGCAAAACACATACATTCTTTTCTAATAAAAGATGCATTTTCATTTAATGCCCATGAGTATTTTGCCTGCATGTCTGCAAGGGCCCTGCATGCATGCCTGGTTCCCACATCCCAACCATGGGCTGTTGTGAGCTGCTACATTGGTGCTAGTAACTGAACCCAGGTCCTCCAGAAAAGTACTAAGTGTTCTTAACCACTGAGCCCTCTCTCTTTCCAGCACAAAATAAACACATGGTGAAAATATAGCCACAAACTCCTTTGAACCACATCCCCTTTAGTTACCATTCACTTCTTAGTAAGGAAACCAATTCATTCTTGAATTCAGTCACTCAGGAAACATGTGAAGTCCTTCCACATGCTTAGCAGTGGATAGAGGTGAACAAGGCCGACATGGTCTCCAGTGGCCTGCCTTCCCCCTCCTTTTTGAGACAGGATCTTACTATGTAACCTTAGCTGTACTGAACTCAGGACGTGAACCAGACTGGCCTGGAACTCACAGAGATCCTCCCCCCTCTGATTAAAGGCCTGCTCTACCAGCTCCCGCCTCCCTCTCACCTGCAGGACTCCAGGGCTCTTTTGCTATACATGAAAAGCACAGACCAAAAGCATCACTTCCCAAGATGTTTGGTGAATACTAACTAGTCCTGTAAAATGAGCCAAACCTCTATGGCCAAGGAAATTTGAGAAATAATGCAGTCATTAACTTTTGATTAATTTAAAATACATATCAAAATTTCAGGGAAAACTGTAATAAAGACCCTTCATTTTATTTCCTCCTTTACTTAATTATTTTGAGGCAGAGTCTCATATAGCTCAGGCTGGCCTCAAACTTGCTATGTAGCCAAGGATGGCCTCCACCTCCCAAGTACCAGTTTGGCAGGTTTGTGCCACTATTGCCTGCTAAGAAACTTCACTTTTAGCTGCAATCCAATTATTTAGCCTTAGAGTCCCTTCACTGCAGCGCAGCACTGGCGCCACTGTTGATTATACTGGAGGCAGCTGCTTCGGGACCAGGCTGCAGCAGAGCGGGGCAGTGCAAGCCCACAGGCAAAGCTCTTAGTCACAGGCCAGAGCAGAGTTCTACCTACTCCACCTGTTATCTGTACTACTTAACTCTCTTGATCTTAACAAGATTACAGGTGGCGCACACCTGTAATCCCAGCACTCAGGAGGCAGAGGCAGGTGGATCTGTGTGAGTTTGAGGCCAGCCTGGGCTACAGAGCGAGTTAGAGGACAGCCAAGGCTACAGAAGTACTATACACTACTTGAGACACTGTCTCAACCCAACCAACCTATACTGAACTCCATCTTGTTTTGCTTTACCTTAGCAGTGCTGAGAGCAACTCAGAGCCTAGTCCATGTCAAACAAATGCTCCACTACTGAAAAACACCCCCAGCTTGCTTGATTTGCTTATGTATTTATAGGCAGGGTCTCGGGGTCTAGGCTGGTCCTGAACTCTCAGCAATCCTCCTGCCTCAGCCTCCCAAGTGCGGGGATAAAGTGTGAGCCACTACACTTGGCTCCACACTATATTTCAATTATTTAAAACATGTATAAGGACAGCCAGGTGTGGTGATGCATGGCTTTAATCCCAGCACTCTGTAACTTCAAGGTCAGCCCGTCCTTCACAGAAAGTCCCCGGCTACCTAGCGCTTCACTTCACAGTAATGCCCCATCTCAAAACAACAGCAGCAAATACATAAGAAGAAAATAAAATCATACTGACAAAACAAATAATTTCAGGGAGGCCTACGTGTCTTTCTGTGGGTGGTGGGGTGGGGTGGGTGCCGGTACTGAGGATCAAATCCAGGGTCTTTTGTACACTAAGCCAGCACTCAGTTGTGTGGGTTGAGAAAGACCGCATGGAAATTGGTGAAGACTAGTCTAATTGTTTTCATGATTTCAGTTAGGACAAAAAGAGCTTTAGGGCTGGGAAAATAACTCAGTCAGCAATGTCCTTGCAACGCCAGTTTAATCCCCAGACATATAAAAAAAGCCATGCACGGTGGTACATGCTTTGTAATCTCAAGACTGGGGTAGATCACTAGCCAAGCAAGTCCAGCCTGACTTCCAGGCAGATGACTGCTTAAAAATACCTCCCTCCCCAAAAAAACCAACCAACCAACCAACCCAGAAACAAACAAATAAAGCAAAATGAGGCCTGGCATAGTGGCCCACGCCTTTAGTCCCAGCACTGGAGGCAGAGGATCTCTGAGTTCAGCCTGGTTTACAGAGTTCCAGGAGGGCCAGGGCTGCACAGGGAAACCCAAACCAAACCAAACAAGAACAACAAAACCTAGTTGGATGGCTCCTGAGTGATGACATTCAAAGCTGACCTCTGGCTCCCCCAAGCATGTGCACACATATGCATGTGTACACACACAAACACACACACACACACACACACACACACACACACACACACACACACCACAAGCAAACATACTTTATGTTGCACTTTTGCTCCTCTATATCCCCAGGTTTGGGTTCCTAGAGAAAAGCAATTCTTGGGGCTGAGGAGATGCTCAGCATGAGGTAAAATGCTTCTTGCTCAAGCATGAGGACTTGGGTTGGATCCTCAGCACCCACATCCACAGCCTGCTGTAGTGGCGCGCGCGCACACACACACACACACACACACACAAGCCCAGTGCTGTGAGGGGTGGAGGATCACCGGGGTTTGCTGCCTGCCAGCCTAGCTCCGGGGGAGGAAGGAGAGACCGTATCTCAAGAGTAAGGTGGAGAGAGCAAGACACTCTCAGCATCTGCCCGTTTTCTGTGCACTTGATGCAGGGGCACACACCTGCACACAACCACCACCACCACCACCACACAGACAGACAGACACAGAGGACACACGAGGAGCAAACAAGAGGGCACTCGAAGTTAAGTTTCAGCCTGCACATGCAAGGACACATGCACCCACATACATGCACACTTCCCACCAGACACCCAAAGTAAAGAAATTCTGAAATGCAACAACAATTATGACATTTGAGCAGTATGAGCTTCAAGTTCTCAGTACTTTACTTGTAGACATTTCACAAGAAAAAATATATTGTTTGCTGCTGTGGGATGTTCTGTATGTCCTGTGGGAGCCCGTTCTCAGGTTCCTCATGGCTTTACCCAGCAGGTCCGCATAGAGGAAAATTAGAACCATGAGCCTGAGTGCAGGTGTCTGAGATGGTCTGCACTTGGCTGTCTGGGGGATGGTCTGTATGTCAAGTTGCTCTGATTGGTCAATAAATAAAACCTGATTGGCCCGTGGCTAGGCAGGAAGTATAGGAGGAGAAATAAAAGAACAGGAAGGCAGAAGGAGTCACTGCCAGCCGCCACTCTGACAAGCAGCATGAAAGATGCTGGTAAGCCACGAGCCACATGGCAAGGTACAGATTTATGGAAATGGATTAATTTAAGCTGTAAGAACAGTTAGCAAGAAGCCTGCCACGGCCATACAGTTTGTAAGCAATATAAGTCTGTGTTTATTTGGTTGGGTCTGAGCGGCCGTGGGACTGGCGGGTGACAAAGATTTGTCCTGACTGTGGGCAAGGCAGGAAAACTCTAGCTACAGTTTGCAATTTGGATAAGAGTGCGAGTGATGACGTAATAAACACTACTGTCAAATGGGGGAAGGAGACAGTAACAGGAGGGCGAGACTGCTCAGAGACAGAGTGCATCTAGCTTACTCAATGAACAGTCTGGTACTGACCTGCTGAAGGCTCTATCTTTCAGCAGCCTAACGACTGCTCCGGAGTAAGGGGACGGCTCAGTGGATAAAGGCACTTGCTAACAAGCCTGCTGATGCTCCCTGGAACCTCCAAGGGAAGGACAGAGCTGACACCCGCAATTGTCCTCCGACCTTCCTTATACATGTAATCTTGTCCCCCTGCGCCCTGCAGCAGGAAGCAAAAACTTAAAGAGCAGAGTTGAAAACCATCAAGAGGACGTGAAATACGCACACAGGTGAGATCCAAAAGCCATAGGCCTCAGTGATACATACGTCTATACTGTTGATCTCAGTCTAACTGTAGATTACAGTTCTTATTTATTTGTGAGTGCATGTGTATGTGTGCACACTTGTGCTGCCACGGCCTTTTCGTGGAATTGCTGTCTTTCTTCCACGATTTAAGTCCTGGGGATTGAACTAAGGCCATCCATCAGGTTAAGCAGTGAGCGATGGCTCCACATTACAGACTGAAGTGGTGCTTACATAAAGACTACAAGAGAAAGCTACACCAAGATGATGTGACATATGAGTGCTAATGGTGCATGGAATTACTCCCCCCCCCCCCCCCCCCCCCCCGGCAGCTGAAGCTAAGACTCATGTATGCTAAGCATGTATTCTACAACTGAGCTATACACCCATCCCTAGAAATGTACATCTTGATTTTTATTTCTACATGCCATCTTAGCCAAAAGGCCAAGAAGTGACATTGATTCCCATTTCTAATATTATTAACATTTAGGAATGCTGATAATACTGTGTATATAATTAGGAAAACGATGCAAATGAGCTTACTGCGTGGTGTGCCTGTCCAATCACAACAGGAGGCTGGTGAACTGGAAAGCACTGGTGCCAGCACAGACCAGTAAACCACACAACTGCCACACCTGAATTCTACAGGTCTGGGAAGAACCTAAGGAAAAAAAAGGGGAGGGGGTGGAGCAGGAAAGATGCCTGGTGGTTAAGAGCACTGGCTGCTCTTCCAGAGGTCCTGAGTTCAATTCCCAGCAACTACATGGTGGCACACAACCATCTGTAATGAGATCTGGTGCCCTCTTCTGGTGTGTGTATACATAATAAATAAATAAATCTTTTTTGTTTGTTTGTTTGTTTGGTTTTTCGAGACAGGGTTTCTCTGTGTAGCTTTGCGCCTTTTTCTGGAACTCACTTGGTAGCTCAGGCTGGCCTCGAACTCACAGAGATCCGCCTGCCTCTGCCTCCCGAGTGCTGGGATTAAAGGCATGAGCCACCACTGCCCGGCTCAGATTTTTAAAATTTCTATAGAATCTATTTCTAGTTTGCAAGGCATGAGTCTAAATTCCTGGTAATCCTTACCAAACACATTGCTAATCTTTGCAGGATCCATTCTTTCAGAATTTGAAACCTTATTTTAAAAGTTAGCATGAGAGATGGAGATGGCTCACAGGTTAAGAGCACTGGCTGCTCTTCCAGGGGACTCAAGTTTAATTCTGAGCACCCACATGGTGGTGTAGACAGTTCCTAACTCCATTTTCAGGGGATCTGATGCCCTCTTCTGTTTTTTTCAAGTACTGCACACAGTGCACAGACATATACAGGCAAAACACAACACACCTATGGAACATTTCTTCTACTCTGATAAGCAAGTATGAGGCCTGCTCACAAACATGGCTACAACGCAGCAGCTCAAGCTCCCGGCTGTCTTCAGCTTGAGGACTAACGGCAGGAGCAGAAGAATAAGGAAATACTGGGAACCTGGGCAGTTGTGTTGACTTTCATTTTACTTACAGCTGTTTCAGAGAAACTACATTCTCATTTAAATAAAGTACAAGCCACAATCCAAAGGAAACTACTGTAGGTTAGTCATATCTATTATATATTAGTTTCCTACTGTTGCAGAATATTCCCGTACTTTGTGTGAAAATGTACTGCTGTGACTGGTGCAATAAAAAGCTTAACAGCCAATAGCTAGGCAGGAGGTATAGGCGGGATTATAGCGCAGAGAGAGAACTCTGGGAAGAAGAAAGGCGGAGTTGCCAGCCAGATGAAGAGGAAGCAGGATGGGCAGTACAGAGTAAGGGTAACTGAGCCATGTAAAAGAATGTAGATGAAAAGATATGGATTATAAGAACCAGTCAGGAACAAGCCTATGCTAAGGCCGAGCTTTCATAATTAGTAAGTCTCCATGTCATCATTTGGGAGCTGGCCTTATGGAAAAACAAAAACAAAATAAAACAAAACAAAAACCACCTTGTTACATCCTACTACAACTCTAAGAAATTACCACAAACGTAGTAAAACAAAACAACAGAAAACAAACATCCATAGTTCAGAAAGTAAGAAAACAGAATTGGGGCAGGGCTGCCCTCTTACAGGGGCCAGACGGTCCTTACTCTTACCTTACCTTCTGCAGTGCCTACAGGCTGCCATGGATCTCTCCTGTTTTTGAAATCTGCAACATCTGGTCTGGAGATTTTGCTCACATTACATCATCGTGATTTGGAGTTTTCTGTGTCTTTGATGAGCAACCATAATTCTATTTGTATCCTTTTATTTCACATAATCTAGCAGATTCATATAGATGTATCAGAAGTGGACATGTGGGAAAATTATTCTGTTGTTCCCATCTTTGTTGGCTAGCCTGGAATCAGAGATCTGTCTGCCTCTGCTTTACAACTCTGGGATTAAAGGCACATGCCCCCATGCCTGGCTCACCCACGTGTTAAAAAGGAAACAACAACAACCCTTTTATTTTTAATGTGCATGTATGTGTGGGTTCTTGATTGGAGGTCAGAGGACAACTCTGTGCAAACAGTTCTTTCTCCCATTTCACAGATTATGGGATGGAACGAAGGCCTGCCTTTCATAGCATGAGCCTCATTGAGCCATCTCATCCCAGTCACTCCTGTCTCTGTTGTTCAGTAACTGAAAGTTATTCAATGAGGTGCTTCCCCACCCCCACCCCCCCAACAGGGGTTCCTGTGAGTCCTGGAACTCACAGAGATCCACCTGCTGCTGCCTCCTGAGTGCAGGGATTAAAGCCATGCACCATGACCGTCCGGTCAATGAGGTGCTTTTTATTGAACACTCAATAACCTTTAGTTTCTGGTAGGTTCTCAGGAACACAAAAGCAAACAGAGTATTATTTTATGTGCCTCTACTTAGCTGACAATTCATACATAAACTGTGTACTTACTGAAAGCTACTGGAATCCAGAGACCATAAATAACATTTTATACACTGGTGACCGAATTAAATGTGGTGTTTTGGTTTGGGGTAGCTTAGTGGTTTCATGTTTACTTAGCAATTCTAAGACCTTGGATTTCATTTCCAGCAACATCAAAACAAACCCAAAGCAAAACAAGGCACCTGCCCCTCCCTACAGAAAATACTAAGGTGGACACTGAAGTCCATCCCTTCACAACATCCACTTTGAGGTATAAAAAGATGACTACTATTGGGAGGTATTTGATTACACTGTGTAAAGATGTGTCACTGTGATTGGTTTAATAAAAAGTTAAGTGGCCAATAGCTAGACTGGGAGAATAGGTGGGACTTTCAGGCGAAGAGAGGAACTGGGTATGAATCTAGGCATGCAGAGGAAATGCCAGGAGACACATAACAAGTTAGAGGTACAGAATGAAGGGAAGGTAAAAAGCCACGTGGTAGAATGTAGATTTTAAAATATGGGTTAATTTAAGTTATAAGAGCTACTGGGACAAGCCTAAGCTATAGGCCGAGCTTTTATAATAAGTCTCCTTGTCATTATTTGGGAGCTGGATGGCGGGACAGAGAAAAACTTGTTACAGGCTACAGTGGGACTGAAGTACACCAGTAAGTACACATTTTTCTATATTTGCAATAGAAATGAACACTTAAGCTTTCAAACTTATGCAGCTGATAAGAAATTTTACTATGGGGGCTGGGGCAGTGGCTCAGCACTTAACACCAGCTGCCTTCCCAGAGGACCCAGGTTCAATCCTCGCACCCACATGGTGGCTCACAATCTCTTTCAATCTAACACCCTCTTCTGGCCACACACACATCACACACACACACACAATACACAGGCATAGACGCAGGCAAAACACCCATACACACAAAATAATAAAACAATAAAAGAAATTTTACAATGATGGCAGTGTGGTATAGAGAAAAGTTAGATTTTTAAGATATAGGCAACTACAGCCTAAAGATGAAGCTTCTTCACTGGAAAAAATGAAGATTATCTCGAAGTGCTGTTGTAAGGATTAAACAGGAACACATGTTCTTCTAGTATGGTATTCCATCAGTGCTTTTCAATCTTGCACTTTCTTCCATTCCTTCCCTCCATCCTTTGCTGCTGTTCTGAGACGGCCTCATATAACCCAGTCTGGCCAAGAACTTGCTGTATAGCTGTGGATGACCTTGAGGTTCTGATCCTCCTGCCTCCACTTCCAAGTGTTGAGATCATTGCTTTTCACTTGGCTAGTTCTAGTGTTTAAGTCTCTGACACTGATTTTAATATTTCCAATTACTTTGAAACAGACTGCAAACTTGTGAAGAAGTCAGTCTGCAGGCAGGCAAACACCCACCCATATGAAGTTGCACGCGCGAAGCTATTAAAGAGAGAGGAGCGTAAACCTGGTCGGGCTCCATTAATCAGCTAGAGCTTGGTTAGCAAAAGTAATCACACAGTAAGGTAATTAGACTGATTTTCTCTTTAACTCAAAGAAGGAAACATGAAGACAAATGCTGACCCATACAGGTAATAGGGGAATGTTCGGTTATCTGAAAGCCAGCTGTGGGCTCATGCCTGTAATCCAACCACCAGGGTGTCTAACAGAGAGACTACTGACAGAGTCCCAGGCAAGCCTGGGCTAAAGAGACTATCTCAAAAAACACTCAAAAGACATTCTAATGCCCACCCCCAAAAAGACCGTTTGAATTTTAATTGAACGGGTCTTGGAGACAAATGGAATATAGTTAATATTAAAAACTTTCCCCAAATCACAAACGTAAGAATTCCCAGATAAGAAGGGAAACTGAAGGAGTTCATTCCTCTAAAATTTTGCTTTACTTTTTGTATAGTACTTAAAATTGGTAGACCAAACATTGGGGTTTTAACATCCCATAGTTCTAAATGTCAACGCAGTTTTGAGAAACACATATTAGCAGCCAAGGAATGCCATAGGTCTTGTTTAACCAACAGTTTGGATAACAGAACACAAACTACCAATTACACCTACAAGTCTTATCAACATCAACGGCACTGTAAATGATAACAATAATATTCTGCCTTTTCCCCATGCCTCGGAGCTAATTCTACTTTACATACATTATCTCATTATTTCATACTCCAACCCTGGAGGCATATTTTGGGGTTAGCTAATTTTTACGCCCAGTATCTCATGAGTAACTTAGAAAAATAACTCGAAGGCCACAAAAGATCAACCCCAGAAACAAATTCGAAGCGCATGGTTTCTTTAGTCTCTAACACAGCATTTCTCAACCGAGGATCGCGATCCCTTTGGGAGCCGAACGACCCCTTTCACAGGGGTCGCATATGAGATATCCTGCGCATCAGATACGTACGTTTCTGTTCACTACAAAGTTAGGAAGTGGCAACGAAAAGAATCTTTATAACTAGTGGTCACCACAGCACGAAGAACTATATTAAAGGGTCGCAGCATGAGAAAGATCGAGAACCCATCAGGTTGCCAGTTGAAAACCGAGTATGCACCATCTTTGAGAAGCGCGCAAGGAGCACACAAACGTCAAGTTCGAACTCTTAACCGCGGTCCCGGGTCCGCAGGAGCCCCGGGTCTAGAGGATGCCCCCTCTCGGAGGGTCGCCGCCTCCGCTGGCCTCACTCCCTACCTCGGGGCGGTTCGGACACACGCTCCTTTCCCTCCCACCTCTCATGCCCTGTGCGGCTCGGCCCCCCTCACCATGAGTCCAGCACCAGTACTCGGACTGCGGCGACCGGCACACGCCACCAGCAGCTGGACCCGAGGTCCCCGTGCGGCGACTGCGGAGCACACCCCGGGCGTGTGGCAGGAAGCTACCCAACGCGCAGTCGCCGCGGCTCCAACCACAGCCCAGCGGAGGGGCCCCGCGCCGCCCGCCCTGCGGCCGGAAGCGGGCAGCGGGCCCCGGCGCCGCGGCGGCCGGTCCCAGGAGGTCGGTGCCCAGGTCGCCTCGCTCGCTACGCCAGCGACTCCGGTCGCCGTGGCAAGGCGCGCCCGCCGCGGCCGGTCCTCTTCTCCCCGGCCCCGGCCGCCGCGCGCAATGGAACGTCCCGCGGGGGGGATTGTGGGAGGCGCACGCTCGAGGGGTGGGGGCGAAGGCGGCGGCGGCCGTGGCTGCCGTTGGTAGCCGTGGGGGCGGGGAAGGGAGGGAGGCGAGCCGAGGAGGAGGAGGAGGAGGAGGAGGAGGAGGAGGAGGAGGAGGAGGAGGTGGCGGAGGAGGAGGAGGAGGAGGCTCGGGCTCGCGCCGCGGAAGGTACGCGTGAGGGGCGAGCGGGAGCCGGGAGCGCGCCAGCGGGCGCCCCGGAGCGAGCGCGTCGGGGTTGCCGGCTCGGGGCGGCGGGAGGCGGCGGTGGTTGGAGGCCCCGGCTCGCGACCAGTCCGGACGCTCGGAAGCGGGCGGGCGTGCGCGCTGCGCGTCCGGAGTCGGGTGAGGGGGGGCGGACGGCGGGGAGAGCGCGCGGAGGGAGGAGTGGGAGGCGGGGAGGGGGGGGCACAAGGCGCCCTTCGCTCGCTCGCTCGCTCGCTCCCTCCCTCCCCAGAGCCGCCGCCGCCGCCGCCGCCGCCGCCGCCGCTGCTGCTGCCGCTCCCGCCGCCATTTTGGGTTCGCTTTGCGGAGGGGGAGACGATCCCGGTCTCGGGGGCCCGGACCCGCCTTCTCCTCGGTTTCCCCCTCTCCGACCTACGCCTCGGGCTTCTCCTCTCGCGTTTCCGCCGGGCCGCTTCCCCCGCCGGCCGCCTCCTGACAGGCGGGAGGGGTACGGTGTGGACCCAGAGGAGCCGAGGCGCCAGGCGGCCACCCCCTCTCCCCACTTGCCTGCGCTCGGCGCTCTCGGCCTCGCACGGTGAGTAGTGCGCCGTGAGCAGGCCTCGGAAGGCCCGAGTGCTCGCTCCTCGGCTCCCCGAGATCCACTGACACCTCCCGGACCCGGACCTCCGGGGCCAGCGGGGTGGGGGTGGGGGAGGGGAGGAGCGGAGGGAAAAGGGATCCGGAGCTTACCGGGAAGTCCCTCCAGGCGGGGTGACGGGGTGTCCCTGACCGGCGGGCTCTCGGTTTTGGGGGGGAGGGGGGGGACGGGAAAGTCAGCGAGTGGAGGCGGAGTCGGCGGTGCTCCTGACAGGTTAGTTTGTGTAGTAGGCCTGGCTGGAGCATCTCCCACGATCCGGTTGGTGTCTTGTTTTAAGTGAGGGGACGGAGGTGGCCAGGGAGATGATCTTCGGAGGGCAGTGTACCTGTGTAACCAGACCTGTGGTGGGCTCTAAAGGCGCAGACCTAGTGAGCTGAGCGTTAATAAGTTTAATAAACGTCACTGGCTAGTTGGTACTTTGGAAAGAAGTGGTTTGGGTCTTGAAGAGCAGATGGTCTGTTGGTTTCTAGCTGCTGTGTTTGTGTGTGTGTGTATGTGTGTGTGTTTGTGCAAAGATGGAAAGTGCCCGGGAGTTAGCCTGCTTTGGTGGAAGTGTAATGGAGTTCCTTTCATAAGTTAGCTCATTTTGAAACAAGTGTTGGGACGTGTCCTTTCAGGTCGGTAAGTGTACATGTATTTTAGCATACTAGATAATACAGCATGCATGCTAGGTTCAGGGAGGGAAGAAACTTGACATAGTTTGTGCCTTTGAATAGAGTCAGATGTATAAATAGGAAAGCCCAGAACATCATCCTCAGAGTGATCAAGCTGAGAATAAGGCCATGTGGATTTATAGTAGCGCTTATGTTAACATAAGGTTTTTATATTCATAAGGTTTTATATTCAGAAGGTTTCTCTGTAATCCTAGAACTCTGAAAATGATAGGAACATAGGAAATTGAGGCATGAAGAGGTACTTTTCCAATGTCACATGTTAAATTAGTGGCAAAGTTGGGACTACAAGCTATTTTGATTACTAACTTAGTAATGTACTGTCCATATCATAGTGCCTCAGGAGGTTGTTATTGGCAAATAGGAGTGTATTTGCAAAGGAAGCATGTGGTTGAATTATGCTTGTGAGAGCCTGAAGTGTCAAGCATAGATGGAATATACACTGTCCTTGCCTGTCTGACCTATATGAGATAGGTGTTTTAACTGTTTTGTGTTTACAGAGCAAGCAGAGCATTTCTGACAGTTTAGTATGTATGTTTGATAACTGAATTGCTTCCACCGCCTAATTTGTATCGATGTGACTCTTGTTTGTTGCTGGTTGGTTTTTTTTGGGGGGGGGCATGTTGCATCTGGGTGATTAAACTCAAGGCATTAAACTTGCTTACAAGCATTCTGCTACCAAGCCATACTCCCATCTGGGCAACTTAGCTTTATATCTGCAAGAGAAAGGATCTTCTTTGACTCATTCAACAACAACAAAAAATAGTTTTGGATACTTGATAATTGATCCCTGTCCTGGGGTGAGAATAATCACTGTCTGTTGATTAGCTTGTTGAAGTAGTCTCCGGTGCATGTGAGGGGAGTTGTCAACATATTGAGATAACAAATAAATCATTGTGGAATTGAAACCACGAAATCGTTAAAAAGCAGTTCAGTCTGAGTGTGGTGGCTCACACTTGTAATCCCAGCATTCTTGAAGCTGAGGCAGGAGGATCATGAGTTCAAGCCCAGCCTATGCTTCATAGTAAGTTTAAAGTCAGCCTTATCTTAGAAAACAAAACAAGGGGCTGAAGATAGGGCTCAGCAGTTGAGCATATACTGTTCTTCCAGAAGACCCAAGCTCCAGTTCCCAGCATCCACTTCAGCTGGCTCATAACCGCCTATAACTCCAGCTCCAGGGCATTGGCACCCTCTTCTGGCCTCTTCTTCTATCCCTGCATGTGTACACACACACACACACACACACACACACACACACACACACACACGTTTTTTAAAAAATTTAAACCGGCAGGATGATGTGTTGTAATAGAGTTTACCATCTTTAACATTTTCCTTTTGTTGTCTTTGAAACAGGATCTCAATGTATAGCCCAAACTGGCCCAGAACTCATTATGTGGCCCAGGCTGACCTCCAATTTGAGGATTGTAATCTTCCTGCCACAGCCTTCTGGGATTATAGGCATGAGCCAATTTGCCTGGCTTCTTTGGCAGTTTCTTTTGGCATTTATGAGTAAACTGTTTTTGGGATCTGTGAATTATTGATATGTGCCTTTGGATATTGGAACTTCTTGGCTGGACTGTAGGAATTCTTCGAAAGGCTAATTTTGTAGCAAGGATCCCCTCTATGAATATGAGGAAAGAATCTTTGCACTAATTCAACTCTTATTATTAGGATGTTTCTTAGTCTAGATTAGTGGTGTTTAGATTGTTTTATGTGTGTGTGTGTGTGTGTGTGTGTGTGTGTGTGTGTGTATTATCCTGAGAATCTGAAGAAATAGAAAACCTTTTCATTAAAAAATGAGGATCAGTACAATCACATGAACTTTGTATATTCTTTCATTTTGTTTTTCTGAGTCAGAATCTTACTGTGTAGCCCTAGCTATCCTGGAGCTGGATGTGTAGACCAGGCTAGCCTCAAACTCTCAGAGATCTGCCTGTCTCTGCTTCCTGAGTGCTGGGATTAAAGGCGTGCGCCACTACACCTAGCTAGTATGTATATACTTTCAGGAACTTAAGTTATAATGAGATAGAACCAATGTTGATTAGGTCTTGTTTGAGATACCCACTCTCTCTGTACATTTGTAGAGATGTCAGTGTTAAGTTTGAAGGTGAAGGTTGTGATAGTACTTGAATGTGTCACCAGGAGAACTTTAGGATCAGGGTTTTAAATTTGCCCTCAAGACAGGCATGGTGACTCATCAGAGCATTTAGAAAAGCCTAGGCGGGAAGATTATTATGAATTCAAGGCCAGCCTGGCCTGCATAGTGAGTTCTAAGCCAGCTTGGGCTGTAGAGTGAGATGTTCTCAAAAAACCAAAAAGGAAAAAGAGAATGTATCTTCTCGTAATGTATTTCTGTAGTTGGTAAACCACTGTGAGTTATGGTTAATTAGGATATGTAATGTAGCACCAGCATCTTTGGCTTGTTTTGCAACATCTTTACATTCTTGTTCTTGAGAAATTGTCTTTTTTTTTCCAGTTGTATGTTGAGACAGATGATTCGAAGTTATTTTCCCCCCATTCTTTATTTTTGTTTAGTTTTGTTACTTTTGTTGTTTAGTTTGCATGTTTCATTACTCCTACATGGAGAACACTTAATATGAATAATATGTAGTCTCTGTTGTTCTAGAGATTTTAATCCAGTTGAATTTAGGATTTGCATATTGTTCAGGACTCTCCAGACTAGGAGGAGGAATTGAGATTTTGCAACTTAATTGCAAAGGGTTTTTGATAATACTTATTATATTATTTTAAAAAATTATTTTTATGTGTAGGAGGGTGTGCCTGCCATGGTACGCATATGGAAGTCAGAGCACAACTCGGGAGTTTGTCGTCTCCCTCCATCTTTGGGTAGTTTGGGATCAGATTCAGGTCTGCAGGCTTTTGAAGCAAGTGCATTGACTGAGTTATGTTGCTGCCCTGTTTACTCTGAGGAAGCTATAAAATGCATATGTTATATGTAAGGTTATATATTTAAAAATGTTTTCAGAGGCTGAGGAAATAGAGCACTTGCCGGTCTTTCAGAAGACTGGGTTTGGTTCTCAGTACTTGAATGACAGTTCACAACTGCCCTTAACTGTAGTTCCAGAGAATTCAACTTTTTCTTCTGGCCTCTGCAAGCTCTTGGATGAATGTGGTGCTCGTAAACTCATTTAGGCATACACACATGCATATAAAAGTAAGAAATGTTTTTTTGTTTTTGTTTTTTAAGTGCCTTCATGCTGGGTGTGGTTGAACATGCCTTTAATCCCAGTATTTGGGAGGCAGAGGCAGATGAATCTTTGAGTTGAAAGCCAGCTTTGTCTACAGAGTGTAGTGAGACTGTGTCTTAAAAAAAACCCAACAAAACAAAATGCGTGCTTCTGATGTCGGGTAGCAACCATTGGCTGAATTTCCTACTTTGTTTGGGGATATGTTTCAGTAGTAAGTTTGTTACCAGGCCCAGCCTGCTTCGATTTTTGACCCCAGGATGGCACTACTATGTTTACCTGTAGGGAATTTCTGTAAAAAGGTCTTGATACCATTTTGGGGTGTATATAAATGCAAAAACCCTTTTGGATGTAAAATTCAGAAATCATTTGATGACTACCAGTGAATCTACTGTTAGAAATTAAAAATATAATTAGTGTATTTTTTAAAAAGGATTAAGAAAGACAGTTAACTTATTTTGGAGAAGGTATTTTAACAAGATAGACTGTAGGATCTTAGTAAAATGTTTTGTCGTTTTTTTAGATTTATTTTATTTTACGTATATGAGTATTTTGCTTGTATATATGCATGTATACCATGTGTGTTCCTGGCATCCGTGGAGGTGAGAAGAGAGCCTTGGATCTGGAGTTACTATGTGGCTGCTGAGAATGGAACCAGAGTCCTCCCCCCACCCCAGCAGCAAATGCTTTTACAAGTGTTCCCTGTCCTTATTTTGTATTGGAATGGACTTAGAAAAGCTATGTATTTGTGAAAAGCTTGATATTTTCTCCAGTGCTTAATGGGTTATGTCCATAGTGTTATTTCATTCATTATATATGGTGTATGGGTGTGTGTGTGTGTGTGTGTGTGTGTGTGTGTGTGTGTGTGTGTTTATATGTGTTTTGTCCCTTGTGTATTTCAGATACTTCAAAGTTAATATTTTTGTGGGGAGAGGGCAGTATTGTGGAATTGACTGTGTAGCTCAGATTAGCTTTAAATTTATGTAAGTCATTTTGCCTCTGCCTCCCAGGACCTGGAATTAAGAGACCTGAGCCACCATGAGCTACCTAGCAGGATCACTTAAGCTTACCATGAGTTTGAGGTCAACTTAGGTAACATGAAGATTTTTATCTCAAAAACAAAACAAAACAAATACTTAAAATCACAAAAAGCGGTCCAGGTTCTTAAGGTGCAATAATGGAAAAGGAGCCAGACAATCTGGTTTACGGCCTGCTGGACTCCATAGCAAGACCCTGTTTCAAACAACGCACAACAGAACAGGAGTGGGAAAGGAGCGTGTCCTCTTTTTACATTGGGTCCTAACACATGGCAGAACTTCCAAGTATCTTGCAGGCTACTGGCTTCACAGTGTCAGCAGTCCATTAGCTGTATTCTAAGGTTTCTCAGGTGCTTTGCTAATAAAGAATTGGTTGCCTCCATTTCTGCCCATGTGTTTGTGCATAGCAGAGGAGTCTGACTGTGTGGAGAGTTGGCAGTTTCCAAAAAAATGACTCAATGTTGCTATTCGTTGATCTGAGTATTTTAAGGATTTGTTTTTGTTTTTGGCTTTTTCGAGACAGAATTTCTCTGTGTAGTTTTGGTGCCTGTCCTGGATCTCGCTTTGTAGACCAGGCTAGCCTTAAACTCGCAAAGATCCACCTGGCTCTGCCTCCGGAGTGCTGGGATTAAAGGCGTGTGCCACTGCCGCCTGGTAGGAATTATTATTTTTAAGATACTTATTTTTGTTGGTGTGTGTGTTTGTGTGTGTGTGTGTGTGAGTGTGTGTGTGTGTGTGTGTGTGAGAGAGAGAGAGAGAGAGAGAGAGAGAGAGAGAGAGAGAGAGAGAGAGAGATGCACCTTCAGAGGCCAGAAGAAGGTGAAGAGGGTATCAGACCCCCCTGAGTTGGAGTTATAAATGGATGTATGTAAACAACCCAACTGGTTGTTTAGGTACTGGCAACTGAACTCTGGTCCTCTACAAAAGCAGGAAGTGCTCTTAACTGCTGAGCGTTCTCTCCAGCCTCAGTCTCAGTATTTTAAAGGCACTAAAGAGCCTTAATGTAATCTTCTGTAAGGTCTCCAGTGTCAGACTTCCAGAAGAATAGGATACTTTAAACCTTGTTGCCACAGAAAAGGGAAATGCTCATCGCAGTAGTTTATTATTTTGTTTTGACTTATGCTGCTGGTTGTTATGATTTTTCTCAAGGTAGCTGTTACTCGTTTATGTTTCTTGTGTGGACACATGCATATGCACGCATGTATCTGTGTGTTCTGGTTCGTGGAAGCCAAAGGACAACTTTTGGAAGTGTCATTCCTTCTCAGTTGCTGTCTGTCTGGTCTTTCAAAGAGGGTCTCACTGGCCTGGCACTCAACGGTAGCCAGGCTGACTGGCTAGCGTGGTAGCTCCAGGGACCTACCCAGCTGTTAGCATATCCCTGTCGCTGAGGTCAGGAGCAGACAGCACACCAGGCAGTTTTGACATTGGTACTGGGGATCAGACACAGGGAGGGCTTCATGCTTGTAAGGTAAGCACGGTACCAGCTGAGCTCCTTCCCACTCCTGTGCCCTCCTTGCATGAAGGTACTAACTTCTCTACTTATTTGTCATCTTAATAATTACCAATCTTCTACTCCATGTTTTAGATTTGTTTATTTTGTAGATAGGGACTCATGTAACTGGGGTTGGCCAGAAACCTAGAACTCCTGGTCTTCCTGGCTCTACCTTCCAAGCGCTGGGATTATAGCCATGTGCCACCATGTCTGCCTCAGAAATCTTTTTCCTTCCTTCCTTCCTTTCTTTTTTTGTTATTGTGTTTCAAGACAGGTCCCAGAACTTCCTCTGTAGACCACCAGGCTGGCCTTGAACTTTGAAGAGATTCACCTGCCTCTGTTGGGATTTAAGGCATGAGCTGCCACACCCAGCATGTTTTTTAATTTTAAAGAAAAGTTTTTACAGTATGGACGTTTTTCCTGTGTGTTGTATGTCTTTATCATTTGTCTGTTGGGTGCCTATATAAGCCAGAAGTGGGTGTCCGATGCCCTGGGACTGGTATTAGAGATGATTATGAGTACCTCATGGGTACTGGGGAACTGAAGTCCTCGGGAAGAGCAGCCAGTGCTCCTAACTACAGCCATCTCTCCTGCCCTACTCTTTCATTCTTAGATTGAAAGTTGTTTTCCATAGGTAGGTTCATATAGCACTTAAACATTCTGTCTGATGACAGTTGAAGTTAAATTACCAGCTATTTCTAATCTATTTTGCCAGTAGGGAATTCTCTACCAACTAGGAAAAAAAACTGAGGTGAATAGAAATTCACATGACTGCTTTTAGATGTGAAACTTTTATCAAATTCACAAGTGACAAATAATATGTTGATTTTTTTTATTGTTTTAGTCATACTGACAAGATGTTAAAAGCATTTTCTAGAGGAATCCAATTACACAGAGAAATGAGGTGGCATTGGAGACATTGAATAAGAGCTGAATTGTTCAGTCTCAAGGCAACTTGCTGTTTACAGGAATGAAACCCATGTTGTTTGATTTTGAGACTGTGAGCACTATGTGTGGGTAGTTGGGGAGTTGTACTTTTGGTTTTGTTACCTACCTTACAACCCATGATGAGCAAAAGCAAGAAAATAAAAGTAAATGGTGCTCTTAGGCTGAGAGGATGCTCCAGAAAACAGACATTTTAAGTGGCTACTCTTAAAGTTGAATTTATTCATTTGCCTAAATTTAGTTATTTGGATCCTCATTCTTAGTTCAGGCGAGCCTGAAACTCACTATTTAAGTTTTGTCTTAAACTTGATCCTGCTGCCTCAACCTCTGGAATGCTGGAATTATAGGTATTTATTATCACACTTAGCCTAGTTTTTGTTTTTTGACATGGGATCTTGCCATTTTGCTCTGGGGGTCTGGGATTCCTGACCTCAAATGATTGTTAAATATACTTCCCACTAAAATGGCTGACAAATATACCGTAGTGGAGGTGAATACCAATTCCACCAACAATATTTCGTTCTTGTTTTATTTTTTGCATTTACATTTATTTACTTATTTAGTGTGTATGTTTGTTTGCGTGCTCACATACTGAAATACACATGTGGAAGTCAGAGGACAACTTTCAGAAGTCTGTTCTCTTAAAGGGTTATCAGGCTTAATTAGCTCGAAGGGCCTTTACCCTTGGAGCTGTCTTGATGACTGGTTCCCTCCCCTCTTTTGTTAACAGTGTCTTCAGACCCATGTAAACAAGGCGCAGGTGCTGACACAGCCTTGGCTCTGCCTGCCTTTGCTGCTCTTTTCAACTGCACTTGGTACCTAGACACTCTTACCCAGTTTTGTTGGTTTCAAGGACACTGTCAATTATAAATTTGCTTTGTTTTGGCTTCTTAGTGTAAATGGCAGACTTTCTAATTCATCTCTGCTGAAAATGAAAACTCTCGAGTTTAAATATTTCCTGACTAAGCCCAACAGGGCAAAATGCAAGAAATTTAAAAGATTGTCTTTGAAAAGAAGAAATGAATAATTGGTGTTTGAAAAATAGGGTTCAAAGTGCTTGAATCAGTCATGTAGAGTAACCAACCACTAGGTGAGCATTAGTATATGTTTTCAGAGAAGATCTAAGATACAGATCTCAAACAAGTCGAGTTTTCATCTCCAACTAAGTGATAACAGGTTGGGAGGTTAATGTTGAGATGCAGGAAGAGAGAAGTAATAATGAGCAATTACCTTTTTATTGAAGAAACTTAAGTTACTTATTTGTGTGTATGTTTAATTTTGAGGAAGTAAGTCAAGTAATTAGAGAACAAAGTAAGGATTTTGTTCACATTAACAAGTATTTCTTAGATGCTCCTATGTTGGTTAAAAATAATTTTTAAAAGTCAGTTCGTTGGGCTGGGTGTAGGGGCACACGCCTTTAATCCCAGCACTTGGGAGGCAAAGATAGGCAGATCTGAGTTTGAGGCCAGCCTGGTCTACTGAGTTTTAGGACAACCAGGGCTACATAGTGAGACCCTGTCTCCCTCCCCCCCACAAAACGCCAGTTAATTGTTAGATAATGTCATCTAATACAGTTCTAAAGCTTACATTGTTAATCTGTTACTGTAAAAAAACAAAACAGAAAAACCATAAGGGGGAACTGGAGAGATGGCTTAGTGGTTAAGAGTACTTGCTGTTCTTTCAGAGGACCAAGGTTAGATTCCTAGTCCCTACATGGCAGCTCACCACAACCCTCTGCAGCTCTAGTTCCAGGCATCAGACACCCTCTTCGACCTCTTCATGCACTGTATACAGATGGTGCCTAAACATGCATGAAGGTAACACACACACACACACACACAAAAATAAAAATAATTAGATCTTTAAAAAAAAATAAAAAGAAGCTGGGTGTGATGGCATAGGCCTTTAAGAGGCACAAGCAAACAGATCTCTGTGAGTTCAAGGCCAGACTAGTCTACAAACAGAATTCCAGACCTGCCAGATCTGCATAGAGACCCTATCTTAAGTCTCGGGTGCGGGGTTGAGGGGGTGAGTGCTAGAGAGGTAACTCAGTGCTTAAGAGCTCATCGTGTTGTATAGCACAGGGCCTGAGTTTGTTAGCACCCACATTGGGCATCTCACAACCAGTCCAGGGCATCTGATGCCACCTTTTGGGCTGCATAGGTACCTGCATTCACACATGCATATCATTTAAAGTTAAATGGGTCTTTAAGTACAAAACAACAAATTGGGCTGGTGGAATGACTAAGGCAGTTAATGTGCTTGCCACCTAGCCTGAAGGATTTCACATGGTGAAAGGAGAGAACTAACTCCTTCAAGTTGTCCTCTGACATCCACATGCATGATGCTGGCATGTGCACACCTACCCCCATGCAAAAAATAAAATGCAATGAAAAATAAAAGAATTTCAGAATTATCCTAACAAGCATTATTTCACAAGAGTGCTGAGTTACTCAAAGTTGTCTTTCTCAGGCTCATTGGTTAAGAGAACTTTTTGCTCTTGTAGAGAACTCAGGTTCCATTCCCAACATAGTGGCTCACAACTATCTGTAATTCCTGTTCAGGGAATCTGACTCCTTTGGTTTTTCTTTCTCCCCACAGATACTTTTCTGTTTTGTTTTTGAGATAGGATCTTACCGTGCACCCCTGATTAGCCTGGGAATTGGCTGTATAGACCAGAGCAGCCTTTAACGTCTACCCGCCCTCTGGCTTCTGTCATCAGACTATGGGATTAGAGCTGTATACTGCCATATCTGAGACACCCCAGGTACTTGATACCTTTCTCTCTCTCCACTTTGGACCATGTGTATTACACTGTCTTGGGATAGGTTAGTTACCCTGTTTCTTTTAATAGACAACTTTGAGAAACAGATTAACTAACATATCACAACACAGGGTCACTTCTGTACAGCCAAGAACTGTTTATTTTACTTGCTTGTGTGATCTTTGAGAAAAGGCTTCACTCTACAACTGAGGCTAGCCTTGAACTTGCTGCACTCCTTAGTGTCCTGAGTGCCAGGGGCACAGGGATATAATTCATCATCCTCTGCTAAGTTATGAATTTTCCAGTCTTGCACACCTGCCCCCACCCCTGATTTCAATGTTAGGGGTTTAGCCCCGAGGTCTTTGTTTATACTTAGTCAAGCACTTTAAATTTAAAATTATTAACTTTTTATTTTATATGTATGGGTGCTTGGCTTACATGTATGTCTGTGCATCCACATGAGTGTCTGCTGCGTGTGGAGGCCAGAAGAGAGTGTTGGATGATTCCCTGGAACTGGAGTTCAGAAATGTGAGCTGCCAGGTGGGTACTTGGAATCGTTGGTCTTCTAGAAGAGCAGCCAGTACTCTTAACTGATGAGCCATCTCCCAGCCTGTTTGTTTTAAGGACATAAAGAATGCATCTAACTTTATTTTCTCCCAAATAAATAACCCCTTATGTCAACATGCAGTATCATATCAAATAATCCCTTTGCAATATGGAGTCTACTATTTGAAAAGGACCTTTACAGGCGTAATACTTACCCAATGTGTGTGTGTGTGTGTGTGTGTGTGTGTGTGTGTGTGTGTGTGTGTGTGTATGACTGTGTGAAGGCCAGAGGAGGAAGTAAAATACCTTCTGTCCATCTTATTCACTTGAGACAGGGTCTCCCGCTGACCCAGAAGCTTGCAGTTTCAGCTAGCCTGGCTGGCCAGTGAGTACCTGTCTTTTCCCATCCTGATGTTGAGGTTCCAGGTACAGATAATCATGTCTGGCTTTTTACATCCAAACTCAGATCTTCATGCCTGCAACAGTTGCTCTTACTCATTGAGCTGTGTCCACAGTCCCATGCTTTTAAAAAATTATTTTATGTATATTGAGTATTTTGCTTGCACGTATGTATGTGCTTGGTGTCCACGGAGATCAGAAAAGCGTGTCAGATCTCCGGGAACTGGAGTTACAGATGGTTGTGAATCACCATCTCGGTGCTGGGAACTGAACCCAATTCCTCTGCAAGACCAACAACTACTGAGGGAGACTATGAGTAGTCTCAGCCCTCTAGTCTGTATTTACTTTGTGACAAGGTCTCCTTTTGTAGCACTTGCTGGACTGGATCTCTGTGAGGTCTGCCTTCCTTTGCCTCCTGAGTCCTGGAATGAAAGGTATGCACTACCATAGAGGCCTTCCATAGTCTGCTTCTGTGCAAAGTAGGAAAAGACTTCTTCCATAAACTACTTGAGTTTGATCCATCAGATTTTTTTTTTTTAAGTGAGCTTAGGGGTAAGGAAAATGACAGTTTTTTCCTTCAAGAATTTTTTAATTTAGGAGATCTGTTAACTAATGTTTTACAGTACAGCATGTACTGTACATTTGTCCAAGGTGAACAGAGGAAAGCTGTTAAATCTATGGGAAGAGCCAGGCATGATGGTGCACAACTGTAATCCTAACATCTGGGGGCCAGGTCAGGAAGATGAATGCAAATTAACCAAAGTGTACAAGTGAATGGCTTTTCTTACAGTCACACAGTTATATGACTGCATAATCACTGTAAGTTTAAAGTATTTCATCACAGTGTCTGTTAGCAGTCCCTAATCTCACACATTGTCCCTTTGCCCTAGCAGTAACTACAAATTTCTTTTGTATATATCTGCCTGGGCTTTTGTCGTCACTCCACCCCACTCCCCACATCCTCTCACCCCCGGCCACCCCAGACATGCTTTCTCTGTATAGCCCTGGCTGTCCTGGAACTCACTGTGTAGACCAGGCTGGCCTCAAACTCACAGATCACCTACCTCTGCCTCCTGAGTACTGGGATTAAAGACATGGGCTACCATGCCTGGCATGTCTGCCTGTTTTTGTTTTACTGATAAAAGGTGTCATGTAGCTCAGGATAGCCCTGAACTCCTGATCTTCCTACCTACTTCTGCCTCTCAAGTGTTGGTATTGAATTTGCTGTAGTACACAGATACGTCTTTTTATTATGTGGAGTGGGAGGCACATGGTCGGAGGATAACTTTGGGAGTTAGTTCTCTCCTTTCACTGTATGGGTCCAGAGAATGGAATTCATGTCATCAGACTTGGTGGCGAAGGGCCCTTTACCCACTGAACGATTTTGCTGACCCTAGATGTGCCTTTTTAAAAATATGTCATATAGATTTAAACTGTTGTCTTACAGAACTGATTTCTTTAATTCAGCATGTTTTTGAAGGTTCATCCATGTTTTAGTATTATCAGTACTAAGTTCATTTTTATGTGTGTGAATGTGTGTGTTTATCCTTGTGCATGTGGAGGTTGGAAGAGGGCATTGGATCTCCTGGAACTGAAGCTATGGACGGTTGTAAGCCACCACATGGTGTTGGGAACCCAGCCTGGATCCTCTGCAAGAGCAGCAAGTGCTTTTAACTACTAGGCCATCTCTATCTCACCTTGTAGCCCTGGCTGATCTGGAACTTAGGACTTGCTTAATTGTAGGCCAAGTCATTCTGGAACTCAGAGTGACCTCCTGCCTCTGCTCTATAGATGCTGGTATTATAGGCAGACTGTACCCGTCTGGCTGCTCTTCTTTCAATGTTCACCGACATTCCTTGGTTTAGATAATGTTGCTGTGAACATGTGTGTGCACGTAGAGTTCCATTTGTCTTGGGTATGTATCTAAGAGTGAAATCGTCAGGGTCATAAATGAAAACTCTGCTAGCCCTTTGAAGAACTACCAAACTCTTTCCCAGCATTATCGGACCATTTTACATGCTGTTGTCAGTGAGCGAGGGTCTCAGTTCCTCCACAGAAAACTTACAGAAATGAAGTATTAGATAGAGGACAACAAGATTGCTGGATGGGTAAGGATGCTTGCCACCAAGCCTGATGCCCTGCATTTGATTCCTAGAACTTTTAATTGATTTGAAGCAGAAGTAATCTGGGCAGAGATTGGAAGAAAGTGCCATACCAAGAGAAGTAACTCTATGTTCTAATGGAAGGAAAAAAACATGTAGAGCACAAATACCATAGGTATTATCAGTGTTTGGTTGTTTGGGTTGTTTCTTGACTCGTGCTCTGTTGTAGCACAGTGAGAAACAGTGAGTCTCCATATAGGTGAGAACAGTTACAACCAAAAATAAACACTGGTGATGTGTAAAGTACCATCCTGTGTACTTTTCAAAAAGCTCTAACAGCAACTCCTCTTTGCACAGGAGAATTCAAAGGTGCCCTGGGTCTGACTTTGAACTTGTACATGCCTCCTCCACATGTTAAATACTCTACTATGCTGCTAAACATGTTATTAGTTACATTTGGGATTGAGGGTTTTTATATCTGAAAAGAGGTTTTTAAAAATAGAGTTTTAAGTATACAAATGGCATTTTCTAAAACATCTTTTTGGCTATAATTTGAGCCAAAAGGAGAAAAAAAGTTTTTAAACACTAATAGCAGTGGAATTGAAGAGGATGGGGTACAATTAGCCAGTTATTGGTGAGTTTTGGTATTAGGTTGAAAGTTTGGGATAGCTAGAAAATCCAGGATGGCTGCCAGGCTTCTGACTTGAGCAGCTGGTGGTAATACATTTCAGAGACTGGAGGAGGAATGGGCTTTGCAAACATATTGAACAGACTCTGATAAAGTCTGGAGTTTAAAAGTCATATACAGTATACTTTAATACTCAAATAGAATTTAGAGTAGCAAAAGACTGGCCTCCAGGGATACCAATTATTTAGAATGCTGGTGGGCCCAAATCCAAGCAGCACGAGAGACTTAGAAGTGACTACTAGAGAGGAACGGTTAGGATTAGAGAAGTTTGTAGCTTGTCCTTGCCATCTTCTCTCTATCAGACCATCTTTGTTTTCTGTTGACACGAGAAGATTATGGTCGGATTATTTCAGTCAGTATATGCATATATTGTATAATGATCAAAACAGGGTGTTGATTGTATCTGTTTCCTCAAATATATTACTGACTTTATGCACTTTAGGGTGCATTTTGGTGAGCCAGTTACCTGGGCCTTTAATTCCGGTATTCTGGAGGCAGGTGGATCTCTGTGAGTTTGAGGTCAGCATACATAGCAAGTTCCAGGGCAGCCAAGGATATAACAGTGAGATTCTGTTTTTCATTTTTGTTTCTTTTTCTGTGGGCTTCTGAGATGGTTCAGCAAGGAAAGGTGCTTGCTGGGAATCTGAGTCACTGACCAAAGGTTCATTTTGGGGACCTACAGAACTGATTGTCCCCCACCCTACACAGACACACAGACACACAAACTATCAAAGGATAAGGCAGAGAGAGACTGAAAGAGAAAGACACCCACACATCTATGTGTATACATTGCACATATACAACCAGATAAATAAAAATTAAAACTTCTTAACCTATTGACTACTAGATTATACTGCAGTATGTATTTCATGGAGTTTCAGCTTCTTTGGGTTTGTTTGGTAAAATTTAATAAGCATAGTCATTGTCATTTGATAACATTTTATTTATTTGTTTTTCTTTTCTTTATTTCTTTCTTTTTTATTTGTTTTCTTTTGTTTTGTTTTTCAAGACAGAGTTACTCTATGTAGCTCTGGATGTCCTGGAACTTGCTTTGTAGACCAGGCTGGCCTCGAACTCACAAAGATCTGCCTACCTCTGCCTCTAGAGTGCTGGAATCAAATCCGCCCTGCTGTCTTTTTAAATTTTTTATTGTTATGTGTGTATATGAGAGGGTGAGTGCTCAGGTGTCGCTGCTCTCATGGGTTCAGAGCATGACTTTCTGTTCTTCTAGAGACCAAACTCAGGTCACCTGGCTGGAGTTGCTGCCTTTTTTACCTGCTGAGCCATCTTGATTGGCCCAATTTTGAAACTGCTTTGAACACACTTCTGCAGTATATCAAGTCATTAAAAACACTACTACTTTTGACAGAGAGAACAAAGGACTTCTTATATAGATAGTAGTTATTGAAGTAGTGAGAAACTGCATGTTTTGAAAATAAGACTGACATTGCTGACAGACTGCATGTAGAAAGATTGAGAGATAGAAGGAAGTCAGGAATGATCACAAGTTATTAGGTAAATTGTTATAAAAGAAAAAATTTTGCTGAGCATGCTGACATATGACTCTAATCCAAGCACTAGGGAGGCAGAGGCAGGTGGATCTCTTTTAAGTTCGAGGCCGGCCTGGTTTACATAGTGAGTTCCAGAACAGCCAGGGCTACACAGAGAAACTGCCACACAAAAAAAGAGGGGGAGGAATTAAGTGAGTGAGTTGATGGCTCACACATTTGATTCCCAGTACCCACATAATGGCTCACACTGTAACTCCAGTTCCAGGTGATCCATTGACTTCTTTTGGCCTCTCTGGGCACCAGGCATGAATGTGGTACATAGTCATACATACATATAACACCTGTAACACATAGAAAAATAAAATGAAAGTTTTTTTTTTTTTTTAATTTAATCAGTGGGTTTTTTTTTTTTTTTTTTTTTTTTTTGGATTTAGTTTGGTTTGAGGCAGGGTCTCTCTATATAGCTCTGTCCACCCTGGAACTCATTATTTAGATCAGGCTGGCTTCAAACTCTACCTGTCTCTGTTTCTGAATACTGAGATTAAAGGTGTGCATCACCACTGCCAAACTAAATGGTGCTTTTTAAGGTACAATTTTACCCTGTAACTTGATTTAGGCTTGCCTTCAGCTCATTGTATAGTCCAGGCCTCTTTCTGCTTCCACCTCTTCTCGTCTTTTTTCACTCTCTCTTCAGACTCAGTTCAAGAAATGGAAGGCAAAGTTTTCCTTCATGTTTCTCAAACATACTCAGAATACTTCTTCCTCGGGAGTTTGATACTTGCTGTTCTGCCTGACTCAAACCTTTCTCTCCTTCCCTAAGTACAGGGTTATTCAGCTAACTTGCTGTGGTCTAATAAATTGTATTGGTCATCTACAAGGATTTTAAAGAGGGGGTTGGAGAGATGGGTAAGTGGTTAGAGCATTTGCAGCTCTTGTATTGGGCCAGAGTTCAGTTCTTTTATATTTTATATAAAGATTTATTTATTTATTATGTATACATCATGTATGCCTGCAGGCCAGAAGAGGGCAACAAATCTCATTACAGATGGTTGTGAGCCACCATGTGGTTGCTGGGAATTGAACTCAGGACCTTTGGAAGAGCAGTCAGTGCTCTTAACCTCTGAGCCATCTCGCCAGCCCCCCAGAGTTCAGTTCTTATCACTCACGTCAAAGTGGGTATAACTACCATTAACTCCAGTTCCAGTGAATCTGACGTCCTCTGGCCTCTACAGGCATCCCCATACATGTGGGCGTGTACACATACACAGACCAACAGACACACATAAATTTAAAAAATTTTTTTTCCTTAGGATTTTAAAGAAATTAAAACCTAGGATAGTTCCATATGAATATCGTGTTATGTACATGTGGAGTTTTAAAGTCTTAGTAGTTCATTTGTATCTGGTTTTTAATGTTGACAAAGGGAATGATTGCAATCACTGGTTTTGTCTAATGAAGTTGATAGAGCAAATACAAATTTATCATAAACCAGATGTGTTTATACCTTTAATCTTAGCACTGGAGAGATGGAGGCATAAAGATTGCATTGAGTTCAAGGCTATCCTAGGCTTCAAAGTTTCTGAAAACAAAAAACAATACAAAATAAAATAAATTTATTAGTGTCAGATATGAAAGTTACTTGCCTGTAATCCTAGCATTGGAGAGGTAGAAACAGGAAGATTGTTACAAATTACAAGTCATTCAGTACTATATTGTGAATAAGGAGACATTATCTTAAGAAATAAAACAAATCAAAGTAAAAATTCTCATAGATGAAACAAGATTGAATTGTCTTAAGATAAATATGGGTAACTGTTGTTATTTCTACAATGTAGCAACTGAAATATTTTCCTTGACAAATAAGTTTTTATTCACTATATATTTTAAAATATATACTAATGAAGTAATTTTAAATATTTTAATTGGCTTTATCAAGCAAAAAAAGACAATTTTCGTTAGGTTTTTCATATGTGTTTGGTTAAAGTAATGCTATGTATAGAGTGTATTCTATGCATCTATTTCTAGTAGTTGACTTGATACACTTAAAAATGTTTCACTGCTACCTAAAGTTTAATACATTTATTACTGAACTCTTTCTTTTAAATATATATTTGTTTTATGTGTTAGGGGTGGTTTGCCTGTTTGCATGTCTATGTACCAGGGTTATCCAAATCCTTAAGAGCCAATTTTTAACGAGGCAGTTTATAAGCAATTCTTATTGCCTTCCCAGTTTCATTTTGTGCTCGGACTATCTCAGTAATCTTCATAATTTTAGGGAATTTTCTCATACATACTGTTTGCTTTGGTAAGATCTTTTTGCTGTTCCTATGTTAATTTTACATACTATGTCATAATAGTTAATACCTTTTGTTAATCATACTTGTACATTTTAACTGTATTTATATAAGTTGTTTGCTTCCTTTCTAAAGTTTAGAGTTCATGATAGCAGTATTTGTCTGACCTATAACTATATCTTATTGTGTCATACAGTTCTTAAGATAGTTTTGAGGCCCTCAGAAACTATTTGTTAAGTTAATAAAAGGGTCTGTTAAGAATAATGAACCAGGGCTGGGGAGGTGGTTGAGTGTTCGGTGCACTAGCATAAGGAAGGACTTGAGGTCATATCCCTAGAACCTATAGAAGTTGAGCTCTAACTCCTGAGGAGGAGGCGGGGAGAGGACAGGTGGATCCCTGCAGTTCATTGGCCAGTCAGCCTAGCTAGATCAGTGAGCATGGGGTTCTGTGAGAAGCGCTAACTCAAAACAAGGGGGCAACAGTGAGGTGGCTCAGTAGATAAAGGCTCCTGATGCTAAGTGGAACAACTTGAGTTTGATTCCTGAGATCAAGCATGGTGAGAGGAGAGAACTGACTCCTAAAAGTTGTCCTCTGACCTCAAAACTTACGCTATAGAATGCACACACTCACATGCCTGTGCTTGCGTGTACACACAGAGAGAATAAACAAGTAAATAAATAAATGGAGAGCTATCGAGGAAATTACCAGATGTTGACCTCAGGTCTTTACATGCATGGGCATACCTGTTCATTCATACACTCAGGTACAGCACCCTAGTCCACTTCCTTGCATGCATACATTTAATGAATCGATGAAGGAAACAGTTGAAGAGAAGGAGGAGGAAAGCCAATAGAATTCTAAATGTAGCAGAGAGGAGTAAAAATCAGGTCTGAAAATGAGTTTTTAGAGGCTGTATGACACACTTAAGAAAAACCAGGCCAACCTGACTGAGCCTTTATGAGTAGATTTGACTCTTTCTTTTATTGGCCATTAGCCTGTCTTTTCATCTATAAAAAGGAATAGTAACTACCTCATGGTAATAGAGATTTAAGTTAAATATGTGAAGCATTAGTGTAGAGCTTTGTGCATATTAAAACTCAGTAAATATTAGGGATTTTAATTTTAAGTTATATATGTTAAACTTACTGGCAGGACTCATTTGTAGAACTTATAAAGTTTATCGTAAATTTTATATTGCTTTCCTAAGTAGTGTTCTATCAAAGTATGCTTATTTCTTTCCCATTCCTGATGGTAGACCGGTT
The DNA here is from genome assembly GCF_049852395.1 of Peromyscus maniculatus bairdii. Lineage (NCBI taxonomy): Eukaryota > Metazoa > Chordata > Mammalia > Rodentia > Cricetidae > Peromyscus > Peromyscus maniculatus. Next base: position 69,369,213 of record NC_134857.1, read on the forward strand.
ATCCACACAATCCACTGTCTTCCACATAGAGTTAAATTGTCATAGTTACTTTGTGTCAGAGACCAAAGTGGTGTTTGCTGCTCCTGCTCCTCCTCCTGCTCTTCCTGCTCCTCCTGCTCTTCCTGCTCCTCCTCCTCCTCCTCCTCCCTCCTCCTCCTCCTCCTCCTCCTGCTGTTCCTCCTCCTGCTGCTCCTCCTCCTCCTCACGCTCTCTCCTTCCCTCCCTCCTTGTTCTGGGCTTGAACCTTGTGTGTGTTAGACAAACTCTGTACTAAGCAATACCTTCAGCCTCATGACACTGTGTTAATGTGTATTCATTAATGTGTGTGTTCATAAGAGGGTGCATTTTTGAAGGCAATTAAACCTACTGAGCTATGTCCTTGGTCTTTTTATTTTATCAGACCTATTGTTTGTTACTTGTATATGGGACTATTGTGGCAGGTGGCAGTAGGTAGAGGTATTCACTTGAGAGAAGAAATAGGGTATAGATATGAAGAACAAGTTTGAGTTTTTTTCTGCTCACACATTTTACATATATGTGGTGGAGGTTATTTCTTTCTCTTTCATATAACCCAGGTTGGCCCTAAATTTGCTCTGTATCCAGTGATGACCTTGAACTCCTGCTTTTCTTTCCAAGTGCTGGAATTACAGAAGTATATCCCTATATCCAGTTGTTTTGTTTATGTTTTTGGTGTTGGGAAATATGCCCAGGTCTTCATACATGATAAGCTACATGCCTAGTTAGAAATTGTAGATTTATGTTGCTTTTCTGGGTAGTTAGTGGCAACATTGCCAAAATAGACTAGTAACATTCTTAAGTTATTATGGTGATTTATAAAGAATTCATAAGTAATTCTACCATATTGTTAAATTACAGTGATATAAATGTGTATGTCCTACTAATGTAAGTAATTTTCTAGTTTGTTCTTCCCAATAATGATATATGTTAAAGGACTCTATGCTATGAAGCTAGTGTTGACTTTTCTTTTGTAAGTCTTCCTTTTTGAGTCTTATATGCCCTAGGTTGGCTTTGAACTTGCTGTCTTGCCAAGGATGACCTTGAACTTCTGATTGCCATATCTCTACCTAACCAGTTTTGGGATTAGAACCCAGGACTTGATATGTTCTAGGCAAGCACTATATCAACTGACCTATATCCCTTTAACTTTCTTTTCAGTTTCACTAGTTTGTTTTGGATTTTTCCAGAGACTTGAAAATGTAAACCATAAAACTGTATTTCAGATGAGTGTTGAATTTGCTTCTTTGAGCAGAAAGGCAACAGTTTTTGTTGTTGGGGGTTTTTGTTTGTTTGTTTTTGGTGTTTGGTTTGTTGAAACAGGCTTTCTCTGTGTAACAGTCCTAGCTGTCCTGGATCTCACTCTGTAGTCCAGGCTGGCCTCGATCTCACTGAGATCCGCCTGCCTCTGCCTCCTGAGTGCTGGCATTAAAGATGTGTGCCACCACTGCCCAACCAAGACAACAGTTCTTAAATCTGTATTTCTCCTTGCAGCTACATTTTAAATTAAATATACTGTTATTTATTAAGCAGTGCAATGTTATTCATTAAGCGGCACTGTTTACCGTGTGAGAAAGAAAAGTCAGGAGGAATAGGAATAGGCCTATGGAATGGCTGTGCAGGAAGAGGGGGGAGGAATATGTGGAACCTGCTTTTATACACACACACACACACACACACACACACACACACACACACACACCACCCCTCCCACACATGCACATAGATTACGTGATCACGCCGGTCACAGATTACATAGGACGTAAGGTCCTGGGATGACTAAGCATCTTGCCAGCACACGCTCTCTGTCCTGTAGCTGGTGGAGTGGCTAGAAATTCTAACATATACTGTACAAGGAAACAGGATAAGTTATGTGACAACATGGCTCCCTTAATTCTGGATGGAAACACTTCCCCATTCACAAACAACATTCATTACTTCAAACATTCAAAATGGCTCTCCTGTTTTGGCTGGAGTGCACTCCTGTAACTTCAGCTCTTGAAGGATGAAGCAGAAAGATCTCAAGTTGAAGGCCAGTAATGAGACTATCAAAAAAAATAACAGCAGAAACTCAGTCTGTAATCTAGAACTTTTTGGGTTTTTCGAGATAAGGTTTCTCTGTGTAGCCCTGGCTATCCTTGAACTCACTCTGTAGTCCAGGCTGGCCCCAAACACACAGAGATCCGCCGGCCTCTGCCTCCCTAGCACTGAGATTAAAGGCGTGCACCACCACCACCCATAATCTAGAACATTTGATGCTAGAAGTTTTGCTTGGGGGTTGTTGTTAAACTTTTAGATAATACATATTGATGGAATGAACTGACAGTGATTTGTTGAAGATTTTGGGAAAGCACTCTTTTATCAAACACTTCAATATTCTGTACATTGAATAAATTTCACAGAAATTCTGGTAATTAAAACTAAAATCAATTCAGCTCAAATTTTGTCACTGCTAAGTTGAGGGGAAACACTTGGTTTTCCGTTTTAGGGATTTCTGTATTGTGAATCTGTCATGCAAACCAGTAGAACCTTGTGTCTGATAGGGGGAAGAAGTATCTGATGGAACCACAAATGCACTGAAAGGATAAAAATTTTTATTTCCAAACTACACTGTTTTTCAAGATTGTAGGCCTGGGTTTTTAATCAGGCCTTTGTTGTTTCCCTTCATGTTTGTGTTTTGTCCTTGAGACAGCATCTCACTAACATGCCCCTCTGGCCATGAACTTGAAAGTTGTGTTTCATACCTCTCAAGTTTTGGCATTATATGCATACACTATTTCATTTGGCTGTATTTTTTTGTTCAAATTTATTATTTTTGCCATTGCTGACGATTACACCAGGGTCTTGCACATGGCAGAAGAATGTTGTACAGGTAAGATGTAATCCCAGGCAGATCTGTCAGTCCTCAAGAATACTGAATTATTAGACGCTGGAGAGTTAACTTAGAGGGTAAGAGCTTTTTGCTCTTGGAGAGGACCAAGCTGGATTCCCAGCACCTACATGGTGGCTCACAACCATTAGTAACCCCAGTTCCAGGGGACCTGACACCCTCTTCTGGCTTCTGTGGCCACAAGGCTCACACATAGTGCACAGACATACATTCAGGCAAAACACCTATACATAGAAAATAAACATAAAAAAAAGTCTAGTGAATTATAGGCCTGCTGTATAGGCTCAGTGGTTAATAGTACTTGCCACTCAAGCCTAACCACCTGAGTTCAACCCCCAGAACCCGTGGTGGAAGGAGAGAACCGACTCTTGAAATTTGGCCTCTGGCCTCCACACATGTGCCATGGCGCCAGCACACCTGTACTTTTAAACACACAAACACTAGCAATAAGAAAAATTTTAAAGCTTTTTTAATTGTATGTGTATGAGTATTTTGCCTGAATGTTTGTACATATAGCATGTGCATGCCTGATGCCTACCTAGGTAAGAGGATGGAGGATAGCTTGGACTAGAGTTATAGATGGTGGAGAGTCATTTGGGTACTGGGAGCGATGCTCAGGACCTCTGCAAGAGCCGCAAGTGCTCTGATTCCTCAGCCTCATAATAAATAGTCTGTAAAGAGAGTACTGAGTTTTTGGTTTGCTTTTGATTTGCTAATCAGCCTTCTGATTATATGATAGAACCTGGTTGATTTCCTGAGGACCTTTATGTAATAAAAAGGAAGGCTCCAGAGCCTAGAGAGATGACTCAGCGGTTAAGAGCACTGGCTGCTTCTTCCAGAGGTCCTGAGTTCAATTCCCAGCACCCACATGGTGACTCACACCCATCTGTAATGGGATCTGATGTCCTCTGCTGTTATGCAGGCACACATGCAGATAGAGCACTCATATGCATAAATAAATAAATAAATAGTTAAAAAACAAAAGAGATTTCATGTGCAGATTCTTAGATTAGGTGGGCTACTTACCTTTTTTTTTTTTTTTAAGTTGACATGTTGGTTTGAAAACATTTTATATATTTGGGAAATTGAAATGTATCAACTATTTGCTATTAGGAAAACAATGAAAATAATTTTTTCAATAATTCCTATAATTATTTGTTTAATGTTCATGTTTTCACTTCATTATAGGCCTCAAATTTAGAAAGTGGGTCTGTTTTTATTTTCTTTTTAGGGCACAGTATAATACCCATCATTTAGTAAATGCCCAGGAATATTTTTCATTGGATTAATGAATAAGTTCAGAGTTAGTGTGTGATAGCAACAGAGATTATTCTGCCTGAGAATCTTAACCTATAACCACCATATAGGTGCTGGGAATTGAACCCTCATCCTCTGGAAGCATAGCCAGTGCCCTTAACTACTCAGCTGTCTATCTTTCCAATTCTAATCCTGACAGTTTTTAAAATGTTTGAACACTGAAACCTACTTAAAGCCAGCAAAATAATTCTTTATTTTTAATAAAATGGATTTTATTTTAAAATGTAGAAAATATATTCCTTTAAAAATTCAATTCCTGTGCCAGGTATAGTGGTGCTCACTTTTAACCCTGGGTTCGGAGGCTGAGGAAGGAGGCCTTTGAGCTTTATAGGCAGACCCTGGCTTACAGGGAGAGAGGATGGGAGGTAATGAGAGGAGAACAGACTTCAAATACTCCAAGTTATTTCTGTGTTGTATTTGTATTTGGACATCAGTTGCAGAAGCTTCTTTGCTGGTTTATAATGATTTTTAGGTTTTTTTTTTTTTTTTTTTTTTTAATGTTTTGTTTTTCTAGACAAGGTTTCTCTGTGTGGCCCTGGCTGTCCTGGAACTTGCTCTGTAGACCAGGCTAGTTTTAAATTCAGAGATCTGCCTCTGCCTCCTGAGTGTTGGGATAAAAGACTTCCACCATGGTGCCCTATAATTTTTGTCTTTAAGGACTACAATCTCGAGCCAGTTGTGGTGGTCCAGCAGTGGTCCTAGCCCTTTGGAACTGGAGGAGCAGGATCAGGTTAAGATCATCTTTAGCTAACAAGTTCAAGGCCAGCCTGGGTTACATGAGATCCTTTGTTAAAAAACGAGACACATACATACATACATACATACATACATACATACATACATACATACATACATACTGAGAAGAGAGAGAAAGGAGAGAGATGTGCCTGTGGCTGGCCTCAAACCTGAGATCCTCTTGTCTTTGCCCCGAAGCGCTGTGATCTAGGAATGTGGCGCCATGCTCTGCTGTAACGGTTATTCTTACATTTTGATTTGTACTACAATATGGTAACTTGTTCATATCTACTGAACAACGAAAAGAAATCTGGAGTTTTTAAGTGAATTCACAGCTCAATGATTTGTATATATTGTAAGCTGCATTTTGATCTAATTGATTTCTTTGTTTTTTGCTGCTTTCCCTGCCATCTTATTGCTCCTTTCTTACATTAACCCTTTGTTTATTTCTGATAAGTTTTTGTTATGATCTGTCCTGCAGGGAAAGAGATGCTGGTCGCAAGTTTTGGAAATCCGTATTTTTTTATGGAACAGTGTTCAGTAAAAGTTTTGTAAGATTCCTTGGCAATAAAACACTTGTGATGGACTCTAGGAATACTGCTATGTTAGGATTGGGTTCTGATTCCGAAGGATTTTCAAGAAAGAGTCCTTCTACCATCAGTCCTGGCACCCTGGCCAGCAAGAGAGAAGTCGAAGTAGAGAGTAACACGAAGAAAGAAGAGGAGGATCCGCGCAAGCGGACTCGAGAAAGGAGCGGGGACGCAGGAAAGGATGCTGGCTTACCTGACGCACAGCAGCAGTTCTCAGTGAAAGAAACAAACTTCTCAGAGGGGAACGTAAAGTTGAAAATTGGTCTTCAGGCTAAGAGAACTAAAAAGCCTCCAAAGAACTTGGAGAACTATGTGTGTCGACCTGCCATAAAAACAACCGTCAAGCACTCCAGGAGAGCACTTAAAAGTGGGAAGATGACAGATGAGAAGAGCGACCGCTGCCCTTCAAAGTGGGTGAGTGAACTTCCCCAGGCCACAGCCAGTGTCAGTACTTGGATTTCTCTAGTAATCTTGTTTACACTAGTCTTCAGTTCTTTCTGATAGGCTATAAAGGATGCTGAAAGTATAACAATATAAAGATGTCTACATTTACATTTTTATTTGTGTGGATGTGTAGGGAATGTCACTTCGTGCTTATAGAGGTCAGAGGACAACTTTAGTGTCCGTTCTTTCCACCTTCACATGATTTCTGGGGTGTCCACTTAGGACAGGCTTTTATGACAAGTGTCCTTAGCAACTGAGTCCTCTTACAGATACATGTCTGTACCTGTAATTTATTTGTAAAATTATGACATGTAAAATGGAGCTAATGTGTGTTAAACAAGTCAGATTGTTGCCCCTAATATAACAGTGGGAAAAATTATATATAAAGTTGGCAATTATATTTAGGAAATACAGATTTGAATCTTGTCTATTTCCAATAATGAAGGGAAGAACATATTAAGGAAATAAATTGAGGCTCAGATAAGAAATTCTCATAGCACCTCTCTTTTAACATGGTTGGAAGGATGTGATTCACCAATGTAATGAGAGCTTTTGCCAAGTGAATTGTCTCATAAGACATTTATATTGCTGTTTCTCATAAGGCACACTGCAGATCAGTAACCTGGCTTCTCTGGAAACCGGTGCAGGATGTCCTGACTCAAAGCAACAAACAAACAGAAAACTAAGTTGCTTTCTTCCTGCCACTACTCAAATATAGTGACTAATTTTTCTTAAAAAAAAAAAAAAAAAAAAAAAATGATTTAACATAGGCATGGTGGTACATGCCTTGGACTCAAGTATGGGAGGCAGCAGCAGGTGGATCTCTGAGTTTGAGGCCAGCTTGATCTACATGGGGAGCTCCATGCCAGCCAGAGCTACATAGTGAGACATTGTCTCTAAATAAATACATAAATAATTTGAGGTACATGAGTGTTTTGCTTGTTTGTATGTCTCGTCTCAATGTGCTCACACCTGGTTCCCATAAAGACCAGAATAAGGTATAGGATTCCCTAGAGTTGAAGTTACAGACAGTTGTGAGCCTCCATGTGGATACTGGGAACTGAACTCTGGTCCAATGGAAGAACAGTCTGTGCTTTTAAACACTGAGCCATCTTTCCAGCCCCATGACTAATTTGCCTTAACATCACTCTGTCTAGTAACAGTAGCAATTTGTGTGACAGCCTTTTTTTTTTTGGTTTTTCGAGACAGGGTTTCTCTGTATAGCCCTGTCTGTATCTCACTCTGTAGACCAGGCTGGCCTCGAACTCACAGAGATCTGCCTGCCTCTGCCTCCTGAGTGCTGGGATTAAAGGCATAGGCCATCACCACCAGCTGTGACAGCCTTTTGACCAGAAGTTTTAGTTATGTTATTTAGTATCAGTCTATACAATGTATGTCCTCTACAGGATGAAGAATGTGCATTAGTAATAAGGCTGACACTAGACAGAATTGTTTTAACACTTGATCTGATATTTAATAGTAATCTTCACTGTATGAAATGACATGACTTTTATTCTTTGTTTTTCTCTGTGGTCCATTTTATTTTATGTGTATGATGTTTTGCTTGCATGTGTATCTGTGCACCATGCATGCAGTGCTCACAGAAGCCAGTAGAGGGCATCAGAACCCCCTTGGACTGGGGTTACATAAGGTTGTGACCATTGGCCACATGGGTGCTAAGAATCCAACCTGGTTCTTCTGAACCAGCAGCTGAGCCATCTGACTAGCCCCTCTTCTTCCCCACCCCCACCTTTTTTAAAAGAGAGTCTTCGCTGCATTGCTCAGGCTGTCCTCAAACTTGTACTCTTCCTAGCTCAGCCAGCCAGATACTGGGAGTGCAGACATGCCACTATCCTTACCTTATCATTATATTATTATTATTATTATTATTATTATTATTATTATTATTGGTTTGGGTTTTTTTCTTTTTTTCTGAGACAGGGTTTCTCTGTGCAGTTTTGGGGCCTTTTCTGGATCTCGCTCTGTAGACCGGGCTGGCCTCAAATTCACAGAGATCCTCCTTCCTCTGCCTCCCAAGTGCTGGGATGAAAGGCATGTGCCACCACTGCCCGGCCTATTGTTTTAAAGGATTATTTAAAAGTCTGTGAGTGTCTGTGGTATGTGCACATGCATGTGTGCAGGTGCGTTGGTGTGCAGAGACCAAAGGAAGGTTGACGTCATTCCTTTGTAGCAGGGTTGCTCACTGACTCTGGAGCCACGCTGGCATCTCCCAAGCCCCTGCAATCTCCCTGTCTCCGTCCACGATGGTGCTAGTGTTAGATGTGCATGGCCATGCCAGCCGTGTGTGGGGTGCTGGGAACTGACCTGGAACTCAATCTTCATGTCTGCAGAGCACTCTTACTCTGTGAGCCACATCTCCCTAGCTCCTGATTCTCTTTTGTGATAGTCTTCTGTATGTCTCAGGCTGACCTAGAATTCATATTTCTCCTCTCCAAGCCTCACAAGTACAAAGAGTATAGGTGTGACACCACACCTATCTTATTACCATTAATAATAATTCTTTTTTAGTTAGGCGAGGAGTTGTATCCTGCAGTGTATATTCAGATTCAAGAACAACTTTGTGAGTTGGTTCTCTCATTCCAACATGGGTCCTAGAAATTGAACACAGATCATTAGGCTTGCTTGGCAAAACACCTTTATTCCCTGAGAGCCCTTATTATCCATAAGTTTGTGTTTTTACATGTTTCCAGAATCTATGCTACAGGTTCTTTGTTTGCAGGATTATTATGGCATCCAGAAGTGTGAGTGTGTGCTAAGATAGGGTCCCACCGGGCGTTAGTGACCCACACCTTTAATCCCAGCACTTGGGAGGCAGAGCCAGGCGGATCTCTGTGAGTTCAAGGCCAGCCAGGTCTACAGAGCAAGATTCAGGAAAGGAGCAAAGCTACACAGAGAAACCCTGTCTCGAAAAACCAAAAAAAAAAAAAAAAAGAAAAAAAGAAAAGAAAAGAAAAGAAAAGAAAAACAGACAGGGTCCCTTGTACCTTGCTTGGGCTAGCCTCTAATTTGCTATGTAGCCAGATTTTACCTTGAACTCTTGACCCTCCACCTTGGGTTGGGTTTACTGGAGTAGGCCACCTGGTTTGGCCAGAATTTTTTGTTTTGTTTTGGTTGTGTTGTGTTTTGTTCTGTTTAGAGCTGGACGTCTTACTCTGTCACTCTGGCTGATCTGGAACTCACAGTATAGACCTTGCTGACCTCAAACTCACAGAGATCTGTCTGTCTCTGCCTCCAGGGTGCTGGGATTAAAAGCATGGCCATTAATAAATAATTTATTTATTAGTACTGGGGAGGGGGGTGCTTGAACCCAGAGCTTCATGTGCCCTTTACCACTAGGTTGAGTTCCCCAGTCTTCTGGTCACAACTGGGCTTGTGGACTGTTGACATTTCCTCAGAGGAGGAGTTGGGCTTGTAAGCAATTCTGCCTTGGTTGTACATGGCCTTAGTATCAGGGAGAGGCTCCATGTGTACATCATCCATGCTAGGTACAGATTTCCCGATGTTGCTGCTTTGGAGTCACCCATGCCCTGTAAGTAAGCTCAGTAAACTAATTGGTTTCCCAGGGGGGACTTTGGTTTGCATTGAGACCTTATTAGCAGGAGGGGAGTACACATTCTTGCAACAAATACCATTCGCTCACTCCTGCATGTACTCTCATCCTTTTAACCTATCCATTTCAGAATCCCCATGTAGCAAGTTGACTTGATAATACTATGGTAATGTAATGATGTTACCTGATGGGTAGAAACATAGTTTCTGAAGCAAAGTGAAGAAAATTTTGTACCTAATATCTTTAGGTTTCCCTTTGTTAGGATTAAGATCCTGCTGTGTTTAGGGATGGAGGGATGGCTGAGCCCTTCTAGAGGACCATCCCAGCACCCATATGGCAACTCAAAACCATCTGTAACTCTAGATCCAGAGTATCACCAACACCTTCTTCTGGCTTCTATGGGTACCTGCATGAATGTGCTACACACACACACACACACACACACACACACACACACACACACAAATATATATATTTATTTAAAAAATACAAATACCATAGTGTTAACTTTGTTCTGTGTATTATTTTTCTCTATGTAGCCCCGGCTGGCCTGGAGCTCACTAGGTAGACCAGCATGCCTCTGCCTACCAAGTGCTTTTTAACTTAGCTAATTCTGGAGATTTTTTCCTAAATAGGAGGACTGACATGGCTTCTTGAAATGTGAATTTAATTTTTTTCAGCTTTTAATTTATATTTATTGTGTGTGTGCATGTCTGCATGCACATGCATGCCACATACTTAAATATTACTTTGTCAATTTCCATGCAGAAGTGTGTGGTTTTCAATTCATAAATCATTTTGGGAGCTTGGATGTAGTTCAGTTGGTAAAGTACTTGTGTAGCATATATGAGGCCTAAATGTAATCCCTAGCATTGGATTAAAAAATTTTTAATTTTTTTATTCATAACTAATCTTACTATATAAGCCTAGGCTCACTTCAGACTTGCTCTATATACCCGGCTTGTCTCAAACTCAAGATCCTCCTGCCTTAGCCTTTTTGGTGCTGGGTATAGGCATTGTAATCATGTATCGCTATGTCCAGCATAAATCTTTACTTGTGATGTCTCAGTTCTGATGCGTCATTTGAAAGATGTAGTACGAATTCTAATTGGTCTTAATAATAAAAGCCCAGAGTCGGATATCAAGGTGAAAACTGAAAGATCAGAAAAGCAAAGCAGCAGCCACTAGAAAGAGTTCTTACCTCTACTGAATCCTCAGACTGACATGGGGCACGATCCTGTTTCCTCCTGCCTTATATTCCTTTCTCCACCCAGCCATATCACTTCCTGTCTCAACCTCTTAGTGCTGGGATTAAAGGCATGTGCCACCACTGCCTGGTCTCTATGACTAACTGTGGCTGGCTCTGCCCTCTGTTGGTCAGACAGGCTTTTTGTTTGTTTGTTTGTTTTTGGTGGTTTTTTTTGTTTTTGTTTTTGTTTTTTTTTGTTTTTTTTTTTTTTTTTTTTTTTTTTTGAGACAGGGTTTCTCTGTGTAGTTTTAGAGCCTGTCCTGGAACTCACTCTGTAGACCAGGCTGGCCTCGAACTCACAGAGATCTGCCTGACTCTGCCTCCCAAGTGCTGGGATTAAAGGCGTGCGCCGCCGCCGCCGCCGCCGCCGCCGCCGCCGCCGCCGCCGCCGCCGCCGCCGCCGCCCGGCCAAACTTTGTTAGAGCATACACAAAATATCACCACAGAAAAACTTCCTTTTTTGAAAATTTCTTTTTACTTAGGCTTTAGCAATTTCATATATAATATAGAATATATTATTACATCCATCCCCAACTCTACCCTCCACTACCACATGCTCTATCTGCTTTTCCTTCTCCTCCTGCTTTAAGTGTATATGCCTGAGTGTAGATGTCCATGCAGGCCAGAGGTGTGGGCTCTCCCTGGAGCTGGAGTTCAAGGTGGTTGTGGGCACCCCACGTGAGTCCTGGGAACTGAACTTGGATCTTCTGCAAGAGGCCGTATGTGTTCTTAACTGTTGAGGCATTTCTCTCTGGCCTCTACCCCCTGTTTTAGTGGGTTTGTGATTGGTATGTAGGAAGGAAGGCTGTTGATTTTTTTTTTTTTTTTTGTATTTGATTTAGTATCCTGCCATTTTTCCTTAAAGTGTTGATCAGTTCTCCAAGTTTTCTGACTCAGGGCTCTAAGGACTCAGAGTCCTTAGACTCTGACTTCTTCCCTTCCTCTTTGTGTCCTTTTATCTGCTTGTCTGTCTTACCGCTCTAAGACTTCTCTAGTAGTGGAGAAAGCGAACTTCCGAAAATTAGGTTATCCTAATGCTTTTGAAGCCCCCCCTCCCCCTTTTATATAATGTTGGCTATAGTTTGACATTTATTGATTGATTGATTGATTGTGTAACCTTGGCTATCCTGGAACTCAGAGATTGCCCCTGCCTTCACTACCTGGCACTTTTTTTCTTTTGAATCTCACTGTGTAGTTTTAGCTGTCCTGGAATGATCTGTATAGGCTGTTGTTGGATTCTCAGAGATCCACATACTTCTGATTCCTGAGTACTGGGATTAAAGGCATATGAAACTGTGCCCAGCTCTTCAGGACTTTTACCATAAAGAGATGTTACGTCTGTCAAGTTTTTTTTTCTGCATCCATTGAGATGGCCATGTGATTTCTACCTTTGAATCAATTTGTGTTATTTATAACACTTACTACTTAAATATTGACTCCTCCCTTGTCTCTGGAGTAAAAACTTTATTCCAAAGGGCTGTTTATAACAGTGCCAAGTGGTGGAGCAAAAGACCTCCCCCTTGCTAGTTAGCCCCTCACAAACACCTGGTACCCAGGCCCGTGGTCCAATCAACATCCCGTCCTGCTGGGTACAGCCACTAGGAAACTGGTGGACTACATCAGGGTATATGTGTGGTTGTTTCCCACGTGTGTGGGCTCCCCTGGAGGCCGGAGAGGACACCACCTAACGTGGGTGGTGAGCACCAAACTCCAGGCCTTTGTAGCAGTACCCAGCAGAAGGCCTTAACCGCCGAGCCAGTCTGTTCAGCCATTTCCTTTGTTGTTTGGTGAAGTGGTTGGAGGAGCATTGCTCTTATATCTTTGACGATCTGGTAAAATTCATCATCAAATCCATTTGTCTTCTTTAGCTGAAAGAATTTGGGGGTTTTGTGTTTTGGTTTTTGTTTCTTCAAGACAGGGTTTCTCTGTGTAGCCCTGGCTGTCCTGGAACACACTCTGTAGAACAGGCTGGCATCGAACTCAGAGATCTCCTGTCTTTGCCGCATGAGTGCCGAGATTAAAAAGGCAAGCACCAGAGTTTTAATTCCTGTTTTTAATCTCACTGTTACAGTTATGTTTACATTTTTAAATCTCATCTTCATTTAAATTGCTAGATCATATTGCATTTAGAAATTAACTTCTTTTAGATTTCCTAATTTAGTAGAATATATGTTTTTAAGGTAAGACCTAATGATACTCTGAATTTTATTAGTATCCATTGTAATGGTTCCCTTTTCAGGTCTGATTTTATTTTGGCCTTCTCTTTTTTGGTTATTTTGGGTAAGAGTTTTTCTATCTTGTTAAATAACCAATTTTTCTGTCTTTTTAAAGAACTAATTTTTTGTTTCTATCTTTTTAAGGAACCAGTTTTTGTGTTTCATTTTTGGCTCATATATTGCTTTTACTTGTTTGATACCATTGCATTAATTTCTTCCCTAATCTTAATGATCTACTGTTTTTTGGGGTTTCACTTGTTTTTCTTTTTTCCTAGGGCCTAAGGTATATCATTAAATTGTTTCAGATTTCTCTGTGGTGTTTGGGTTTTTTGTTTGTTTGTTTTTGTTTTGTTTTGTTTGTTTTTCAAGACATGGTTTCTCTGTGTAGCTTTGCACCTTTCCTGTTTTTTAATGTGAGCATTTAAGTTTTCCCTTTAGTACTGTTTTCTTTGTATCCTATAGCGTTGGTGTATTGTGTTTTCATTTGATTCTAGAAATTTTTAATAAGATTTTCTTGATTTTTTTTCAAGGACCTAATCCTTATCAGCAGTGTGTTGTGGAATCCCCAGGATTAAAATCTCTCTGCTCTTGGGCTTCTCTAATTCTCTTGTGCTTTGTGTATGATATGGGATCTGTTGTAGAGAAGGTTCCACGGGCTTCTGGGAAGAATGTGTATTCTACAGTATTTGGATGGAACAGACGTTCTGTAGTTAGGTATCTGTTAGGTCCTTGTTATTTAGGATATCATTTAATTCAGAGATTTCTCTTCTTATTTTTGTTGGAAACATCTGTCAGTTGGTGAGAGTAGGGTATTAAAGTTACCCACTGCCATTGTGCTAAATGAATCTGTGACTTTACATCAGTATAATTTGTTTTATGAAATTGGATGCACCTGTGTTTGGGGCACATGTGCTTAAAATCTTAATGTCCTTTTTAATGGTTTGTTCTCTTAATCAGTGTAAGGTGACTAACTTTTCTTTCTAGTTTTTGTTTGAAGTCTGTTTCATCAAGATCACCTGCTTCATTTCCAGGTGCACTTGCTTGGAACACCTTTTTCTATCCTTTCGCACAATATGGTGTCGGTCTTTTGTGGTAATATGCATTTCTTAGAGGTAGTTGACAGATGGTTTCTGTTTGGGGGTCCAGTCTACTATTCTGTGTCTTTTGATCGGGGGGTTGCAACCATCAATCTTCAGAGTTCTTCAGAAGTGTGCGTTGGTGCCTATCATTTTTGTTGATTTTGTGCTGATTGTTTTTTTCTTCTTCCTTTCTTGCTGAACTATTATGCTAGCATGATTTATTCTTTCCTATGGTTTCATGGATGGACTTGTTTTTATTTCCAGTCTAAAGGATCCCTTCAAGTATTTTCTATCAAACTTCCTTCCTTTAGCCTGCTTTTTTTTTAATTATGGAAAGTTTTTATTTTTCCTTCATTTATGACCGTTTTGCTAACTGCAGTTGTAGTTTGGTTGGCAGTTGTCTTTTAGAACTTCAGAACATCTGTCTAGGCCTCCTAGCATTTCAAGTCTCAGTTAGTCTGATGGGCATGCTGTGTGAGCCTTTGTGCTTCTCCTTTCTCCTGTGTACTTAGTGCTTGAGTTACACCGGGACACAGAAGTAACTTTTCTGGTCTGTGCAGTGTCTTGAATGCCTCCTGTATCTGGATTGGCATTTCTGTTCTCATACTTGTAAAAGTGTTTTCCATGCCCTTACAGATTTTTCTCCTTCTCCGCCTGTCATGCATAGAGTTGATCTTTTCAGAGTGTCATGTATTTGGAATTCTCACTACTACTTACTCTTTTCTCTGTCCTTGTTGAATTGTTCCAGTTCTCCTGTCTTGTCCTTCAGATATTCTGTCCTCTCCTTGATCCATTCTGTTGCTGAGACTTTCCACAGAGCCTTTTACTTGGTTTACTATGTTCTTTTTTCTTTTTCAATCCCCCAATGAGCATGACTTTATCTAAAAATTCAAACAGTGCTGCAGAGACATTGATATTTAAACTTTAAAATGCTGCATGTTAGATTTACTTGGCAAAGACCACATTTAAAAGCCAATCAGGCCAAGCTGTGGTGGTGCACACCTCTAATCCCAGTGCTCAGGAGGCAGAGGCAGGAGCATCTCTGTGAGTTCAAGTCCAGCCTGGTCTACAGAGTGAATTTCAAGACAGCCAGGGCTAAACAGAGAAACGCTGTTTTGAACACACACCACGCCCCCCCCCCCCAAAAAAAACAAATTGTCATGAGTTATAAAAACTGTAAAAAACAAAGTTTTCTGTTGTTTATAAATACCATTTTAAGTGTAAGAGTATAAAAAAAAAAGCATAGATCTTCAAAGAACTGGCTGTCCGAGAGTATTCCCCTTCTGTGGCATCCCCTTTTACTTCATATGCAGCTTATTGGTAATGCTGTGGCGTTCAATTTTTTTTTTTTTTTTTTTTTTTTTTTTTGATTTTTCAAGACAGGGTTTCTCTGTGTAGCTTTGCGCCTTTCCTGGGACTCACTTGGTAGCCCAGGCTGGCCTCAAACTCACAGAGATCCACCTGCCACTGCCTCCCGAGTGCTGGGATTAAAGGCGTGCGCCACCACCGCCCCGGCATCAATTTTTAAAGCACTAAAAGGCAGCTGTATAGGGAAATGTGGTCTCTGCAGCCTCAATGTTCTGTGTGGTTTTGTCCCAGGAGTATCTTAAATTATGGGCCAACCTGGATTATGTATACATATACGTACCCTATCTCAACATAAACCGCCCCCCCCCCCCAAAAAAATGAGTCTTTGTGTATGTGGCAGGGTTGGGGGGAATCTTATGTTTCTTTAAGTTATATAGCAAGAAAAACTTGCTGTTGAAGTTACATATAATAATTTACATATTGTTATTGACATTTTTCTATTGTATTTTCTGAGGAAATTGTATTTCCTCTGCTAGTTTTGGCTTACTCTTTTTGAGACAAGGTTAGAAGAATACATTGTGGATCCAGTAAGATGGCACAGTGTGTGAAGGCACTTGGGAGTGGAGCTCCATTTCCTGGAGCCCAATGCCACCAAATTGTCTTTGAACTCCACAAATGTGCATGTTCCCATGAGCTTGAGCATCCTAGGCGTGTGCTCTTCTGAGCTACATTTCCGGGTTTTTGTTTGTTTGGTTTTCTGAACTTGTCAAATTTATTTGGTTCTAAAGGATAGTAACATGGTTATTTATGTTATCAATATATTTAACAGTATTTCAAAACTGGGGGGAGGGGTTATGCTTGCCTTGGCACACACTTTTCAAGGTCAGAAGTTGATAGGCGTGTTCTTTAGTTCACTCCCTAATTGTTGTCGTCTCTGGCTGAAAGTGAAGCCCACAGCAAAGGCCCAGGATCCGCCCGCTGCCTCCAGTGCTCAGTTACAGGTGTACACCACACTTGTACTGGGTGCTGAGATCTGCATTCAGGTCTTGATGCTGATAGTCACTGGTCCATCTCCCATGTCCTCTTTGTTTAGTCAAGCATGCCTCACTCTATGGCCTAGGGTTGATTCAGATGCAGAGCAATCCTTCGGCCTCAACCTCCCACAAGCCAGGATTGTGGACATTATCACCACTCCCAACTCAGAACACTTCCTGTAATAGTATATTATTGATTTGTAGTTAGATATAGCTGCTTCGGTTGTTTTTGCTATTCAGAAACTTGATTTTTTTTTTAATAACATTTAACCATATAATTAACTTCCAAAGGAAAAGCCATAAAATAAGTATACTGGGCAGTGGTGGCACATGCCTTTATCCCATCACTCAGAAGGCTGAGGCAGGTGGATCTCTGAGTTCTAGGACAGCCTGGTCTACAAAGCCAGTTCCAGGTCACATAGGCCACACAGTGAGAGCTTGTCTCAAAAAAACAAAAAAGTTAGCTGGAGAGGTAACTCATTGTTTGCCTCTTCAAGAGGACCTGGGTTCAATCCCTAACACCACATGTTGGCTCACAACCATCTGTGACTCTGGTTTCAGAGGCTCTGACTCTCTTCTGGTGTCCACAGGCCACCCCGATGTACATCCTGTGCACAGACACACTTAGAGCCAAAGTACATAGACAGCCACAGTAACACAAGTATGGATTGATTCATTTAGACAGGGTCTCTCTGTGTATTCCTGGCTGTCCTAAAGCTTGCTGTAGACAAGGCTGACTTAAAATTCGAGAGGTTTTCCTGCCTTTTCCTCTGGAGTGTTGGAATTAAAAGCATGCACCATCATACTGAACATGAAAATAGCTTTCTTAAGAAACCAAATAAAATGCCAGGTGGTGGTGGCAGACACCTTTAATCCCAGTAGTCAGGAGGCAGAGGCAGGCAGATTTCTGTCAGTCTGAGGCCAGCCTGGGCTACAGAGCAAGTTCCAGGACAGCCAGGGCTACCCAGAGAAACCCTGTCTTGAACCCCCTCCAAAAAATAAATCAAATAAATAATAAAAAAAAAAAAAACTTAGATACATAATACAAAATGACAGTGTTCTCAAACACACTTTAATACATATTTTCTTTTTTGTCAGATTTTTGGTGCTAGTGAAGGCACTTGGTGTCAAGCATGACACTCGGGTATCCACCTGATTTCAAACATTAGAGACTATGTAGTAAAAGGAGATCATCAATTCGCTCATATTGTCCTAACCTCCACAGACATGTACACAGTAAATAAATAATAAAAACAGCCCACATTCATATGTTAGTAGTAGAAGTAAGATGATAATAGAAAATAACACTTTACTATGTCAAAAAATCATGAAGATGCACCTAAAGTAAATATGTAGGTTTATATGATTGACAGTCAGCAAAGAATATATTAAATCAGAAGTGCTTCCAAATGCCTGTAATCCCATGGGAGGCTGACACAGGCAGATCACTGAGGATTTGAGGCCAGCCTGGCTATGTAGACAGGCCAGTGTTGTCTCAGAAAATGATAAAGAAACAGACCAATACTGATTGCATTTGATATAGTTATAGATGAGCTAACAGAAAGTAGCATTAGTGTACTTCTTTTTGTTTTTGTTTTACATTCACGGTTGGGGGCATATGTATGTTATTTATGTGCTCCACTATGAGGGTGGAGGTCTGAGGACAACTTACAGAGTTGATTCTCTTTTTCTACTTGTGAGTTCTCTAGAGATTAAACTCAGGTTGTCAGGCGTGGTGTCAAGTCCATTTACTCAGTGACTCATGTTGCTAGTTAGATTTTTGGTTTTTTAGAGACATTTCCGCTGTGTAGCTCTATCTGGCCTTTAATTCACTCTATAGTCTGGGCTCAAACTCATAGCCGTACTCTGCCTCCCATGTGTTGAGGTTATAGGCGTGTGCCATTATGCCCCACGTAACACTGATTTTCTGAAAAATGTTTTCCTGAGACTAGAGAAATGACTTAGTGTTGAAAGTACTTGCTGCCCTTCCAGAGTGTTTTAGTTTCTTTCCCAGCACCTCTCCAGGGAGGCTTCCAACAGCTTGTAACTCTTGCTCCAGGAAATCTAGCTTCAGTGAGCACCTACACCAGTGGCGGGCATGTGTGTACACACACACACACACACACACACACACACACACACAAAATCTTAAAAATTTATATTTTGTATGTGTGTGAGAGAGAGAGGCAGGGGCAGACAGATGTAGTCAAATTGTTGGATTATAATGTGAAATTAAAGTGTTTTAAGACTTGCTCTTTCTGAAACCTTTTTCTTGTTCAAATTTTAGGACCCTTCAAAACTGTACAAGAAAGCAGGCGATGGTGCAGCCATGGAATGCCAGTCTGAGGAAAACCTCCGTCTTCATTCACAGGGGGACAAGAATCCTTTGTCCAAGAAGCTTTCTCCAGTGCATTCACAAATGGCAGATTACATTAACGCATCGCCATCTCTGGTTGGCAGCCGGGATCCTGATATAAAGGACAGAGCATTACTTAATGGAGGAACCAGTGTAACAGAAAAGTTGGCACAGCTCATTGCTACCTGTCCTCCTTCCAAGTCTTCCAAGACGAAACCGAAGAAGTTAGGAACTGGCACTACAGTGGGATTGGTTAGCAAGGACTTAATCAGGAAGCCAGGTGTCGGCTCTATAGCTGGAATAATTCATAAGGACTTGATGAAAAAGCCAGCCCTTAGCACAGCAGTTGGGTTGGTAACTAAAGACCCAGGGAAAAAGCCTGTGTTCAATGCAGCGGTAGGACTGATCAGTAAGGACTCCGTGAAAAAATTAGGACCTGGCACTACAACGGTATTCATTAATAAAGACTTAGGCAAAAAGCCAGGCACTATCACTACAGTAGGACTGCTGAGCAAAGATTCAGGAAAGAAGCTAGGAATTGGGATTGTTCCAGGTTTAGTGAATAAAGAGTCTGGCAAGAAGTTAGGACTTGGCACCGTAGTTGGACTGGTTAATAAAGAGTTGGGAAAGAAATTGAGTTCTACAGTTGGCCTAGTGGCCAAGGATGTCACGAAGAAGATTGTAGCAAGTTCGGCAATGGGACTGGTTAATAAGGACATTGGAAAGAAATTAGTGAGTTGTCCTCTTGCAGGCCTGGGCAGTAAAGATGCCTTACACCTTAAATCTGAAGCACTGCTCCCCACTCAGGAACAACTTAAAGCTTCTTGTAGTGCAAACATCAATCATCATGAAAGTCAAGAACTTCCTGAGTCTCTGAAAGACAGTGCTGCCAGCAAAGCTTTTGAGAAGAACGTTCTGCGGCACAGTAAAGAAAGCATGTTAGAAAAGTTTTCAGTCCGAAAAGAAATGACTAACTTGGAAAAGGAAATATATAATGAAGCAACATGCATTCAGCAAGACAATTTTTCTTCTAATGAACGGGGAGCCTTTGAAACCTCAAAGCATGAAAAGCAACCTCCTGTATATTGTACTTCTCCAGACTTTCAAATGGGAGGTGCCTCTGATGCATCTACAGCTAAGTCTCCCTTTGGTGTAGTAGGAGAAAGCACTCTTCCTTCCCCTTCACCTACTGTATCTATTAACCCTTTAACCAGAAGCCCCCCCGAAACTTCTTCACAGCTGGCTCCAAACCCGTTACTTTTAAATTCTACAGCAGAACAAATGGAAGACATTTCTGAATCTCTTGGAAAGAACCAGTTTACTGCTGAAAGTCCTCGCTTAAATGTTGGTCATAGGTCATTAAGTCATAGCATAGGGATTGAGTGTAAAGGAATTGATAAAGAAATCAGTGAATCAAAAAATACACATCTAGATATTCCTAGAATAAGTTCTTCCTTGGGAAAAAAGCCAAGTTTGGCTTCTGATTCTGGTATTCCTACAATTACCCCTTCAGTTGTTAACTTTACTAGTTTATTTAGTAACAAGCCTTTTTTAAAACTTGGTGCGGTAGCTGCATCAGACAAACACTGCCAAGTTGCTGAAAGCCTGAGCACTAGTTTCCAGTCCAAACCATTCAAAAAAAGAAAAGGAAGAAAACCTCGGTGGACTAAAGTGGTGGCAAGAAGCACATGCCGGTCTCCAAAAGGACTAGAATTAGAAAGAGCTGAGCTTTTTAAAAATGTTTCCTGTAGCTCACTATCAAATAGTTCTGAGCCAGCTAAGTTTATGAAAAATATCGGAGCATCATCTTTTGTAGATCATGACTTCCTTAAACGCCGATTGCCAAAGTTGAGTAAGTCTACAGCTCCATCTCTTGCTCTCTTAACTGACAGTGAAAAACCATCTCATAAATCTTTTCTTGCTCATAAACTGTCCTCCAGTATGTGTGTCACTAGTGATCTTTTGTCGGATATTTATAAGCCCAGGAGAGGAAGACCTAAAGCTAAGGAGATGCCTCAGTTAGAAGGTCCGCCTAAGAGGACTTTAAAAATACCTGCCTCTAAAGTTTTTTCTTTACAGTCGAAAGAAGAACAAGAACCCCCAATTTTACAGCCAGAAATTGAAATTCCTTCCTTCAAACAAAGTTTGTCTGTATCTCCTTTTCCAAAAAAGAGAGGCAGGCCTAAGAGGCAGATGAGATCTCCAGTGAAGATGAAGCCACCGGTCCTGTCAGTGGCTCCGTTTGTTGCCACTGAAAGCCCGAGTAAGATAGAGTCTGAAGGTGAGAACCAGAGAAGTAGCAGTGATTTCTTTGAGAGTGAGGACCAGCTTCAGGATACAGATGACTTAGAGGACAGTCACAGGCAAAGTGTCTGCAGTATGAGTGATCTTGAGATGGAACCAGAAAAAAAAATGAGCAAACGAAACAATGGACAATTAATGAAAACAATTATCCGCAAAATAAATAAAATGAAGACTTTAAAGAGAAAAAAACTGTTGAATCAGATTCTTTCAAGTTCTGTAGAATCAAGTAATAAAGGAAAAGTACAGTCCAAACTTCATAATACAGTATCAAGTCTTGCTGCCACATTTGGCTCTAAATTGGGCCAACAAATAAATGTCAGTAAGAAAGGAACCATTTATATAGGGAAGAGAAGGGGTCGCAAACCAAAAACTGTTTTAAATGGCCTTCTTTCTGGCAGCCCTGCCAGCCTTGCTGTGCTTGAACAAACAGCTCAGCAGGCAGCTGGGTCAGCATTAGGACAGATCCTTCCCCCTTTACTGCCTTCACCTGCTAGGAGCTCTGAGATCCTTCCATCACCCATTTGCTCTCAGTCTTCTGGGACAAGCGGAGGTCAGAGCCCTGTTAGTAGTGACGCAGGCTTTGTGGAACCTAGTTCAGTGCCATATTTGCATATGCACTCCAGGCAGGGCAGTATGATTCAGACTCTTGCAATGAAGAAAGCTTCCAAGGGGAGGAGGAGGTTATCTCCTCCTACTTTGTTGCCAAATTCTCCTTCTCATTTGAGTGAACTCACATCCTTGAAAGAAGCTACTCCTTCCCCAGTTAGTGAGTCTCACAGTGACGAGACCATCCCCAGTGATAGTGGCATTGGGACAGATAATAACAGCACATCAGACAGGGCAGAGAAGTTTTGTGGACAGAAAAAGAGGAGACATTCTTTTGAACACATTTCTCTGATTCCTCCTGAACCCTCTACTGTCCTAAACAGTCTTAAAGAAAAACATAAACACAAGTGTAAGCGCAGGAGTCATGATTACCTCAGCTATGACAAGATGAAAAGACAGAAGCGGAAACGGAAAAAGAAATATCCCCAGCTTCGAAGTAGGCAGGATCCAGACTTCATCGCAGAGCTAGAGGAGCTGATAAGTCGTCTAAGTGAGATTCGGATCACCCACCGAAGTCATCATTTTATTCCCCGAGACCTCCTGCCAACTATTTTTCGAATCAATTTTAATAGTTTCTATACACATCCTTCTTTTCCTTTAGATCCTTTGCACTACATTCGGAAGCCTGATTTAAAAAAGAAAAGAGGGAGGCCCCCTAAGATGAGGGAGGCAATGGCGGAAATGCCTTTTATGCACAGCCTTAGTTTTCCTCTATCTAGTACTGGGTTTTACCCTTCCTATGGCATGCCTTATTCTCCCTCGCCCCTCACAGCTGCTCCGATAGGGTTAGGTTACTATGGAAGGTATCCCCCCACTCTTTACCCACCACCTCCATCTCCTTCATTCACCACTCCACTGCCACCCCCTTCCTATATGCATGCTGGTCATTTATTGCTCAATCCTACCAAATACCATAAGAAAAAGCATAAGCTCCTTAGACAGGAGGCTTTTCTTACAACCAGCAGGACTCCTCTCCTTTCCATGAGCACCTACCCCAGCGTTCCTCCTGAGATGGCTTATGGTTGGATGGTGGAGCACAAACACAGACACCGTCACAAACACAGAGAACACCGTTCTGAACAACCCCAGGTTTCCATGGACACTGGCTCTTCCAGATCTGTCTTGGAATCCTTGAAACGGTACCGATTTGGAAAGGATACTGTTGGAGATCGATATAAGCATAAGGAAAAGCATAGGTGTCACATGTCCTGCCCTCATCTCTCTCCCTCAAAGAGCTTAATAAACAGAGAAGAACAGTGGGTTTCTCGAGAGCCTTCAGAATCAAGTTCTTTAGCCTTGGGATTGCAAACGCCTTTACAGATTGACTGCTCGGAAAGTTCCCCAAGTTTGTCCCTTGGAGGATTCACGCCCAATTCGGAGCCAGCCAGCAGTGATGAACATATGAACCTTTTTACAAGTGCAATAGGCAGCTGCAGAGTTTCAAACCCTAACTCCAGTTGCCGGAAGAAATTACCTGACAGCCCTGGACTCTTTCCTGTACAAGATACTGCACTAAATCGGCCTCACAGAAAGGAACCCTTGCCTTCCAACGAAAGGACAGTACAGACATTGGCAGGTAAGAGGGTTATTTTGTTGTCTGTTTGTGTCACAGTAATAAATTATTTTCCCACTGGTTTCTGGATTCATGTACTTGAGCTTTCTATTAAATTTATGCATTATTTTTGTTTTTATAAGTATATTTTGAAATCTCCCAAGTTTTTATTTTACGTAGATGTAAGAAGGAAGAAATATCTTTGTACTAAGTCTTGAGAAGCACCATTAAAAAACAAAAAGAACTTTGGGAGCCAGGAAAAATACTCCAACTCTTTCACAAAAGCTTGTGCTTCATTCCTTAATGGAGAAATGGCTCAGATACTTGTGAGCAGTAGGTACCACCTACTCTATGCTAGTTGAGTTATTACAAATGTTTCTGTGTTACACAAAATTCCCATGTCTCAATAAAAACTTAACTATTGAAAACTTTCAGGAGTATGGTTTGACTGAATGTTCAGAGAGGTTCTATGTTCCAGATTATTTTTAAGTGTCTTCATCAAAGTTATTTCAGTTAGATATAAAAAGACAACCTAAATCATTCATTTGGAGCTCCTAGAAAAATGCTTTTTGAGACTAGAAAAGGTGGAAATAAAACTGGAATCATTGCTTATGCAAGTAAGGAATGTAACTTAGCAATTACTATAATCTTTAAAAGGTTTGTAAGTTAACTATAAAGTCTGGTTCTGTGAGTAAATATTATCTGTGTATTTGTGTCTGACTTTTCTAGAAATAACTTGGGCAAGAACATTAGAGCTGAGTGACACTGTAGTGCTCACCATAGTGAGCAACGAGTCATTCATTTCTATCCTTATCCCTTTAAAAGGGTAAAAATTTGTATATTAGAGAGAAAAAACCCTCAGAGACAAGTAGGGGTTTTTTTTTCTAATTTTTTTTTTTTTTAAATTCATGGACGTTAAAAAAAATCAAAATCTGTCTTAGTGGAAATGATAGGTTTACTTCTTTAAAATGTAGACGAAAACAGGGACTGGAGAGGTGACTCAGTGCTGGAGACCAATAGCTGCTCTTTCCAGAGGGTCCAGGTTTGATGGACAGCTCTTGCACAGCAGCTCAGGTTGTAGCTCCAGTTCCGTGGGATCTGACATCCTCTTCGCTTCTCATAGGCACCAGGCAAGCAAGTGGTGCACAGACCTACGTGCAGGCAAAACACTCAAACACATAAAAATAAGATTGCGTTTTTCTTCTGTTTTGAGGCAAGTTTTCTCCATGTAGCCAGCCCTGGCTGTCTTAGAACTGTGTAGACCAGGCTGGCCTTAAACTCAAAGAGTATATATTTTCCTCTGCCTGGAAAGTGCTGGCATCAAAGGCGTGTATACCATCACCACACCCTGGTTAACATATTTCTTTGTTTATCTATCTTTATATTTGAGGCAGGATCTCACTATGTAGCTCTGGCTGTCCTGGAACTCACAGAGAACCCACCTTCCTCTGGTGAGTGCTAGGATTAAAGATGTGTACCATCACACCTGGCTTCCTTTTATTTCTTTAAACCCCCCCCCCCAGGAATATTTTTGTTTCTTTGTTTTTAGTTTCTTGTTAGCTTACTTTATTGTACGTTTACACCTCATCCAGTATTTCTGTTTTAACATGGAGGAAAATACTTCTATACCTTGTTTTATTTGACAGAATTTTTTTTTTAACAATTATTTTATCAATGCTAGTTTTGTGTTTTTTGGTTTTTTGTGTTTTTTTTTTTTCTAGAGGCAAGGTTTCTCTGTGTAGCCCTGGCTGTCACAGAACTTTCTGTGTAGCCTAGGCTGGCCTCAAATTCACAGAGATCCACCTGCCTCTGCCTCCCAAGTGCTAGGATTAAAGGCCTGCGCCACCACTGCCTGGCCACCATTGCTAGTTTTGGGATATCAAGTATTTGCAAGGTGTTGTGCTCTGGGAGCCCTTGTTTATAATCGGGATTGCAATACATGTTTTATTATTCTGTGGAAGAGAGGGATAATAACAAAAATTGTGTTAAGTTTCCTTATTGTGAAGTTGGGTGTGGTGGTGCATGTCTGTAATCCTAGTACTTGGGAAACAGAAGCAGGAAGATTACTTCAAGATGAAGGCTAGCCTGATCTATGTAGCAAAGTCTAAGCCAGGCAGGGCTTTATGGTATGAGCCTATCTCCAAAGTAGAAGGATGTTGTATGAATCCTAATTGGTCTTATAAGAAAAACCTGGAGTCATATATTGGGGGTAAATGTTGAAAGATCAGAGAAGCAGAGAAACAAGCCGCTAGATAAACTTCTCACCACTCCTGACTCCTCAGGCCGAAAGGGGAAGACCCTGTCTCCATGAATCCTCAGACAGAATGTCCCTTAGTCCTCAGCCGAAAGACTGAGCTCCTGTCTCCTCCCGCCTTTATGCCTTTCTCCTCCCAGCCGTATCACTTCCTGTCTCCACCTCCTAGTGCTGGGATTAAAGGTGTGTGATCCCAGGTGCTGGAGTTAAAGGTGTGAGCCATTACCACCTGGCTCTGTTTCTCTTTTAGACTGGATTAATCTCGTGCAGTCTAGGGTGGCCTTGAACTCACAGAGATCCCAATGGATCTCTGCCTCCCGAGTACTAGGATTAAAGGTGAATGCCACCACTGCCTAGCCTCTATGTTTAATCCAGTGACTGGCTCTGTCTTCTGATCTTCAGGCAAATTTTATTTGTTAAAGAGTACAACAAAATATCACCACACAAGAAAAGAGAAAGTTTCATTTTTTGTGATGTGTAAAAGAGGGACTATAGGATTCTATAAAATGAGGGGTCTAATTTTCTCAGAATAACTTTCTGAGAAAAAGACCTAAAATAAAATGGGACATTCAGCATGAGCAACAGTTACATAAAGAAACAGAATCCTGTACATTCATTTATTCATTAATTTTTTTCATTCATTTCTTGAATTCCTAAACATCAGCACTGTTCTAGTTATTGACCTGTAATAGTGAACAAAGATCTGATTTCTGACTGCTTCTTTCTCAGTGCAGTGAAAGGAGTCAGATTGTAAGGAGTGAGCAAATTCATAAGGCCATAATCGAGAGAAGTGGACTGTGCTGTTGGTGTTACAGAACAGCTAGAGGGAGAGTGAGCGATGGGGGAGTGGTCTACCGCACCGTTAACAGCCGAAGGATAAAAACGGCTGGGGTGAGAAAACTGGGGTGGAAAGCCGATTTTGAACATCCTGAACTGGAAAGGAACTCAAACAAAACTAAGGAAATTTCTTGCTAGAAGAAGAGACTAGAATCCACAATAGAAGAAGAGAGACTTCTGAGAGATTTGGGGGTGGGGGGGAAAGAAGTAACAACAGCATCGAAACCATATGTTACGAAGTTGAGAGGCTGTAGCTCAGTGGTAGAATACTTGCCTCATGCGTGTAAAACTATAGGCTCTTTGACCCCCCCCCCCAGTCAAGAATTTAAAGCAGAAGGATGATCAGTTCTTGCAGTTACAAGGACAGCAGTGTGAAAATGGTGGATTAACAAAGGACATCGATCTGTCTGTTTCCAGACCCTCCCAGCAGAAAGTAGAGAGGAAGATTTACTCTTCCAGAGGAGAAAAAAAGGAAACAACATTTCCAGATACCTCTTTGGGGCATTTAGTTGAATGGTAATGAGATTAAGTGAAATTAGGTGTTACTCAAAGATGAATAGAGATAGAAAAGATTTAAGGAAGCTACAGAGAGGGCTCAGTGGTCAGCAGCTCTGGCAGCTCTTGCAGAGGACCCAGGGTTAGATCCCGGCACCCACGTGTTAGCACCCAACTGTCTGTACCTCCAGTTCTGGAAGAGCTTGTGATGTTCTTTCTGACTTCTTTGGGCGCCATACATGTATGTGGTATAGATACATACATGTGGGCAAACACTCATACACATAAAATAAAAACAAATTATATTTTTTTAAAAAACTAAAGGAAGACAGCTTTACCCTTCTTGCTACCTTATGAGCCATGGGTTTCTATCTCAGAAGAGAAGTGAAGCTAGATGTAGTGGCACATACCTGCAGTCCTGGGTTTAGGACCAGCCTGGCATATATACATGGAGTGGGACGGATGGCAGAGTTACAACTCTGTTGCCTCCTGCAGCAGCCTGAGTAGTGATTTTTATGAAAACTTTTTAAGGCCTGTTTTGTTTCTTAATGTTTCTAAAAATTGTTTCTGCTCCCCCCCACACACACACATAAATGAAATTTATATAGGTGGGTGGCTGTAGAGGTATCTTGGATGGGGGTCCAATCTGATATGGTAAAACCTTATATAAGTCATAAGGATTTCACAAAGTGGTTAAGACATGTCTTTTATTGTACATGGAGTTTCTTGTGAGATTTCTAGAAAACTGCAGGCTTGTAAGCTGAGGAAAGAGGAAGGCTGTATGCTTAGGCCTTACACCTAATTCATTACTGTTTTGACACTTACTTGAAATATCTATCTATAAAAGGAACATGGTCTCCATTACAAATACTGTTAAGTGAGGGGCTTCTTTCCCTTCCCCTGCCCCCTTAATTATCTGTCTTCCTACCCTGTCCCAAAATATGTGTGTGTGTCTGTGTGTGTGTGTGTGTGTGTGTGTGTGTGTGTGTGTGTGTGTGTGAGAGAGAGAGAGAGAGAGAGAGAGAGAGAGAGAGAGAGAGAGAGAGAGAGAGACCCTAAAGATAAAAATTGTACATTCTGCGTATTCGAAAGACATAGGACCCGAAGAGATGGCTCAGTGGTTGAGAGTACTTGTTCTTACAGAGAACTTCAGTTCTATCCTTAGTACCACATAGTGGCTCACAGACATCTGTAACTCCTGTTCCAGGGGCTCCAATGACCCCTTCTGACCTCCTTGGGCACCAGGCATACATGTGGTATACAGATACCCATGCAAGCAAGACACTCATAAAATAAAATAAATAAACCTGGGGACAGGGAAACACAGCTTCATCACTAGGGAGGCAGAGGCAGAAGACTTTGAGGTCATGCGGGGCTACACAGGAAATAGCAAGGCTGCATAACAAGTCTTGTCTCAAAGACAGGCTTGGGGGGCGGTGTCAACTTTAGGGGAAGGGACTAGAGAGTAGCTCAATCAGTAATAGATCCCCTTGTAAAAGGGTGTGTGTGGTAGCATGTGCCTGTAACCACAGCTAAGGATTGGAGGCTGCCAAGGCCAGGGTCTCAAGACCTGAGTTCAATTCTTGGACCCCACATGGTAGAAGGAGAGAACTGAAGGTGTCCTGTGAACTCCACATACATATGCTGTGGCAGGAAATAAAAAGGGGTTACTGTGTATGGAGGTCTGAGGACAATTTGTGAAAGTAAGTTCTTTCCTTCTACCCTGTGGGGTCCAGGGACTGAACTCTTAACATACTTGGCAGTAAGCACCATTACCTGTTAGGCCATCTCACCAGCCTTGTAGGTTTCTGAAGTTTATTGTCCAGATTGCCAAGTACTAGTCATTTATGGTGGCACGAGCCTATAATCCAAGCACCCAGAAGGCCAAGACAGAAGGACCTACAGTTTAAGGTCAGCCTGGGCTGTCTAATAGCACTCCCCTGATTGAGAAACAATATAGAAAAGATGATCATAGCCTGGGAAGAAGGACTGAAGTATACATGTGGCTTTTACACTTACATTGTCAATCTAAGAGCAGTTTGTGGAGTAGCTGGTGTTGAGTTTCTGGAGGCTGAAGAATAAATAGAAAATAAAAATATATATAAATAAGAAAAGTTTTATGCCAATTAGCCTGGTGGCATGCACCTTTAATCCTTGCACTTTGAAGGCATAGGCAGGCAGATCTCTCTGAGTTTGAGGCCAGCCTGGTCTACACAACCAGCTCTAGGTCAGCCAGGGTTACATAGTGAGTGAGACTCTGTCTAAAAAAAAAAAAAAAAATTTAAATTGTGCTTTCTTGCTATTTTATAGCAATTCTGATTACTTTATGTGCTGTGTCTTTGTGGTTGCTTTTGTGATGGTCTTAATTCTTGAGGTATAAAGGCTTTAAAAACAAACTTATTTTAGATTGATCTCCAATTAAAATGTCTCACCCCAGACTTGTGCGCACACACACACAGTGTTAAAGAAATTGTTGATTACCTTTGGGAAATTATAATTCTGAAAGTTTTCAGTGACAAGACCTGGAACAATCAAGTGACTAAATAATGCTAATATTGGGTTATAACCTTAAAATAAATATCCAGGAGTTGTGTTGATAGAACTAAGTGATTGACTAAATACTTGGAAAAGGACACACGTTCCGTGGATTAGAAGTGATACATGTAGATCTCCCCTTTCAAGAGGACTTCCTTTTATTTTATTTACTGTTATTACCTTATGTGGATTTGGTGTCTGTGAGCCACATGTAGTTAGTTCCCTGTTCGGCCTGGGTCTTCTGGAACTAGGATTACAAATAGTCATTAACTGCCTGTGGGAGCTGGAAAATGAACCTGGAGCCTCTGCAAAAGCAGCAGGTGCATTTAAATGCTGAGCCATCTCTCTAGCCCTGGAACAACTTCTTGAATATTCACATATACTGACTTACTTTCAAATAGACTAGGAAGATGGACACACAGTAACAAAGAGTAAGGTTAACTCAACCTGTGACGAAACAGAGTGATTGTACATCCCCTGACATTCAGCAAGTAGGGAATTTCATCCCTGTGTATATTTGCCAAAACCCATAATCCCTCTGTAATCAGAGAACAGCAGAGAGGAACGTGATGTTCAAGCAGTGTTACAGAAAGGTATTAAGGATCTTAAAAAACAAGGAAAGGTTAAGAAGTCGTCAACAGATCATAGGGAACTAGAAGGGACATGAAAACTGAATACAATGTGATGTCTAAGATCAGACCTCGGAGTAGGAAGGTACATACTTCACATTTGCTGAACCTCGAATAGTTTGCAGTTGCATCAATAGATTATGCCAGTGTTAATTTCTTAGTTTTGAAAAAATGTGTGTTGGCTACGTAAGATGTTAACATTAGAGGAATTTGGCCAAAGGATATATTAAAAATTATTCAAACATAAGATTTGGTTTTTTTAAAGCAGACTAAATTGTTAAGCAAAATGTATCTCTGATAACTGATAAAGAGGGAAAAATCAAGGTTGTTTGCTGTTTATATTGATTGAATTTATTATGGGTTAATTATCATAAAACTGACATTTAATGAGTTATATTTTTGCAAATTTCAGGAAAGATAAGTAAAATCAAATTAGGGCTGCAGACACATGGGTTCAAGGCATGTTGTGAGGAGTCAAATCATGAGAACAGGGCTGGAGAAAGGACTCGGAGATTAAGAACACTGGCTGCTCTTCCACAGGACCCAGGTTCAATTCCCAGCATCCATATGGCAGCTTACTCCAGTTCCAGAGTCTGATGCCCTCTTATGGACTCTGTGGGCATCAGGCACACAAAAAGACTGGCAAAACACCTATACATATAAAATAAAAACCAAAAAACTAACACAGCTCTGGGTGTGGTGACACACACTTTAAATCCCAGAACTCAGAGGCAGGCAGATCTCTTGAGTTTGAGGCCAGCCTGGCCTACATAGTTCCAGAACAGCCAGGACTACACAGAGAAACCTTTCTCGAAAAACAAAGTAAACAGCCCATGAGAATGAAAATGGCTTATTTCTTGACTGAAATCATCAAAAGACTAATGATCTAGGGCTGGGCAAATGGCTCTGTGGGCATGGTGCCTGCTTTGCAGACAGGAGTGTCCAAGTCCAGACCAAGAACAGCCATATCAAAACAAAAGCCAGTGTGGGATTTACAACCTCAGTGCCCTAGCCAAAGAAGCAAGCACCAGGTTCAGTTGGAAACCTTGTCTCAAAAATAAGTTGGGGGCGGGGGGGACAGTGGCCCAGGCCTTTAACCTCAGCACTGCGAAAGCAGAGGCAGGTCATCTCTGATTTTGAGGCCAGCCTGGTCTATGGAGTAAGTTCCAGGACAGGACAGCCAGGGCTACACAGAGAAATCCTGTCTCAAAAAAAAAGAACAAAAGGAAGAAAAAATACCTTTGTGTGGCTGAAGAGATGGCTCAGTGTTTAAGAGCACTGGCTGTTCTTCCAGAGTTAAGTTTCCAGCACCTACATGGTGGGTTGAAATCATCTATAAGTGTAGTCCCATGGGATCTGATCCCCTCTTCCTGGTGTGCAAATGTACATGCAGACAAAACACCCCTAGACATAAAGTACATAAATAGGTGAAGAAGCAATTGGAGGATGACATCCTGTTAACACTGGCTGTCATATCTGCACAGGCCACACACAGACATATACAGGCACCCAGTCTTCTAATTTACATGTTCTGTACTAACCTTGAAAGTCCTAATAGTCTTAACATTATATACTTAATTACTAAGACTATTTATTCCTGGTTTCATCTAACCCTGATAACTGATTCTATTATTTGATCTATATTAGGTAGACAT
This sequence comes from Peromyscus maniculatus bairdii, assembly GCF_049852395.1. Taxonomy (NCBI): domain Eukaryota; kingdom Metazoa; phylum Chordata; class Mammalia; order Rodentia; family Cricetidae; genus Peromyscus; species Peromyscus maniculatus. Next base: position 69,400,884 of record NC_134857.1, read on the forward strand.
GAAATATGTCTGGTGAGAACAGGTATCTGACATGGAATGTCCAAACATTCCTTTCTTGATTTTTCAGCATTTTTAAAAATGTACTTATTACCTGGGTAAGGTTTTGTTTGTTTGTTTGTTTGATTGGTTGGCTGTTTTTTGTTTTAAGATGGTCTCATGTAGTTGTCCAGGCTGATCTTCAAATTGGCTGTGTACCGAAGGATGACTTGACCACCTCCCTCAGTCTTATAGGAGTGCATGGGTACTCAGTGCCAGGTTTGCGGTATGCTAGGCAAATACTCTACCAATTAGAATATATCCATACCATATTAACTCAAAGTTTTGTGAGTGTTTCTTTTAATATTTATTTTTGATTATGTGTTTGTACATCTTTGTGTAAGTATGTGCGTGTGAGTATCTGAGGCCAGAGGCATCCAATCTCCTGGAATAGGAGTTAGAGGGTAATTGTGAGTCACCTAACGTGAGTACTGGAAAATGAATAGAGGTCCTTTGAAAGAACACTAAGTGCTCTTAGCCATCCCGCTATACCCCAACTTAGTTTGTTTTTTTAATAGTTTTTATGTATGTGTATAGGTGTTTTGCCTGCATGTATGTCTGCACCACGTGCATGCAGTGCCGGTAGAGGCCGGTAGAGGGTGTCAGATCCACTGAGACCAAGTTACAGATGGTTGTGAACTACTATGTAAGTGTAGGGGAATCGAACCTGGACCCTCTGGAGGGTGCTCTTAATCCCTGAACTATCTCTTCAAACCTAAATTAGGGTTGGTTGATTTGTTTGCTTGTGTGTGTGTGTTTTGGGGACAGGTCCTCTCTGCTGGGCCTTGATTGTCCTGGAACTCACTATTTAGATCAGGCTGGCCTCCAACTCAAAGAGATCTACCTGCTTCTGCCTTGAGTGCTGGGATAAAGGTGTGTACCAGCCTGACCAGCGGGTTTGGTTGTTTGGTTGTTTGGTTTGGATTGTTTCTTTTTAAGGACAGATCTTACAGCCTAGCTTCAAACTCAGGGTCTTCTTGCCTCAGCCTCTTAATTGCTGGGATTATAGGAGTCTGCCACAGTAGGTATATGCCATCAAATTGATCTTGTTTTTAGTGTATTTAACTCATAACTAGCTGTACATGGCAGAACAGTCTGATTTCAAAAATGGACAAAACAATAGCGAAGAGTGGCCAGTGGGACAGTATTGTGATTGATTATATGTAATTACATATTATGTGTTTCAGGTATTCCGCTGTTTTGTCCCTCGTGATTAAATGACTATGTATTTTCATTTCAGAATAGTATTCACTCTGGAAGCCACCCCCCCCCCCCCCAACCAGAAAGGGTTTCTCTCTGTGTAACAGCCCTGGCTGTCCTGGAACTGACTCTGTAGACCAGGGTGGCCTGGTTTTTGTTGTTGTTGTTTTGAAAAACATACTTACTGAGTTTTTTTTTTTTTTTTTTCATTTTTACCTGAAAGGATAAGCATCGATTGATGAAAATATCATGATTTTGACACTTTCTCTAGAGTATTATCAAAGATGCATCCATAAGTAAAGTATAAATATATAGGTGTGTGTGTGTGTGTGTGTGTGTGTATAAAGTTAAAATAGATTGTGGCACCCCTTTAATCCCAGCACTCAAGAGGCAGAGGCAGGTGGATCTCTGTGAGTTGTAGTCCAGCCTGGTCTACAGAGTGAGTTCCAGGACAGCCTGGGCTACACAGAGAAACTCTGTCTCAAGACACGAGAGAGAGAGAGAGAGAGAGAGAGAGAGAGAGAGAGAGAGAGAGAGAGAGAGAGAGAGAGAGAGAGAGAGAGACTGGACTGGACTAGACTAGACTAGACTAGACTAGACTATGATGGTTCTGGGAAGTTTCCAGGAGAATTCCTTAATTAGAGAGAGAAAAAATACTTTGGGGGTTTTTGTTTGTTTTTAGCTTAAACATCATGAGCACAGACTCTGAACCCTTTCCTCCTATATTGCACTTAACGGGTGTGGCGAATGAAATGTTTTGCTTTCTGGAAGTTTATTTCTTTGTCAGGAACACCTGTTTTTATTAAAGACCCAGCTTTTATCCCACCTTTGAACTTGTTGACAAGAAACTTGTAGCACCGTTTTGTTCAAGAGATTCAGGAATAGATTCAGAACTTAAATCCAGGACCAAAAGTACTCCATCAAAGTCTTCAAATACTGAGGCTGGAGAAATAGGTCATCAGTGGAAATGCCAGAACCCACATAAATTTGTGGTGGACATAGCAGCCTGCCTATAACTCCAGCCTTAGCAGGTAGAAACGGGGTTCTCCAGAGCCAGCTGGCAGCAAAACTATCAGTATCAGCAAGCTCCGGGTTTGATTGAGGGACACTGCTTCAGTTACTAAGGTGGATGAGCAATTGAGGAGGCTGCCAACCTGAGCCTCAGTCAGACCACCACATGTACTCACGTGCCCACACAAACATGTGCCTCCATACATGAAAATCAGGCATGCACACATGCACACCACAAACAGAAAACTAAAACTTTGTGCCATGCTTTAATTTTGTTAGGAAGAACTGATTTATTATAAAACTACTTTGAAATACTATTTTGAAATAAGTTTATTTCTTTGAACTCACTGTAAGCCTCATTTTAAGTCTAGCACAAGTTAGTCTGTACTTCCATGGTTAGTCCAAAGATATATATAGCATTGGAAACATCAGACATTTTGCTCATTTAAATAATTTCCTAATTAGTATAGTGTTTATTGTTGAATTCCAAACAATGTACATGAAACCTATAGTATATAAATTTGTAAAAAGCCTTTAATATGAATTTAGATTGAAGAAACAAACTTTATATGACCAGATTACTGGTTTTATTGGTTTCTTTTTTGTTTGTTTATTTTGAGATGTCTCACTATATAGTTCTGGCTGGTCTGGAATTCAGACTAACCTGCTTCTACCTCCCAAGTGCTGAAATCAAAGGCATATGTCATCACGCCCAGTCAGTGTGGATTTTTTTTCTAATTCATATTTAGCACCCTGAAAATTCCTTTTTTGTGGGGGGTGTTTAAGACAGAATTCTCTGTGTAACAGCCCTAGCTGTCCTGGAACTAGCTCTGTAGGCCAGGCTGGAGAAAATTCATCATTTGGTTTGGAAGAGTTAAGGCCACAGTGAAGTAGTTAGGTTGAATCTTTATTTTCAAAGATAGATGTGAATGTTAGGTTTTTGCATACTTTTTTTTTTGTGTGTGTGTGTGGGGGGTGTTTATTTGTTTTGGTGTGGTTTGGTTTTACGAGACAGGGTTTCTCTTTGTAGCCTTGGCTGTCCAGGTTCTTGCTCTGTCTGCCTGCCTCTGCCTCCAGAGAGTGCATGGGTTAAAGGCATGTACTACCACTGCCCAGCAGGGGACTCTCACTATAGATCCCTGCTGGTCTAGAGCTCCTCTGTAGACCACCAGGCTGGCCTCAAGTCACAGAGATCCACCTATTCCTAACTCAACACATGCTGGGATTAAAATTGTGTGCTCTCATACTCAGGTTTTTTCTTTTTTTAATTTGTTTTAATTTTTTAATTCAAGTAAGTATGAGAATGTGTGTCCCTGTGTGTGCCCACATACTTATGCACATGTGTTTGCTTCTGTAAGGGAGTGTGCATGTCCTAGTATGTATATGAAGATCAGTTAGCAACTTTTGAGAGTCAGTTCTCTTTATGCCCTGGCTTCCAGGGATCCAACTCAGGCTGTCAGGCTTGCTCAGCACGTGTTTTTCCTCAGTCACCTCCCTGGGTTCTGTGTGTGTGTTCCTTGTGACTCTTCCGCCTTTCTACATACACAGACGCTCGCTATCAGAGGCAGTTCTCTCTGTTGATTCGGATGACTTGGCCATTTGACTCTTTGCTTACTCTCAGGCATCTGTGAAAATAGTATTCACTTTTTATAGTAGATTAAATCAAGTTTTTGGTTTTTTTTTTTTTTAAACAACAAACGAACTTCATGACAGCTTCTTGGTCTTCGTTTATTTCTATGGATACTATAAGACTAGATGATTATCCTTAGTCCATTTATGTTTTTCCCTTTTCTGACATTCTCCCCCCCCTTTTTTTTTTTTTGCTATGTACATACAGTTTATACTATTTTTCCCTTATTTTTTAAAAAGATTTATTTATTATGCATAGTGTTCTGTCTGCATGTACACCTGCAGGCCAGAAGAGGGCATCAGATCTCATTACAGATGGTTATGAGTCACCATGTGGTTGCTGGGAATTGAACTCAGGACCTTTGGAAGAGCAAGCAGTGCTCTTAACCTCTGAGCCATCTCTCCAGCCCCCATTTTCCCCTTATTGCCTACATGGATACAAATATTTTCTCAAAGCCTTGTCTTACAAGTTTATCAGATAAGAGACCAATGAAACTCAAAAATACTATAATGCAAATGACTTGTGAGGCTTCTTCACATATCCAAGTTTATTTTTAGTTCTTATATCCCTCTGTATATCAGCCTAGTTTGTGACACCTGTGGTTCTTCCTCAGTACCACTCAGTCACCTTCTGTACACAGATGTCTTTATTACCAGTAGCATGGAGAATTAACTCCTAAGACTCACCATACCTTAATGTTAAAATCCAGTTTTTATTTAAGCATATCGTCTCTGCTTTATGTGCAATTACTGCTTTACTTATGTGTATGTAGTCTCTAAATGTGTCTCGTCTGTGGTCTGAGTGACCCCAGCAGTGTTTCTAATTGAAAAATTCTATGAACTGATGCATTTCCATCTATATTCCTTGTTTATTTCATTATATCTTTGTTCTAAAAAGAAATGATGGAAACTTACTGATTTCTCTCTCTCTCTCTCTCTCTCTCTCTCTCTCTCTCTCTCTCTCTCTCGTGTGTACACACTTTTTTTTTGGAGGCATAATCAGATTTTCTGGAACTAAAATCCATATAAACACCTTGCTCAATGAGGAATGGAGTCTTTGCTGGCAAATCTTACCACCCCCCCCCCCCCCATGAGTGAAACTGGGTAACTCCGCTTAGAAAATGACTATGAATTAGAGGAACACAAAAATAAATAGGGGAAGCAGAAAACTGCTTTGTCCTTGTTAACGAACTAACTAGAAAGCTGGATACCTGGTTCCAGTTAGTTTCTTGGTACATCTGATAGTATTGCTGTGGTTTAGATCATCACCCCATTCCTAGAGAAGCTAAGGTAGAGGCGGTACATTAAGGTTCATTCCAGATATACATCTTAATTGTATTCACTTTACATTTAAGGTAAATGATTAATAGCTATATGTTAGTTTCAGCTCCCTAATTGGGCATAAGTATCTGTTCTACTTAAATTTTTGTTTTAAAATAGAATGTCCATTTAAATGTGTCAGTTACTTATGTATTTAATATCAAAAATATTTTTCACAATAATGTTGAATTTGTAGCTCAGTGAAGCACAAGATCCTGGTTTCAATCATTGATATTCTCTCCCCAAGAAAAAGATAACATGACCAGTGTTAGGAACCTCTTCATATGTAGTAATCACTAACATTTATAAGCCACATTGAATTTTATAAGGTGACATTACAAATTTTACTATCCCATTTTGGGACTTAACACTGTCCAATGATTTAGAGTGCTTTAATTTAAAGTCAGAATTAAGAGTGTTTATTTGCCTTGATCCTGATCCTTAATTTGCTAAAGACTGAAGAATCAAACCCTGGTTGCTTTTTTTCCATAATCCATATACTTAATACCACACTGCACTCCACTCTGCATTTCATATTGTCTTATGTTTGCAAATACAGATATGTTGGGGTCTCTGCTGGAATAGACATGTTAGTTCTCTCTGGACATTCTCTTATTCTTCTCTAGTCACCCAGCTGTATAATGGAACTTAACAAAGCAGTACGTTTATATATTTCCTCTGACTTATAGGCCAATTTTAACATACTTTACACATATTGAACAGGTTGCTTCTTCTTGCTCAAAAGTTGTGTTGATTTCCAGTCTTAAATCTGTTTACTTTACATCATTGAGCAGTGTGTTTTCTGGTATTCTCATCCTCTTACTGTTTCTGTCAGCACTGTTTTTGAACATATCTCAAGGATACAACTTTATTCTCTAAATATGCAATATTGTTAAGAACAGCTCTACTCTATATGAACAGGGGATTCAAACACACTTTTAAAAATGAAAAGTGAAAGCCTTCCTGAATTTTTATTCCAGTCTTCTATTTAATTCTAAGAATAGGCTGCTGGCCTCCATTACTTTCAGAAAATGATAAATGGCTCAGAAGCTAAGTGAGCTAAGCCATCTCTCTCTCAATTGTTTCAGTTTCTCAGGAATTGCTGTACAGTGCTGCCAATAACGATCTCCGGGGATCTGACCCCCATTCCACCTCCCACTGCCTCCTCAGCAGCTCCAGATGCCACCAAAAGAAGGAGCTTTGAAGAAAGTGCCTGTACCCTCTTTTACCCTGAGGTGGGTGAGGCCAGGCAGGGTGATTCTCAGGATATCCTGATGATCAAAGGTATAGTTGAAGCCTTCATGAAGACTTTCTTGAAGATGATCAAGAAATTTGGGAAAAGTTACCAAATAGCCTAGAAACTGAAGCTGGAGCTCATGAACAAACAGCACAGATGTCATCTGAAATATAGTACATGATGACATGAATAGCGTTAGCTAAGCCTGGAGAGCAGACCTGGTACTGTAGATGTAACCAACCATCTTATTAAATAAGAAACACAGAACCAATGTAAAAGAGAAAGCCAAGAGATCAGAGCTCAGAGCAAAAATCTTACCCTTCCTGCCGTGCTCCTACCTCCCCAAAAGAGAGCTACATCCTATGTGTATGTCTTTACATAGTCTTTCTGTTCTGCCTTCTCATTGGTTGTAAACCCAAACACATGACTGCCTCGTCACTGCCTGTGAGTACAGCCCTCCAGGTCTTAAAGGCATATGTCGCGTGCGCCACCACCGCCACGCTCTTTCTATGGCTCTAATAGCTCTGACCCCCGGGCAACTTTATTTATTAACATACAATTAAAATCATATTTCAGTACAAATAAAATACCACCACATGGTACTCTTCTTTGTATCTCTTTTCTCCCACCTCCACAGTCTAGCCAGATACCAAGCATGTAAAATATACCCATTAGATGTCAGTTTGTGGCTGAGAGAGAAAACTATTAAAAGTGCTCTTAAACTCCCTTTGTTCCCTGGCACTTAATCTCCATTGTTTGCCCATTCAACAGGAATGGTGACAGAGCTCAATGATGTCTCAAGCTTCTTGGCCACTGTTGTCTTCTGTCTTGGCTACGTATCTGGGTAGGAAGACTATATCTGTCTTGTATATGAAGTTTTCTATATTAATACTTACTCTTCATTGATGCCTTCCTTGGCTTTTTACTTCCTAGATGTTTTAACATTCCATTTAGCTCTGTAGTAGAATATCTGAGCCACACACCATGGGGATTTACTGTACAGTTAGTTTTCAAAAATCCCTTTTTATATCTCTTTGAAATTCAAAATGAAACAATCTTTGTTCTTGAGTAGATCTTACATCAGTCATCACTGTGTGTTAGAAGTAGGGTGCGCGGTGTTACAGCACGGATTTTCCTAGTGTCTGACATCATTCTTGAACGGTGAGTCATACATCTTACCCGGTCAGTACTGCCAGTAACCCATGAAAAGAAAAATTGCAATAGTGTGACTTAAGAAACTGTTTAAATAAAACAGTTTATACTTTTTCTCTTAGAGCAAGGGAAATCATAGAAACTTAGCTGCATTAATTTTTTCTGTTCCTGTAATGTCCTTCAGAGATTAAATCCTGTCTTCATTAGAGAGTTAAATCCTCAAGCAGTTCCAGATAGTCTCCTCTTACAGGCTTTAGTTTCTTTTGTGGCTCCAATTTTATGTTGAAGCTTATTTTAGATATAAAAGTGAATAATTTGGAGTGCTTCTAATTCTTTTGGCAAATACAAAATTGATGTTTATTATGTATTTTCAACAGCTGGCTTTTTCGATTATTATGAAAGGAGTATTAGAAACAAGAATATTTTTTTGTAGGAAAATAATCATTCCTGAACATCATTGTTTTCTCCCGAGCAAGAAATGTACTAAATTATGCTACATCAATTTGGGGTTTTGCTAAAATTATAAGACCTTTTTTTTTTAAGGGAAATTAAATGTTTTTATGACGTTTTATACCTATAAACTAAGTTACCTTAAATGTATACCATTAAAGATGTATTCTACAAATAAATTTATAATCAGTTCTTTCAGTATTTTCTGTAGAAAACAGAATGTGAATATTTGTGAATTGGGTAAGATGATGGACTTCACCTGGTGTGGTGGCACACGCCTTTAATCCTAGCACTGAGGAGGTAAAGGCAGGCAGATCTCTGTGAGTTCAAAGCCAACCTGGTCTACAGAGCGACTTCCAGCACAACTAGGGCTACACAGAGAACCTCTTGTCTCAAAAAAAGAAAAAACAAACAAACAAACAAAAGATGATGGACCTGAGGTCCAGGCTTCTACTTTGTATCTGAGTCTATTAAATAAGATACCTAAGTTGGATAAGTTTTATTTATTGGTTTATATGATGAGTTTTAATAAAAAATAAGGAATAGGTTAGACTATCAATTTTTATCAGTAAATATTTCATAGTAATGGTACATGAAACTAAATCACAATTTATTTTTATCCTACCATTAGAAGTGGTTTTCTTCCTCTCTGCTAATCTACAACAATTCTATGACCTGGGAAATTCTGTCAGCGGCCTCTGGCGTGGTTTATCCTCTACTTATATCTTCTTACTGTGAGCTTATGTGTCACATTGTTACAGGGTATGGCAGTGGCAGCAGCTACAGTTCACTGTTCTATCACAGCATGGGCTAACAAACACTTCTTGTAGTCTTGAATTGTCCTATGATTTCTTTCTTTTTCTTTCTTCCCAGGTTCTCAGTCAACTTCAGATAAATCTTCCCAGCGATCATCAGAAAGCACAAATTGTAGCCCTACCCATAAAAGGTCTTCATCTGAGAGTACTTCTTCAACAGGTAAGTGCTATTGTTTTACTAGATTTTCAGGATAGTTTCCTATCTGCCACTTGAAATTGACGAATCTGTGTAAAGCAAACAAAAGTGGTCTTGTCATCTCAATATCACTCATAATGTATATTGGAAAAATTTAATAGTTTTACTTTTAAAAATTGCAATGTAAGGGCACTGGAGGATGGCTCAGCAGTTAGGAGCATATACTGTTGTTGCAGAGGACCCATGGTTGGGTCCTAGCACTAGGGGACCTGACACCACTGGCCTCCACAGGGATCTGCACATGTACACATACTCACACAACAGACATGACACACACACATAACTTTTTACATTGAAATTATGGAAAAGTACATTCTGAGGCTGGAGAGATGGCTCAGAGGTTACGAACAATGGCTGCTCTTCTAGAGGTCCTGAGTTCAATTCCCAGCAACCACATGGTGCCTCACAACCATTTACATTAAGATCTGGTGCCCTCTTCTGGTATGCAGGCAGGACACTGTTTACATAATAAATAAAAATAAATAAATAAATAAAAACATTCTGTAATAGTGTGGCTTGAAGCCCTTTAATACATTATTGTTGTGTATATTGGCACATGCCTGTACCCTCAGCATTTGGGAGGTAGAATTAGGATTAGGAGTTCAAGGTCATCCATGAACTAACTTAAAGATAAATCTCTCAAATATACCCATTAAGTATTTAATTAAAAAATACAAAGTAGGCTGGTAGTCACAACACTAGAGAGACCGAGGCAAAAGATATTGCTGTGAATTTGTGGCCACCTTGGGATACATAGCAAGACCCTGTCTCAAAAATATATGACAATAATAATTGTAAGGCCCAAAAATATAGTTTAGTTGATAGAGTGCTTTCCTAGCATTCATGTAGCCCTGATTCTTTCCCCAACACTGCATTTTATATAGAACATACCTAGGTTACATGAGATGATATCAAAAGAATAATTAGAAAGCATTGTTGAAAAATATATATCATTGTTTATTGTTTTGAAGACTCTTAACCATCAAAATGGCAGTTCTCCAAACCAATTTATATATGTAATATGGTCTTCGTAAGATTCATTTGAAATGATGGGCTGATTCTAAAATATTTTTCACTTTATTTTTAAAATCTAGAGTGAAAAGGATTTCAGAATTGATTAACTCATGGGGTTATTTAAGGCTTTTATCGACAGGACAAAATGGCACATATATACAGTATACATTGTTGTTTTTACATATCCCTTATGCGTGTGTGCTTGCTCATGGTGCATACATGCCACGTGGCATATGTGGAGGTCAGAGAACAACTGTCTGAAAGTTGGTTCTGTCCTTCGCCATGTGGAACCCTAGGACTGAACAGACTGAACACAGGTTGTCAGGCTTGGTTGCAAGTGTACTTACCCGCGGAGCCACCTCACAGGTCCTAATTCTAAAATTTTGAGAGGACCCTGCATATATGGTGGCGCATGCCTGGAATCCCAGTACTTGGGAGGCTGAAGCAAGGGATTTGCCAAGAATTTCCCAGCCTGAAATACAGAGTGAGACCTAGTCTTAAAAAGCATAAAAGGGAGCCAGGCGGTGGTGGCACACGCCTTTAATTCCAGCCTTTGGGAGGCAGAGATGGATGGATCTCCCTGAATTTGAGGCCACAGAGCAAATTCTCAGACGGTCAAGAACACCTAAGGCTACACAGAGAAACCCTGTCTCAAAAACAAAACAAACAAACAAACCATAAAAGAGTTTAAGAGTATAGCTCTGTTGGTAAAGCATTTACCTCTCCTGTGTAAATAAGACCCTAGGTTTAGTCACTAGTAAAACACACACACACCAAAAGAAAAAAGAAAAGGATACCATCCAGAAAATGCCAGAGCAGTTTCATGCTTTCAGAGACAAAATTTGAAGGCGTCCACACGGCTTCTTACTGTAGTGCATAGCCTGGGAGCTGGCTCAGTGGGTGTCTGCTGCACAAGGCCCATGGCTGGTCCCCAACACCGCCAGAAAGCCACGTGTAACAAATGTGTCTGTGACTCCAGTGCTAAGGCATGGAGACAGGTGGGTCCTGGAATTTAATGTCAGGGCCAGTTCAGCCAAATTGATGAGATCCAGAGTCAGTGCAAGACTCTGTTTCAAAAAATAGAGATTGAGGAAGACACCCAGCATTGAACTCTGGCTCCTTCAAGCTTGCATGTGTGCACACATCTACACATTTGTACATAAAGCCCTCATACCCACAAAACGACAGTGTGATATTAGTGAAAGAAGAGACAAATTTTTACCAGAGGTAAGGTGTGCCTGTATTTAGGAGAGATATAAAGAGTTCCATTGACCTCCCTCCTCCAAGTCTGTATTGGAATCCTAACATGAGGTTTGGGTTTAAATTGATGATGAGCAATGTGCATAATAAAACAGTCCTGAGGCTGGGCACATGGCTTGGTGGTTAAGAGCACTTGTTTTTGTAGAGGACCTGAGTTTGATTCTCAGCACCCATGTGGCACTTCACTAAAATTGGAACTGGCCAAAAGGCACAAGATACAGATACACATAGAAGCAAAACACAGACAAAATAAAATAAATAAACCTTAAATATTTTTAAGCTGAGTGTGGTAGTGTACTCCTTTAGTTCCAGCACTTGGGAGGCAGAGGCAGGCAGTACTCTGTAGGCCAGCCTGGTCTACATAGTGAGTTCCAGGACAGCTGGAGCTACAAAGTAAGACCCTGTCTCAAACAGACAAACAAAGGCCGGGGTTGGTGGCACATATCACTAATCCTAGTACTCAGGAGGCAGAGGCGGGCAGATCTCTATGAGTTTGAGGCCACTCTGGTCTACAGAGTGAGTTCCAGGACAGCCAGGGCTAAACAGAGAAACCCTGTCACAGAAAACAAACAAGGAAAGAAAGGAGTCCTTCAGGCTCCAGGCTTCAGCAAGTGTCAGTATTGGTGAAAACTTTCCTGAAGACAAATTCCTCCTCTGGCTAGCCCAAGGGCCCTAGCCATTTCCTGATCCTATGTGAGATCTCTGTGAGGGAAAATTGTCTCGGTTATCTGATAGCCAAGTGGAAGAGCACAGTTTCTTAAATGAGAGTTGCCCCCAGGGGCTCCTCTACTTGAATGTTTGGTTCCCAGTTGGAACTATATGGTAAAGGTTAGGAGGTGTGATCTTGTGGGAAGTGTGTCACTGGTTTCAAAAGCCCACAAACAGGCTCAGTCTCTTTTGCTGTCTGCCCCCATTGTGGAAAAGATGTCAACTCTGAGCTACTGCTCCAGTGTCATGCCTGCCTGCTGCCATCCTTCCCACCATGATGATCATGGACTAACTCTCAGAAACTACAAGCAAGTCCTCAATTCAATGCTTTCTTTTCGAGACTGCCTTGGTCATGGTGTCTCCTCACAGCAATAGAACAGTAACCAAGACATGCCCCTTTAATTCCAGCACCTGGGAGACAGAAGCAGCCAGATCTCAAGGCCAGGGAGTTCAAGGCCAGCCAGGCCTACATAGTGAAAGTCTGTCTCTAAGAAAAGAGTGTCCGTTCCTGCCAGGACTATGAACATATAGTATGGTTTAGTGGAACACGAAGTCTGGAGATAGGGCCTTTGAGTTTGTGGTGAAGGTAAAGGTATATGTCTCCAAGTTAGATGATCTGAATCACAATAAATAAATATAATTTAAAAAAAAACTTTAAAGACCAGTAATAGTTACTCCTATATAGACTTCTTTAAAAATGTCTTTGTTATTTATTTACTGTGTGTGTTTGTATGGCAAGAGCACAGGACGGCTCAGCAGTTAAGAGCACTTGCTGTCGTAACGAGGACCTTGATTCTGTTCCCAGCACCCACATACTTGTTTACAGCCATCTGTAACTCCAGTTACTGAGATGAGATCCAGTCCCTGTCTTGTGGCCTCCGAAGGAATTGCGTGTATTTGGTGGACTTAAATATATGCAGGCAAAAACCAAACAAAACAACTTATATGCAGAAGAGAGAGCTTGGTGGTTAAGAGCATCGATCCTTCTAGCCATCCCAGCACTTCTTGCTCTTGAAGAGAATTCAGGTTCACTGAACACACCATGCATCAATCCAGTCCCAGGGTCTCTTCTCAACCACACAGGCATCAAGCTACACACACATACATGCACGTAAAACACATAAAAATCAGGCTCAAACGTTGAGAGCTCTGACCACTCTTCCAGAGGTCCTGAGTTCAATTCCCAGCAACTACATGGTGGCTCACAACCATCTGTAATGAGATCTGGCGCCCTCTTCTGTATACATAATAAATAAATGAATCTTTAAAAAAAAAAAAAAATCAGTAAGTCTAAAAAAATAAATAAAGACAAAAAGAATGCAGGAACAGTTGAGAGGAAGAAAACTCATATACATAAAATCAGGTAAAGTTAAAAATTGCAGATTTCTTTAAAAAATTATTAGCCTATTTATTTATCGTGTGCATATACATGTAAATGGAAGGCAGAGGGCAGTTCACAGGAGTCTGTTTTCTCGTTCTACCGAGTGGAGTCCTGGGACTCTTACTCAGGTTCTCAAACTTAGTCACAGGTACCTCCGTGTACCAAGCCATCTTACAGGCCCAAAACTGCAGAATTTTCAAGTTTTGGGAGGCCATTTCTAGGAACACAAGTTTGAGAAAACATGGAACTCATAGGACAAGATGGCAATTTGGTAGGAGGAACAGCTATAATAAGGGCTAAGAAGCCCTCCAGCTGAACTTTGTCTCACCATCCCCTGCGGAAGACAGCCAGGAGCAGCCTTATACTAAGATGAGGCCATAACCATTGAGTTTAATTTTATAGCCCCTGTATTAGTCAGGTTTCTCTGGAAGAACAGAACTGATAGAATTATATATACATATGTGTGTGTGTGTGTATATATATATAAAGGGGATTATTAGAATGGCTTACAACCTGGGGTTCAGCTAGTCCCACAGTGACTGTCCACCAATGGAAAGGCCACCTTCAGAGTACTGAAGTGAGCTTCCTTCCACTTTCAGTAGGGGAAGGATGGGGAATGAGCAGTTTTTTTGTTATTTTGTTGTTGTTGTTGTTTTTTCCAGAGGGGGCATTATCATTAGTGGTCAGGATATGGCTGGGTTGTTGATGATATCAGTTCTGGTATCTGAACAAAGTAGTTCAAAGAAGTCCTCACAATTTAGGGGCCAAGATGGGTTTCAGATGCTGCTTCTGCTCCAGGATGCATCTCTCACTTCACAAAGAATGTCCCTTATGGGGCTTAGGTCGGTGATTATCCTTCTGAGAGTCCAAAGTGACTGCAGACTTAGGATAGTGACTTCTCTGTGCCTTCAGCTTTGAAAGGGTGATGAGATAGGTTAGACAGATCGTGCCTCTAGTGATTAACCTGCCTGTGCAGAATTAATCAGGCAAGCCCAAGTAAAGACAGACACCATGAGGGCAGAAGAAGTGTCAGGTAGGAATCACTTCTTTTTAGCAGACAGATTCTAAGTGTCTGTCTCAGGAGTATAGCCAAATAATAAAACTGTATTTTCCAGGTTTCCATTGTATGAAATTCTAGAAAAGCAAACATCATCTGTATTGAGAGGACACAGAAACAGTGGGTACCTCCTTGACCTACGCCCATGATGATCTGAGTGAAAGGACTTTTTAGGCTACTGGAAATGATTTTGTTTTTCTGTGTTGGACAGTAGCAAGGATGTGTGTATGTGTGCATGTGAGTTCGTGCATGTGTGTGTACATGCAAGCCATGACCAGAGCACAACTTCCAGAAATTAATTCTTACAGTGTGGGTTCTACAGTTAGGGTCTGAAGCTGCTCTAACAGCCCTGAAAAGCTAATCTTCCCCACAAGCCCTCAATGAGGCAAGTAAAGGCACAATAAAAGCAGAAAGCAAAGGGAAGTTATTCAATCTGGCCACATTGGAAAGAGGGACAGAGATCACTTACCTTATTCCTCCCCCACCTTGTTCATTTTGAGAATTTCAACATCAAGTTACTTGGAACATTCAGAAAACTCCATTTCCTGATTAGATAGATGTTTCTATAATTCCTAGTACTTAATAGGGAAATGTCTGGAATTGGGCTAGAGAGATGGCTCAGTGGTTAAAAGCACTTGTTGTCCTTCCAGAGGACCTGATTTTTGTTCCTAGCATTCTATATCCTCTGGCCTCAGAGATCATCTGTACCCCGTGACATAAACACATAAGTACATATAAATAAAGTAAATTTTTTTTTTTATACAGACTAGAATGATAGCAGTGTTTCCTGTGTTTGTTTTTAGTAGGGACTCATCTAGTCCAGATTGGACTCAAATTCACTATGTGGCCAAATTTACCTTAAACATCTGATTCTCTTCCCTTTACCCAAGTACTGGATTTGTCCCCAAAATTTGATACATGCTGTTGTTACATACTAGACAGGCACTCTAGCTCTAATAACATTTTCTTAAGAATAAAAGTGTGTGTGTGTGTGTGTGTGTGTGTGTGTGTGTACGTACACATGCAGACTACCATCAGAGGACAACTCTGAGAAGTTAGTTCTCTCCTCCCACAGCGGGGCCCTAGGGTTATCAGCAAATGCTTTTATCCTAAGCCATCTCAACAGCACTAATTTCAATATTTTTGGATAGAGTTTTGCTATGCCTGACTGTCTTGGTCCTCACTATGTAGCTCAGGCTGGCTTGAAATTTGTGATAAACCTTCTGGCTCAGCCTCCTGTGTGCTGAAGTTACATTGTTATGAGCCACCAAGCATCTCAGCTAATGCCACATTTTAAAAATATGTCGATAAATCCATTGATTAAAAAACTGTGACCTGAGCCGGGCAGTGGTGGCAAATGCGTTTAATCCCAGCACTTGGGACGCAGCAGCAGGTGAGCTCACAGAGGTGAGCTCAAGGCCAGCCAGAGCTGATAACAGAGAAACCCTGCCCTAGAAAATACAACAACAACAACAACAAAAGGACCTGTGGATATTAATAGTAAATTAGGAGTTTAGGTACTGTTTTAGTTTCTTACCTGTGATTAAAAATGCCTTGGAAGAAGACACTTAAGGGATAAATGGCTTATTTTAGCTCATAGTTGAAGGTAGCAGGAGCTTGAAGCAGCTTGTCACATCGTATCCGCAATCAGGAAATATAGAGGGATAGATACAAACTGCCTCTCAGTTCCCTTTCTCAAGGTATATAGTCCAGGATCCCATTTAGAAGAAGGACCCCACTTAGTGTGGATGGGTCTTTCCCCCCTCATTAACTAAATCAAGATTGGGCTGAAGAGATGGCTCAGCAGGCAAGTCTAAACACAATGCTGCACATGCCTGACAACCTGAGTTCAACCCTCCAAATCCACATCAGAGTGGAGGAAGAACTGAAGACAGAATGTTCTCCCCTGACCCCCATTTGTGCACAATTCCATGTATTCACCCCACACATATATACACAAAAGAAAATCACTAATTCTTTTAGAAAGATAATCTCTTACAGGCATGTTCAGAGCCCCATCTCCCAGGTGATTCTGTATTTTGTCAAGTTGACAATTAACTCGCCTGACCCCATCACAACACTACCCCTTGTCCACTTAACACTCAAACACATCACTTTTAAGCCATAATCTTCCATCCCTTGTCCCCACACTGTCAAGTTGTAAAGTGCATTCAGTTCAACTTGTAAAGCTTCCAACCCTTTAAAAGTCCTTAGTCATGGAGTTAAAGAGTGATTCATTTGTTCAGCACACTTAACTCTTCTTGAAAAGGATATATGTTTGGTTCCAATTAAAAATAATAAGATGGATAGCCCATGAGAAGCAATACACAAGACACACACACACACACACAAGTTTGATTCCACATAAACACATGTACAAAAAGCCACAGGCATGGTATAATACACCTTTAATTCCAGGTCGTAGGAGGCTAAGGGAGGAGGATAACCTTACCTAGTGAGTTACAGGCAAGCCTGGGCTACAGTGTAACATCCTGTTTGAAAAAGCAGGAAGAAAGAATGGAAGGAACCCATCTTGCTCAGGATTTAGCTGAGTGGTGAACAACTTGCCAAATATGGGCAGTCTCAGGATTTGATCACCAGCAGTCAAAAAGAAAGACAAGTTTAGCTTTTTTTCTAGTCTTCTACTGTATAGCCTTTAATACTTTTTTACCTTTTGTCAGTATAGAAAGTTATTTAGCCAGGAGTGGTGGTCCACACCTGTAATTGCAGCACTTGGGAAACAGACATAAGGATTAGGAATTCAAGATAGTGCTTTAATAGAATAACCTCAAATGTAGTAGATTCAAGGCCATCCTGAACTACAGAAGACCTGTCTTAAACAAATACAAGAAGGGGCTGGGAGATGGCTTAGTTAAGAGCTCTTATTGCTCTCCAGAATACCTGGGTTCATTTCCCAGCACCCATATCCAGCAGCTCACCAACTTCAGGGAATCTGACGCCCTCTTCTAGCCTCTGTGGGCACCTTTGTGCACATGCCATACACACACACACACACACACACACACACACACACAAATTAAAAATAAAGAATTAATGAAATAAAAAGCTGGTTGATTGCCTATAATTCTAGCACTCAGAAGGCAGAGGCAGGGAAGCTCAATCACTACAACTTCAAGACCAGCCTAATTTGCCTGGTAAATTCTAAGCCAGCAAAAGCTTCGTAGCCCAACCTTGTCTCAAAAGGCTAAGAAACAAGCATAAAGAGACAAAACAATTTAGATAACTCAGTGATCAATTTTTTGTCTGTGTGTGCTGTGTTGTCTCTTTTAGTGAATGGAATTCCCTCCAGAAGTCCCAGATTGGTTGCTTCTATGGATGATTCTGTAGACAGTCTGTTGCAGCGAATAGTACAACATGATGAGCAAGAGTCCGTGGAGAAAAATCCTGATGCCTCAATTACAGCTGTGTCTGTGCCACCTTCCTCCAGCCCAGGCCATAACTATAGCAAAGAGCGAGCCCTGGGTAAATCAGACAGTCTTCTAGTGCCTGCAGTCCCAAGTGACTCTTGTAATAACAATATCCCACTCCTGTCTGAAAAGTTAGCAAGTAGATGTTCCCCCCATCATATCAAGAGAAGTGTAGTTGAAGCTATGCAGCGCCAAGCTCGGAAAATGTGCAATTATGACAAAATCTTGGCCACCAAGAAAAACCTGGACCATGTCAATAAAATTTTAAAAGCCAAAAAACTTCAAAGGCAGGCCAGGACAGGGAATAATTTTGTGAAACGCAGACCAGGTCGACCTCGGAAATGTCCCCTCCAAGCTGTGGTGTCAATGCAAGCATTCCAGGCTGCCCAGTTTGTCAACCCAGAATTGAATGAAGGCGAAGACGTAGCACTGCACCTAAGTCCAGACACAGTTACTGATGTGATTGAGGCTGTGGTTCAGAGTGTGAACCTTAATTCAGAACATAAGAAGGGGTTGAAGAGGAAAAATTGGCTGTTAGAAGAACAGTCTAGGAAAAAGCAGAAGACAGTACCAGAAGAAGAAGAACAAGAAAACAATAAAAGGTAATTTCTTTCTTAAGATATTATGGTCTAAATAACAGCAGTCTAACTTATTTTCTTGTTTATTTATTGCGCGTATGTGTGCGTGTGTGTGCGCATTTGCGTGTGTGTGCACGTGTGCACGCGCGCTCCTGCTGTGGCAGATGTAGGACAAACCCAAGGATGATCTACCATGTGGATCCCAGGAATCTAACTTGGCTCATTGGTCTTGACCGCGAGCATCTTCACTGATGAGCTATTTCCCCAACCCCAGCCTAAGAGTCCCCAAACGATCCTATACCTATATAACTGAGTCTTCAGGCCTGCTCTCTACTCTAAGAATATTTTAGGTGAAGTACTCATGCATGGCAATGATTTCAGGCTGAAGAACCATCTGGAGTTTTGAGATCAATCTGAGCTATTCTGATAGTGAATTGTAGGCCACCCTCCGCACATAATATAGCTGGAGCCTTTCTTAAAACACAAGGTGGCCAAAAACATTTTTACATGGTAAAAAGTAAAAGGGCTTAAGATTCAAAACACAAAATGCACCTTTAGGAAATGAATTTAAGAGTCATTTGTGATACACAACCAAAAGAAATTTTTTATTTTTTGAGACATTGTCTCACTTTGTAGCCTTGGCTGGACTATAACTTACTGTTCAGACCAGGCTAGCTTTGACCTCATAGAAAGGTCAGCCTGCTTCTGTTTCCTAAGTGTTAGTATGTGCCACCATATCCATCCAGCTTCAGTCAATCAGTCTGTGTCTGTGTGTCTCTGTGTCTGTGTATGTTGTGTTTTTGTTTTTGTTTTGTTTTGTTTTTTCTGTTCTGCAGTTTTAGTGTTGCTGAGACAGACTCTCGTAGTAACTCCCTGTCTTCCCCTTTGCCTAACACCCTAAAAACTAACGTTCTGCTTTCTGTTTTGTGATTTGGGGCTACTCTTCAGTGCTGCTTATAAATGAAATCACATAGTAGTTGTTTTTTGTGACTGGTTTATTTCACTGAATATAGTGTCCTCAAAAGGAGTTGCAGCAGAGGCTCTATAAGACTCTCTTGGGTTTGTTGAGGCCTGAGCAGGATCACAAATGCACTTCTCTAGAGAGATCTTCTTGGAGTAATGTATCAAGGACCACCAAGGTTACTCAAAATATCTTTCAGAGACCTCACAATGAATTTAATGACATTCTAAATGGTAGACATTTGCCTTTAGTTTTGTTGTTTTTATTTGCTTGTTTTTGTAGACAGGGTCTCACTGAACTGCTCAGGTTGACTTTGCCCATGCTCTTGTAGTCTTGACCGACCTTGAATTCACCATCCTTTTTGCCGTAGTCTCCAGCATGTGTGTTCCTTTTTTCTCCTAAGTTGCATCCCCAACCCTGACATGTTCATTTCTAACAAGCTCCAAGCCTGATGTTGATGCATATGTCCCCTGAGCTGCACTTGAAGCATTACTACTGTGAAGAGTAGAAGATAGATGTGACAGGATAGCAGAAGACATTGGCAGGAGCATGAAATAGAATCTCAGACCCAGGAGTAGAAACATTTGGCTGGTTGGATAGCAGTGAAAAGAAATAAGTCTCCTAACATGGTGAGATACAGCCCGTATCTGCACAGCTTGCTTAACATTTGAAATAAATGTATAGGCTAAAGAAAAAAATTTATCATCATATTAATAGATAAAGGAAAATAATTTGACAAAATATAAAAAATGAGGCTAGAAGGGTGTGGGTGGTTAAAGAGCACACACCGCTCTTGCTGGAGACCCCAAGTTCAGTTCCCAGCAACCACGCCAGCCAACTGACTGCTACTCAAGCTCTTGGGGGATCCAATGCTTATCATGCACGCACATTAACTAAAAATAAATTATTTATAATGAAAAATAAAACAAAATTTTAAAATTACTTTAAAAAAATAAAACAAAATACAGCAAAGCTGGAAATGATAAACTAACCCTGTAATCCCAGCACTGAGACAGAAACCTTGCCTTAAAAAAAAAAAATCTAATAATAGGGACTGGGGACTTAGCTTGTGGGTTAACATGCTTACTTTGCAATCGGAATTCAGATCCCTAGAAACTCATGTGAATGCTGAGTAGACATGGCAGCCCACCTGTAATTACAGTCTTGGAAAGTGAAGACAAGGGATCCTCAGCAAGCTGGGTGGGTATACTCTCCATTTCATTGTGGTCTCAGTTACATGGAGAGACCCTGCTTTATTGAGAAAGGTAGAAAAGCTATTGAAGATGATTCTCCATATCAGCCTCAGGACTCTTTATATGTTTGCACGCACACACACCCATACTCACAAAAAATAACATACATGTACACATACACCACAGATAAACAAACATGAACAGTGGAAAAGGAGCTAGAAAGGAGGCTCAACCGGTAAAAAGCCCTGGCTGTCCTTGCACAGGACTCAAATTTGATTCCCGGCACCCACTTGGTGGTTCACGGCTGTCTGCAACTCTAGTTTGGAAGGTTGAGTCAAGAGAATCTTGAGTTTAATACCATCCTTGGTTACATAGTCTTGAGACCCTGTCTTAGGAAAAGAGGCCCTGGGTTTAGTCACTCACACTGGAGGGGAAGTGATTCCCTTACTAATGAGAAAACTGGGTAATCCACATGTAAAATAAAAAGTAGTTGGACCTTTTTACCCACATACTATTTTTAAAAGCTCAAAGTAGACCAAAGACTTAATCATGAAATAAAAATTATACTATGCTTGGACAAAAAAGATAGGGGAAAGTCTTCATGACATTGAATTTTGCCATGATTTTGATGACCAAAAATATAAAGAACTTGGCTTTTGTCAAAATTTGTGTGCTTTAATGTACAAAATATTTTGTGCATTAAAGGGTATGATCAAGGCAGTGGACATACATTCCAAAGATTAAGATAAACTTAACTAAAGTTTAGATTGGCTAAAAGATTTCTGAAATTCAAAAAGAAAAATAAAACACTTAGGGATTGAAAAAGGAATTTCATAGACATTTTCCCAGAGGGAATATACAAAATAGATGCTCAGCATGAATAATAAAACCACAAAGAAGTACTAATACTCTGTGGCCATTATACTGTATATTAAATACATTGATTAGGGATAAAAGACTGTAAAGTATTGGGGATTTCATGGAGAAATTCAAATGCTTACACAATACTGATGAAAACGTAAAATGTTACATAGCTGTGGGAAATACTATGACAGTTCATCAAAAAATAGTTATAACCTCTGTACTAGAAGACTAAGCCGTTCTGACCCTAGGGGTCTACTCAAAGTAGAATGTACTTAAACACCAGTGTTTATAATTCATTGTTACATTAAACAAAAGGCAGTTTTATATGTAATGACTTATTAATTAGCCTTAAATAGTAATACATTTTTAAAAAATTATTGCTGTTGTATGTTGTACATGTAGACTTGTGCTGTAACAGCATGCATGTGGAGGTCATAGGACAACTTTGTGGAGTCAGTTCTCTTCTTTCTGTAGATTAAACTCAGGTTATCAGGCTTGCAGAGCTGGTGTTTACCTGCTGAGCCATTTTGCTGGCCCTAGATAAACTTTTTTTAATTAATTAAATAATTTTTAGATAAACTTAAAAAGATGTAATACAAGTGAAATACATCAGATGATCCCTGAGCACTGGGTATAAGACTTGTGTTGTAGATGTATCCTTTGTGACTGGGCTCCAAAACTCTTAATTTTGATCAGTGGTAGGTTTTCTGTAATGGTCTCTGTCTGTTGCAAAGAGAAGTTTTAACTTGGTGGGTTTAACACTTTAACTATCAAATATATTTTATGCCCGCTCCCCCTCACACACAAATAAAAACCCAAAACAAAAAATTATTCCAAAGCTAAAACTAGAAAAACAACTATCTTTTTATCTTTTTTTCAGAACTCAAGTGTCTGTTCCTGCCTTTAATCCTTCCTCATCACCTAGTATTTACCCCTTTTCTCCTCTCTACATGTTCTTCTGGACCTAATGTACACACACACACACACATACACACACACACACACACACACACACACACACACACACACACGTATACTGTGTGAAGATATATTGCTGTGGTTGGTTTAATAAAGAGCTGAACCGCCAATAGCTAGGCAGGAAGTATAGGCAGGACTTCTGAGCAGAGAGAGGAAGTAGGAGGAGATAATCGAGGGACAGGGGAGACATGGAGGGAGTCAGACATATTCTCTCATTCTATGAAAGAAAGGTAAAAAGCCACATGGTAAGATGTAGATGAATATTAAGAGTTAATTTATGTTATAAGAGCTAGTTGGGAACAAGCATAAGCTATAGTCCGAGCTTTCATAATGAATAAGTCTCCATGTCATCATTTGGGCACTGACTAGAGGGACAGAGAAAGACTTGTATTATAGGCTAGGATCCACATGTGAGGAAGAACATGACCTTACTATTGCATATTCTAAGTCCATCCACTTATCTATACATTCTGTAATGACATTTTTCTTTAACACTTCATAGTATTGCGTTTTATATGTGAACCAGGTTTTCATTATCCAGTCAGTTGTCTGTGTACAGACGGCTAGGTTGGTTGCGTCCCCTTGCTGCATTGAATAGAGCAGCTGTAAACAGGACGTGCTAAGATCTCTGTGGAAGGGTATTGAGCTTTCTGAATCTGTTCTCAGTACTAAAACAGCTGGGGTATATTGTAGTCCTGTTTTTTAATGTTTTGAGGAATCTCCAAACTGATTTCCATAATGGCTGTATTAATTTGTGCGTCCATCAGCAGTGAATAAGGGTTCGACTTTTTCTACATCCTCTTTAACATTTGTTGTCAGAGTCCTTGATGACAGCCATTCCTGCTGGCATGAGGTGGCATTTCAGAGTAGTTATAAATTGCTATAGCTTGTTAAAATATTCTCATATTCTGTGGGCTATTTTGCTCTGCTAGTTGGTTTGCTTGAGTAGAAACTTCATTTAAATTTGGGGATAGTTTCTATGCAATGGTCGTTCTGTTCAGAAAACTCTTACCTGTGCAGTGTCTTAAAGAATGTTCCTTATTTTCTTCAAGACCAGTGGTTCTCAACCTTCCTAATGCTGCAACTCTTTCATACAGTGACTCATAGTGAAAATTATTTTCATTGCTACTTCATAATTGTAATATTGCTACTATTATGAATTATAACGTAAATATCTGATACCGGGATATCTGATATGCAATGCTTATGAAGAGGTTGCCACCCATAGATGAAGAACTGCTATTCTAGACATTTCAGTGTTCAGATTTTAAATTAAGGGCTTCGATACATTTTGAATTAATTTTTGTGCCAGATATGACATCAATCTAATTTTATTCTGTGTCATTAGATAACCAGTTTGGCCAGCATCATTTATTGGATAGACTGTATTTTTTCCAATGTGTGTTTTTACTTCCTCTGTCAGAACTTATGTGGGTTAGCTTCGTCATTTTATTTCTGGGTCCTTAGTTTACTCCTTTGGTCTACCTGTCCATTTTTATGCCATCACGAGACTCTTTATCACTACACCTCTATGGTGTAAATTGAGGACTAGTATCATAATGCCTTCAACAGTGTTCTTAAAAATTCTTAGCAGGGCTTTGACTATTCATGGTCCTTTTTGGTTCCATATGAATTCTTGTATTGTGTTTTCACAACCTGTGAAATGTGACACCAAAATTTTGATTAGGTATTGCATTAAACCTGTGAATTAATTTTGGTAATTTAACAATTTTCCCAATATACTGCCAATTCAGGTGCATGGAAGATCTACCTATTACCTAATATATTCTTTGATTTTCTTTTTCTTTTTCTTTTTCAAAGCAGGATTTCTATGTGTAGTCCTGGCTGTCCTGGAACTCCACTCTGGAGACCAGGCTGGCCTCGAATTCACCCGCATCTGTCTCCCAAGTGCTAGGAGTAAAGACATGTGCCACTTTGTGATTTCCTTTTTCAGTGTCTTTAAGCTTTCATTTTAGAAGTCTCTCTTAGTTAGGGTTACTATTGCTGTAATAAAACATCATTACTGAAGCAACTTGAAGAGGAAAGGGTTTATTTGACTTACACTTCCACATTGTCGTTCATCATTGAAGTCAGGACAGGAACTCAAACAGGGCAGGAACCTAGAGGAAATCTGTCTCAAATATTTAAGAGTGCAGTGGATTAATTTCTAATCATCCTCAATATAAGTACTTACCTCACATATGCTAGACCCTAGATTCACAGTTCCATATAACAGTTCACTTACATCACTCTTCATCATCAAAAGCAGTGAGGTCAGGAACTCAATGCAGGGCAGGAACCTGGAAGCAGGGGCTGATGCAGAGGCCATGGAGGAGCGCTGCTCATCCTGGTTTGCTCAGCCTGCTTTCTTACAGAACCCAGGACCCCCACGCCCACAGGGGTGTCACCGCCCACAATGGACTGGACCCTCACCCACCTATCACTAATTAAGAGAATGTCCTACAGCTGTATCTTATGGAGGCATTTTCTCAGTTGAGGTTCCTTCCTCTCAAATGACTTTAGCTTGTGTCAAGTTGACATAAAACTATCTAGCACAAGGTCGTTCTTTGCTTAAATATATTACTAAACATGTAATTTCTTTGGAGGTTTTGTTGTTTGTTGAGACAGTCTCTCCACATAGCCCTGACTGTCGTGGAACTCACTGTGTAAACTGGACTGACCTAGCTCTCACTACGTACACCAGGCTGGCCTAGAATGCACAGAAACCCTCCTGCCTCTGCCTCCCAGAGTTGTGATTAAAGACATAGGGCACCACACCTGGCCTGGAGCTATTTCAAATGAGACAGTTTTCCTAACTACTTTTTTTGAGAGTCCACTGTTAGTATATATAAAAGCTGTTATTTTTTTTTTAATACTGATTTTGTACCCTGTAATTTTACTGTGTTTGTTAAGAACAAGAGTTTTCTAGTAGACTACATAGGGTCTTTTAAGTAAAGAATCATGTCATCTACAAATAAATCAGTATAATTTGACCCTTTTCTTTCCTATTTTTATCCTTTTTATCTCTTTTTCTTGTCTAACTGCTATAGTTAAGACTTTGAGCACTGTGTCAAATAAGAGAGGGGCAATGCACATCCTGATTTAGAAGAAATGCTCTTTTGTCTCCATTAACTGTTGGCAATGTTTGTTGTATATAAACCTAATTATTTTGAGGTATGTTTCATCTGTTCCTAACATCTCCAGAACTTTTTATCATAAAGTCATGTTAAACTTAGTCAGATGCATCAGTTGAAATTATTATGTGGGTGGTTTCTGTTCTTAAGTTTAATTATATGGTGTAGCACATTTATTGATTATTGTATGTTGACCCAATCTTAACTTTCTGCTGTGAAGCCCATTTCTTTATGTTGTATAATCTTAATGTGTTCCTGGTTTTGTTTAAAATTATTTTGTTGAGTTTTGTTTTGTTTGGGTTTGGTTTGGTTTTGTTTTTCAAGACTGGGTTTCTCTGTGTGGCCCTGGCTGTCCTGGTTCTCGCTTTGTAGACCAGGCTGGCATCAAACTCACAGAAATCCACCTGCCTCTGCTTAAGTGCTGGGATTAAAGGCGTGTGCTACCAGCACCCAGTTTTGTTGAGAACTTTTGCATCTTTGTTCATCAAAGAATTAGTCTGTAGTTTTCTTTTGTATGTCTGTCTTTATCTGGTTTTGTTATCAAAGTAATACTTTATTCATAGATTGGATTTGGTAGGGTTCTTTCTATTTTGTAGAACAAGTTTAAGAATTGGTATGTGATCTCCTTGGAATAGACTACAGCAGTGACTCTGTCTGGTCTTGGGTTTTTCTTGAATGGAAAGGATGCTTCCATTACAGCTTTTATGTCATTGCTTTAATGGGTTAAGTTACTTATATCATCTGTATTTAATTATGATAGAGATGCATTCAGAAAATTTTCTGTTCTCAGTTATCTGGCTTTTTAGGTTATAGGTTTTATTTATTTATTTTTTTCTATACGGTGTCTCAGTATATAGCCCTGGCTATCCTAGAACTCACTACATAGACAAGGCTAGCCTTAGACTTACAAATGCTGAGATTAAAGGTGTGTGCCACTACACCCAGCTGGATTATAAATTTTCATAGTAATCTCAATAACATTTTTTTTTCATTGGAGTCTTTGTGATGACATTCTTTTGTTAATTTATGTCTTCTCCCTCTCTGTCAGATTAGTAAATTTGTCAATCTTACGTTTTCAATGACAATTTAATCTGTATTTAATTAATTTCTTCCCTTTATTATTTCTTGCTGTCTACTGTTTTTAGGATTGGCTCTTATTAATTTGTTGTGTCCCTTTTAATCTCGCTTAATAGTTTTGGTTTGAAGTTACTTTGTCTGAAATATGGCTGGCTACCCCGTTAATGTTTTTTGTTTGCTTGTCAGTTTGTTTTCCATTCTTTGCTATTGCCCTTTTTCATATATTTCCTGAGGAAGTTTACCTCTTGGGGACAAAGTAGGATTGATTCTTGTTTCTTCATCCATTTTACTGGCCCATTAATGTTATCTTTTTAGTGGTGAATTGAGGCCATTTACATTTAAAAAAAAAAAAGTGTGTGTGTGTGTGTGTGTGTGTGTGTGTGTGTGAGAGAGAGAGAGAGAGAGAGAGAGAGAGAGAGAGAGAGAGAGAGAGAGAGAGAGAGAGAATTTCTTTTAAAAAGGTCTCAATAAGTTGTCCAAACAGGCCTTAAACTTGACTTCACTTTGCCTCAACCTAGGTAATAGTTTTTGTTTATAGACTTGACTTGCCACCACGCTTACTTTGAAGATGTTTGTTGTTACTGTTGGTTAGATACAGTCACACTCTGTATGCTAGGCTAGCTTCACATGGACATCTTCCTGCATTAGCCTCTGGAGTGCTGGGATGACGGTGTGAGTCACTATGCCTGACTGCTATGATTTTGGTTTTCTGAGACAAGGTGGCCTTGAACTTGCTGTGCAGCCAAGAATGACTTTGAACTCCTTATCCTTCAGCATCACCTCTTTTTTTTTTTAAATGAATTTATTTGTTTTTATTTTATTTGCATTGGTGTTTTGCCTGCATGTGTGTCTATGTGAAGCTGTCAAATTCCCTGGAACTGGAGTTACAAACAGCTGTGAGCTGCCATGTGGGTGCTGGGAATTGAACCTGGATCTTCTGGATGAGCAGCCAGTGCTCTTAACCATTGAGCCATCTCTCCATCCCTCTGCTCAACTTCTTAAGCTTAAAGGCACTAATCACTACACCCATGTGCCTTGATGTTTCCGTTGTTCTGTTTTTGTGTGTGTGTCGTTCTTCCCCCTTCCCCCCTCTTTGCCAAACAGGGTTTCTTTGTGTAACTCTGGCTGTCCTGGAACTCGCTCTGTAGACCAGGCTGTCCTCGAACTCAGAGATCTGCCTGCCTCTGCCTCCTGAATGCTAAGATTAAAGTTGTGAGCCATCACCACCCAGCCTCTTTTTTTTTTTTTTTCTTTTTTAAGACAAGGTGTTACTCTGTAGCTCTGGATAGCCTAGAACTCTATATTGTAAACCAGGCTGGCCTCCAGCTCATAGAATGGTGATTGCCTCTGGCAATAGCGGTGGCATCAACATGTCTGAAGCATGACTGTAATTCCCGTGTCAGTGCATGGGAATAGAAGGCAGAGGAATCAGGAGTTTAAGGCCATTATTGACTGCATAGCAAGTTCAAGGCCATGACTCTATCTCAAAAACAACAAGTGTGTGTGTGTGTGTGTGTGTGTGTGTGTGTGTGTGTGTGTGTGTGTGTGTAATTCTCACAATAACATCTTCAAACTAATTTTTTTCCCCTAGCTTTATAGAAGCACCAGTTGAAATTCCCAGTCCTCTTGAAACCCCTGCCGAACCTTCTGAACCTGAAAGTACCTTGCAACCAGTGCTGGCTCTCATCCCACGAGAAAAGAAAGCCCCACGCCCTCCAAAGAAGAAGTACCAGAGAGCTGGGCTGTACTCTGATGTTTACAAAACTACAGAGTAAGTGGTGACTGAGCGCTTACATCTTCTAATCCCTAGTGTCCACCATGGCTTTAGATTGTTCTTGCATTTGTGTAGTGCAGTCTCTTCTCTCATATTACCATGTCAGTCCTCATAGGCTAGGTGGCAAGCACCTTTAACCACTGAGCCTGACACTCTGCTATATAGTGAGGTAGAGGATAGCCTGAGCTACATGAGACCCTGTTTTGTTTTGTTTTTTAATTGGAGCTGGCACATATGTAGTGACATGGTGATATTTTATTTGTGCTTTAATAAATAAAGCTTGCCTGGTGGGGGAAAAAGAGAAAATCAAAAACCAAACCACTGAGCCTGAACAAAGTACTTTCTACTATCAAAAACCAATATAACGTTATATATATGTAATATGTATTCTTTGTGTAACATTATATATGTGTAATATGTGTAACAGTCGTATGTACCTGAGTATTCACTGTGGATGCTGCACTGTGTTGTATGGTTATAACCATAAAAGAGAGGTTGATGTTTAGCCTCTCTTTTAAGTTCCATTTTATACATTTGGATGATTGACTTCTAACCATGCCTTTTGTTGTTTAAAAATAAGAAGCAAAGCCAGGTGTGGTGGTGTATACCTGAATCCCCACACTCTGGAAGCAGAGGCAGGAAGATTGCCACTTGTTCAAGGACATCATTCTTTCCCCCCCACCCCATGTCGTTTATTGAAGGAGGGAGGAGGTCTTAAATACAGGCTTATAGCACAATGGGACAACCCCAGAGGGCAGAAGTTCGCTACTGATGTTTTCAGTCTTGCATCTAAGCTGTTAACCCCCATTATGCAGGATCCACAGACAAGGAATTTCCCTTAAGCATTCAGGAGGGTGGAACCCAGTGGGGAATTAGCATAGGGAGGATATCAAGGTCAAGGTCAGCAAGCAAAGCAACAGTTACCCAAAATGGGCCAGTGCCCTACAGGTCCCCCTTTTACTAGAAAATGAGCTTCTGACTTAGGTTGCGTGGGACGATAGCAGGTCACCTTACCCATCATGGAGATGCCTGCCCAGGCCACACAGGTGCTTTGTCTTAGGTTGGTGAGCGCCCCCCAGGCATTACCCGTCTCTGAATACTCATTATCATACAGGCTCAATCATGTGTGAGCTGCAAAGTTAATTGCTGCCAAAGATCTCAAAGTGGTGCTGGGTTTGCAAACTGTGTGTTCGACACAGAAAAGACCAACAGAAGTCTTAACCCATCCATAGCCAGTAGGCTAAAGGCAACTGAGCCATTCCCTTCCTTAACGAGCCTTATTGCAAATTAGAGTCCTTGTAAGATGGTATCCCAAACGCAAATGGATCTTGAGTTTATAAATTTATAATTTTCAAAGCCAATATAACTGTATATAACTATTGAATTAAATTTATCATGCCCAGTAGAATGAAAAATTAACTAACTGTGGTAGCTGCTTTTGCTGGTAGGGTCTCCACTGTGCTAGCTGTAGTAACCAATTATGAAATGGTAACCCCAGAAACAGTAGCAGCGGTGGCCGACACTGCTATAACAGCAATAACGGCAGCAGCGGCATCAAATTCTCTTCTGGAGTGTGTGGACATCCACTGGCATGGATACAACTCCAGGAACACAAACTGCCAAGGCCCATTTTTCTTGATCCCAGCACGACTTAAGCTGGCAGCTCTGCAAAAGAACAACTAAGAACCATAAAGAAAAAACAGGCAGCTCACAAGGAGCAGAACTAATGGTCTCATAATGGCTACATTCAGACTCACAAATTTTAAGGTATCTTCAAAGGGGCCTAAATGAATTTCAGGAGGCCAATAAATGTTGCACAGAGCCACTCCTGAAAAGTAGGTACTACACCAGCTTGAAGAGGATTGTGAAAATCAAAAGGCTTATCAGGCATGCTACTGTTAACAAATGGAGATCAGTTTGACCTTCAGGGTTATCCTTAATCTCCAAGGTATCTGGGTGACAGGTTCTCAAACATACTTGAAAAAGCAGTTACCATACATTACCTTCTGTAGAATCCAACCACATGGCTACAGTTCCTAGACTTACGTTAATGCTTGCCAAGGCAGGCCATATTGGGCTCTCAATCCCCATTGGCATCAAAAGGGGAGAGTTTTTCACGAAGGCCCAATAGGTCTCTGCCTGGACAACATTCTTTATATAATTAATTCTAGGCCTGCTAAGGCTCTGTAGTGAGACATTTCTTTAACAAAAGAAAAAAGAAATTACATAAAACCCAAAAAGGAAGTTAAATAGCATTGCCTACATAAGTAAATGTATTTGGAATTTCATTGATTAAGTTGCCAAATGAATAAACTGTCCTTCATAGTTGCTTGATAAGTATCCTTTGTTACTGTATTGAAACAGAGTCTGAAACTGGCTGTGTAAAAATACTAGCCCCCCCAAACTCTGTCCTGAGATCACAGGTGTATATTGTAATTAAAAGGCTTTGGGATGACTATGTAGCTCATTTGGTAGATTGTTTATGCTGAAAATCCCAAGTCTGATTTCCAGTGCCTCATAATCTGGATATGGTTGGGCTTGTCTATAAGCCAGTCCTGCAAGAGGCTGAGTAACGAGAATTTTATACGACCCTGTCTTTGAGTGGGGAGGGGTGCAGATTTTTAAACACCAAGGCAGTAGTCATGATATAAAGTTAAAAACTAGCCTTATGTCAGATTGAGGAGATTAAAGGAATGAGCAGTCACATCTGGCCTGAATTCAGTTTTTTTATTTAAAAACAAAACAAAAACTGAAATAGTCATTTAGTCAGCCAGGTGATTCAGTGGGTATTTTATTTTTATTTTTTTATTTATTTATTTTGGTTTTTCAAGACAGGGTTTCTCTGTGTAGTCCTGGCTGTCCTGGAACTCACTTGGTAGCCCAGGCTGGCCTCGAACTCACAGAGATCCGCCTGGCTCTGCCTCCCAAGTGCTGGGATTAAAGGCGTGCGCCGCCGCCGCCGCCGCCGCCGCCGCCGCCGCCGCCGCCGCCGCCGCCGCCACCACCGCCGCCGCCCGGCCCTCAGTGGATATTTTTAAAGTTTTCTTATCCCATCCCTTGAGAGGCATGCTGGTGGATCTCTATAAGTTTGAGGCTAGCCTACATATGAAGTTCCGTGGTAGCTAGAGCTACCTACACAGTGAGACCCTGTCTCACAAAATAAAATTAAAGTGGTGATGAGGCTCTGACAACATAGCAGAAAAGGATAACCTTTAAGATTAGATCTGAGACCCTGAGCTTGGAACATTGTGTGTTTGTAGAGTGTTCAGCACAGGCCTGCTCGTTATACTCATGACCCTATTTTACCCAAGAAAAATTTATATGGCCCCAGGTATGTATACATATAAAATAGGTGTATGTCAGAGAGGGCATAGTGAAACCACCAAACTGGACCACTCTGTGAGTATAAAGGCAGTTTATTGGGGATCAAAATGCTAAGGCTATTTCTGGGGCAGAAAACAGCAACTTGGTTCGAAAGTGCTCAGATTTTCTATGATAATCAGCAGGGTGAAGGCTGTGCAGATTAGCTGAGCGCTAGATACCCTTACCTGATGTAGTTGACCACTTACTGTCTGTGAAGATAAGGGAAGGAGTGTTCTTCCTGGTAAACAGAGACCTGCCTATGAGAATCCTGAGGGGTGGCGAAGTTTGGGCTTCTGTTAACAATATTGTCACACGCACTGCTACTTTGGAGGCCCACTTTGGAGCAAATGGTATATAAACTCAACATATACTGATAAGAAATCATAAATTAATTTTAAAATTCTCTTGAATGACTAAAGAGATGACTTAGAGAGATGGCTCAGCAGATAACAGCTGAGCCATCTCTCTAGCCCAGGGCTTTCTTAAGGACATTTTTGGGCTTCCATTGTTTTTCCTTTTTGTTTATTTCTTGGAAAGGGGCTGGCACACATGCATGTTGAGGACAAAGGACAGTTTCAGAAGTTGATTCTCCTTCAACAGTAGAGTGTAGTTGGACGTTTTTCTGTGTCCCACCTGGTCCGCAGCCGCTCGGACAAGTAAACACACAAAGGCTTACATTACTTACAAACTGTATGGCCTAATGGCTCAGGCTTGTCGAAAGCTAGCTCCTATAAATTAACCCATTTATTTCTATTAATCTATAAGTTGCCACATGGCCGTGGCTTACCAGTACTTTCATATCTTGCTTCTCCTCGCGGTGGCTGGCATCTCTTCTGCCCGCCTCTCCTTTCCTCCTCCTCTCTCTCCAGTTGGAATGTACCACCTAACCTTATTCTGCCTCACCATTGGCGAAACAGCTTTATTTATCAACCAATCAGAGGAACGCATATTCACAACATACAGAAAGACATCCCACAGCACTAGATTTCCCAGGGATCCAACTCAGGTTGTCAGTCTTGATGGAAAGTGCCTTTGCAACATGAGCCATCTTGCCAGATAGAATCTATTTTCATTTGACCTTGGGGAGAAATTTAATTGCCTTTGTTTCTTATTTTCCTCCTCACAGCCCAAAGAGCCGATTAATCCAATTAAAAAAAGAGAAGCTAGAGTATACTCCAGGAGAGCATGAATATGGATTATTCCCAGCACCAATTCATGTTGGTGAGTACAGAGTCCACATAATTCATTAATAAGAATAAATTGTATGTGTTGAATTTAGGAGAAGTGCCTGTGTTCTTTGTTCTACTGGATTCAAATTCTTTACTATTTATTTATAAGAAATTCCCAAGAATTCTCATCAAGGATGTGGGACTGTAGCTCAGTTGATAGAGTGTATACCTAACAAGAATAAAGCCTGGATTGGATCCCCAGTAAGTACCACAGGAACCAGGGGTATAAACTAAATCAGAAACACAAGGACATCCTCAGCTACACAGTGAGTTAGAGACTAGCCTGGGATACATAAGGCCCGTATGAAACGTAGGAGGGAGGGGAAAAATACACTCCATCATTGATATATACCTCAACCCTGCTTTTATCATGGGGTTAGCTAAGTAATGGTCATTGTTTCTTTTATTCCAAATGAGAATCTTCGGTAGCTTTCCTGGGACATCATTTTAAGCTAAAATTGATCAAGGACATTCTTTAGGTAGATCTTACTTTTTATTGTTGCTTATTTGTTTGGGACTTTTTTTAAGATAAAGTCTTATATAATCTAGACAAGTTTCAGCTTGATAGATTTGACCTTGAACTCCTGACCCTCCTGAC
Organism: Peromyscus maniculatus bairdii; assembly: GCF_049852395.1. Classification (NCBI taxonomy): domain Eukaryota; kingdom Metazoa; phylum Chordata; class Mammalia; order Rodentia; family Cricetidae; genus Peromyscus; species Peromyscus maniculatus. The sequence goes on from NC_134857.1 coordinate 69,434,527, forward strand.
TTTATCTCCCAAATTCTGGGATTATAGGCTGCATACCACTACCAGCCTTTATGTCCGTTTTTAGAAATTAATTTCTATGTCTGGCTTCAAGGAAAGGAATGGCAGATTGTCTTAGTTACTTTTTCTACTGCTGTGATGAGTACCCTAGGAAAAGCAGTATGAGGGATCGAGGCCTTATTTTGCTCACTGTCTACCAAGGATGCAGTCCATCAGTGCCAATCCCACCCACAATTAAGATTGGTCTTTCCACATTAAATTAATGTAATGAAGATAGTTCCCAGCCGGCATGCCTAAGGGCCCGTCTCTCAGATGAGTCTTCATCCTGTCAACTTGAAAACGAACACTGATGTCCTTACTCTACCACTTGCCACCTTGACAGCTATACACACATCACTTCTAAATTACTGCCCTTGCCCATAGACTCATGACCATATTATAATGTAGAGTACATTCAGTCCAACTTTAGAAGTCTGCAAAGTTTTCAAAATTGTAGCACATTAAAAGTCAGTTTCTGCCAGGCTCCAAAGCTACAGAGAAACTCTGTCTCAAAAAACCAAAAAAAAAAAAAAAAATAAATAAATAAAAATGCTTTGCCTTATATCTACTCAAACTGACCTCAAAACCAGAACTCTGCTCCTAGTACCCACCTCACCTTTTCGTGGGGTGGAGTCTCCAGAGCTGATGCAAGGCTTCCCTAGAAGTACTCATCTTGCTCTCTGTCTAATGTATGCAATGATGACAACTGTGACTGTTAAGAGTATAAAATTTCCTACACAGGGCCGGGCAGTGGTGGCGCATGCCTTTAATCCCAGCACTCGGGAGGCAGAGCCAGGCGGATCTCTGAGTTCGAGGCCAGCCTGGGCTACCAAGTGACTCCCAGGAAAGGCCCAAAGCTACACAGAGAAACCCTGTCTCGGAAAAAAAAAAAAAAAAAAAAGTTCCTACACAGAAGACCTTCTACCACAACCTAAAGATGGATGAATTGAGCTTGTTAAGTATTAGGAGATGCAAGTGGATGATGTTTATATCATTCAAGCATAAGGATTACATTCTTGGTCTTGAACTATGCAACATGTGTTCAACTTGTTCTCAGATGGCAAAATCTCCAATAGTCAGAATGAAATACAATTCCTCTCAGATAGAGATGAAGAGCAAAGTAGGGATGGCTCAGTTGAAATGCAGGCAGAGCAGAATATACAGAAAGCAAACGCACTAGACGTCAGGAACCAGAGGTATGTGAGAGTCTATTCAATTAGCAATGATTGTGGCACATGCCTTTAATCTCAGTTCTTGGGAGTCAGAGGCAGGCAGAGACCTGTTGAGTTCCAGGCCAGCTATGCTTCCATGAGACCCTATCTCAAAACAAACAAAGAAAAAACAATGGTCACAGGCTACCTTTGGGGGATATGGATGGCACAGCAGTTAAGAGCACGTTGTTCTGTCAGAGGACCCAGGTTTGGTTCCAAGCACCAATATCAGGTGTTATATAAACTTCTATAACTCTAGTTCTAGGAGATCTGATGCTCTTTGACTTCCACTGATACCTTATACAAGTGGCACACATAAACCCACATATGCACCCACACATGATAAATAAATGGATATGTGGTTGCCTAATGAAGAACCTGTAGGTCAAATCTTCATTACAGTAAATGAGGATATGGATCATTTGAAAGGACTAGAGATAGGTTGCAATAAAAAGCACTATAGACAACAAAGTGGGTTGAATAGATAGGTACTACTGTTGTAGTAGACTCTAGAACAGTGGTTCTCGACCTGCCTCCTGCTGTGACCCTTTAATATAGTTCCTCATGTTGTGTTGATGCCCAGCCATAAAATTATTTCATTGCTACTTCATACCCACAATTTTGCTATTGTTATGAATTGTAGCATAAACATTTGATATGCTGGATACCTAATATACACCTCCAAAGGATTTGAGACCCACAGGTTGAAAACTGCTGCTCTAGAGAGATAAGGAAAGCAGGGGGAAACCTATGAGTAGTTTAAGGAGCCAGAAATAGCCAACCAATCACTTTTGAAACAGTGAAAAAAAAAGTGGGGCAGTTGCTGTGATGAACCTGACCATGTGGTTCTTAGACATTAGAACTGTTTTCTCCTCCAGACCGTGGAGGCACTTGGAAGGCAGAGAGAGCCAGGCGGATCTCTGTGAGTTCGAGGCCAGCCTGGGCTACAGAGTGAGTTCCAGGACAGCCAGGGCTACACAGAGAAACCCTGTCTCAAAAAAAAAAAAAACAAAACAAAAAAACAAACAAACAAACAAAAAAAAAACAGAACTGTTTTTGGGCTAGACTGTAGAAGAGCTTGATATTTTGGGCTAAAAAAAAAAGCTCTGGCGTGCTAGAAGCCGAGCTTATTTATTCATGCAGGAGCTTTAAAGACAAGAGAAATACGGACAGTGGAGACCAGGCTTATAAAGTTCCAGAGTGGAACGAGGGTTTCAAAAAAAAACTGGGGGGGGGGGTGTTGGGGATTTAGCTCCGTTGTAGAGCGCTCGTCTCATAGAGACTCACTCATCTTCCCAAATTCTGGGATTAAAGTCAGGTGTCATCATGCCTGGCTAGAAATTGACTTTGAGACAGGGTTTCTCTGTGTTTACCCAACTGTCCTGGAACTCACTATGTAGACCAGACAGACTGTCATTGAATTCCAAAGTCCACCTGCCTCTGCCTTTAGAGTGCTGGGATTAAAGGTGCGTGCCACCATTGCCTGGCTAGAAACTTTTTCTTTTGGTTTTGAGACAGGGTTTCTCTGTGTATCTCTGGTGCCTTTCCTGAAACTCACTCTGTAGACTAGGCTAGCCTTGAACTCACAGAGATCCGCCTGGCTCTGCCTCCCGAGTGCTGGAATTAAAAGCGTGTGCCACCAATGCCTACCTCGGGTAAAGCATTTTTTAAAGAACTTCAGAAGCTTTCTATCTCTTTTTACATTTTCTAGAGAAAACATGTATTACTGGCAAGTAATAAAAATCAACTGTTCTCATAAAAAATTTGTTCTCTTTGTCTCAAAAAAGTAAAGCCAGGCCTGGTGGTTCATGGCTTTAATCTCATCACTCAGAAAGTAGAGGTAGCAAATTTCTGTGAGTTCAAGGCCAGCCTGGTCTACATGGTGAGTTCTAAGACTATATAGTGAGACCCTGTGTCAAAAAAAAAAGATTTGTTCCCTCTTCTTAGGACCAGGTTACTCTCAGTATTAAAAGTCAGCAGGAACCATGCAGTGGTGACACTCAGGAGGCAGACAGGCGAATCAAGTTAGAGGCTGGCCTGGTCTAGGAGCAAGTTTCAGGACAGCCAGGGCTACACAGGGGAAGTGTGTGTGTGTGTGTGCGCGCATGTGCTGGGGTGGAGGTTGGGGGGGGGGCAGTAAGCTCAACTACTAAAAGCACCTGCTCCCAAACCTGATGGATGACTTCCTTGCAGTCTCCAGGATCTATGTACATGGTTAAAGCGGAGAACTGACTCTGAAGTAGTCCTCTGACCTCCACACATGCACTATGGGGTGTATTCACAAACAAACACACACACACTAAATAGGGAGGTAGAAAGGGGAGGGAGAGAGAGCTTAATAAAAGTAAACTTTTAAATGTAAGTAATTGGTGGCTAGAGAGACGGCTCAGCGTTTAAGAACGCTTCCTGGGGATGTGAGTTCAGTCCCCTGCACCTGTGTCAGGTGTCCACAACCACCTGTCATTCCAGCTCTTGGAGATCTGACACCTCTTCGGACTCTTCCGGCATCTGCACACATGGCATATACTCAGACTTACAACAGCAAACATATAATCAGGCATGGTAGCACACGCCTTTAATACCAATACTTGAGAGGCAGAGACAGGCAGATCTTTGAGAGTTTGAGGATAGCTTTGTCTACGTATCAAGTTCCAGAATAGCCAGGCTACATTAAGAGATCCTGTCTCAAAAACAATAATACACACACACAAGCAAGTAAAGTAAATCTTTTTTAATTAAAAAAAAATGTTAAGTATTAGCTATTGAACTACTAAAATCCAGTTGTGTGGTGCGTGCAGGGAGATCAGCAGCTCAAAGTCATCTTCAGCTACATAGTAGCTGCTGCCTTCCAGCTTGAGCTAAAAAAGAGACTTTATGATTTATCTTGAATGAAAAAAAGAAGCAAAGCAATGAAAAACCTCAGTAGCTGGGCTTGGCTGGATACACTTTACCAGCACTTAAGAAGTAAAGGCAGGGGGCTGGGAAAATGGCAGAGCACTGAATGCTCTTCCAGAGGTCCCGGGTTCAATTCCCAGCATCCACATGGCAGCTCACAACTGTCTGCAACTCCAGTTCCAGGGGATCCGGCGTCCTCATACAGGCAAACAACCACTGCACACAAAATAAATCTTTAAAAAAAAGAGAAGAAGAAAAGGCTAAGGCAGGAGGAGCTAGAGATCATTATGGGCTATACTGTAATCAGTTTTACCTCGCATTGCTTTTACATAATTAGTGTCAGTATCGGCATAATGAACAAGGTGTATAACAACTCCATAATGTCATTGAAGTAGTTTTGACCTGTCACATCCTCTAGAGTCAGCAGATCCTATTCTGAGTCAGAACTGCTGGCCTAGGGACAAATGAAAGCACAAATAGCCTAATACAAAATAGGAATATGTATATGTCATCAAACAAAGAAATTAGGTCTTGGTGAAGGAGGTTGAAAGGACAAAAGATCATTACAGAGTAAGGACGTTGGAAAAGCCTTGTTAAGGTAAAGAGGGTCTTTGAATGTGGTCGTTCTGGCTTGGGGGTGGTGGCAGCGCATTCCTTTAATCCCAGCCATTGGGAGTCAGAGCCAGGTAGATCTCCGAATTCAAGGCCAGCCTGATAAGCTCCAGGACAGCCACCAAAAGAGAAAGAAGAAAATCAAGCAGGCGGTCGCCACTACAGTGAACAGGTATTAGGGGAGAAATGGGAGAGGAGAAGCAGAGCAGTTGGTGTACTGTGGAGAGAAGCAGAACTGAAGATGTGAGGGCTGTGAGGAACAGGCTGGTAGGGGTGGCCATACTAATCTGAGTGGCCTGCGCTGCCAGCTGAAGCCATGGTGCCATCACATGCTGCCCAAATTGCATTGAAGAACATGTCTGGGACTGTGGTCCTGCCGCAGCTCAGTGCTGTTGTCTACGGGCCATGTTATCACCAGGGGCCATAGGAGAGCTGGCCTTGACCCCCGCCTGAGGGAGATGGTACCAATGGAGTCCAGGACTGACCAACTCAGCTACCACCCAGGCTCATATCCAGGGCTTTGAGCTGGCTCACCCCAACATCTACCCCAGTGCATGGAGTGACCAGTGCTGCAGAACCATAGCCACAGGATCTCCATGACTCTGGACAACAGGAGGCTGTCCTAGAGAAGTTTCCGTGAGGGTCCAGGATTGATGGTGTGCCAGAAGCCAGAGGCCTTGAGCCAGACCAACAACTCCTTCCAGTGAACATTTACAGCCAAAGCTGTTTGAGAAAAGGGGTGAAGGTCATGACGCCCCACACCTGTACTGCCACCACAGCAGGGGAGTGTGGAGGGAGAGCTGGGAGAGATGGGGGGCCATTGGGGCTTTTGTTTTTTATTTATTTACTTACGTATTTGGTGGGGAGACGACAAGGGTGGACAGCAGACTGACTGGGAAATGAGTGGGATTGGAGTGCATGATGTGAAATTCCCAAAGAATCCGTAAAGAAATTATGTTAATATATATAAAAAAGAAAGGAGTGGTTCAACATGTAGAAAATAGGTTAATGGATCTTAAATTCGCATGTCCTTTTTTTTTTTTTTTTTTTTTTGCTTCTGTGTAGCCCTGGCTGTCCTGAAACTCATTGTATAGACCAGGCTGGCCTCAAACTCAAAGAGATCTTGCTGCCTCTGCCTTCTAAGAGCTGGGATCAAAATGGGTGTACTTATTTTTTAAAGACTTTTCTTTTGTTTTTGGTGACAGGGTTTCTCTGTGCAACACTCCTGACTGTCCTGGAACTCACTGTGTAGCCCAGGCTGGCATCTATCTCACAGAGATCTGCCCGCCTCTGCCTCCCGAGTGCTGGGCTTAAAGGTGTGTGCCACCGCCGTCCAGCAAGACTTTTTCTTTTTAATTATGTATTTGTGTCTGTGTGTGAGTGTATTGCATGTTCTGCAGCCAGAAAAGGCTGTCAGATCTCGTGAAGCTGGAGTTACAGGCAGTTGTGAGCCACCGGACGTGGGTGCTGGAACCAAACTCAGGCCCTCTAGGGAGTGCAGTCTTCACCATTGAGCCATCTCCCCAGTCCCCTGCATGTTCTCTTCTTCTCCTCACACCTTAACTATTTGTACGCCTATGTTTGTGTCTGTATGTGTGAACTGTGTTCTGAGTCTGGCATGCAAATGTCCCAGTGTACATGTAACAGAGTAGCCAAGGTGACTCAAACCTTTAGTCCTAAGGAGGCTGAGGCCCGTGGATCTCTGAATTCCAGAACAGCCAAGGCTATGAAGAGAGAGACCTTGTCTCTAACCTCCAAAAAAATATTTTTTATTAATTATTATTATAATTTATAATATATAATATATAATTGTAAAATATAATTTTAAAATATATGATATATTTTATTAGTATATTAAAATATATATATTAAAAAGTCAGAGGCAATATTTGAGGAGCTGGTTCTCTTTCCAGCATGGATTCTGGGAACCATCATGCTGGATGACATGTATTCTTCAGTTATATAAACTCAAGGATGATCTTTTCACTTATCCTTCTTTTGTGTTGTTTAGTTTTATGTGCGGGAATACGTGTTCCACAGTGCTGCATAGAAGACAAAGAACAATTTGTAGGGAGTCCATTCTCTCTTTCTAGCATGTGAGTCTAGGGATCAGATTCAAGTAGTCAGGCTTGATAGCAAGTAACTTTTATTCATGAGCCATTCTGGATTTCCACCCCTTCCACTTTAATAGTTTTAGATGTTGTTGTTGATATTATGTGTATGATTATTTTATCTGCGTGGGTATACTGTGCATCACATGTATACCTGGTGTCTGCAGAAGTCAGAAAGGGGCATCGGCTTCCTCCTGAAAGTTGAGTGGTAAATGGTTGTGAGCCCTGTCCTCTCCAAGAGCAACAAGAGCCCTTGGCCACCGGGCCTTCCCTGCAGCCCAGTTTCCCCTTTTTTGTAGCATTAAGCTTGTGTAATAATGAAGCAGAACAAGTGCCAGGTACTTTAGGATTGTAACTAATAATCAAAACCTTCTTAGTGTTTATTAAATTTCATAGTGACTTAGAGATTGCAGTTGTAATTTGTTTTCTAGAGATGACTATAAATTTAAAATATATTTTGCACAAGCAGGCAGTGGTGGCGCACACCTTTAATCCCAGCACTAGGGAGGCAGAGGCAAACAAATATCTGAGTTCGAGGCCAGCCTGGTCTACAAAGCGAGTTCCTGGACAGCCAGAGCTTCACAGAGAAACCCTGTCTTGAAAAGACACCCCCCAAAAAATTAAAATTGTGTGGGTGTATTCAGAGCTATATTGCATATGACTATTTGCTGTCTCGGTATGGACTGCTTATCAGAATAGTTCTTGAAATTGACTTTTTTCCCCCCCAGGAAAGTACCTAAGACAAAAGAGAATTGACTTCCAGCTTCCCTACGACATCCTCTGGCAGTGGAAACACAATCAGGTACAAAGGCCTCTTTTACCAGGTTTTCTTGTTAAGTGGTGAGGTTGGGGTATAGGGAGTGCAAGTTTGTTTGCTCTGGTTCCTCGTCATATCTTAGGATATCCTGAGACTTGTCCTTATCAAACCTAGAGACTAAGAACAGTGAATTTTCCCACATATTTCATGTGCCTTCCTTGCCTTTTCTCATCCTTGGTAATTACAGTCAGTTGCTGCTTCCCTGGCCAACCTTCTGTTCTTATTCTGAGCTTTTGTTTTGGTAGCAAAGAGTTTGTGCTATAAGAATTGTATTTTATGCAGGTCTCAGAAAGATGAAGATGCACTGCTAACAAATACTTAACAAACAACAAACATACAAACAGACCAACCTCAGGTTTTAATTGAGTTCAAGGTTCCAGGCCCTATCTTGAGAATAACCCTGGGAGAGAGAAGTAGTCATACAGATGAAGTAAACAACATGTTTTTCTGAGTTTAGCTAAAATGCTGTCAAAAGTTACCTTTGGCAGGTGTAGTGACACATACCTTTAATCCCAGCAGTCAGGAGGCAGAATCAGGTGGATCTCTGTGAGTTCCAGGCCACTAGAGCTGCCTAGGAAAACACTGTCTCTAACAAAAGTTAACTTTGGAAAACCAAAAGCAGTTCAGTCTCCTCTGCCTCCTCTTCTCTGATGGTCTCTGTTGAATTCTTTGTTTGAAGACAAGGTTTCTAAACAGCCCTGGCTGTCCTGGAACTCACTCTGTAGACCAGGCTGGCCTCCAACACAGAGATCTGCCTGCCTCTGGAGTGCTGGGATTTAAAGTGTGCGCCACCACCACCTGGCCTCTGTTGAATTCTTAAGAGCATGAATATGTTCGGTATTGTGTCTGCTTTTATTAGGTTTGATTGGAGAGGCTGCTTTTGTTTTATTTTGTTTTGGCACAAAGCTTTTTGTCTCCTCTTTAAGGAGGATGGGGCTTTCAATGTGGACTGAAAAAATAAGATAAAATAAAAGCTGACACCTTGCTAAATCCGGATTTCAGGTTCAATTGCTGTTTCTTTTGCTGCACACTTTAGTTCACACATGCGAGCTCTGTCCTTAGTCTTTGATATTACCAGGCTGGCCTTGAAGTTGCTGTGTAGCTGAAGCTGGCCCCCTCCGGTCCTCCTCCTCTCACCTCCGTTGTGCTGCAGATAAGCACCAATAGCACACTGCTTATTGGCTGAACCACCCTATGAAAATATTAATGTTGATTTCCTAAGGTTCCCAACCAGTGAGTGTGACAGCCGAGAGGCCAGCAAATCTTCCTATTTTCATACAACTACTCTAAAAACAAACCATAGACATGTTTAGGGCTTATAGGATTTTGTGGTTTTATTGGTGGGGTTGATGCTGAGGCTTGAACATGCATTGTACCACTGATCTTTACTCCTAACTCCTTTCCCTTTTTTTTGATAGGAGGAAATATAATCTTAAGTTATTCAAGTGAATAGCTTTGGTCTTCAGATTGAGTCTTTTCCATAGTTATCTAGAAGCACACTAAAAAAAAAAATCAAAGTACATTGTTGTGACTCAGATATTATTTACACAAGCCTATCATCCTAGCATTCAGGAAGGGATATAAGAAGAACCAAAAGTTTCACATAGAAAAATTCAGGCCATCCTTGGCTGCACAGATGCTGTCTAAAAAAAAAAAAAAAAATAATAATAATTATGGTAACTTTTTATAAACTATTTAATGTTTATTAATTCTAATTCTCTATTGCCCTTTTTTCCTGTGGAGGAAAAAAAAATCACTCTGAGTTTCCTTTAATCTATTTGATTCAGAAAGGCTGAAAAGTATTTACTGTGTAGCTTGTGCTCAGCGATACTCCTGCCTCCCCTTCCCAAGTGTTATGAGTGTAGAGGTGAGCATCATACTAATTCCCACAAATATTTCTACATGAACACAACACACGGATACCTTCATGTATAGTTAGCGATTGATACCACACTGTCATTTGAAGCAAAATGCTATATCAATTTTTTTTTTCTTCTAGCTATACAAAAAACCAGATGTCCCCCTGTATAAAAAAATCCGTTCAAGTGAGTAACTTAGAAGCTGGGTTTTTTGTTTGTTTGTTTGTTTTTTCTGCCTTCAAAACATCAATGTTCCTCCTATCTTGAGACTTGAAAAATAATTCTGTATGTTCAAAACTTTTATTTGCTGTCTTCTCAAGATGTCTACGTTGATGTCAAACCTCTTTCTGGTTATGAGGCTACCACCTGTAATTGTAAGAAGCCGGATGGTGACACCAGGAAGGGCTGTGGGGATGACTGCCTTAATAGGTACTGTAACTGTTTGTAAAGCCTGAGTTCTGAGGGGCGGGTGTGTGCAGCAGCTCCCTTACTTTCTCCTCTAAACGGTGTGCACTGATACTAATGGACTGAAGATATTATCAGAAAGAGTCTTTTGTACATATTTAAATTCTTTTACTATTTATGAGACAAGACATGGTTCATTTCTCTGATAAAAATGTCACCTGCTCTGGGGGAAGTTCTCGGGATAATATGAGATGATCATGTAATCTTTTAATAAGCAAAGTCTTAAGTGCCTTCTTAGCTTTCAACATATGGTAGGCCATGATGAGGGACAGTCCGAACAGTGTATAATTTTCAAGGAAAACTATGTTAATAAACTGTTAGCGTGTATGATCCTCTACATGATCAATGACCACTCATGCTAGTGAGATGATAAAAACATCGTCAGAGGTAGAAAGTGTGGGGTTCACTCATTGGGAGATCCTTACTTTCAGTGGGAACTGTTCTCAGTTGTGTTAGAACTCTGTCTCTGCTACCTAGCTTCCCAAGTGCAGAAATTATAAGCATATACCACCAGCCTCTATTCAGCATAAAATGGAAATGCCTAATAGAGGAAAATGAGTAAAGATAGAATTTGTTGGTTTTAGTAATTTAGATAAATTTACAGAAAATAAAGAACTTAATGTTCTGCATATGGTAGTACAAATCTGTTAATCTCAGTGCCATAGAAGCTGAGACAGCAGGAACCACACAAATTATAAGCCACCCTACTCTACAAGGTAAGTTCTGGGCCAGCTGAGGCTACATAGCTAGGTACTGTCTCGAAAAACCAGAAGTACCAATAGCCTTTACCTCAGTTGTCCTAGCCAAAGAGAACTGCTTCTGAAGTCCCTAGCTCAGCTGCCTGTTCAACATGTCAGGTGGGAATCTTTCCTGGCTTAGATTACTACCCATGCATGTACTATATTGTGTATATATATGCAGTTTTATATATTGATGATACTGAAGATAAAGAGTAGGCTTTTAGAAAATTTATTTACTTAATTTTTCTGTCTGTGTGTGTATGCCTGTGTGAGTTTATGTGCGCCACATGCATGCAGGGTACTGACAGAGATCAGAAGAAGACTTTGCATTCCTTGGAGTTTAGTTATAGGTGGTTGTCAGCCTTCCTGTGGGGACTGGGAATTGAACCCCATTCATGGCAAGAGCAACAAGCAAGTGCTGTTAACCACTAAGCCATCTCTCTAGCCCAGTGCGTGTGTGCGTGAGTGCGTAGTACTGAGTTTTTTCACTTCAGGTATTTTGTTTTTATTTTATTTTTGAGACAGGACCTTATCTTGTAGCTCAATCTATTCAAGTACTCACTATGTAGCCCAGACTGGCCTCAAACTAAAAACAATCTTCTTGCCTTGGCTTTCTAACCTGTTTTGTTTTTTTGTGAAAGTTTCTTGCCCTTATGTTAATAACCATGCCCAGCTACTTACAAATATTTTAAATTTACACTTTTATATACCAATGTAGTCTACAAGCTATCACTTTCAGGACTTGCTATCATCATCAAGTTGATAGACTACAGACTTGCCCTCATCTCTTTTGGACATCTAATTTATTTTCAATGTTTTACTATTAAAAATGTCACAGAGAAACCCTGTCTCAAAAATAACAAAACAAAAAACAGATGAGCCATCTCACCAGCCCTAAATAAAGCTGGGCAATAGTGGTGCACAGTTTTAATCACAGCACTGGGGAGGCAGAAGCAAGTCTGGTCTACAGAGTGAATTCCAGAATAGCCAGGGCTACACAGAGAGACCCTGTCTCAAAATCAAATCAAAAGAAAAAGTCACTACTGGGACTGTAGAAATGGCTCAGAGATTAAGACCTGTAACTCCAATTCCAGTGGTGTCTATGCCCTCTTCTGACTTCCATAGGCACCAGAAATGCACACTGTTCACATATATACCTGCAGGCAAAATACACACAAAATAAAATAAAACATCTTTTAAAGTGGTTAAAAATTGTTTTTTTGTTTTGTTTTGTTTTGTTTTGTTTTTGAGACAGGGTTTCTCTGTAGCTTTGGAGCCTGTCCTGGACTAGCTCTGTAGACCAGGCTGGCCTTGAATTCACAGAGATCTATCCACCTGCCTCTGCCTTCCGAGTGCTGGGATTACAGGTGTGCGCCTCCGCCGCCGCCGCCACCACCACCCGGCAGAATTGTCATTTTTTTTTTTTTTTAACAATACTATTTAGTTCTACATAATAGCCACAGATTCCCTTGTTCTCTCCCTTCCTGCCCCCCTCCTCTTCCCCCCAGGCCACCCCCCCATTCCTACCTCCTCTAGATCAAGGTCTCCCGTTGTGCCAGAATTGTCATTTTTTAATTCATGTATTTATTTTATATCCTGGCCGCAGCCTTCCCCCATTCTCTCTTCCCAGTCCCTCTCCACCGTTCTTCCCCTCCTGTCCCCCAATCTCCTCTTCCTTCTCTCTCCAGGAAAGGGTACATCTCCTGTGAGTATCAATAAAACGTGGCATATCAAGTTGCAGTAAGACTGAGCACCTCCCCATGTATTAAGGCTGGGCAAGGCAATGCAGTATGAGAAGTAGGGTCCCAAAAGCCTGTAAAAGAGTCAGAAGCAGCCCCTGTTCCTGCTGTTAGGAGTCCCCAGGAGGACCAAGCTACACAACTGTATCGTGTGCAGAGTGCCTAGGTCAGTCTCTCGCAGGCTTCCTGGTTGTCAGTTCAGTCTCTGTGAGGCCCTATGAGCCCAGGTGGGTTGATTGTGTGAGACCGCTCTGGCTCCTACACTCCTTTCTCCTCCACAGGATTCCCAAACTTGGTCTAATGTTTGGCTGTGTCTCTGCATCTGCCTCCATCAGTTGCTGGTTGACACGTCTCTGATGACAGTTGGGCCAGGCACCAATCTGGTCATAGGAGACGGCCAGTTTAGGTTGCTTACCTATTGTTCCTAGGAGTCTAAGCTGGGGTCCTCCCTCCCCAACCAGATCACTCATGTCACAAATAAACTGTGCGTGGTGCTGAACACCTGTAAGTAACCCTTGTACTTGTGAGGTATAGGCAAAGACTGCATTGGTTTATATATAATCTTTATAGGGCTGTTACATGATCTGTATATAGCAAGTTACAAGCCAGCCAAGGATACATATTAAATTTTAAAAGTAAGTACATTTTCAGGGGAGATGGTGGCGCACGCCTTTAATCCCAGCACTCAGGATGAAGAGGCAGGTGGATTTTGAGTTCAAGGTCAGCCTGATCTACAGAGTGAGATCCAGGACAGCCAGTGCTACCCAGAGAAACCCTGTCTTTTTGGTTTTTTGAAACAACTACTGCTCAGCTGAAGCTAGGTTATGGAGTGGGGGGGTGGGAGCAAATTTTAAAGTTATGTGAAATATTTTGACATAATTGTGACTGTTTTACATTTTTTCAATTAAGCTTCATTTATGTGTGGCTTTTTTTATCTGCATGTATGTATATATGCACACCAGATGCATGCCTGGTGTTCCTATAGGCCAAAAGAGGATGTGTAATGCCCTGGAACTGGAGGCCAGGTTTTCTGCTAGAGCAGCCAGTGCTCATACCCGCTGAGCCCTCTTCCCAGCCCCAGAATTGTAGCTTCTTCTAATCGGTTTTGGTTTATCTCTCTTACTTCCTGTTCTAAATTTTGAGAATTTGGTTCTATTAATTTGTTTTTGTCTACTATTTATCTTTTATATTTTGTTGGCTTTTTGCAGTTTTCTTACCCCTAATAGGAAAGAGGGAGCTAAGTCAGGAGTGAGCCTCACCGCCAAGATCCTAGCAACACCAAAAAAATAAGATGGGACCAAGTTGCCTTAAGTGTAACCAGAAAACTGACATTTGAACATTCGCCATATCAAATACGTTGGTTTTTTTATATCATTTTTGTTGGCATAAGTATTACTTTTATTTTTCACACTGTGCTGGCCTGTATTCAATCCTAACAAACCTCCTACTTAAACCTCCTGTTTAAACCACAACCAGAAAATAACCCTAAGATACAGTGTTGTCAAATGAATGTTGTAGGAGGCTTTTCACTACAAAGAAATCAATATGACAAATGACAAGAATGTGATAAATGCATAAATATGTAAGAAAAATTCAAAGGTATTACTTAATAGATACCTACTTAGATTTTTCAAAGAACCCATTACAAAGTCTCCATTAAATGGAGCTATCTAACATGTGTGACTTTGTCTTATGTTTTCTTTTTTTTTCTTTTGGTTTTTTCGAGACAGGGTTTCTTTGTGTAGTTTTGGTGCCTGTCCTGGATCTCCCTCTGTAGACCAGGCTGGCCTTGAACTCACAGAGATCCACCTGGCTCTGTCTCCTCAGTGCTGGGATTAAAGGCGTGCGCCACCACCGCCCGGCTGTCTTATGTTTTCATGTGTAAATATTTGGTAGGATAGCAGGAATCTTTTTGTTGGTTTTGTTTTTTGAGACAGGATTTCTCTGTGTTGTCCTTGGCTGTCCTGGGACTCACTCTGTAGACCAGACTGGCCTCAACTCACAAAGATCCGCCTCCCTCTGACTCCTAAGTCCTGAGACTAAAGGCATGCATCACCTGGTGTGTGGCAGGAACCTGAAGGACTGTACAAAATTCATCATTTTGTTGTTGTTAGACTGTGTGGCCCAGGCTGATGGGGCACGCAGATCTCTGCCAGCCTCTGCCTCCTGAGTGCTGACATTAAGATACATATCACTGCGCCCTGCCAACAAGATCGATCATCACATTGTTAATTGGATTTATTTGCAAATGGTCCTGTAAAATTGTGATTCAGGACTATTCTTTTAAATAAATAATGGACTTTTGAGGCTGATGAGATAGCTAAGAGGGTAGAGAAGCTTGCTGCCAATCCTGTTCACCTCAGTTCCATTTCTAGACTTATATGGTGAATGAAGAAAAACTAACTCCTGAAAATGATGTGGAGTGTGTGTGTGTGTGTGTGTGATGCATCTTCTCTTTCTGTGACAATCATGTTGTATGAAACACAACCAATCTCATGCATAGATAAGTAAATAAATACTAAATAGGGATTTGGTTTGGTTTTGGTTTTGATATTTTGAGACAAGGTCTCACTTTGTAGCCCTGGCTATTCTTGAACTCACTACACAGATCAGGCTGTCCTGGAACTTACAAGAGATCCTATTGCCTCTGAGTGCTGGGATTAAAGACATTCATAACCTCACCTGTCCTTAAGTGGGCTTTTTTTGTTTTTTGTTTTTTTTCAAGACAGGGTTTTTCTGTGTAGTCTGACTGTCCTGGAACTTACTTTGTAGACCAGGCTGGCCTTGAACTCACAGAGGTCCACCTGCCTCTGCCTCCTGAGTGCTGGGATTGAAGGTGCCACCACTACCACCACCGTCTTACCTTAAGTGGGCTTTTATAGTTAGTTCATATCAATGTTTTGAAATATTTTTCTTAAATTTCAACAGTTAAGCTCTTAATAATCATTCTTTAAAATTCACTGTTCCTTTTCAGTATAAAACCAGACCTCAAATTTTGAGCTCAGTTGTCTTTCAATAGGTATTAGCTAAAATAATTTTGCAAATTAGTCCATATTGCTACAAAGAAAAGTGGCAAGGTAATGTCAAAAGTGAAAAGTAATTAAACAAAAAATATAATAGCTTCTTCCATAAGCAGTTATCTGTATATGAATTTGTATTCCTCCATGCAGGGGAAATTTTTATTTTGTGTAGCACATTTCTGCTTAGAGTAGAGTAGAGGGGATGATTATGTGTTATGTATTATAATGTATATGAAGAAAATACTCTCAAAATCCCCCTTCTAGTTTTATGATCCTGTAAGTTATACTGTGGGCTTGTGAGCTAGTTCTGTGGGTTATTGAGCTTCCCAGAAACCACATGTTGGAAGGAGAGGACCAAATACTGCAAGGTGTCTTTGAGAATACATCTTGATTCATGGGCACCGTACATAACAAATGAATAAGTAAGTGAAGTTAAAATTGTGATACAGCTGGGTGGTGGTGGTGCACACCTTTATTCCCAGCACTCGGGAGTCAGAGGCAGGTGGGTCTCTGTGAGTTCAAGGCCAGCCTGGTCTACAGAGTGAGTTCCAGGACAGCCAGGACTGTTACACAGAGAAACCCTGACTTCAAAAACAAAAAAACAAAAAAAAAATTGTGATACAAAGCATTTATATTTTTTTTTAAGACATGTTTTCACTATGAATTTGAGGCAGCCTGGTCTACATTGTAAGCTTCAGTTCAGCCATGGCTACATAGTAAAACCATGTCTCAAAAAAGAAATTAATACAAATAAAAATGAATTCTATTACAAAAAGGTTAAATTTCTTTCTAATTTTAAATACCTATTCTGGAAAATACATACACACAAAGATTATAACTAAGGCTTTTGTTGCATTTCTGTACTTTTTTTTTTTTTTTTTTTTTAACTTTTTCTAGGGGCTGGAGAGATGGCTCAGTGATTAAGAGCACTGACTGCTCTTCGAGAGGACCCAGGTTCAATTCCCAGCACCCACATGGCAGCTCACACCTCCAGTTCCAGGGGACCTGACACCAATGCACAGGGTTTCTCTGTGTAGTTCTGGTGCCTGTCCTAGAGATCAGCCTGGCTCTGCCTCTCGAATGCTGGGACTCAAGTCGTGCGCCACCACCGCCTGGCCTATTTTTTTTTTCTTTTTAAAGAGGAGAAAAGATGAAACATTCCAGGTCAGACTGTGCTATGTAGAAGATTTCAGTACTATCTGGACTGCACAGTAAGACTTTGATCAGAACAGAACACCTAAAGCTAAAGGAAAAGTCTGTAAATGGCCATGAACTGCTACAGAGTAAGATTTCAGTGTAAAGATCGTGGAGTGTTCAACAATAAGTAACAAGGAAATCAATACCAGAGGGCCAGCATGATTGCTCAGCAAACATACTTGCTCCCAAACTGAAGAGACCTGAGTTCAGTCCTCAGGACCCACATGGTGGGAGGAGAGACCAACTCCCATAAGGTGTCCTTGGATATGTACACATGTGCTGTGCCTTGTCCTCACCCCCAGTATACACAATCAATCAACTAATAAATGAGTGTTCCTTAAGACTGGTATTCTTCCTTTTCCTACTGTTCTTTCTATTTCTTTCCTACTCTCAGCAGTTCTTGCTCAGGTTTGTTGTTGTTTTGTTTTGTTTTTTCAAATCTATGTTCCTAGCCAGGCATGGGAACACATGACTTTGATCTCAGCACTTGGGAGGCAGAAGCAGGTGATTCTTTGAGTTTGAGGCCAGCTTAGTCTACAGACTTTCAGAACAGATAAGCATACAAAGAAGAAACCCTTTCTTGAAAAACCACAAAAAGAAGAGAACAGCAACAGAAAGACTAGAGTGTCTGCAGCCATATCACCCTAAAGGCATCCAATCTCATCAGAGAAACTAGAGGGTTGGGAGTTTTATATAGCAGTAAAGAATTGTCTGTGATCTAACTCTAAAATTATGAAAGTTAAGTTTTTGAATTATTTCATTTTGGATATTTAGCTACTCTTGTTAAAATTGTTTCATGAATAAAATTTAAAAATTGAAGATATAAAATGTTTGGAGTAAAAATGTATTGTGTAAACTGACTATAATTATTACTTTCTAGAATGATCTTTGCTGAGTGTTCCCCTAACACTTGCCCCTGTGGTGAGCAATGCTGTAACCAGAGGATACAGAGGCATGAGTGGGTGCAATGTCTGGAACGATTTCGAGCTGAGGAAAAAGGTTGGGGAATTAGAACCAAAGAACCCCTAAAAGCTGGCCAGTTCATCATAGAATACCTAGGGGAAGTTGTCAGCGAACAAGAATTCAGGTAAATATTGAGATCCCAACACAGTGATGCCTCTGCAGATGTGATTACAGATGTAGTGAACACTTTTATGTTCACTCGTGGTTCGTCATTGATAGTATAGTAGGTGGTATAGCTGCCTTCCAGTTTAATCAGTAATTGGCTTTTGGTTATTTCTCTCTTCTTCAGGAACAGGATGATTGAACAGTATCATAATCACAGTGACCACTACTGTTTAAATCTGGATAGTGGAATGGTGATTGATAGTTATCGCATGGGAAATGAGGCCAGATTCATCAACCACAGCTGTGACCCAAATTGTGAAATGCAGAAATGGTAAGAAAGCATGAAAGGGTGAATCAAAGAACCGGGCAGAATGGAAGGTACTGAGGGCGCCCGAGATTGATCTGTTATCATGCAGTTTACACAAAGCATTGTGGGAAGTTACATTATACCAAGTCCTTCAGGCAGAGTAAGCTTTTGTAGTTTCTTTATCCTAACTACTCTTACCAGAAAAATAGAGCAGTCATGGTACTACTGACCTTAGTACTTACTGAATGCTTATTGGATGCTAAACAACTGCATTATATGTATGATTTTATTCAGCCAAGTTATATTTTGAACTCACTTACTCCAATACATTTATCACAAAGGCAAAAAACGGGAAATATGAGATTCTTTCTTA
The DNA here is from genome assembly GCF_049852395.1 of Peromyscus maniculatus bairdii. Lineage (NCBI taxonomy): Eukaryota > Metazoa > Chordata > Mammalia > Rodentia > Cricetidae > Peromyscus > Peromyscus maniculatus. The sequence continues at coordinate 69,452,977 of NC_134857.1, forward strand.
AGAGAAATGGTCAAATCTAATTGCAAAGAGAAAGAATTTTATCAAAGAAACATTGAAGGGCTGGAGAGATGGTTAATGGTTAAGGGTACATACCACTCTTCCAGAGAACTGATTCCTATCACTTGTAATTCCAGCTCTGGGAAGAGGCAACAGCTCTGGCATCTGCCAGCACCCGCCCTCACGTGCACACACACTCACACACCAGACACATACACATTCATTTTTAAATCATAAGGAGAAACGTGGGACATGTCTGCAATCCCATTCCTCAGAAAGCCAAGCAGGGTACTCAGTGGTTTAGAACTTGGTTCTCAGCATCCATATCAGTAGCTCACAATTGCCTGTAATTCCATCTCCTCTAATAACCTGAATTTGATTCCCAGAACCTGCAGAGTGAAAGAAGAGAACCAACTCCCACAAGTTGTCCTCTGACCTACACACACACACACACACACACACACACACACACACTGTGGCATGTGCACATGGACACACACAATTAGAAGAAATAATATAAGGATAAAGAACAGCTTCATTTTTTCTTAAATTTTATTAAATTAAGGTGTAATTCACATACACAAAAATGTAGGTTTAAGTGTGTATTAATTTTTACCAATATATTCATCCACAAAATCTGCACCCCTAACGAAAACAAAACATAGCAAACATTTCAGGAAGTTAAGAGACTGGAGATGGAGCTCTAAGGTAGAGCACTTGCCTAGCAAGCACAGAAGCTAAATTTCATCCCTAGCTCTGCAAAGAGACTATAAGGCCAGTTGTGGTGGTACAGGCCTTCCCCGGGCAGAGGCAGACAACCTCACAGCCTGCTGATCTGCAGAGTGAATTCCAGGCCAGCTAGGGCTACAGAGCAGGGTCTTATCTCAAATAAACAAAAACAGGAAATTCCTAGGCAGGATCTCACTGTGTAGTCCTGGCTGGCCTGGAACTCATATATAGACAGACCAGGCTAGTCTCAGACCTAAAGCAACTCTCCTGCCTCTGTATGCCAAGTGTGAGTGTTAGGATTTCAAGTATAAGTCACAGCATCCAACTTGCCCTTCTCCTATAGGTGAAAGTTTCTGTTTGGCCAATAACTCCCGAATACCCAGCAGCCACTTCCCAAATTACCACACAGATGGTTTTATTAATTATAACTGCTTGGCCATTAGCTCAAGCTTATTACTAACTATCTCTTACACTTAAATTAACCCATAATTCTTATCTATGTTTAGCCACGTGGCTTAGTATCATTTCTCAGTACGGCATTGTCATCATGCTTCATCTGCATCTGGCTGATGACTTCTTCTCTGCCCTTTCTCTTCCCAGCATTCTAATCTGCTCGCCCTGCCTATACTTCCTGCCTGGCTACTGGCCACTCAGCATTTTATTAAACCAATTTGAGTGACAAATCTTTACACTGTACAAGCTCATTATCCCACAGCATCTTCCCACAGTCAGTCTCCCCATCTTCTAAAACAAATATTGAACTAGTTTTTATTATAATCTGTTTTAGGGGATTTCTAGCCTTAACAAAGAATATACACAAACCCACGCAATACATACATATACCCAACACACATGCACACACGTATAATCCCAACACTTGAGAAGGTAAAGCAGGAGAACATTGAGATTGAGGCCAGCCCAGGCTACATAGTGAAACTCTGTTTTGTTTTGTTTTGTTTTAAAAAGAAAGAAAGAAATGGCTACACAGAGAAACCCTGTCTCCAAAAACAAAATAATAATAATAATAATAATAATAATAATAATAAAATCATAATAATAATGAATGGCTGAAGAGGTGGTTCAGTTAAGAGCACTTGCTGCCCTTGCAGAGGACCTGTGTTCAATTCTCAGAACCAATGTATGCTTGTAACTACCTATAACTCCAATTCCACAGCATCTGGCTCCTCCTAGTCTCCAAAGTACCTGGTGTGCACACAGCGCACAAACATACATATAAGCATAAAATAAAAGGAATAAGTGGGGAGGAGGATGACATGGGTATGCATGTCTTTAATCCCAGCACTCCAGAGGCAGAGGCTGGTGGGTCACATGTGAGTTCCAGGCCAGTCAGAGCTGTATAGTAAGACACAAAAACAAAACAAACAAAAAGCAAGAGGACAGTGAGGGTGCACAGCTAGTAAAGATGACTTCTCCCACGCCGGGCGGTGGTGGCGCACGCCCTTAATCCCAGCACTCGGGAGGCAGAGCCAGGTGGATCTCTGTGAGTTCGAGGCCAGCCTGGTCTCCAAAGCGAGTTCCAGGAAAGGCGCAAAACTACACAGAGAAACCCTGTCTCGAAAAACAAACAAACAAACAAAGAAAAAAAAAAAAAAAAAAAAAAAAAAAGATGACTTCTCCCAAGCCTGATAGCCTGGTAGACCAACTCCCAGTAGTTGTCCCTACCTCCACACGTGTGCTATAGCACACACATGTACACACACCAAATACAAAATAAATGTCTAGAAAATCATAATAAAATAAACTGAGCATGAGGGTGGACATCTTTGTTTATTTGACATGTGGTGCCTCGATGTAGAACACACTGTCCTAGGACTTGCAGAGATCCACCTGCCCCTGTCTCCTGAGTGCTGGAATTAAAAGCATGCACCACCACTGCCTGGCATAACTTTGAGATTTTTTAAAATTTATTTATTTATTGTGTTTTTAAGACAGGATCTCCTGGATGTCCTGGAACTCAATATGTAGACCAGTCTGGCCTTGAACTCACAGAGATACACCTGCCTCTTCTTTCCCAAGTGCTGGAATTAAAGGCATGTGCCACCACACCCAGCTCTAAATAAATTTATTTAGGAAAGGTTAGAGGAAAAGGGAAAAACACATTTTCCCAAAAATGACGTAATAACTGGGAACTCTGAATATATACCCTAAGAAATTGAGTCTAGAGTTAAAAATCATGTACCAAAATAAACTTGAGGCCCATATCGTCACTTAGATATACTTTTTGTTTATTTTGTTTGTTTGCTTTGAGATAGCATTCCCTGTAGCCCAGGCTAGCCTTGAGCTTTCCATTTAGCTGATGATGACAATGAGCTTTTTTATTACATTTATGTGTGTATTTATTTGTTACTCGTGTGTATGTATGCACACTGATGGCACGGAGCACATGTGGGTGCCAGGGCATGACTTGTAGACATTGGTTCTCTCTGCCTTGTGGGTCCTAGGGACTGAGCTCAAGTCACCAGGCTTGGTAGCAATTATCTGTACCCACTGAGCCATCTTGCAAGTCTGACCTTGAGCTTCTGATCCTTCTGTGTATAACTGAAGATTCGACTGGGTACAGGAGACCATTTCTCAAAGGGGAGATGGTGGGACTAGTCTTAAAATCCCGGGCTGCATCATGGTGAGACTGCTGATCGGGTAAAAGGCACTTGCTGCCCAGCCTGAAGACCTGCGTCCAGTTCCTAGGACCCACACGGGGAAATTGTCCTCTGAGATCTTCATGTGCCCCCCCCACACACAGTCAATAAATACAAAAACTGAAAACAATGAAGATTTTTGTCAACAACTTTAACTCCCTTTGTACTGATGGCCCTAACTAAGTGATGCAGTGAGGAAAGGAAAACTAAAATGGTAGATGAAGAGACCTGTGGGCTCAGCAGTTTGCATGGGAAGCACACCTGGGATTCTTAGGAACCCACACCAACCAAATGGATTAGAAATAAGCCAGGGCTAAAATACAGCTCAGTCAGTATAGTGCTTGCCTAGGATGGCCAAAACCTTGGGTTTGATCCCCATCAAGACATAGAATCCCAGCCCTATAATCTCAGCCCTCAGGATGTGGAGACAAGAGGATCAGAAGTTCAAAGTCAAACTCTACTCCTGAGGCCACCCTGAGCTACATGGGACCTTGTCTCAAAATGTGTTTTCACTGTCACTAGGCACAAACGATAATGATTATATACATGGAGATTTTGGAGCAGTTTCTTGGAGGAAAAGAGTTATTATTTTCCACTTTCAGTGTGCTAACAACCAAGTACAAGGTAATGCTCAGGCAGAAGAGGACCCAAGTTCAGTTCCCATCACTCATGTCAGTCTGGTCAAAACCTAAATTCCACTTCCAGGGAATCCAGAATCCCCTTCTGGCCTTCACAGACACCTGCACACGCACAGGCATACATTCACATAGATTAATTTTAAATTTATTATTTAAAAATAAAAGTGCTGAGCACAAGTGGTGGTACATACCTTTAATCCTAATGTCTGGAGGCAGAGACAAGTGATCTTTGTGAGTTTGAGGCCACCCTGGTCTACAGAAAGAGTTTGAGGATAGTCAGGGCTACAGAGTGAGATCCAGTCTCAAAAAAGAAAAAATTAAAGTGAAATAAGTAAAAGACAATCCTATTTTTAGTAACTTCGTTAAAGACTAGTCTCTAAGGGCTGAGAGTTGGATCAGCAGTTGCTAAGAGCACTAGCTGTTCTTCCAGAGGACCCTGGTTCAGTACCCATGTAGCAGCTCACAATGGTCTTTAACTCTAGTCCCAGGGGATCCAACCCCTTTTTCTGACCTTATTGAGTACCAAGCACCTGTATGGCACACATATATATACAAAGAGGCAGAACACTCATAGATATAAAGTACTAGGAAAATAAGGATCCTTAATACCTAAAAATCGACCTTAATGAAAGTTAGACCTTTGTGGTAAGATCCACTAAACAAAACTTTGTGAACAGATGTGTCTTATTTAAGGGCTAGGAATCAATCTTTGTACCTACTCTTCCACTGCAAATTTTGAGACTAGTTTGGGTTATGTACTGTCTCAAAGCGGGAGGGGCACTAAGGAACTAACATTAGTTACCGTGCATAGTGCACAGACATGAGAACCTGTCGCCACAGCCCCAGCACCCATGTCAAAAGCCAGGCATGTGGTACATGGTTTGTGACCCTAGCGTGAGATAAGTGGAGACAGGCAGATCCCCAAAAGCTTCTTGGCCTGCCAGCGTAGCCCATCAGTGAGCACTGCTTTCAGCGAGAGATCCATACATTCCAGGAGTCTAGTCGGGAGGGGAGAACAATGGCTGGAGAGTACCCTTACACACTCATACAAACGTGTACATGTATGCAAAACACAATGTTTTTAGTAATAAACAGGGCTGGTGAGGTGGCTCAGTGGATAAAGGCATTTGCCATCATGCCAAACATCCTTAGTTTCATTTCTCCTACATGAGAAGGTGAGAGCCCACTCCTGAAAGTTGCTCTCTGACCTCCATACACACTGTAGCATGTACATACACACCCCACACATTTAAGTAATATAATAAAGAATAATAGTATGCATTTTAGCAGCACACATACTAAAATTGGAATAAAGGAAGATTATGAGGCCCTTCCTTGCTTAAAGATGTAATGCAAATTCATTAAGCAAATTCATTAAGCAGTCTATACTTTTCAAAATGATAATAGGGGCTGCATACAGCTCAGTTCCCAGAACCCATACTAGACAACTCACATCTGCCTGTAACTCCATCTCAGGGAATCTGACACCTCTGGTCTCCCCCTGTATACCTATCCTCTCCCCTTACAGACACACACAGACACAATTAAAAACAAAATAAATGCTTTTTTTCAGGGGTGGGGAGGTGGTTTCAAGACAGTTTCTCTGTGTAATAGCCCTGGCCGTCGTGGAACTCTGTAGATCAGGGCCTTGAACTCATGTAGATCCACCTACTTCTGCCTCTCAAGTGCTAGGACTAAAGGCGTGCGCCACTACCACTCAGCAAAATAAATGCTTTTTAATAATAAAAGAATTTTAATGTCGGTGCTGTCAGGTTGACCTATAAATTTAAATATGAATCGACGGTGGAAACTGACAAGCCCATTGCTAACGTGTATGTGACTCATCTGGGCCTGGTAGTACATGCCTCCAATCCCAGCACTGGCAAGAAGGGACAGGGCTCGAGAGTTGAAAGCCATGGGGCTGGAGAGACGGCTCAGTGCTTAAGAGCATTGGCTGCTCTTCCAGAGGATGGCGTTTGAGTCCCAGCACCCATGTGGTGTATCACAGTCATCTGGAACTCTAGTCCCAAGGGGTCTGACACCTGCTTCCGACTTCTGCAGACAGCAGACATGCAGCTGGTGCACAGCTGTACATGCAGCAAACACCCATACACATCAAAAATAAAATTAATTTAAAAAAAGTTTAAAGCCAGACTCATCTGAATGAGACCCTGTCTTAAAATTACAAAACGGTAAGTCACATAGAATACAGGGCAAATACAGAGGAAAGCAGTGATAAGCTAATGAAACACATTAAGGACTTGTCTTACCAAATATAAAGGTTCCTAGGTAAAACAGTATGCAGATATCCTTTGCTTGGACTAGAGAATAAATCCATAGATTCCAGGCAGAGTTTGATAGACTTCCACCTGGTTCATGACAGTGCTGCTCTTCAGTAAGGGTAGTTTTTCAATTCCTTTTCAGTCCTAAGCCACATGTGATTGTACGTTTCCAGAAAGATAGCACAGGATATTTTCTTGGACTTAGGGTAGGTTCAGATGGTAGGTACAGATACCTCAAAAAGGATTGACCATGCTTTTTTCAAATTGATTTTTTTTCAGCTTGATAAATTAATATTTCTGAAGCCAAGCATGATGACACACATCTGTAATCAGACTTTGAGACAGAAAGACCACCATGATTCTGAGGCCAGATTGGCCTATGTTGTAAGACTGTCTCAAATATTCAAGAGTGGAATGGATTTCCTTCTTTTTTTCCAAGACAGGGTTTCTCTGTGTAGCTTTGTGCCTTTTCTGGAACTGGCTTTTGGCCTCGAACTCACAGAGATCCGCCTGCCTCTTCCTCCCAAGTGCTAGGATTAAAGGCCTGCGCCATCACCGCCCAGCTAGGGATGGCTTTATTTCTAATCATCCTCAGTAACAGTACTTACCTGTTACTAAGTTATCAGTTATATCTGTACACTAAGACAACCCTGAGTTTGATCTTGCCCCTTGGCCTAGTTAGGGCTACTGTTGCTTTGATGAAACCCCATGACCAAAAACAACTTGTGGAGGAAGGGTTTATTTCACTCACAGTTCCATATAACAGTCCATCATCAGAAGCAGTGAGGGCAGGAACTCAGGCAGGGCAGGGACCTGGAGGCAGAGCAGATGCAGAGGCCATGGAGGGATGCTACTTACTGCCTCGTGGCTCACTGGTTAGGTCAGTGAGTTCCAACTTCAAAAGGATGTCAGCGTCTGGACTTCACACACACACACACACACACACACACACACACACACACACACACACACGCGCGCGCAAATACTTAAGCCTAAATCAGCACGTAAAGGTGAGTATTACCAACTCTAAGAACTGACTTTGATCCCTGGTACACACATGATGAGTATAGAGAACTGACTCCCACTGGCTGACCCTGATGTCAACATATGGTTTGTGACACATAAGCATCTGCACATAGAGACACACAAAACGATAAGTAAGTAATAAATAAAGGTAATGCATGCTCAAAGAAGATATTTGGACGTTTACCTGAGAAAGGACTGTGTGTTTACTCAGAAGCTATAAAATCAGGAATACAATACCTCCTCTTAAGGAAAAAAGAAAAGAAAAGGTATTATTTGTCTACATGTTGGAGTGTGTGTAAGCTCTCAGAGTTCAGAAGGGCGTGAGATGCCTGAGCCAGAGCTGCCTGACTTGCATGCCAGGAACTGAACTTAGATTCCATGGGCTAACAGCAAGTGTTCCTAATCACTGAGCCCTCTCTGGCTTCCCCGTTGTTTAAAAATGAAAGAATAAATATTGTTTAAAAAAAAAAAAAGGAAAGAAAGAAAGATAGGCTAGACATGATTTTAAAAAAACCATACCTGTCATTCCAACACTCAAGAGATGGAGACAGACAGATCAGGAGTCTGCAGTTTAAGAACAGCTTGGGCTTCATGAAACCTTCAATAAAAAATATTTAATGGATTTGATACAATTTGAAGATCAGTCTGTACCCTCCAAAATGTCTAGAATTAAGAACTGACAATACAAAATGTTCACAAAATAGTGTAAAAGCAAGCCAAGCAAGGTGGCACATGCCTTTAATCCCAGAACTCAGGAGGCAGAGTTGGATGAATCTCTGCAAGTTCCAAGCCATCCTGGTCTACAGAATAAGAACTAGTCTTAACAAAAAAGGATAGAGCAGTAGGATTGGTGTTTAATTGCTGGTGACATGTGAATTTGTCTAACTTCCTTAAAAGCCTATCGTTGCCTACTAAAAACCCAGCAACCCCATCCTATTCCTGGTATAAGAGTATAGCCTTAATAGGGGCTGGAGAGGTGGCTCAGGGGTTAAAAATAATGGCTGTTCTTCCAGAAGTCCTGAGTTCAATTCCCAGTGACCACATGGTGGTTCACAAGCATCTTATAATTCTATCTGGTACCTTCTGGCATGCAGGCAGAACACTGTATACATAATTAAAATAAATATATATATCCTTGAAAAATTACTAGATGTGTTCAAGACATGTCTAGCTCTTTGACCAGTCTTGACACCTTGAGAACAGGACTTCCAAAAGGCATATGTAACTTAGGCTGTGGCTTTAAACAAGATCTCAGAGCCATAAAGAGCACCTGCCTTTTTGTTTGTTTGTTTTTGAGACAAGGTGTCTTGACATATCCCTGAAGTCCTGGAACTTAAGATATAGACCAGGCTAGCCTCAAATTCACAGTGACTCCAAATTTTTTGTTTGTCAATCAAACAACAGCAGAAGAATCTGCGAAAAGATAATTTGGAACCATGGAAACAGTAGTATAGTTCTTGCCAAATTATGAAGCAACCTTCCCACAGAGGCCATCGAATGCAGAATTAATGATGCTATACCCCTTGTGGATTTAAAATAATGAAAGAGTAAATTAAAGGGGGGGTAGAAGACATGTACAAGAATCTACACATAAAACTTTTGTGTTTTCTCTTCTTTTTGCAAGAGTCTCGATATTTATCTTAGGCTAATCTGAAAATCAAGATGCTTCCACTTTAGTCTCCAAGGTGCTGAGGTTCAGGTAGGCAACATCACATCTGCCCTGAAAGATTTGTATATTAGCTAATAACTATAATCTGTCAACTATTTATCAGCAGTAGAATAGGTATATAAAGTATGTTTTTTTTCCCTTAAGTGGAAAACTGTACAGTATGTAAAGGTACAAACTGATGTATACAATTCGGTGTGACATTGGGTAAAAGAGACTGGGTATAAGAGTGTACATACTAAGGTAAGGGCTCAGTGGATAAAGGTGTTTGCTACCAAATCTGAATTTAATCCAGGAGGCCTGCATAGTGAGGGGGAGGGGGAGACACAGAACTGACTCCCACAAGTTGTCCTCTGATCTCCACATATAGGCTATGACATTTACATGCCACACCCAGAAAAAGATCAGTAAGATTTTTAAAAGGCGGGTATGGTGGCACACATTTTTAATCTGAGCACTTAGGAAACTAAGGCTGGAGGATAGCAAATTGCAGGCCAGCCTGGGACTACATAGTAAGACCTCATCCCAAAAAAGCAGAAAATACTAGGTTTGGTGGTGGTGGTCCGTGCCTTTTTTTTTTTTTTTTTTTTTTTAACATCCTGACTGCAGCTACAGGTTTCCCTCCTCTCCTCTCCTTCCCGCTCCCCAATCTCCCCTCTGTCCTCCCCTAATCCACTCTTCCTTTTCTGTTCAGAAAGAGGCAACAAAGCATGGCATATCACGTTGCAGTAGGACTAAGCAACCCCCTTGGAGTAAGGCTGGGTAAGGCAACCCAGTGTGAGGAAAAGGTTCCCAAAAAACAGCCAAAGCATTAGAGACAGCCCCTGCTTCCACTGTTAGGAGTCCCACAAGAAGACCAAACTACACAACTCTCACATATATGCAGAAGGCCTAGGCCAGTCCCATGCAGGCTCTCTGGTTGTTTCAGACTCTGTGAGCTCATGTGAGCCCAGATTAGTTGTCTCTATGGGTTTTCTTGTGATGTCCTTGACCCCTCTGGCTCCTATAATCTTTCTCTCTTCTTGGCCTAATGCTTGACTATGGGTCTCAGCATCTGTTTCCACCAGTTGCCGGATGAAGCTTCTCTGGTGACAATTGGGGTAGTTACGAATCTATGAGTATAGCAGAATATCATTAGGCATCATTACATTGACATTTTTTTTTTCCTCCAATTGTCTTTAGCGCTATCCTAGGTCTCTGAGCCTTTCAGCCTCTGGGTCCTGGCACTCCAGGCAGTGTCAGGGGTAGGCTCATTCTTGTGCCATGGAGCCTCAAGCTGGACCAGTCATTGGTTGGCCATTCCCGCAATCTGCACCACAGAGGCAGGCTGATCTCTGAGTTCAAGGCCAGCCTGGTCTACAAAGCGAGTTCCAGGACATGCAGAGCTGTTACACAGAAAAACTCTGTCTCAAAACAACAAAACAAAAACTGCTGGGCATGGTGGCATGCACTTTTAACCAGGCAGAGGCAGGTGGATCTCTGTAGGAAGTCAGCCATAGCTACACAGGGAGGTCCTGAATCAAACAATCAAAAAGCCCGAGGGCTCAGCCTCGCAGTGGTGGCGCACACTTTAAATCCCAGCACTTTGGAGGCAGAGGCAGGTGAGTCTCTGAGTTCAAGGCCAGCCTTGTGTACAGAGTGCGTTCCAGGACAGCCAGGGCTCCACAGAGAAAGCCTTTGTTGAAGAAGGAAAAACACAAAGGCTGCGTCGATGGCTCAACCATTAAGAGTACTTGTTGCTCTTGAAGGGAACTGAGTTCAGTTTCTAGTACCCATGTAGGGCGACTTAGAACCAGCTGTGACCCTAGCTCTTGTGAATCTTATGCTGTGTTCTGGCTTCTGCAGGTACCTACACACACACACACACACACACACACACACACACACACACACACACACACGGCATACACCCCTCCCACAGAGATATACACATACACATCAGTTTAATTTTAAAGGCTGGAGAGCTAACACAGTGCTTAAGAGCACTTGCTACTCTTGCAGAGGACCTCGGTTCAGTTCCTAACACCCACATAGTGGATCACAACCATCTATAACTCCAGTTCCAGGGAATCTGGTCTCTTCTCTGACCTCCACAGGCACCGGCATGTACATGGTACACAGACATACAGGTACAACATTCATACACATAAAATAAAAATAAATCTTTTTTTAAAGTATGGATTATATTGTCTGATTCCATGTATTTGAAGTGCAAAATAGACAAAACTAATACACAGTGGTAAAGATGAGAAAAATACAGATCTTTTGGGGCTGGGTACTGACTTAGGGCTTTCTGAGAGATTATACAGGTAGTACAGGGAAGCATTTGCTTGTTTGGATTTTTTGTTTTAGTTTTGTATGGTGTAGGTTTGTTTTTTTTTCCTAGGGATTGAACCTAGAACTTCAACTGTACTAGGCAATTCTCTTTTATTTTTTCAAGGCAGGGTCTCATTTAGCCCAGGGTGACCTCAAACTTTCTATGTAAGCAAGGCTGGCTTTGTACTCCTGAGCATCATACTTTGCCACAGAATGATAAAATTATTAGCAAATGCTACCACTCTTTGTTCTTGGGGCAGTGCTTGGTTGAGTTTGTGTGTGTGTGTGTTTGTTTGTTTGCTTGCTTGCTTGATTGATTGATTGGTTGGTTGATTGATTGATTGATTGATTGATTGATTGAGATGGTGTCTCACTGTGTAGTCCTTGTCTGGCGTGAACTCTTCAGTGTTCATGGTGGTACTCACCTTTTATCCTAGAACTCAAGAGGCAAACACAGGAGGATATTTGTGAGGTAAGGCCAGCCTTGTCTACTGAAAGAATTCAGGGAAGCTAGGGTTACAAATAAGATCTTGCTGGGGGAGGAAGAGGGACAGGGGAGATGTTCTCTCTAAGGCTAAACACGGTGATGCTTATTTGTAATCTCACCACTGGGGTGGTTGAAGCAAGAGGATGGATCAGCATGAATTTGAGGCTATGTAAATAAGGGGCTGGGCATATAGCTCAGCTGAAAGAGTGACTGCTTACCATGCACAGAGGCCTGGCTGGGTTCAATCACCAACACCTCATAAATCCTGTGTGGTAACATGGGCCTGTAATCGTAGCACCCAGAAGGTGGAATCAGGAGGATCAAAAGTTCAAGGTCATTCTTGGTTACCTAGTGAGTTTGAGGTCAACATAAGTTACTATGTGACACCATGCCAAATGATGATGATAATAATAATAATAAGCTGTGCTTGGTCCTGTACATCTTTAACCTAGGCACTCAAGGCAAAGACTGGCAGATCTCTTTGTGTTTGAGGCCAGCCTGGTCTACAGAGTGAGTTCCAGGCCAGCTGGGGCTACACAGTGATACTTCTTTTTTTCTAGGTACCGGGACTGGGTAGGGGTTTCATACATAGCTTTGGCTGTTCTAGAACTCAGATCTGCTTGCCTCTACTCCTGAGTGCTGGAATTAAAGGCATAATGGCAGATGCCTCTGGTGAAATAAAAGGAAAAGAACATAAAAGAAAAGACAAGGAGAGGGTGTGGAGCAAAGGGAACACTCCACTGTTTGTGGGAATGCAAGCTTGTACAACCACTGTGGAAATCAATATGACGGTTTCTCAGAAAATTAGGAATCGAACTACCTCAAGACCCAGCCATCCCACTGTTGGGCATATACCCAAGGAATGCTGATTCATATCATAAAGATACATGCTCAGCTATGTTCATAGCAGCACTATTTGTAATAGCCAGAACCTGGAAACAACCTAGATGCCTATCAACTGAAGAATGGATGAAAACAATGTGGTACATATACACAATAGAATACTACTCAGCAGAGAAAAACAATGAAAGCATGAAATTTGCAGGCAAATGGATGGAACTAGAAAAAATCATCCTGAGTGAGGTAACCCAAACCCAGAAAGACAGTCATGGTATATACTCACTCATAAGTGGATTCTAGATATAAAATAAAGGACACAACCTACAAACAAACAGACTACAACCCACAGAACCATGGAGGCTATATATATAGCATGGAGGTCCCTAGGACGACTTTGGCTTATAATAAATTTCGGTTTTACTCAATTACTGAGCAAGCCTCAATGAAACATCTCACTATTAAGATAAGAATACATACTCTATCAAGCTGAAAATAGAAAAATAAATTAATTAATTTTAAACAATAAAAAATAAAAGAAAAAATTGAAATATTAAACAAACAAGCATTTTACTAAAGTTAAAAAAAAGGGAGAACTAGGGATTCATCATTCCTCTCCACATTCTATTCTTTCCCTTGTTTTATATATTTTAAATTTTTTTAGCGGTGGATTCTGCTGGAGGATCCAATGCAGATAAGCACTGGAGGGCTCCTGTTGCAAATCACCCTCTGGAGCAATGGAAGGATCTTTGTACTAGCATGTGGAGGAGACCCAATCTAGTGTTGGTGTGGCCCCGGAGTTTGGCTTATGTCTTTCCTCAGGACAGTGAGGTTCCTCTTTGGATTCCTGAGCACTGAACTCGCCCTGTGGCTGCTGCTGAAGCTCAACATGACAGACACCTAATGGGTCTTCATGAGAAAATCTACCCTTCTGATGCCAGAGGAGATTGAGAGCCCAATATGGCCAGCTTTGGCAAGCATTAATGTAAGCCTAGGAACTGTAGCCATGAGATTAGATTCTCCAGAAAAGCTGCCAGCTAAAGTCATGCTGAGATCAAGAAAAACAGGCCTTGGCAGTTCGTGTTAACTGGAGTTGTATCCATGCCAGTGGATGTCCACACAATCCAGAAGAGAATTTGACATTGCTGCTGCCGCTGTTGCTGTTATGGCAATGGCGCACACTGCTGCTACTGTTTCTGGGATTACCATTTCATAATTGCTTACTACAACTAGCACAGTGGAGACCCTGGCAACAAAAGTAGCTACCACAGTTAGTTAATCTTTCATTCTGTTGGGCATGATAAAATTAATTCAATAGTTATATACAGTTAGATTGGCTTTGAAAATTATAAATTTATAAACTCAAGATCCATTTGCGTTTGGGATACCATCTTACAAGGACTCTAATTTGCAATAAGGCTCGTTAAGGAAGGGAATGGCTCAGTTGCCTTTAGCCTATGAATACCACAAATGTCGTTAATATCATGAGTGTAAGTAATGAATATCATGAGTGTAATTTAAAAAATAAATAAAAACTAAGTAAATAAATAAAATAAATTTAAAAAATTTTAAACCTAAAAAAAAAAAAAAAAAAAAGTCTGCAATGTCCAGATGTCCCACATGCCACAGCCACATGGAACTGTCTGCTAAATGCCTAAATGTCTAAGAGAAGACAGGCTTTTATAAAAATGCTTCTGTGAAATGGAAGATAATGGTTGAGGTTAACGTTATAATTAACATTGGTGACTGAGATGACGTCAGAAGCAACAGGGGCAAAGAACTGTGGCAGTATATTTCTGGAATCTGCCTTTGTTATCAAGGGAAAAGACACTCAGAACGGGACTCCTGAATGGGAAAAGAGATAGTGAAAGACGCAACTTTAATGAAAATATAAAGTTATTGAACATTTGAAGAAAGTAATCATCATTTGTTCTGGTTCCAGGTGCCTGCAAATTAAGAAGAAATAAAAGCACTAAGATTGTGACAAAATTTATTCATCTTTAATGTATTTAATCATAAGAAAAAATAAAAGCATTTGAGTCCCTTAAAAAAAAAGTGTAGTGTACTTCCCAAGTATACTTGTCTTAAGAAATCCCAACTTTTAATTTTGTTATTTTCTAAATAGGTCTGTTAATGGAGTGTACCGAATTGGACTGTATGCACTTAAGGATGTGCCAGCTGGGACCGAGCTCACCTATGATTACAACTTTCATTCCTTCAATGTAGAAAAACAGGTAAGAATTTAAATTCAGGAGGGAGCCATTGAGAGTCACATTGAAGAAGACGTCTCTCCACTCTCTCAGATGTGAATCTCACTATCTCAGAACTCTGAAGACCACATGAACTGCTGGTGTTCTTCTGTCTTGTCTTGCTTTGGTTTCACTTTTTGAGATAGGGTCTTGTTTATAGCCCTGGCAAGCCTAGAACTTGCTATGTAGACCAGGCTGGTTTTGAACTCGAAGCAGTCCTCCCACCTTCCCAGTGCTAGGACTACAGCATGTGCCACTATGCCCAGGTTTTATATTTGCTTTGGCTGGTTGGTTGATTGGTTTGTAACAGGGTCTAAGATATCCCAGGCTGATCCCCAAACTTAATGTGTAGCTTGGGTGTTCTGATTTACCTGTAGAGTGCCAAGATTATAGGTGTACATCATACTTCAATGGTAATGTCAGTCACTTCCCTCCCTTTCCTCTTCTCTTCCTCTTCCTTCCTTTTGGTTCATTTGAGTCAGGCTTGCCTCAGATATGCCATGTTGTAGGGTAAACTCCAGACCTTCCTGCTTCCATCTACCAAATGCTAAGATTCTAGGGATGGACCAGTAGAAATATATTCAGTTGGTCATTTGCTTATTTGCATTTATAATCTTGATTCAGACTTAACTTCAGGGATCCAGGTGCTCAGGCATCCTCTTTGAACTTATAAAAGAGATATGTACAGGGTTAAAAATAATTGTCTTTCCTTACAGCAACTTTGTAAATGTGGTTTTGAGAAATGTCGAGGAATCATTGGAGGCAAAAGTCAGAGGATGAATGGACTCACTAGCCATAAAAGCAGCCAGCCTATGAGTACACATAAAAAGTCCGGACGGTCAAAAGAGAAGCGGAAGTCTAAGCACAAGCTGAAGAAAAGGGTGAGTCACGATCTCATGGGTGTCCCTCACGGCTGCTCTCAGTCCCCTTCCGGTCACAACAGGGTTGCATCTTAATTAACACTGGCTTTACAATTTTAGAGGTGATATCTGATTTATTCTTTTTTTCCCCTGTGCTCTCACCCACATGAATTTTAGAGAGGCCATCCCTCTGAAGAGCCCAGTGAGAACATCAATACCCCAACAAGATTGACTCCACAATTACAGATGAAGCCGATGTCCAATAGAGAGAGGTAAAAAGGGTTTTTAACATTGAGTTCTTTTTAAATAACTTTACAAAGTTTTTATATGATTTGCTTGTCAACTTAAAATATTGCTAAACTTCATGAAATTGGTCTGTTTTCTACATGAGGTCTTAATTCAACTATAGACAAAGGTATGTGTGCTTTTTGTTTTTATACAGGGTCTCACTGTGTAGCCCTGACTGGCCTAGAATTCACTATGTACAGCAGGCTTCCCTCAAACTCAGAGAACCACCTGCCTCTGCCACTAAATGCTGAGATTAAAGGTGTGTGGCACCATACCCAGCTGTATGTGTTAAAGAGAAACTTAAGCCAAGCATGGTGATGCATGCCTGTTATCCCAGCACTGAGGTGATTGAGGCAGAAAAAGAGGAGTTCAAAGCAATCATTGGCTATATTGAGATCAGAGCCAGTCGGGGCTACATGAGATCCTCACTAAAAGAAAAGGAAAAAAAAATTTATCAATATCCATGACTTCATTACCAATATTCAAAAATATTTGCATTTTATGTTACGGGTATTTTAAACATCTCATACTATTATTTATCACAGCATAATTATTACTATAGCTGTTAGACCAATTACTGTATAATACTATCCATTAAGAATTAATATAGGGACGTTGGAGAGATGGCTCAAAGGTTAAGAGCACTGGCTGCTCTTCCAGAGGTCCTGAGTTCACTTCCCAGCAACCACATGGTGGCTCACAACCATCTGTAATGAGATCTGGTGCCCTCTTCTGACCTGCAAACAGAACACTGTATACATAATAAAGTAAAAATCTTTTAAAAAAAATAAATTAGAAAAAGAGTATAGGGAGGCCAGGTGGTGGTGCATCCTCTAGTCCCAGCATTTGGGAGGCAGAGTTAGGCAGATTTCTGAGTTCAGGGCCATCCTGGTCTACAGAGCACATTCCAGGACAGCCAGGGCTGCCCAGAGAAACCCTGTGTCTTAGTTAAGATTTCTATTGCTATGAAGAAACACCATGACCACAACAACTCTCATAAAGGAAAGCATTTAATTGGGACGGTGCCACCCCTGGGCAGGTGGCCCTGACTTGTATAAGAAAGCAGGATGAGTGAGTGAGCCATGGGGAGCAAGCCAGTGAGCAGCATTCCTCCATGGCTTCCCCTGATGATGGAATGTAACCTGTAAGCCAAATAAGCCCTTTTCTGCCCAGTTGTTTCTGGTCCTGATGCTTTATCGTAGTGACAGTGTCTTAGTTAGGGTTTCTATTGCTGTCAAGAGACAACATGGCCATGTCAACTCATAGAACGGGAAACGTTTAATTGAGGTGTCGGCTTACAGTTTCAGAGCTTCAGTCCATTATCATCATGGTGGGACATGGTGCCGTGCAGGCAGACATGGTACTGGAGAAGCAGCTGAGAGTCCTACATCTTGCAGGCAACAGGAAGTGGTTGGTCTCACGGGGCGTGACTTGAGCATATATGAGACCTCAAAGCCCACTCGCTCAGTGACACGCTTCTCCATCAAGGCCACACCTACTCGACCAAAGCGACATCCCCTAATAGTGCCACTCCCTTTGGGGGCCGTTTTCTTTCAAACTACCACATGCAACCCCAAAGAAAGCCTGTGGGCATTCTGGCCTGCCCCTTGGGGACCCGCCCTGCGTCCTAAAGGAAAACCCACTTCAAGAGAGGGCTCCCCCTCTCTTTTCTCTATTCCCACAGGTGTGCAACTCCACACTCTCGCTCTCCTTTTTTCATCCCCCTTCCCTCCATTCCCTCTCCCCTCCCCTCAAAAGTAAACTTTCCACGTGGACATGTGTCTGCGTGGTGTGAGTGACTTTCCACCAGTCCACGCAGCAGCCCACCACTACCACGTCTGCATGGCGTGTCTCCCTTACCCACTGGGGTATCTTGGCCCAATCCACCAAGGCCTTCCAAGCACCATATAATAACAATGTAGTCATGTAATAATGCAAAAATGCATTCAGTCTGACTTCAGAAGTCCCCATAGTCTATCACAGTTTCAACAATGTTTAAAAGTTCAAATTCTCTTCTGAGATTCATGCAATCTCTTAACTATAATACCCTAAAACATAAAAATAAAAACAGATCACCTATTTCCATCATATAATAGGCACAGGAAATACATTACCATTCTAAAACATAGGGAAGGGAGCATAGTGAGGAAATACTGAATCAAAGCAAGACTCAAAACCATCTGGGCAAACTCCAACTCTGCATCTCCATGTCTAATATCAAAACGCCCTTCAAATCTCCAACTCTGTTTAGCTTTGTTGACTGCAACACACTTCTTTCTCTTGGGCTGGTTCCACTCCCTGTTAGCAGCTCTCCTTGGTAGATATCCCATGACTCTGGCATCGCTAACGTGTTGGGGTCTCCAAGGTCTTCACCTTCATAGCTTCATGAAATGGCCTCTCAGGGATACCCCTGACACAAGCCTGGCCTTATCAGCTTTCCTTAGATTCAGAGGCAAATTCTATAACCCATTAATTCTAAAGCCAGAACTACATGGCCAAAGTGGCCCAGTTCTGCTCTCTGGGGCTGGAATATGGCTCACTATCCCTTGTTCAGTTACGTCTTCACTGGCTTTTCTGTTTTTGATTGTTACTTTCACTGCCTAAGCTTAGCTGTCCGTGAACTTGCTCTGTAGACCAGGCTAGTCTAAACTCAGAGATCTGCCAGCCTCTGCCTTGAGTGCTGGGATTAAAGGTGTGCACCATCACATCGGGTTGTAAGCTTTTCTTTAATTCCTTTTCACAGGTTGGAAACTTAGTTGGGTAGGCTCTTTCCCTGAGATCACCACTCCCTTTATTCCATTTTTTATTTATTTGTTTGGTTGCTGTTTTTGTTTTCCGAGACAGAGTTTCTCTGTGTAGCTTTGTGCCTTTCCTGGAACTCACTTTGTAGCCCAGGCTGGCTCCGAACTCACAGAGATCCACCTGCCTCTGCCTCCCGAGCTCTAGGACTAAAGACAAGTGGCAGTGGCTTATTCTGTTTCTTAATCTATTTATCTCCTTATCTTCCTGAACAGGGTATTTAGCTCTGTGCCACTTCCTGGTGCCCCTTTTCTCAGTCTGTACATTTTTATTTTTATTTGCTCAGCTTGGAAGGCAGCTGTGCTCACCATTGTATCACCAATGCCGCACCATTATTACTCAGCTTGCTCCTTTTCATTATAAATCTTTGTTAGTGTTACCCCTGATAACCACACAATAGAATCTACTAGACTGTTTGGAGATTTCCTCTTCATAGTAGCCTCAGGCAGACTTTTCAGATAAAACAGCACATTTTTTCCCAAAAATATCACAAGAACAGATCTGCAGGCCACAGTTGACACTCTTCTCCTCTGAAACCTCTTGAGCCTCGCAGTTCAAATCACTCTTGGCACCGCTGCCTCCCATGCTCTGACTGGGAAGGTTCAGTAAGCCGCAAAGTACCCAAGTCCAGAGTCCTCCACAAACACACACATGGTCAGGCCTGTCATAGCAGTATCCCAGTCCCTGGCACCAACTTCTCTCTTAGTTACGGTTTCTATTGCTGTGAAGAGACACCATGACCACAGCAACTCTTTTTGGTTTTTTCGAGACAGGGTTTCTCTGTGTAGCTTTGTGCCTTTCCTGGAACTCACTTTGTAGATCAGGCTGGCCTCAAACTCACAGAGATCCGCCTGCCTCTGCCTCCCGAGTGCTGGGATTAAAGGTGTGCGCCACCACCGCCCGGCTCACAGCAACTCTTATAAAGGAAAACATTGAATTGGGGTGGCTTACAGTTTCAGAGGTTTAGTCCATTATTGTAGGCAGACATGATGATGGAGAAGGAGTGGAGAACCTCTTGACTCAGATCAACAGAAATAGCCAGTCTCACTGGGAGTAGCTCAAGCATAGGAGACCTCAAAGCCCACTCTTAGTGACATGCTTCCTCCAGCAGGGCCACACCTACTCAACAAAGACACACCTCCTAATAGTGCCACTCCCTTTGGGGGCCATTTTCTTTCAGACCAGCACATCCTTTCTCAAAAAGAATGTAGGGGACTGGAGAGATGGCTCAATGGTTAAGAGCACTTACTGCTCTTCCAGAGGTCCTGAGTTCAATTCCTGACACCCAAATGGTGGCTCACAACTGTCTATAACTCCAGTTCCAAGAGATCTGACACCCTCTTCTGGCGTGCACAGACATGCATACAGACAAAACACCCACACACACGCAAACATAAATTAATGGGGAAAAATTAGTACAGTAACTGGGCATGATGGTGCATGCCTTTAATGCCAGCACTCAGCATTAAAGGTAGAAGCTGACCTCTGTGAGTTTTAGACCAGCCTGCTCTACAAGCCAGCCAAAGTGACATAGTGAGAACCTAAAAATAAATAAACATATGAATGAATGAATGAATATAAATGATCAATAGTCAAATATACTGCTAGCATGTCAAAGGTCCATTATTTGATCCCCAGTACTCATAGAGGGAAATCATTGATTTGTATGTCTGTATCATCATTTTGATGTTTTAAACCAGGGTCTCATATATGCTAGGCATATTTATGCTCTGCCATGAAGCCCTTGAAACCTATATTTCAATATAGCTGTTGTTTTAAGATTTATTTATTATGTATACAGTGTTAGGTCTGCGTGTATGCCTGCAGACCAGAAGAGGGCACCAGATCTCATTACGGATGGTTATGAGCCACCAAGGGGTTGCTGGGAATTGAACTCAGGACCTCCAGAAGAGCAGTCAGTGCCCTTAACTATTGAGCCATCTCTCCAGCCCCCACAGATAGCATCTCAAACCACAGCATTTCTGTGGTGAAATGGAATATCCTAGACCAGATAGGGACAGCATAACAGTAGAAAGATCAAGAAAGATTCTATCTCAGTAAGGTAGAGCACTAGGGTTGACTCTCAGAAATGATCTTCTCACCTTCATGAGTGCCATGCTACACATGTACCCTCATTACCGTGCGTATGCATGTATGCATGTATACAGGAGCACACAGACATGGCAAGTATTGGGTGTCAGAGGACAACAACAGGACTGTTATCTTTCCACTGTGGGACCTGGGGTCAAATTCAGGTCATCAGCATTGCTTCACGAGCATGTTTGCCCTCCACCACTTTGCTGGCCTGGGAAGTAACTGCCCACAGAAAGCGTCTATAGATTTCATGAGGCTACCAGAGGACTCTGAGACAGAAAAATTAAGATCCGCTGCTTTGTTGGTACTGATGAAGCAGCGAGATACATTTCGGGTTGTGGAGACGGCGGCTCAGTGGACGCGAGGACTCACGCTGGCCGTGCAGCACAAGGTCCTGAACTCTGGGTCTTAGAGCTTAGACTTGGGGCTAGAGAGGCCCAGTAGTGAAGGGCACTGGGCGCCTTGTAGAGGACCCAGGTTCAGTTCTCAGCACCCACACAGCCGCTCACAGCCGTCCCTAAGTCCAGGCCCAGGGCATCTGACATCCTCTTCTGGCTTCTGCTGTCACCAGGCGTGCATACACAAAACACCCAGACACATAAAGTAAAATACAAATAATTTAAAGGATAAATAAAGACAAACAAGGGCTGGAGACATGGCTCAGCAGTTAAGAGCACTGGCTGTTCTTCCAGAGGTCCTGAGGTCAATTCCCAGCAACCACATGGTGGCTCACAACCATCTATAATGAGATCTGGTGCCTTCTTCTGGAATGCAGGCATACATGCAGACAGAGTACTGTATGAATGAACAAACGAATGAGTGAATGAATGAATCTTTGAAAAATTAAATAAAGGCCAAGCCTATAATCCCAGCACTTGGGAAGCAGAGTCAGGCAGATACCTGTGAGTTCAAGGCCAGCCTGGTCTACAGAGTGAGTTCCAGGTTAGGCTCCAAAGCTACACAGAGAAACCTTGTCTCAAAAAAAAAAAAAATGAATGAATGAATGAATGAAAAAAATTAGATGAATGAATGAATGAATAAATAATAAATAAATAAATAAATAAATAAATAAATAAATAAATAAATAAAAAGTGTTTGACGATCGTCTGTAACTCCAACTTCCACAGATCCTCTTCTGGTCTCCACAGTTACCTGCACATGTATGGCACACACAAATAAATAAAATTTTAAAAATAAATCAAATAAAAATTAGGCTTGAGCCAGGCATGGCCACACACATTTAATTCAAGCATTCTGGAGGCAGAGGCAGGCAGATTTCTGTGAGTTCAAGGCCAGCCAGAACTACATATGAAGACCCTGTCTCCAAAAAGAAAAGAATGAAAGCTAAACTTGAGGCTGGAGAGATGGCTCAGCAGTTAAGAACGCTTGCTTCTTCTGATAAGAACTGTCCCTATCTAAAGAAAGAAAAGAGCGAGTCAGCTGCTCAGTGGGTTAGAATGCTTTCCTGATGACCTGAGTTCACAGCCAGCCTGGTCCACAGAGGGAGTTCCAGGTCAGGCAGGACTGTGACACAGAGAAACCCTGTCTTTAAAAACCAAAGAAACAAACAACATGGAAGAGTTCTATAGCTAGCTTTCTCTGTGGCCCCAGTTTCCACTCACGACACAAAACATCTTATTATTTATGAATGCTTTGCCTTAGCTTGGGCTTCTTCTAAGATAACTCAGCCTGTTTATATTAATTTACATTCAGCCATATGGCTCATTACCCTTCCTCCATAGTGTACATCCGACTTGTTCCAGGTCTCACTGGTGCATCCCACCCCTCTTCTTTCCAGAGTTCTCTCCCCGGAAGTCCCGCCTATCCTCTCCTGCCTAGCTATTGGCCATTCAGCTCTTTATTAAACCAATCAGAAGATGCCTTGGCAGAGACCCATCTTCACAGCACAAAAGGATTATCCCTCAACAAAGTTCAGAGTCAGCCAGGCAATGACAGTCAGCTCTCTGAGTTCTAGGCCAGCCTGTTCTACAAAGCGAGTTCCAGGACAGTCAGAGCTGTTACTCAGCGAGACCCTGTCTCAAAAGCAAAAACTTGAAAGTTCAAAGTCAGGGCTGTTGAAATGGCTCAGGAGATAAAGGCTCAGGATGACTTAAGTTATATTCCCCAGAACCCTTATGAAAGTGAAAGGAGAGAACTGACTTCACAAAATTGTCCTCTGACCTCCACATGCTCACTGTGGCCCTTGCACTACCTTGCACATATCGTGTGCATACACACACACAAAATAATAATATTAATAATAACAACAGCTATATTAAAGAGCTAGAGCCATGGCTAGTGGTTAAGAGCACTTACTGCTTTTCCAGAGGACCTGAACTTAGTTCTCAGCACCCATGTTGGCCAACTCATTGCCTGAGTGACTCACAACTGTCTATGACTCAAGCTCTGGGTTATTCAGTGCCCTCTTCTGATCTCCTTGGCACCTAGACATGCGCACATAAAAATCTTTTTTAAAAAAAAATATGTTGTTGGGGATTTAGCTCAGTGGTAGAGCACTTGCCTAGCAAGCGCAAGCTCTGGGGAAAAAAAAAAAGACAACAAAATATAAGAGTAAAAGATAAAATGAGCTGAAAAGCTGTCTTGGCAGTTAAAAGTGAATACTACTGTTGCACAGTACCCCAGTTTGATTCTGGGACATGCAGTAATACTCTTCCAACAACTGCAAGCTTTTATACATGTGCACATACTTCATTAAAAATAAATTGAAATGAGGGGTCAGGAGCAATATCTCAGCGGTTAAGAGTGCTTGCTCTTCTTTTCAAAGACCCTGGGTCTAGTTTTCAGTAACCACATGACAGCTTACAACCATCTGTAACTCTAGTTCCAGGAAATCTAATTTGCCTCTCTGGTTCCAGGATCACCCGGCACACACACCGTACATATACATAAGTACAGGCTAAACACACACATAAATTAAAAGTCTCATTATGTAGCCTTGACCTGGCCTGGAACTCACTGTGTAGACCTGACTGACCTCAAAAGTCACAGAAATCCACCTGTCTCTGCCTCCTGATGGGGGATGGGGTGTCTTTTTTTTTTATTTTTTTTTTTTCCTAAGAAAAGGATTCAAGGTGATCCTCAACTACCTGAGTTTGAGGCCAGTCTGGGCTCCTGAGACCCTGTCTGGATAAAGGACAAGACAGAATAAGTGCTAGTGAGAAGGCTCAGCGGGGAGAAGAACCGGCTACCAAGTCCTCTGTGGGCCTCCCTTAGGAGAAAGAGAAAACACAGTCCTGCCAGTGTCCTTTGACCTCCATTACACCCCGTGGACCACGCTTACCCCACAGACATGCAAGTGCACACGACAGACAGTAAAGAAATGTCATTTTAACAACTAATAATGACTAATTCCATCGTATAGAGACATCGTACCTGTTGCATAGTTTTCTCAGCCCTGTCCATCTTCTGTTTGTACCTGTTGTTCTAGGTCTCCTTGTTGATCTTAAGTCCTCTGCCTTCCAACAAATTCTCTTAGAATTTAAAAAGAAAAATGCCTAACATGTTAGTACATGCCTGTAATCCTAACATTTGAGAGGTAGAGACAGGAGATCAGGAGTGGAAAGCCAGCCTGGGCTATATGAAAACTCTGTCTTAAAAACCAAATAAGGGCCGGGCGGTGGTGGCGCACGCCTTTAATCCCAGCACTCGGGAGGCAGAGGCAGGCGGATCTCTGTGAGTTCGAGGCCAGCCTGGGCTACCAAGTGAGTTCCAGGAAAGGCGCAAAGCTACACAGAGAAACCCTGTCTCGAAAAAACCAAAAAAAAAAAAACAAAAAACAAAAACAAAACAAAAAAAAAAAACAAATAAGGGAGGGAGGTTGCTAGAGAGATGGTTTAGTGATGAAGAGCACTTGTTTTTACTGAGGTCCGGATTTGGTTTCTTTCACCTGGGCAATGGCTCACAACTGTCTGCAGTCTTAGTTCCAAAGTTCTGATGTCCTTCCCTCTTCTGACCTCCATGAGTACGGCATACACACGCGCGCGCGCACACACACACACACACACACACACACGTTACACATCAGGCAAAACATTCAGACAAATAAAATAAGTAGGCTGGGTATGGTGGCGCACATCTTTAATCTCAGCACTTGGGAGGCAGAGGCAGGCATCTCTGGTCTACATAGAGAGTTTCATATCAGCCAGAGCTACAGTGAGACTTTCTCAAAATAAATTTATGAATAGAATAAATGAGTTTGTTTGGTTTGGTTTGGGTTTTGAGACAGAGTTTCTTTGTATAACAGCCCTGGCTGTCCTGGAACTCGCTCTGTAGACCAGGCTGGCCTTGAACTCACTGAGGTTAGCCTGCCTCTGCCTCCTGAGTGCTGGGATAAGAGAGTGCGCCACCATGGCCGGCTTGAATAAACAAGCAGAACCACCTGATCAGTATAAATAGCCGGACGTTCTGGTATACGTCTATATGCTTAGGACTTGGAAGTCTGAAACTAGAAGGTTACAAGATTTGAGTCCAGCTTAGACTGTAATAGTGAGTTCAAGGCCCTAAACAAAACAAGATTTATACAAACATTCCATAAACCTCTGCTTTCTGATCTGGTTACTTTCCTTGCCAGATGTTTTAAGGTAATATAGGAAAATGGTGTTTGGTTTTTTTGCAAGTCTCACTTTGTAGCCAAGCAGGCTTTTAAGTCTGAGCCTCCTGCCTGCTCGGATGACCAGTGTGAATTGCCTGCGCCCCATTCTGTGAATGTCTTTAGAAGCTCCAAACCCCTAGTCACTGTCCTCTTCACCTCCCTAGATCACGGAGCAGCAGTGGAGAGTGGACATGTAATAAACTCTTCCTGGATTAATAAGGAACACCTTCTCTTTTCTTGCAGAAACTTTGTATTAAAGCATCATGTGTTCTTGGTCCGAAACTGGGAAAAGATTCATCAGAAACAGGAGGAAGTAAAGCACACCCGTGACATCCACTCAGCGTCATTGTACACCCGTTGGAATGGCATCTGCAGAGACGATGGGAATATCAAGTCTGGTAAGGCGTGGGAAGACTTAATGGTTTTTTGTTGTTTGCTTGTTGTTGTTGTTGTTGTTGTTGTTATTGTTTTTGAGGCAGGGTCTCTCTGTGTAGCCCTAACTGTCCGGGGTGCTCTCTGTAGACCAGGCTGGCCTCAAACTCACAGAGATTACTTGCCTCTGCCTCCCAAGTGTTGGGATTAAAGTCTTGTGCCACTACTGTCTAGCTGGGAAGGCTTACTCTTAATTCTATGAAATTATCCAAAAATGATCATTTTAATTTCTTTTAAAAAGTTGGAGAGATGGCTAGTTTGTTGGGAGCACTGGCTGTTCTTCCAGGGGACCCAGGTTCACTTCCTGGAACCCTAGGAAACATAGTGGCTCACTGCCATCTGAAACTCCTGTTCTAGGAGATCCCATGCCCTCTTCTGGCCTCCATGGGCAGTCCAGGCACAGGGTATACATACATGCAGGCAAAATACACATCAAATTTAAAGAAAGAAAAAATAATAATTTAGAACTGGGCATGATGGTGCACACCTGCGATTCTGGTACTTAGAAGACAGGAGTAAGGAGTTTGAGACCAGCCTGATCCACATAGTGGGTTGCAGGCTAGCCAAGGCTAAGTGATGATATCCTGTTTGGGGTAGGGAGTTCCCCAGTTTTTTTTATTGAGAGGTGTGTGTGTGTGTGTGTGTGTGTGTGTGAGAGAGAGAGACAGACAGACAGACAGACAGACAGACAGACAGACAGACAGAGAAAGACAGTGGGGGGGGTTGGGGCACGTGTACCTCAACATATATGTTAAAACTAAAGGACTATTTTCTGGAATTCGTTTTCTCTTTCTAACTTTACATGGCTTCCAGGGACTGAAGTGAGCTCACCAGACTTGCACGGGCCAGGCACCTTGTCCTCCCCCTTTTTGGTTATTTTACACAGTTTTTTCTAAGATTCCTTTTAGTATGGACTAAAACAGTGATGACAAATGCATTATGGGGAGAAAAAAATCATAGCTAAATTCAAAAGCTTTACTTACATATTTAAGTCAGTACTATGCATCCGGTTTCCTTTTTCCAGCCTTTTTGAGTGAATAGTAGCAATAGCACTCATTATTTGAGCTAGTATCCAGTCCAGAACAGATGGGATACTGGCTTGTCCGTGCATCGCTTTGTTTTGTTTTGAAACGTCATCTCACTGTGTATCTCTGCCTGTCCTGGATCTCACTCTGCAGACCAAGCTGGCCTCTGACTCACAGAGATCCACCTGCTTCTGCCTCCCAAGTGCGGGCTTAAAATCTTTCACCACAACACCTGGTCCATGAATCCTTTCTAAACAATGTATCCATTATAAGATGTGGTTGTGCATGCCTTTAATGCCAGCACTTGGGAGGTGAAAGCAGGAAGATCTGGGGTTCAAGGTCAGCCTCAAGCCAAACAGGAGCTATACAGGATCCTGTCTTTTTGCAAGGAGGGAAGGAAAATGTTAAAAAGATTATGCTCAGATCCAGCAAAATGATTCAGCAGGTAAGACTCCTGCTGCCAACCCAACAGCCTGAGTTTTCCTGGGACTCCCATAGTAGAAGGAGAGAACAGACTTCTGAAGGTTGTCGTCTGATTCCACAAGTGTTCTGTGACATGCTCATAGACACACGAGGAAAGGAGGGAGGGAAGGAGAGAGGGAGGGAGAGAGGGAGGGAGGGAGGGAGGGAGGGAGGGAGGGAGGAAGGGAGGAAGGAAGGAAGGGAAAGGAAAGGAAAAAGTAAAGGAGAGGAAAGGAAAGAGGAAGGAAGGAAGGAGTTGTTGGAAGAGAAAGGAGGGAGGACACAGACCGGTGGCACTCCCTGTGACCCCATCATTTGTGTGGTAGACACAAGGGGTCATAGTGTGGTGCAGGCCAGCCTGAGCTTGCTGCATGAGACACTACACTGTCTCAAAAAGGAAGAGCCAGATGTGACTTAAAGAGCACTTGTATTCAGCACTGAGAGAGTGAAGCAGGCAAATCACCATCAGTTTGAAGCCAGCCTGGGCCACAGAGTGAGGCCTTGTTTTGGCCTTAGGAGACAGGGTCTTATGTGGCTCAAGCTAGCCTTGAACTTGCTCTATAGCCGAGGATGACCTTGAACACCCTCCTTTCTGTGTCTCCCTAACGCTGGGGTTATGGCTTTTGGCAGATTGTTTTTATTTAGAGAAAGGGCAGACGTGTAGAGCTTACGGCACAACATAAGGTGGTGGATAGAAGACAGCTTATGAAGTCCATTCTCTTTCCACAGTGCAGGTCCTGGGCTTCAGACTCAGTTCATTAGGCTTTGTACCATGCATCTCCACCCACTTAGCATCTCACCAGCCCAGAGAAAAAGCCTTTCAGCAACTTGGTTGTTAGAATCTCTTTGAAGTTACAAGCCAAACAGTTCAAGTCTTAGTCATTTATTGAATGTACACATCAATCACTGGACTGGTAACAATGATCCAGGCCTGGGCCGGGTGTTGCCAGATTCTTGGCTTCTTACTCAAGGAATTAAAATAAAGGCTCATGTGGATTTTCACAGGCTAACTTTGTTCAAAGCAAATGATAGGATAAGTCCGATTGCTGTCACAGGTGACCTAGGGCCACATGAGTGAAAAGTGCTCATGGGCTTGGCTATGGGCTTCCTTTCTGGGGTTCAAGATGTGGAAGAGCTTGGTTATTAGGGTCATAGTTTGAGCACATTCTCTATGTGAACTCACAGATCAAATTATGTAACCATTGTTCTGTGACACTTGTCCCTTCCTATAATGCATCTTATTTTAATCCTTTGTACCTCCAATTGTGCATAGGTGTAACATGATCAATAGGGGATTCTCCCCTGAAAGTTCACTTTAAGTATACATTTTGTCTTATTATGCATGCATTCAAAACTAGTTTAGGCTAGACCAACCCACTTAACTTCATAAATGGAGTACAGTTGCAAGGAATCTAAGTTTGATGCTTTGTTGGTTTGATTTGGTTTGGTTTTAGTTTTTCAAGACAATGTTTCTCTGTGTAGCTCTGGATGTCCTAAAACTAGCTCTGTAGTACAGGCTGGCTTTGAACTAACAGAGATCCACTTGCCTCTGCCTTCTGACGACTGGGATTAAAGGCATGAGCCACCACTGTCCAGCCAAGTTTGATGTTTTTTAAGGGAAGGGAAAACTTATTCCATTGTTCAAAGTAGCATGTGTATGCAGCTCCATGCAAGTAGGAATCTGTCTTAGTTTGGGTTTTTATTGCTATGACCACACCAACACTTACAAGGAAAAACATTTAATTGCTTACAGTTTCAGAGGTTTAGTCCATTATCATTTCATGGAACATGGTGGCAAGCAGGTAGATGTGATGTTGGAGGAGTAGCTGAGAATCCTACATCCTGCAGGCAACAGAAAGTGAACTGATTCATTGGATGGTATCCTGAGCATAGGAAACCTCAAAGCCTACCCCACAGTGACACACTTCCACCAGGCCACACCTCCTAATGGTGCCACTCCCTTTGGGGGCTATTTTCTTGCAAACCACCTAGAGTCCTATCTTAGAAGTTGCCAGGGGAATTATTCAGAGAGGGGTGTGTGTGAGTATAATCAGTTAAGTGTCTCATGCTGTCACTTGTTAAAAAGGAGTCCCGGGCTGGAGAGATGGCTCAGTGGTTAAGGGCACTGGCTGCTCTTACAAAGGTTCTGAGTTCAAGTCCCAGCAACCACATGGTGGCTCACAACCATCTGTAATGGAAATCTGGCGCCCTCTTCTGGCCTGCAGGGATACATGCAGACAGAACACTGTATACATAATAAATAAATTAATCTTCTTTTTTTTTTTTTTAAAAAAAGGAGTCCCAAATTGCTAACTGCTTCCAAGCTAAGTACATGAAAATAAAAAGCATTATTTGAGCCTGACAGGATGGCACATTCTGTAATCCCAGTATTTAGGAAGCAGAAGCAGAAGAACCATTTGTTCAAGGCCAGTCTGATCTATATGACCCAACCAGAGCTGTAGAGTGCTGCCTGATGGTAAATCCTCACGTGCACATGCATGCATGCACTCCAGCAAGCCATCATCGTGCTCACATTCATTCTGACAGGACTTGATTTAGCAGCACTGCACTACATGAGCTGGAAATAGAGTACTGCGGTGGCCTAGACTCAGCTCACTCACACGTCCATTTCAAGATTTGTTTATCTTAGGTTTAAGTATAGAAGGCTAGAGGAAGACATCACATACCATGAAGCTGGAAATAGAGGAGGTTGTGAACTACCTGATATGGGAGCTAGAAACTAAACTCAAGTCCTCAGCAAGAGCAATACATACTCCTAACTGCTGAGAGACTTAAAGGAGGGAAAAACAGTGTGTTGATACAAGGAAGAGAGAAAAAAATGAGGAAGATGGAGGCTGGTCAGACTCATCATGAAGTGCACACTCGCAGCTATCGCACAATGTAGCATCTACCTCTATATAAACACGAGCATTTCTAGTTTTCCTCTAGGGAAGAGAAGCCGCTACCTGCCCACTAGTTCTCCTTACTATCCTAAAGGAAAATAGAAAAAGAAAATAGCAGGAATCAAGTGGAAAAGAAAAAGATATATCAGACTCTTCATTTCCTGAACTGCTTTTCACCTTCTCTTTGCAGATGTCTTCATGACCCAGTTCTCTGCCCTGCAGACAGCTAGATCTGTTCGAACAAGACGCTTGGCAGCTGCAGAGGAAAACCTGGAAGTGGCTCGGGCCGCGCGCCTGGCACAGATCTTCAAAGAGATCTGTGATGGTATCATCTCTTACAAAGGTGTGTGTCTCGCTCACCCTCTCCTGAGAGCCCCAGACCCCACAGACCTGCAGCACTGTGGGTTATGAATTAGGAGGTGGATTTCTTATTGTTACATAAGAGATTTTAGATTATTTTTTCATTTTCATGTGTTTGGGAGGTTTTTGCCTTCATTTATCTATGTACCAGTACAGTAAAGGATATTGAATCCCCTGGAACTGGATTTACAGATGTCTGTGAGCTACTGTGTGGATGCTGGGAATCCTCTGCAAAAGCAGCCAGGGCTCCTAACTCTGAATCCTCTTTTATGTTTTAAAAATTATGTGTTGGCTGGGGGAGTGGGAGGGGGCTATCCTTGTGCGTGCAGTGATGGGGAGGTCAGAACAGGGCGTCAAACCACCCGGAGCCAGAGTTATAGGTAGTTGTAAGCTTGCTAATGTGGGGATTCAACTCAGGCAAGTTCTCTTCATTGATGAGCCCGTTCTACCTTTTGTCAGAGATAGAGAATTATAGAACAAATAACCTGTTCAGAAATTTGAACCCAGAGCCTTATGCACATCAATGTTGTGTTTAGTATTTCTAGTTAAGTACTGTATTTATTTGGATGGATGGATGGATGGATGGACGGACGGACGGACGGACGGACAGGCAGGCATACTTTTTTTTTAGCTAGAGGATGGGTAATCTCCGTCTAATTTACATGGATGAGATAATATTGCAGTTGTAAAATTATCAGGGCTGGAGAGGTGGCTCAGTGGGTACAAGCATGGGCGCTCTTCCAGAGGACCCAGGTTCAATTCCCAGCACTCACAGGGCCGCTGACAACTATCTGTAACACCAGTTCCAGAGGATCCAACCCTCACACAGACATGAATGCAGGCAAATCATCAATGTACATAAAATAAAATGAAATAAAATTTAAAAACATTTACGTGTAGTAGCCTATGCCGTTAATCCCAGCCTTAGGGAGGATTGCTATGGGTTTGAGGCCAGCATGGTCCACATAAAGAGTAAGTTTTGTTTTGGTTTGGTTTTTTTGCTCAGTATGGTAGTGTATTTTTTTAGTCCCAGCATTTAGGAGGCAGAAGTCAGTGGATTTCTGTGAGTTTGTGGCCAGCCTGGTAAATGACCCAGGTCAGCCAAGACTGCATAATAAGATCCTGTCTCAAGAAGAACAAAAAAAGGTATAAAGTTTTGTTGCACCTGCCCTGTTTACATCTGCAGAAGGTGATATGCCCCTTTCTCACAAACTCTGTCTGACTGACATGGAACTGCTCTAATGTGACCTACTAGTCCATCACTGCACTCTACGCAACATTTTCCCTTTCTCCAGTGCGACCACCAGAAGATGCCAAATGAGAAGGAATCCCTCACTAAGAATACTGTGTGTGTGTCACACAGTAACTGTTCGAGAAAAATAAATGATAGGAAATGGTTACTAAATTATTCCTTATCTGGAATTTAGTTGAATCTACACCAACAGGAATATTAATTACAGACAATTAAGAGAGACTGGAAAACATATTTTGAGTGTCATGATCTTTTTGTTGTAAAAAGATTTATTATGAATAAATAAATAAATGTTAAAGAAAAAAAGATTTATTGCTGGACAGTGGTGGCACGGGCCTTTAATCCCAGCACTCAGAAGGCAGAGGCAGTGGATCTCTGAGTTCAAGGCCAGCTTGGTCCACAGAGTGAGTCCAGGACAGCCAGGGCTGCACAGAGAAACCCTGTCTCAGAAAATCAAAGAACAGATTTATCATATCACTGCAAACAATTGGTACACATTCGTGCAGGCAGAACAGCCATGCACATCAAAATAAATATGTAAAATGAAAAATACTTGTCATCCTGTGATGGGGTAGTACAAGAATTAGAGCTCCAGGTCCTGCCTCCTTGCTTACATAGTGGTTTGCAATCAGCAAGCACACGAGCAGGAGCAAGAATTTGCCCCAGACGGCTTAGTTCACTAGTTACAGCTCACCTTCTTTATGAGCAATTATTCTCATTACTCAGCTATCGTCGTTTAGCATTTCTAATAGATTCACTATATCCTTCATAATCCTGCTCGATTTTTAAAGTATTGTTTCATCTCTGGGGGCAGGGGGGAGTAAGTTTTGACTGTCAAGCCTCAAAGAATTTTTTTTCCCTCCCAACTTTTACATTAGAGGATTTTTAGTTAAAAGATGTTAGGGTCTGGAGCAATGCCTTAGAAGTTAAGAGTACTGTTTGCTCTTGCAGAGAACACATG
Organism: Peromyscus maniculatus bairdii; assembly: GCF_049852395.1. NCBI lineage: Eukaryota > Metazoa > Chordata > Mammalia > Rodentia > Cricetidae > Peromyscus > Peromyscus maniculatus. The sequence goes on from NC_134857.1 coordinate 69,485,909, forward strand.
TTGAAATTCCCAGCCTGCACAGTGGCTCACAACTGCCAATAACTCTAGTTCCTGGGTATCCGGTGCTCTCTTCTGGCCTTGGAGGCACCATGTACATAACGTAGTCTGTGCACATGCAGCCAAAGCACCTGCACACATAAAATAATCTTTTAAAAGGATAATGTGTTGATGGAAGATGTCTCAATGGTGACGAGCACTGGCTGCTCTTTGACAAGGCTCGGGTTCAGTCTTCAGTACCCACGTGGCGTTCCACCACTATCTGTGACTCTAATCTCCGGGAATCCGGTGCTCTGTTCTGTTCTCTAACAGCACTACACACGTGTGGAGGACACACAGTCAGGCAAATGCTCATACACATAAAAGAAAAGAATGGATATAGGCTGGAGCTGTTCATCAGGGGAAAAAAATTCCCTAGCTTGTACGAGGTCCTGGGTTCTAGCCCCAGATCTCCTTTTTAAAAGGAAAAAAAAAGAAACAGTATAAGCCAGCCAAATACTTGCCATCCTCAGCCTTTGGAGTGCTGGGATTGCAGACATGGATCATCACATCTGACCAAGAAAAATAAATTTTAATAAAAGAATACAAGTCAAGTGTAGGTCATTGTAATTCCAGCTATTCTCTCAACCTTGAGTTCTAGACCAGTAGAAACAAGGCAGGTAGGCTGGGCAATGTTGGCCTTGTCTCTTAGCATGTGTGTACCAAACCTTGTATTCTTTTGCAGATTCTTCCCAGCAAGCCCTTGCAGCTCCACTTTTGAATCTTCCCCCAAAGAAAAAGTAGGTACACATTGGTGGTGGCCTTGGAGAGCTCGGTAAAGAAGTTGGCGCGCCACATTGACAGCCACACTGCTCTGTGTTCCAGGAACGCTGACTATTACGAGAAGATCTCTGACCCCCTGGACCTCAGTACCATAGAGAAGCAGATCCTCATTGGGCATTACAAAACAGTGGAAGCTTTTGATGCCGACATGCTCAAGGTCTTTCGAAATGCTGAGGTATTTGCTAACTTCAAACACAAATTTAAGAAATCTGGTCTGAAGAGAACTATTTTAGAACTTTTAAGTTTCTTGTTGGGAAAGACAGTAACTTTCTTTTAATTATTGCATTTGTTTATTTGTTTTGTGTGAGCATATACATGTCACAGTAAGCATGTGGAGGCATCAGTTCCCTCCTGTTAGCACGTGGGCCCCAGGGATCATTGTCAGGCTTAGCAGCAAGTAGCTTTATTTGCTGAGCTTACCTTGTCAACCTGACAGTCTTTTTTTTTTTTAAATGTTTGTATCAGTGTTTGCCTGCGTGTATGTATGTGCACCACATGTGTGCAGTGTCCACTAAGGCCAGAAGAGGGCGTCCAGTCCCCTGGCACTGGAGTGAGAGATGGTTGTGAGCCCCGGTGTGTGTGCTGGGAACCGGACCTCCTCCTGTGCAAGAGCAGCCCGTACTCTCAATCACTGAGCCACTTCTCCAGAGCCAAAGCAAGTCATTTTCACTAAGTTCTCGTAGAGTACGCAATTTGTTAAAAATATTCTGACCAGGCTAGAGAGACAGCTCAGTTAAGAGCACTGGCTGCTCTTCCAGAGGAACCCAGGTTCAATTCCCAGCAACCACATGGCAGCTCAGTTACAACTGTCTGTAACTCCAGTTCTAGGGGATCTGACACCCTCACATAGATATACATGCAGGAAAAACACTATATAATAAATAAATAAAAACATAAAAATAATAAATCTCTTTTTAAAAATTCTGATCAAGTATAGTGATGTATAACTTCACTCCCAGCACTTGGGCAGCAGATGCAGGTAGATCTGTGTGAGTTCAAAGGTAGCCTGGTCCCCAGAGAGTTCATTACAGTAAGTTCCTCTCTCTGGCTGGGGCAGCGGGGTGGGTTCTCAGTCAGCAAGATGCTCATCAGGTACAAGTGCTCACTGTGCAAGACTAGCGGCCTGACTTTGTGCCCAGAACCCACAGTGGAGTGTGGGAAGAAAAGAGCTCACTCTGCGAGGTCCTTATCTGACCTGTATGCATGCCATGGCACAGGTGTGCCCACATGGTAGTAACTTTAATTAAAATTACTCCGTCAGTAAACATACTTAGACTGTATAAGCACTGAGCCCCAAAACAAATGAAAATGCCAGGTGTGGCCAGATGTAGTGTTACACACCTTTAATCCTGGCATGAGCAAGGCAGAGGCAAGTGGAGCTCTGTGTTTTGATGCCAGTCTGGTCTACAGCATGAGTTTTAAGCCAACCTGGGCTACATAATGACACCCTTTTTAAAAAGAACAGCCAGGTGTGGTAGTGTGCCCTGACTGCATACTTGAGCTGAGGAGGCAGACAGGAGGATCCTGGGGCTCACTGGCCAGCCAGTCCCTTCTTACTATTTAACTCCAAGTCAAAAGAATGTGGACAGGGTTTCCCAGGATGACACCTAAGCTCTTCCTGTGGCCCACGCAGGCAGGCACACAGGTAGGCAGACATGCATGCAAGGGCGCACGCACAGAAAAATCTGGACTGGAAGATTGGAGTCATTCTCAAAACAATATAATCTTCGTAAAAACCTAATTGCCTTTAACGTTTGTTTGTTTGCTTGCTTACTTGCTTGCTTGTTTGTTTTGGTTTTTTGAGACAGGGTTTCTCTGTGTAGCTTTGGCGCCTTTCCTGGAACTCACTCTGTAGCCCAGGCTGGCCTCGAACTCACAGAGATTCGCCTGCCTCTGCCTCCCGCATGCCATGCATCACTTGCCACCACCGTCCAGCCGCCCTTAACTTCTATATTACATAAATATGTTTACCAATGTATTATGTATCCGTCATTTCTTAGTTCATGAAAATAAGTACATATGAGGCCAAGCATGGTGGCTCATTCCTGTAATCAGCACTTGAAAGGCTGAGGCAAGGAGGTCAGCTCAAGTTTGAGCCAGACCAGGCTATACTAAGACCCTGACTCCAAAGCAAGCCTAGAGCATAAATGGAACACCTTGTAGTAGCTGAAAGGGCAGTTCTCCAGTGACGCTGACACACCCCGAGAACAGAACAGGCTATTGGGGTGAGGCAGAGACGAAGAAGAGAGGAAAATTGGGAGGGAGGAGAGTGATTAGAGCAGTCTGGATTAGAACATAGTTCCTATTAAAACCCAGCTTCCACAGACATCTGCTATGTGCTCCCAGCCATTTGCAAAACAAAGGTAGATAGGAATTTTCTGCGATACATCATGCTTCCAACAGTAATTAAAATTTAATGATCACTATGTGTTTGATCTTATGGATAGTAAGGCCCTTGACAGGAATTCAATAACAAAGCAATAGAAAAAACTGAAAACATACCATCTGAATTCTGATTTTAATTCATTATAGTTCAATTTGTTAGCCAAAGTGGGAGAATAAAGAAAATCATACTCCCTCTACAGGTCTATTTCCAAACCAAACTGAGAACAAAAAAATGATGTCTTTCTTTTGCTTTCTTCAGAAGTACTATGGGCGAAAATCCCCAACTGGGAGGGATGTTTGCCGCTTACGAAAGGCCTATTACAGTGCCCGGCATGAGGCCTCAGCTCAGATTGATGAGATTGTGGGAGAAACAGCAAGTGAGGCAGACAGCAGTGAGACCTCAGTCTCTGAAAAGGAGAATGGGCATGAAAAGGACGATGACATCATCCGCTGTATCTGTGGCCTCTACAAGGACGAAGGCCTCATGATCCAGTGTGACAAGTGCATGGTGAGTGTTGGAGGGTGCGGCAGCCTGGTCCACATGTGCATGGGGACCAGATGCAGAAAAGCAACCCGTTCTTCCTGGAGTTGACCTTGGCAGGCTTTTTATGAACTCTAACTTCGGGCGGCTTCTGTTTAGCTCTACTGTTATCATAGAGTCTCTCCTCTTTTATCTTCCATTGACGTCTTCCTTTCTGCCTATTTAAATAACTGTACATTTCTCACAAACTCTGCACCTAGGAGGGTAGCATTTGGTATATTGCTGTACCTTGAAAAGCATGAACAGTAGCACACACAGTGTAGACCATGAATACAGGTAGATTCCAGTGTATATGATAAGTGTGTCCACAGATGGCTCCTGTTAGAACTAGAGTAGGACTCAGTTTGTGGTGTTGTCCATACCTGTGCCCTGGTTAGGTCATTTTCTCCTGGGGCTGTGAACAGTCCGTAAGATTGTTGAGAGGGTGAAGTCAAGTAAGCGCCGGGGCAGTTCTTAGGACAGAGCTTAGCCTCAGAGCAGCTGCCGCGTTGACGGTGTCCCACACGGGTGAGGGTCTGGAGCCTAGCACCTTCCTTCACTCTCATCTGCCACTGCCTTTGCCCCATCTCGATATAGAATTGATGTGTGTATACATTTATTCAGACATCGTCTTTCCCTCGTAATCTTTTATTTCTAATTCTCACTCATCCACTTACGGCTTCTTCACTCCTCCTCCCCTTTGCCCTGTCCTGTGGCTTTATTTTTATCACGGTCACTATTGCTCCTCAGGGCTTCTCTCACTAAGTGTCAATCCTTGTCAAGTGTGTCTGTGTTCGTAGGTGTGGCAGCACTGTGACTGCATGGGTGTGAACACAGACGTGGAGCACTACCTCTGTGAGCAGTGTGACCCTCGGCCTGTGGACAGGGTAAGCTGGCCCTCGTTAGAAGTAGTATGTCATCCTCCTTGGCAGAATTGCTCAGCCTCTCAGTGGTAGAGACAGAGTTCTAAGTACCGTTTGGGTCAGGTCGTGTTTTGTTGAAAACAACCCTTGACTCGGTTATTTACTGAAGTACAAGTGGGTGACTTGACCAAGTTGGGTGGGTTCTTATCTTGTACTGCTGTATGATCTTGGGCTGCCAGGTCAGCTCAGTGGATAAAAGCTCTTGCTGCTAAACTTTGCAGCCTAAGTTCCATCCCAGGAATCCACATGGTGGAAAGAGAGAACTGATTTCTGCAAAATGTCCTCTCACCTCCACACATGTGGTATGGCAAGCAAGGGTGCATATACACATACATACATTCACACACAATCAATCAATGTGCATTATGATCTTGATGAAATCACCTCCATAAAAAGGATTTAGGCAGCATTTCCTTCTTTTTTTTTTTGTTTTTTTTTTTTTGTTTTTTTTTTTTGTTTTTCGAGACAGGGTTTCTCTGTGTAGCTTTGCGCCTTTCCTGGAACTCACTTGGTAGCCCTGGCTGGCCTCGAACTCACAGAGATCCACCTGCCTCTGCCTCCCAAGTGCTGGGATTAAAGGTGTGCACCACCACCGCCCGGCAGCATTTCCCTCTTTCTTTCTCTCTTTCTGTTTTGTTTTGCTTTGTTTTTTTGTTTTTGTTTTTTTTTTAAACAGGGTTTCTCTATGTAACAACCCTGGCTGTCCTGGAATTTCCTCTGTAGACCAGGCTGTCCTCATACTCACACAGAGATCCACCTGCCTCTGCCTCCCGAGAGCTGGGATTAAAGGCGTGTGCTAGCACCCCCTGGTTAGGCACCATTTCTTAACCATAGTGCTGTTGTGAGGGATGCAGTTTATGCAGTTTAGGAGGCTCTACTTCCCTGGCCTTGGACACTAAATAGCTGTAAGTAGCCTCCAAATACAACTGTCATGAATGTCCCCATTTCACACATTTTCAGAGGTCGCACAGAGCAGTCTCAAAACTAATGCTTTATAAAGCATTATCTCAGGCCCTGGGCCTGTCAGTCCCTGTCATCTGCTGTCATTTCTGTGGCCTTAAAAATGAGTGGTTTTCATATTTGTAGTGTGTGGAAACGACTTTAGTAAGTCTTGAATGGAAATGTTAAGTCTATGTTCTTTTCCTCTCCTGAACTGAGATCATTAGACCAAGTGTATTAATTCTAGCCTTTCTCCATTGACTTTCTGCTCTCCAGGAGGTACCCATGATCCCTCGGCCCCACTATGCCCAACCTGGCTGTGTCTACTTCATCTGTTTACTCCGAGATGACTTGCTGCTTCGTCAGGGTAAGTACAGAGGCCCAAATCCCACTGACCTTTCTGAGTAGTGGGAAGGGTATATATACTCTGTGCATGATAGTCATCATCCTGCATGGCCTTGAATAGATATCCTTAGACTTATCATTACCCCACTTCCAACATATATTTAACAATTTGTAGAAACAGCTTTACAAAGCTAATTTTATTTCTGTTTGAAGTTTTTTCCCCTTTTATCATTATCCTTTCTTATCTCCCCCCCACCAAAACCTTCTAAAAAGTCATGTGAGTGTGTATGTGTGTGTGTGTGTGTGTGTGTGTGTGTGTGTGTGTGTGCGCGCGCCGCGCGCGCGCGCCACTGCATTTCATTAGGATTAGCTGCATGAGCCTGGGTGGAAGGAGATTATTACTTCCTTCAGCCAGGGGTGCTTACCATAGGCTATATCCCTGAGGACTGTGACTCCACCCCACTTGATCCCTTAGCAGCCGTGGACTGTCTCTTAGCTCTTGAGGGATGCTGAAGCTTTAGGAGTCCCTCCCCTTGGTTGTCTGGCTTTTGTTTGGTTGCTTGATTGTCGGTCGGTGTTTGTTTGTGTCTTATTTCGTTGTTACTGTTGTTTTGTTTTGTTTTGTTTTGTTTTTTTCCAGACTATAGCTCAGGCCAGGCCTCGAACTCCTAGCTGTCCTGTCTCTGCCTCCCAAGTTCTGGGATAATAGGCATTAGCTGCTGTGCCTGACTTACTGTAGTTTATCTGTCTGTTGGCTTGTTTGTTCGCTGTGCTGGTGATTGACCCACAGCTCCAGCATGGTAGTTGAGCCACCTACAACCAAGCTATAGCCAAGGTCTTTATGTTCACTTTAAACCCAGTAGACGGGTATGGTGGCACAGTGTCTTTAATCCCATCTGGAGACAGAGAGCGGTGGATCTCTGAATTTGAGACCAGCCTGGCCTACTTAGTAAGTTCCAGGCCAGACAGGGATACATGGTAAGACCTGTCTCAAAATCAAAACAAATAAATAATAATAATAAACCTAGTAAAGAGAAAGTAAAATAAAAAACAAAAAACTAAAGAGAGCCTTTTGTAATTAGAATTAATAATAGTCCTAAGACTGCTGATTTTACTTTCTCTTGATTTCTTCTGTAGTAGTAGGCATTGAACCTAGGTCCTTGCTCATGGAATTACTGGGCTATCTGCCTACCCCTCCATTTTGTTTTAGACCATGGGTCAGATAAAAGGATGCCTTATGGAATACACCCAGGGGTCAATATTAATGTTCTCCTTTGTTCTGTACATTCCTAGGTGATTGTGTGTACCTGATGAGGGACAGTCGACGCACACCTGATGGCCATCCAGTCCGTCAGTCCTACAGATTGTTATCACACATTAACCGAGATAAACTTGACATCTTTAGAATTGAAAAGCTTTGGAAGAATGAAAAGTATGTGCTTGGTCCTGTCTGCTTCCAGCTGTGTCCTCCCAGCAGAGCGGAGTATGCACTGGAGTCTTGCTCGTAGACTTAACCTCTCCTTTCTCATTTTCCTTTTTTTTGTTTTTTTTTTTTTTTTTTTTTAAAGAGAGGAACGGTTTGCCTTTGGTCACCATTATTTCCGCCCCCATGAAACCCACCACTCTCCATCCCGTCGGTTCTATCACAATGAGCTATTTCGGGTGCCACTCTATGAGATCATTCCCTTGGAGGCTGTAGTTGGGACCTGCTGTGTATTGGACCTTTATACATATTGTAAAGGTAAATGATGAAGGCTTGTTGAGAGGTGGTCTTTGGGACTAGAGAGAGCTCAGCAGTTAAGAGCACTTGATGCTCTTGCAGAGGACCCAAGTTCAGATCCCAGCACCCACATGGCAGCTCAGAACCATCTGTAACTCCAGTTCTAGGGGATCCAGCACTTTCTTCTGGCTTCAGTGCGCACCAGGCATACACATGGTACACGTACATATGTGCAGGCCAAACGTTCACACACATTTACTTATTCATTCATTCACTTTGCAACAGGATCTTACTCTGCTGCCCTGGCCTGGAATTCACTTTGTATACTAGGCTGGCCTTCAATTCCAGAGTCAGATCTGCTGCCTGAGATTACAGGTTTATGTGCACCACCATACCCAGCTAGTAAAGGTATGATGATGTGTAAACACCAAGATTAAGGGAGAAAGATACTCAGAAAGACCTGGGTGTGAGCTTCCTGAGAGAGTCCCTTTTCTTTTATTTAGTGCTCAGTACTTAAATATTCATAACACCACCACCTTTTTTTTTTTCCAGGTGAGTTTAGGGGATTGAACTCAGGTCATCAGGCTTGTTGGCAAACACTTGGGCCCAACTTTTTCTTTTCAGACAGGGTTTATCCCTGGCTGGCTTGTTACTTACTATGTAGACCAGGCTGGCCTGGAACTCAGAGATCCACCCGCCTCTGCTTCCCGAGTGCTGGGATTAAAGGCATGCGCTGCCACTACCACTGCTGCTGCCCCCACCACCCAACTCCAACATTTGAGAATATTGAGTCAATTTCAGAATCCAGCTGCATCACATTTTACTACTGATATACTTAACCAAGCATGAGTTTCCTTCATTTGAAAGCAGATTTTTCTGAGTTTTACAGAGATCAAATGATATACAAAAGCTCTAGTTTATGGCTAGCTTGATGTGTGTTTGTTGTCATGATTGGCAAGAATTTAGTTACCTATATCTTTATTTCATTATCGTAGCAAAACTTGACAATAGTAAGTATTCTTATTCCATACTGACAAACTGCTTACAGCTCTGTGACCTGACTTCTCCAACTAAAGAAGGATTAGCTTTCTGATGTGCTTCCTCATATTTATGACTCTTCCTTTCCCTAACTTCCCCATGAACCATTCTGTTCCTCAGAGTATATGCTCAAAAATCCCTGCAACATCCAATCTACATTTCTGGGGTGTTTACATTCTGTTACTCCATTCCACTGCTATGTTCCATCTCCTTTTGCATACTAGTGCTTAAAAATTCTGCTTTCTTCCACAACCATCAAATGCTTGGTTTTCCAGCCTTTCCTTAATGACTGTAGTGTCTGCTCCTAATGGGTCTGTCTTCTCTCTCAGAGATAGCTGTCCACTGGGCTGCTTCTGGGGACAAAGGAGAATCAGATCAACTGATCTTTGTTCCGGATCTTTTTGATGTTTTGTTGTTGTTGCTGTTGTTTTGGGACAGGATTTATTTCTCTGTGTAGACCAGACCTCTCTGGCCTTGAACTCGGAGATCCTTCTGCCTCACTGAAATTACAGGTGTGCACCACCACTCTTGGGCCTAGATCTATTTTATTTTTAATAATGTGGGTCTGTGTATGTATCTTTGTGTGAGTACTGGTGCCTTCAGAGGCCAGAGGGAGGGTGAAAATTCCCCTGGAGCTGCAGTTACAGACAATTATGAGCCCTCCCACCTGGGTACTGGGAACCAAACTCTGGTCCTCTGTAAAAGCAGCATGTACTCTTAGCAGCTGAGCCAACTCTCTGGCCTGAGAAGTCAGATTCTGTAACAGTGTTTGAATTTACAGGGAGACCCAAAGGAATAAAGGAACAAGATGTTTACATCTGTGACTATCGGCTTGACAAGTCAGCACACCTGTTTTACAAGATCCATCGGAACCGCTATCCCGTCTGTACCAAACCCTATGCCTTTGATCATTTCCCCAAGAAGCTCACTCCCAAAAGAGATTTCTCAGTAAGTCACCTTGGTTGTTTTGTTTTGTGGCAGGAGCTCACCGCTTAGATCAGCTGACCTTGAGTGTTTAATTCCCTCCTGAGTGCTGGAATTTCCCGTGTGTGACACTAGCCTCACTAGTCTTTCCTTGTGAGTGCACACATGTACAAGTGCAGGTGAGAAGGCCAGAGGAGACTGACTGCCCTGTCCCGTTGCTCTCCACCCCACCTCCTTGAGACAAGGTCTCTCACTGTGCCTGGAGCCAATAGCCAGCAAACTCAGTGATCCTACAGTCTTTGCCCAACACCCAACACTGGATCACACCCTGCTTTTTTATGTGAGTACTAGGGATTTGAACTCAGGTCCTCCTGCTTGTATGGTGAGTACTCTGCCTGCTGAGTATTTTCCCTCATCCCTCCACACCTTCCTTTCTTCATATTCACAGTTTGTAAAAGCTAGATGTGGTGGGACATGTAGTGTGCAGAGGCCCATGGATTTCTGTGAGTTCAGGGCCAACCTGGTCTACATAGCAAGTTCTAGACCAGCTAGGAATGCATAGTGAGACCCTGTCTTAATAAATAAATACATAAAAAGGATAGTATCCTTGAAAATGAATCTCTTTACTTTTATATTACAGGGTCTTACTGTAATCCAGGTTTGCCTCAAAGCCACTGTGTAGCCTAGGCTTACGTTGAACTCCAAGCAGTCCTAGCCCTTAAAACATCCTTTGGTGCTTTTTTTTTTAAATGTCTAAATCAAAAATGTAAGGGGGGAGGGGGCGCGCGCGCGCGCACACACACACACACACACACACACACACACACACACTCTCTCTCTCTCTCTCTCTCTCTCTCTCTCTCTCTCTCTCTCTCTCTCTCGACACACGGCACACGGCACACGCCTTTAATCCCAGCACTTGGGAGGCAGAGCCAGGCGGAGCTCTGTGAGTTCAAGGCACCAAAACTACACGGAGAAATCCGGTCTTGAAAAAACAAAAGTAAGGTATGACTGGGTGTGAAGACAGAGGCCGTTAATCACAGCCTTCAGACGCAGAGGCAGTTTAAGCGCTGTAATCTTGAGGCCACTCCGGCCTTATGTAGCCAGTTCCAGGGCAGCTAGGACTACATAGTGAATCCTTGTCTACAAAAAAGGGTGGAGCATAAGACAGTTGACTAAATGGCTCAGCAGATAAGGGCACTGCCTTAGATCTTGAAGACCTAAATTTGATCCCACAACCCATGTAGTAGCAGAGAACCCTTCATACATGAGCTGTGATACGTAGACACCCAAACATAACACACTAAATAAATAAATACTTGTCCATGTAAGACAAGACCATTAAATGTAATCTGAAAGTAGCTTGATGATAGAATGCTTGCTCATGTTCACATTTTCATTCGCATCTCCTCCCTGGGTATTTTCTCTAGTTGTTAAAAATGCAGACCAATGATTTTCATTCATTACTACAATTATTACTACAATTAGCAGGAGCATGTGGCAAAGAAAGCGATTCGCCTCACAGCAATAATTAAAAAAAAAAAAAGGCAAACGAGGAAGATGTCGGCATCCTAATAACCTACCCATAAAGAAAAAGAAAAAGAAAAAGAAGTCACCCGAGTTGTCTCCTTACCCGAGTGTCCCCAGATGAGACCCAGCACTAATGTGTTCTCCTCTTTCTTTCTGCAGCCTCATTATGTCCCAGACAACTACAAGAGGAACGGAGGGCGGTGAGTCCTGGAAAAAACGTGAGGGTTCCTAAGGGGTTAGCCAAGAGCTAATACAGAACAAGAAAGCAAGTAGCTCTTCGTCGGTCTCCCGCCTGGGATTAGCTGTTCTCTGTAGGGTAGGCCCTGAGTAACTTCAATGGGAGCAGTGCAGTCCCGTTACACATCCTTAGCAAGAACAGGGGAGTGTAAAGAGAAGGGAGAGAGAACAAGGTTAGAAGTGGAACTGCAGATGGACTGGGAATCTCTCTTCCTTTCTAGACTGAGCTTTCTCCATCACATAATGGTGCATCCACTTTTGATGCCTCTATTAAAGAGATTCAGTCAGTATTGCACAGTTTGCACTTAACAGTTGATATTTTTCCTTGTTTTATAAATGAGAAGGATGTTCCTCATGGAGGCTTTTCTCTTGTCTGTCAGGTAAGAGCATAAGTAGCCACTACTGCAGCTGTAGAGATGACTCAGTGGTTAAGAGCTTGTGTTGCTCTTGTGGAGGACATGAGTTCTGTTCCCTCTACCCGTGTCAGGTTGTTCATGGCCACCTGTAAACCCGCTCCAGGGGATCCCGCACCCTCTCCTGGCCTCCATGGGCACCTGTACTCACATACACATGCACACACGTGTACACACATAATTTAAATATAATGAGTGCCCACTGCTTTTTCCGTAACAGTAGCCTATAAAAAGTGAAGAATGCTAGATAAGTTGGAAAGGTAAAATAACCCTTAAATACTGCTGCGGTTAGACTGAGTTTCCTTTGTGTTCATGAAGCAATCAGCTTTCCAGGCCTGCTATGTTTTATGGGATTCTATCTCATTTTTGCTTCAGATTTCTGAGAACAAGAAAGGTTTAATTTTACAAATGGAAATTAATTTAATTTCTAAGTGGTAGAACACTAACCTAGCATATACAAGTACTGCCATAAAAAGGAAAGATTAAATTTCAGAGAAAAGTGATGGTTTGTACTAATGCTGACATTCAGTCAGATTTCTTTTTTTTTTTTTTTTTTTTTGGTTTTTAGAGACAGGGTTTCTCTATGTAGCTTTGCGCCTTTCCTGGAACTCACTTGGTAGCCCAGGCTGGCCTCGAACTCACAGAGATCCGCCTGCCTCTGCCTCCCAAGTGCTGGGATTAAAGGCGTGCGCCACCACCGCCCGGCCAACATTCAGATTTCTTAACTCAAGCCAAAGCTCTAAGAAGCAGACTTGAGGATCTCAAGCCACCTTAGGCTTCCAGCTTTCATTCCCCACCTGTCCAGTGCCTTGTCAGCTGTGCCCTGAATTCACATGTCCTTTTGACAGATCATCCTGGAAGGCTGACCGCTCAAAGCCACCCCTAAAAGACCTAGGGCAAGAAGATGATGCTTTGCCCTTAATTGAAGAGGTGCTGGCTAGTCAGGAGCGAGCAGCCAGTGAGATGCCCAGCCCTGAGGAGCCAGAACAGGAAAGAGTTCCTGCCGACATCGGTGACACTGGGAAGAAACCAGAGGAAGGTAGTCAGGAGCCGCAGTTAGCCCGCACACCTGAGGAGCGGAGACACACCCAGCGGGAACGACTCAACCAGATCTTGCTCAACCTCCTTGAGAAAATCCCTGGGAAAAATGGTAAGACTCGAGCTCGTAACTAGGCTTGAAGATAAGTGAGAAGTAAATGGAAAAGTAGTAAAAACCACTGCACATGTGTGTGCTCGTACATGTGTGCACATGTTTGTGTGGGTGGGTGCATGTGCTGTATTAGAGAATAAACCTCGTGTTTCACATGTGCTGGGCAGCACATACCACTGAGTTTTCTTCTGTTGGGGTCCAGAACTACTTCTGGTTGCTACGCCAGCGTGTTCTAAGAAAATGGTTTTGTTTCCTCAGTGTGAGGCCGAGCTCGGATAGTGTCTTCCATACCCTAGCGAACCACTTTTCTTTTGGAGGGAGGGTAACAGCTTCAAAACAAAAATTTAGGTCTAGAGAAAGACCTAATTGCTTTAGGCCAGAGGGGCGGGGTGGGAATGAGTCCTTGAGTTTTCCTTAGAGTGCAAATCCAGACTGAGGTGTGGGAGAGTGATATTTGCTGAACTACCTTGGTGCTGTTTTCAGCCATCGACGTGACCTACCTGCTGGAAGAAGGATCAGGCAGGAGACTGCGAAGACGCACTTTGTTTATACCAGAAAACAGCTTTCGGAAGTGACTCTGAGCGAGCGAGCGAGAACGTGGAGCATCTGGGATCCAGTGAAGCCAACAAGTCCGCTCTCCTGCTCTCTGAGTGTGGACGGGGCAGGAAAGGTCCATCCAGGCAAGGGAGTGGGTCACGTCTTTGACACTAGGTACTTACTAGACCTGGAGCCAGTGGAGAGGCAGGAAGTAGGCTTGTGTGGGGCCCTTGAGTTTACTTCTCCTCTTCATGGCTTTGCCCTGAGCGTTACTGTAGAGAGGAGGACCACATCGGGACTAGGCGGAAGTGCCGGGACTGGAGCACTGAGAGTGCTGCTTCTGTGACAGGTACAAATCAAACTCAGAGGGAGGGCCTGGACCCCAGCCTGTCCGTCTGCTCTTTCAGCTCTAAGAGCTATGTCAGACCTAAAACAGGTGTCGTAGCTGGGGCCTCTCCCACCTTCCTTGACCAGGAAGCTCTTCCTTCCTCCCAGCCAGGTCAGAGTCCAAACACGAACTGACTGCTGAAGCACTTAGAACTGCTGCACTCTCCCTGCCCTGCTCCCCCAAAGAGAGTCAGAATCGTGGGGTAGAAGAGGCCTCCGTGGGGTCACAAGGGCGGGCAGTATTTGTAATGATTTTTTTACCCTTCCTAACCTGCCGAACATATTTTTTCCTACTGAGAAAGCCACGTCCCCGCCAGCACACATGCTGCTTCTCTTCCTGTGTGTCTGCTGTGCTGTGCAAAAAGAAGATTCACTTCAAAAACAAACCAACAAAAACCAATTTTCTAAAACTACATGAGAACTCTAAACTCCTCCTCTAATGAAACTCACTACAGAACTGTTGAGCAGTGTTCATGGTCAGAGTGTTTGCTGCAAGTGTAGATCACCAGTTGATGAAAACACTACTCTTATTTTCGTAATCGTAGAGTTTCCAGTGTCTGTCTCCCACTCGTCCGTCTCCCTTCGCCTTTCTGAATGACTTCATCATCAGGAGGTATAGCCAGGGTCTCCTCCCCTCCCAGTCTTGAGCAGACGTTAACAGACCATACTGTCTCTTACGAGTAAAATTCAAAAAGCTTTGCTCTGTCTTCTCAGACATACATATGCATATACATTTTAGATGTTCTTATAAGAGAAAAGATGGTTTTTAAATGTGCCAAGTTGTGTGTGTGTGTGTGTGTATATATATGTGTGTGTGTGTGTGTATGTATATATGTGTGTGTGTGTGTGTGTGTGTGTATGCTGTGAGATTGGTAAGCAATACATTAGTAAACACATCCTCATTACTCTTTTCCAATGCTGGACCAATGATGTCCTGACTGTACATTTCCTTCCCCTTATGATGACGACGCTCTGACTCATTTAGGTAGAGACATTTGACCACCTTTCATTCCATTGATTTTCTTTTTCTTTTTCTCCTTCCTGTGTTATTCTTAAGGGAAAAAAAAGAGAGGAAGGGGATGCCATAGATCCCCTTGAGCAGAGAAAAAGCAAAATATTTTATTAAAGAAAAAAGAGAAATTAAGAAAATAGTTTGGAGTATTTTCTTACTGTAGAGAAGCATTGTACATTACCACGAGACCTGAGTATAAGATACTCACGTGTGGAGCTGGGGTCGCATGTCCAAGCCCATGGGAGTGGTTCCTTTTGTTTCTCGTTGCAGAAGTGGGTGGGAGGGAGGTTGGACTAAGGGCACTTTGGGGGTCTCCTTTTAGTCAGAAGCAAGAAAAATGACAAGAAAGAGCTTAAAATCAATGTTTTCCTTTAATAGTGTTAAACACTAAAATTTTAAAAAAGAAAGAAAAAACTTTGTAAAATGTAAGAACAGAAGCAAAAGACACTACGCTGTCATTTTATCTTTCTTTTGTTGAAAGATTCAAAACTGAAATGTTTTTTAGACAATCAAATGTTAGGTAAGTGCAAAAACTTGTTTTTTCTTACTGGTGTAGAAATTAATGCCTTTTTTATTTTTCAGTTATTTTATAATAACAAAATAAAACAACCCCCCAGCTGCCAGGTGGGTTTTGGTGTTTGGAAAGCGGGGCAAAAGCACTACATCACTGCAAATAGATACAGTTAGTCTGCATGTCTGTAGGCTGTGTGATTGCGGAGAATATAAATGCTGCTAATATATTTCCTTTTTACAGAAAAGCATATCTAAATAGATGATTGTTTTGATGTTAATCTTTGTAAATTATGTATTACCAATTTTAACATTGGATGTAATTGCATAAAGGCTTGCATCTCAATCCTGGAAAGTCTAGCATTAAATGGAACAACTTTTCCTAACTGTGGAGTGGTTACCTTGCTTTTTTGTGTGCCTCTTTCCTGCTCCAGTATCTCCCAGCATGATCTCCATCCTGTTTCTAATAAGATCTTCTAAAACTGTCATCAGTATTCTGGGCCTCACAGGAGACATTTCTTCAATTCTAGGGTCTGTCTAGTTGGGCTCAGCCTGACCGGTAAGCCGCACAGCAGTTCTCCTACCAGATATCCAGCTGTTTGTCAGATAGCACCATCCTTTACTTCACATTAGCAGCCTCTAAAGGGGCCTTTAACCTAGACTCACTTTATTCTTTTGAGACAATGTCTCACTATGTAGCCCTGGCTGGCCTGGAACTCTGGAAATGTAGACCACGTTGGCCTAGAACTCAAAAAAGGTGCTGAGGTTGAAGGTCTGCCAGCATACCCAGCCCCACTTTTCTTTATTTAGGTATGCTGAACGCCCGCCCAAGGGCCTGTGCAGGCCAGGCAAACACTGAGTACCGCCTAGCTAGGTGGTGGGGCGGCAGTGGTGGTGGCGCACACCTTTAATCCCAGCACTTGGGAGGCAGAGGCAGGTGGATCTCTGTGAGTTCGAGGCCAGCCAGGGCTACAGAGAAACCCCATCTCAAAAAAGTAAACAAAAAAAGACAAGGTCTGGCCTCAAACTCATTCTGGCCTCCCAAGTGCAAGGACTGCATCCATGTGCTGTTACATGTGACCACAGGCCCACACTCGATGTGCTCCGTGTGTAGACAGTGTCTGCACATCTGACCACCGGCCCACACTCGGTGTGCTCCTTGTGTAGACAGTGTCTGCCGTAAGCAGCTTCCGTGTGTTAGTCTTCATGGCAGGGCTGTGTGGTGGGGTTTGTGGATGGGAGGTTGAAGCAGCGGCGGAGCCAGTCGACCCTCGTCTTAGCCATGATGTTGTCATCTCCGTTCTAAAGAAGCAGAAACTGAGGCGTGGGCTTGTTCAATAACCTGCCAGTGTATAATTATAAGTAGTATAATTTTACGTGCTTAAAGACTAAAACTGTAAAGAATTAAAAAGAAGCCAGGCGGTGGTAGCCAGCACTCGGGAGGCAGAGGCAGGTGAATCTCTGAGTTCGAGGCCAGCCTGGGCTACAAAGCAAGTTCCAGGAAAGGTGCAAAATTACACACAGAAACCCTATCTCGAAAAACAAAAAAGAAAAAAAAAGAAAAAGAAGAAAGAAAGAGCCAAAGTGAGGCTCGAGATGGCTAAGAAAAGTACTTGCTGTGAAGAGTAACGGCAGACTCAGTCCCCAGCACCCAAGGAAATGCCCAGCAGGCATGCCCACCTGTAATCCAGCCTTCAGAGGCAGGACAAAGGATTCCTAGAGCAAGCCAGCTGACCAGACAGGCCGATTAGTGAGCTCTGGTCTCAAGCAGTCGAGTAAGGCTTCTGTCCTCAGCCTCTGGCCTCCGAATGCAGGTGTAGACTCAGCGAAACAGAAAAGGCCGAAGTACCCCACTTAATTAGAGACCCCCTCCCCACTTCATTTTGTCCAGACAGAGTCTGTTACACTGGAACTCAGAATACCAAAGTGCCACACACCTTCCCCTCCAGACCAGCAGAGGCACACTATCAAACCCTGTCCCTGAGCTGACGACCGAACTCGGGGCCTTGAACTTGCGAGGCAGGTGCTCTACCACTGAGCTAAATCCCCAACCGAGACCCTGTCTAGAAGGGAAGAAAGGAGCAGTTCCAGGGCAATCAATACTGTCCTTCGTGTCTTCTACAGGTGAAGCTGCCACCGTTACACAAGTCTCTTCGTGACTGCAAAATATTCCTTAAATGTTCTATTTATCTTCTAATTTTTTATTTTATGTGTGTGAGTGTTTGGCCTGCATGTTGTATCTGGTCAGGGCACCACATGTGTGCCTGGTACTCATGGAGACCAGAAGAGAGCTCTGGGTCCCCTGTGTGCTATGTAGGTCCTGAGGACTGAGCTGGGTCCGGGTCCTCTGGAAGAGCAGGCAGTGCTCTTACCTGCTGAGCCGTCTCTCCAGCCCCATCTTGGAGCAGGAATCCTAATTGGTCTTAATAAAAACCCAGAGCCAGACATAGGGGTAAATGCTAAAAGAGCAGAGAATCGGAGCAGCCAGCCACTAATTGTTACCTCTACGGAACCCCCAGCCAAAAGGAGCCCTGAGTTCCTGTCTCCTCCCACCTTACATTCCTCACTCCGCCCTGCCTCATCACTGCCTGTCTCCACCTCCCAGTGCTGGGATTAAAGGTGTGTGCCACCACCGCCTGGCTCTGTTTCCCTTTTAGACTGGATCAATAGCCCAGGGTGGCCTTGAACTCACAGATCTGTCTACGTCTGCCTCCTTTTCTGGGATTAAAAGTGTGTGCCACCACCACCTGGCCTCTATGGCTAACTAGTGGCTGGCTTTACCCTCTGATCTTCAGGCAAACTTTATTTGTAGTATAAAACTAAATTTTACAGTGCTGGCCTGTTTCAAGTTCTGCAAGGGACCCCACTGTTCTGCTTACACCTGTCCAAGGCTGAGGCATTGTAGCAGGCCAGATGTCACTAATTCTCTAACAATGTTATCTGAAGTCATGGCCAAGAGAACGGGTCAGAAAGGACAGGCAAACAGATTGTGTCGCGGAAAATAAAAGCTGTTACCAGTTCCAGGACCATGCTCACAGACCGTAGACGGCTTTGACACCTCTGGTCGTAGTCTCACAGAAACGGCAGTCTCCTAAACTCACTGTCCCAAAACTTTAAACATATAAACTTGGTAGTGTGGGCGGATGTTTGTGTATATGTTTATTCCTGGCAGGCATGGTAGTCCAGCTATAATTCTAGCACTCGAGAGTGAACACACACACACACACACACACACACACACACACACACACACACACTTGTGTCATTTACAATTAAAGGAGCCTCAAAAACGCAAACTCTGGCTCTTCTAAGGATAGACTAAGCAGCTCAGCTGAGGAGATCACTCAGTGTAGACAGCCTAGCTTGGATCCCTAGCACCCACATAATAGGAAGACGGGCACACTCACCTATGATTCCTAACACAGGATTCTTAGAGCAAACTGTCAAGGTAGCCTCAGCAAGAGACCCTGCCTCCATAAATAAAGTGGGAGGGAGCCAAGCAAGACATCTGACATCAATCGCTGGCCTCCACAAGCACTCCCGTGCACATGCACACACACATGTGCAAACATATATACGTTAAATATATATGTAAGAAAGACGCTGGCTGTTGTGGCGCACATGTATATAACTGATCCTCAGGAAGCTAGGGCAGGATGGCAAGGGGCAGGGGGTAATGCCTCTTCAAACATGAAATTTAGGCCCAGGAATGTAGCTGAGTGAAGACCATACATTGTCTAGCACACATGGAATCCTAGGTTCAATTCACACCTCCGGGGGAGGAGCCAGGGGGCGCCTTATTCCCAAACGCCATCAAAATCCAGTCTGAGAAGTCACCCTATGTAAGACTTGTCGTGGGGACAGACAGCAAACAGCGCAGGCAGCAGCAGCATCCACTCCGCCAGGCCCAGGCGAGCCTTCAGTGGCCGCAGGATGCGGATCTGAGATGTTGAGAGGGCCGAGGTGCTAGAAGTGAGCTTTCTCCTGTTTTCTGGTGTTCAGGCACCAGGCTGTCTCTGCGGTCCTCCCCTAAGGAGAGTACCGGGTCACAGCAGTCAGCAGGAGAGCAGCCGTCCTCAGCGGTGCTGTGTCTAAGCTGAAGACAACTGGCCTTGGCTACCCTGCCGTGGACTGTTCAAAGGACTTCATAGAAAGGGAGAGTGGAGGGGCGAAGGGGGCAGGCTAGAGGATTCCAACTAAAGGGGGCCTGAAGAGATGAGGCAGCTAAGCAGTATCAGGAGGCTAAGCCCCCATCCTGCCTGCCTTCTCCAGCAGAGGAGGGGAAACCTAGACAAGGGATGGGAAGCAGGAATCGGGCAGGACAGCTACTGAGCTGACCCTGGGGTCAAGGAGAGCCAGAAGTAGGGTGGGAAAACTGACTAGCCTGATTGCTGGGTTGCATCTTGAGTTTCTCACCCCAGGAGTCTCTCAACAGCTTAGGGCAGCAGGCCAAGGTTTTTAATCCCCTCAAGGCATATCTCTTAGCACTAACCCACAATTCCCAAAGATCAACTCCCCCAGACTTACATGCCCTATTGCGCCTTTCCTGAATGGATGTTTCTCCTTGGTACTTTCCCATTCATAGCTGTGGCCATAGCTTCCTGGTTACTTTGCCTCTTCTCTTTAATGTCTCTTCTATCGAGACCACCTTTGTAGTGAATCCTAGGAAATCTTAGCTCTTCTTTCTTTTTACTTAAATAACTTTTTTTTTCATTTACTTTACATACCAGCCAGTTTCCCCTCCCTCCTCTCTGTAACTGATGGAAGCTTTATTTCAAAAGATTGACAGGAAACTCAACCAGCCTAAACAGCTAAAGGGTGGCAAGATACTTGGCTTTTACTTAAAACTGCACCACTGCAGACGGCGGCATTACACAAAGTGCCACTGCTTCCCGCATCAAACCTGCCCTTTACCTCAAAATCTAAAGGACAGTTCCCAAGGCTGTGCGTCCATCTTTCTTCAGGCTCCCTCATCCAGTGAAAGAGCAGCGTGCAACCTGAGCATGTGGGGCTGTCGGGCTGACTCAGTGGAAAGGCCCTTCCCGTCGAGACAGACGAGTCTCATCCAAGCACCCCCAATAGTAGGCAAGAACTGACCCCCGGAAGTTACTGTCTGACCCACACACGTGTGCCATGGTGCACATGTCCCTACACACACACACACACATACACACATCTGGAAAAAGGAAAAATCCAAGGTGCGGGAGGGTTTGCCTGCTTCTGCAGAGGAGACCCATGTGTGGTACCCAGAACCCACAGCTCACAGAACAGCAGCTCACAGCTGCCTGTAACTCCATCAGATTTAACAGAACAGTGTTCTCAACTGTGGTCTTGACTCCTTTGGAGGGCAGAATGACCCTTTCACAGGTTAAATATCGGATATTTACATGACGATTCATAACAGTAGCAAAATCATTGTTAAGTAGCCAAGAAAATTATATGGTTGAGGGTCACCACAACATGAGGAACTGCCCTAAAGGTCACAGCATTAGGAAGGCTGAGAACCGCTGTCATAGTGACATGGTGAAAATAAAGCCCTCCCACAAGTGGTCCTCTGACCTCCACGTGAGCCATGGCATGAGTGTCCCTCCCTCCAGCACACAAGTCCAATGTATTCTACAGGACAACGCCTGGCGTCTGAGCCAGGTGCACGCCTTTAATGCCAGCACTCGGAAGGCAAAGCCAGGCGGATCTCTGTGAGTTCGAGGCCAGCCAGGGCTACCTGGTAAGATCCTGCCTCCCCACCCCCACCAAAAATAAAAAAAAATAAACTACCTATGCTAGAGAAGTATCTACCTGCCGTGGGCTCCAGTAAAAGGACTTCCCTCCCCGACAGCTGTACCTGTACCCTGACACCCACAGGAACATGTATCGGTTCAGCTCCCACATTTTATTGGAATAAGGAAGGAAAGAGGCAGATGAAGGCCAGAGGCCCACCCACCGGGGGTGTCTGGCTTCCACCCAACACTTCGCACAGCAGGAGCACATCTTAAATGCAGGCAATGAGGGCTAAGGACAGACGGAGACCACAGTCCTGTGGGCTTGGGGGCAGAGGCGTGTTCTATACTGGCACAGTCCACTGTGAAGGCTGAGGAGGGATCGATGGGAATTTGCAGATAGGAAGGGTGATGTTCTCTTGTGCGGATGGAGGAAGAGAAAGGAGTCCTGTAGACAGAGGTCTACGTGTTTGCAAGAGCAGATTTCACCCTACAGGTGGGTGTTGAGGGAGGAGGGAAGTTTATTTTAGCTGTCCACAGAAATGGATTTGGGAAGAAAGGTGTGTTTGCAGACGGAAAAACGCTTTAGTTCACGTGAACAGCATTTATGAGCTACTCCATTCCTAGGAGGAGGAGAGAGGCCCGGAGCTAGAGAACGAGGGAGGTATAGCCCACGGGCACCAGCCCCTCGGCACCATCACGCCCGCAGCGGATCCAGTCTTCTCCCACGGTGGCAATGACGCGCAGCACTTCCCCACGCCGGAAGCTCAACTGGTCAGGTCCCGCAGCAGTGTGGTCACAGAGGGCCCGGACTGCCCTGGGGGAAGTCACAGAGAAGGGTAAGGGACAAGGTGCTCAGCTCTTCCCAGGCCATACCGTCCTATGGCAGATTGCCTCTGTTGGGTCAGCCAACACTCACTGACTTCAGAAGAGACTTGGGGTCACTCACTGACATGTTGTCTCTCTGGGGCCATGGCCTGCCTGAACCCCAACACTTCCCTCTGGTGTTTGCAGTTACACATATGCAAATAACATGGCCCGCCGTAGGGTTTGCTGAAGGAGGCGGGGGCAGGAGGATCACGAGTTTGAGGCCAGCCTGGGCTACACATTTTAGGGGGCTGGAGAGATGGCTCAGTAGTTAAGAGCACTGGCTGCTCTTCCAGAGGTCCTGAGTTCAATTCCCAGCAACCACATGGCTCACACCCATCTGAAATGGGATCTGATGCCCTCTTCTGTCATGCAGGCACACATGCAACTTACATAAAAATACATGAGTAAGCAAATAATATGGCCCGCCTAACACTCCAGGCCCTCCTGATGGTGCGCGCAGACGCGGGGGTGGGGGGTGGGGAGCATGACTCCCCTCGGGTGTTCTTGGCAATCCGGCGTCTCCTCTCAGTCAGTCCACTACCAAAGTTCATTCCGGCTCATCTCCATGCACTTCCCCTTCAGCTGCACAGCCACCTCCCTGATTTGGACCTCTCTGGGGTGCTCCATGGAATCATTTATCCCAAGAGCTTCTCCGGGTCTACCTTCTCCTCACGGCAGTCTACCGTTGCCAGGCTTCAGCAACTCTGAGGCTCCCCACTGCCTCAGAATGACATCCTGGTTCTGTGGCTGGCCTACTGACCCAGCATCATGTCCCACAGTTCTTCATTTACCACACTTGAGCTCCTTACCTTTTCTCCCATTTCTCCTACCTGACACATGCCAGAACCGTTCCTGAAACCCCTTTAAGCCCCAAGCCTGGGGACAGTGTCCCAGAGGGTTCTATCTCCCTTTCTGCCCCTAGTCACATCTACAGCCCTGCCGGCCCAAACGTGCCTCAGCTCGTCAAATCTCCTACCCACACATGTCTCCATTTGACTATATGCTCCTTGAAAATCAGATACCAACAAAATGGGGTCAGTTTTGTTCTCTCCTTGGCATAATGCCTGGCCCAGAGAAGCACCTAGAATACACTGAATAGATGAAAAATCAAAAAGCTTAATTTAGGCCAGACATGGTGGGTAGCACATGCCACTAATGCCAGCATTTGGGTCTCTCTGCATTCCAGCAACCAAAGCTCCATAGTAAGACCCTGTCTCCAAAAGAAGTAAATTAATAATTAAATTTAAAAAGCTTAGTTCAGTGAACTGAAAATACCCAGAGAAATGGCCTCAAAGTAGAAGTCTGAGCCAGGCGCTGAGTTCAGAACATGGTGGTACACACTATTAATCCCAGCACTTGAGAGGCTGAGTTCAAGGCCAGTTTGGGCTACATAAACACACCTTGTTTTAAAAAAACAAATAGCTGCCAGGTGTGGTGGCACACACCTTTAACCTTTAATCCCAGCATGGAGGCAGAGGCAGGCGGATCTGTGAGTCCTAGCCAGCCTGGTCGACAGAGTGGGTTCCAGGACAGCCAAGGCTGTTATACAGAGAAACCGTGGGGGGGGGGGGGTGTTATTGACTGTGTATACCCTTCTTTAATCATGCAGGTGGATCTCTAGGAGTCCAAGGCCAGCCTGGTCTACACAACGAGACCCTCTCAAACAAACTTCCTTTTCCATTTGGTTACTTTTTATGTGTGTGGGTGTTCTGTCTGCGCACATGTTCTGTGCGCCACATTCCCACATTCGTGTGTGCAGCATCCGCTACCGGCCTGGAACTCGGGATTCTGCTGTCAGCCACCATCGCCCGCCCAGCATCTTTTCCCAGACGATGAAGCTAAAGGAATCAGTGCCCCAGGAGTGAAGAGCAGGGAAGAAACGCTGCAAACTGACCTCCACACTACCCCCTGCCCACTCTGTGGCCACAACACACGGGTGCAGCCCTTACCTGTCAGCCTGCACCCTGCTGGCTGGCGAGTCCGCAAGCTCCTCGGGAGGGGTCTCAGGAGATGGCCCCCGCTTCACCAGAGCCAACACGCTCACTGTTGGGGGCAGCCAGCTCGATGGCCTCCTAGAGGAGAGGATTTGGTCACTGAAGCCATACCCCGGGAAAAGAATCCAAGAATCCCCCCAACGGCAGTTTGGGAACTGGTCCGAGGGCAGAGAGGGCAGATGTAAGACCCGTGGAACCAGCTAAAGTCACTAGACATCACTGAGAGCCACCTGCTGGGTCAGGCTCTAGAATGGGTCAGGAATTTTTCTTTTCTCAGGGGCCAGATAAACATTTTCAGCTCTAAGGATGAGGAAGTGAAATGAGAAACTTTATGTAGCCGCTACAATGTAACCATTTATGCACGTGACCAGCAGAGCCCATAGCTATAAAAACCTATTATCTAAAGAGTCATAAACGACTAGCCACGGTGAACTCTGAAGGAAGCAGAAGGCCAGAGAAGGGACCGTGTGCATACGCATGCATACACACCTGGACTTGAAGGCGCCATTCTCAGTTTCTGAGAGGCCCCCGGGGACACCAAACAGCCGCCCCAACCACACGCTTCTGCCAGGTGTGGTTTGTTCTGTGGGTGGGGGTGCCTCCTGTGTGCCCTCAGCCGCAGTCCCAGGACGCCTGGGTCCCCACCGGAGAAGAGGGAAGCCCTCAGTGCCGCCAGAGGCGTAGACCCGAGAAGCCTGGGTCAGCTGATCCCACCAGCTGCCTGCTGGAGGGCGGGTCGGGGGCGCTGAAGGGTCTGTAGTGGCCTCTCCTGAGGTCCCTCGGAGACTCTGAGCCAAGCGGCCCCCCCACTGCAGTACGGCCTGCACAGTCTGCTGGAGGGCAGGAGGGGGGCCCGCGGGGGCAGGAGCCTGCTGCAGGCCGACGGGCACGTGGTGGTGGTGCTCGAAAAGCAAGTCCAGGTGGAAGGTAAGCACGGACAGCGGCTGCAGCAGCAGCAGCAGCTCTGTGGACAGCGATGGGCAGCTGCCGCACGCCAGGGAGAAGAATCCGGTGGGCAGGTAGAGGGACAGAAGACCTGGGGAAGAGCCGCCCGCGTCAGCCCCAGAGCGCATCCTGCACCGATCCCAGAGGAGCCAGTACCTCCCAGACCCCGCTCTGGGTGGGGCCCAGGGGCCCCGCCCTGTGCCCAGGTGGAACCATTGCCTCCACCGGGAGATATGCCCAGTTAGTGTTGCCAACGGAGAAACATTATAGGTTAGAACGGAAGAGGCCAAGGGCCTGGGAACACACGCAGAGGTGAGGACCTCCCCTTTCAGGGTGGAGATGGAACCTCACAGAGGAAGGGACCCACAGAAGAAATGAAAGCTATCGAGGGAGCAAGAAGGGCAAGGGGGCGAGGCAAGGAAGCCACGATGTCCTCGAGTGGGAACAACGAAGGGCCAGGTCGCCTGGGCTCTCCTCCACCCGTGCTCTTCCCAGAGCTTGAAGCCTGGGAACCAGCAGGCGGGGGACTGTCCTCTCCTAACCCACCACCACCACCACCACCACCACGCCCTCCCATCTGGGCTGCTGACCTGCATCCTCCTGGAGGCTGGAAAACCACAGTTCCAACTGTTTGGTGCTGGGGGGGAAAGGAGAGGGGGTAAATTTAGGGAGGACGTGGGGAGTGAGGGATGACACGGGAGAGGGGAGGCCTCTGAAAACATGGGGCACCCACTACCGGGTCCTAGCCATGAAGTGCTGGTGGTTCCAAGGCCAATGAGCAGCGGGGGAAAGGCCACTCACTTGAGGAGGCCCAAGATGAAAGCGTGGAATCGGCTGCGGCTGCTGCTCAGCGGGGCCAGGCGGCTGACCTGGCTGTACAGGGATCCCATCGAATGTGTGCAGGAACCTGAGGACAGGGGCCGCCGTCAGCCAGGTCCGGGCCCCGTCCCCATCGGATCCCACTGCCTCACAGCTCACCTGGCTTCACGGATGCCTCCACCACGCTCCAAGGGCTGCTCCTGCGCTGCCCCGTGATGAGGTCCTTCCGGAATGGCTTCAGTCCATCGGCCACCAGAGCATGGAGGGCCGGGCAGAGGGTGGTCAGCACCAGATGCCCCACATCCGGGCTCAGCCGGCTATCCCCCAATTGGGCCTGGGGACAGCGCAAAGCGAGCGGGTCCAGAAGCATGGCTAGCCACCGCCGGCCAAGTGTTCGGGCGCCCTTTCACCTCTCTCCAAATAAACTCACCTTCTGAACCAAGTTCCGAGCAGCCCCAAAATGCGAGATGATTTTGTCCACTGAAGCACTAACAGCTATCAGGAGACCTGGGTGGAGATGGAAGACACATCAAAGCCCCTGGTCTGGGGAGCGGGGGAACGGGGCGGATAGCTGAAGACCAAGGCTGAGGATTCAGACAGAAGGCAGGAAGGGCGAACTACCTTTTTTTTGCTCCTGCAGCTGGCCAGTCCCACTCTGGGCTTCTGCCATCCACAGCCGCTGGGCCCCGGGAACACCGGCAAACGACCAGGAACTACGCACTATGTAAGGGAAGAAGAACGCAATGACGCTTTCTTACCAAGGGTTACAAGGAGGACGCCGCCGACTCCCAAGGGTCACAAGGAGGACGTGGTTTGGGAGTCCTGGGAGAAAGAACGCAGCCACTTGAGGCGGAGAGAGGAGTGTGTAGTCTTAAGTAAAGCCCAGCCCTCGCCACCGCCACCCCCACCTCGGTTCCCATTGCCCTTCCTCTCCGGAAAGTCAGGGAGCCACACCGACCAGCTGGGCCTTTAAGTAGGGAGATGACGGGGTGAGGAACTTGAGGGCTGCACCCACTGAGCACGTGGGAGCCTCGACCAATGGAAAGACAGACGGGAAAGGGTGGAGAGTCTTGGGGAACCCACGTAGTCACCTTGCACCTCGTTAGTGCAAAGCTCCAGCTTCACCCTACTTGGGGGCGGGATTCATGGAGGAGGTGTGGCTAGAGCCTCCTGGGAGGGGACAGTGGGTCAGAACCACCGCCTCCGAGAACTTCCCCTAGCGGAGGAATTCCACAAAGGGTGTGACCCCAGGTCCCTAACAATGGACCCCTTAAGCTGGGCTGGAGACCGGGTGGAGCCGGCGTTCAGCGGGGAGAGCAGTCACGCTCCTCACCCCCAGAACGTGGAGCAAGGCCAGCCTCCCCGGAACTAGTGAACCCGCTAGGAATCTGCCCCACTCCAAGGGCGAGATCTAGCCAGGCACCCTAGGAAAAGGCCGAAACGCAGGCTGGCCCAGGGCAGGAGGGGCGGCGGGCCGAGGCGCGGCCCGCGGCGCTGGCCCAGGTCCGTCTTACGTTGCCTGGGCGGAGGCGGTGGCCTTCTGGTCCAGCGAGGGGCGGTCGGAGGACGCGGTGGTGTTGGCAGCGGGGGGGCGGGAACCTGGCGGGGTGGGGGCGCCGCGGCAGGGAAGGTGCTACTTCTAGGGAAGAGCGGGGAGAGCAGCAGGGCCAGCTCGGGGCTGGCCAGGCAAGGCAAGGCCCCCCGCGTGGGAGGAGAATAGGCTCCCACTGGGGAGAGGCGCACAGGCAGCAGATGCTCCTCCGGGGGACTCGCTGCCCCCGGCAGCTGCAACCGGGAATTGGACCACCCGGTTAAAGGCGTCAAGAGCAGGGACCCGGGTGCGCCCGCGCCCCCACCCTCCAACAGGGGGCGCCCGTCGGCCGAGAACCGGAAAACCGGGGGCCGAGGGAATAGCGGGGGACCGGCTGCAGGCGGGATTGGCGAGGCCAGGTGCAGAGGGGGAGGGTAGCGGGGCCGACAGCCAGGCAAGGAGGGGCGGGAGAAAGAGGAGCAAAGAGTTAGTCCCTTCACTCCAAGACCCACCCGGTTTCCCTTTCCCCAGCGCGCCCTGGCCTTGGGGCAGGGAGGACACCGCAGAAGGAGGGGATGAGGGGCGGGCTCAGGACCCGCCCTCCTACGGGTCTGCGCTTCTTACCCACGGCGTGCGCGCGCGGCTCCTCGGGCTCCGGGGCTGCGGGGGCCTCCTCACCCACCGCGGGGCTGCCAGCCCTGCCCTCCTCCGGCAGCCCCTCGGCGATGGGCTGCAGCCCAAGTCGATTCTTCTTCCTCCGCGGAGGGACAGGAGGGGGAGGCGGTCGAGGCGGGACCAAAGCCCACCCAGCCGGAGGGTCCCTGGGCGGGACTGGCGGCGGCTGGGCTCGGCTTCGCGACCGGAGTTCCTTGAAGGTGGTGACTTCTCGGGGAGGTGCCAAAGAACCTCCCAGGGACCCAGTCGGCGGGAGCTCGGTGTCAGGCGAGAAGACGATGAGCCAGTCGCTGCGATCTTTCTTGGCCTGCGGCACGGGGGGCAGCCCCGGACCCCGCTTTCGCTTCTGGGCCAGCTCATGGAAGGACGTGATTGTCCGATGGGGCACCGGCTCCTGGCTGACGTCACCTCTCCATCCCCCATCAATTTTCCCTGCATCTATTTTCGAACCAGAATTGGTGTTCAAACAAGAAGCCAATTTCCCAGATTCTGTTTTCAAGCTCGAGTTTGTATTTTCATCGATTTTCCAACCAGAGTCACTGTTCTCGACGGTTTTCCATCCAGCTTCAGTTTTTTCTGTGTCAATTTTCCAAATGGGGTTAATTTTCCAACTGGGCTCTGCTTTCCCTGAGTCGATTCTCCCATCTTCGGTCTCTGAAAGCTCAGAGGTAGCGAGATCCTGTTCCCCACTGTCTTCCTCTTCCTCCAAGCCTGGGGAAGGTAGGTCCTGGCAGGTGGTCAGGGCGTTGCAGTTGGAGTCCAGTCCAGGTCCAGGTGGGGAAGATACTCCGGAGCAAGAATCCGGAGAGCAGCAGAAGCTGTCCGGAGAGCAGGTGCCAGGGCCCGCGGACGCCAGAGGAGAGCCCGGCTCCACAGGGAAGATGCTGGACTGAGGGTGGGCATCCTCATTGCCAGGCAGGTCGCGAGAGTAGACTGACACCGGGGACTCATCAGGGCTGAGATCTGAGCAGGAGCTGAGAGAGGAGGAGCATCCCGGATCTGAAGGCGAGGCGGCCTCTTCCTCCTCCTGGGAAGGGTCCTGCTGGTTTTCTATGCTGGGTCCGTGCTCCTGGCAGCAGCGGCAGGGCACAGCTGGACTGTTGGAGTTGGCGTCCACCAGAGTGCCGCTGCAGGGCCCCCTGCTTTCTTTGCCCCCTGTGTCTCCTGGGGGCGGGGGTGTGCTCAGAGGCCCCTCCCGTAGTTCAGGACGGCGGGACAAGTGCAGGCCCAGGGAGACATGCTGGAGGTGGATGTGGTTGAGGTTGCAGAGTAGAGCCCGCTGAGGGGACAGCATGGTGCTGAGGACGAAGGATGGCTTCCAGAGAACCAAGAGGATCCAGCCTCTCACACTCACCTACCTGGCAATTCAGATGCAGACCTAGAAGACAAGGGGGGTTGAAACCCAGATACTGAGATTGCGGGTAAGGGCACCGGAGGTCACTGAGGACTAGAGCAGACCTGGGAAGAATCTAGCTGCCTTGGGAGATATTTAAATGAGATTCAAATCACCAGGAACAGGCCATTAGTTTCCACTGCAGTATTTGCTGGTGGAGTCGAACTTAACCTCCAGGGAACTGAGAAAGGAGGGTCAGAGAATGCGGTTGCGCTGATCTTCGTGGGGGTGCGGAGCTTGAAAAAGACTAGGGCTCGGAATAGACCCCAATCCTTTCAAATCAAGCTCTGCCCTTCAGTGTACCCCCTCCCCCGCAGGAAGGAGACCCCGCCCGGATGCTCTAGTCAGGTGAATGGTGGGGAACAAGGCGAAGGATTTGGTTAACACAGGAGAGGGGCCTGGGCTGGGGAGGAGAAAGCATTCAGCTTATCAGTCTGCATCTGCCCCGGTCCAGCTCAAGCCTGCAGCCTGTGTGCCCTCACCAGCTCGCGACAAGGTTTGTCCATTCGCTGTGTTCGTCTCCATCTTCCAGCCACCACCCTTCCCCTCCCATGTCCCCATGCATCCATTTGTCCATCCATCCACACCCATAGACAGAGCCCTCCTCACCCGAGGTTCCTCCTGCAATAGACCCGGCCTTGGGTTCTTCTGCATCCCCGCCCAGCGAGGAACAGAGCAGAGGGGAGGGGCGCCGGCAAAGCCCACTGGGGCTGCGCTGCGCAGCCGCACCCCTTCGTGCACGGGCGTGGCCTAGCTCAGGCCCGCCCCCAATCCCCACGCCACAGCTTGACGCGATGCCTGCATCACCCATCTACAATGCTGCAGCCTTGGGATCAGTGAACGCTGATGCCGACCTGGCTTCCAAGCCGCCACCGCCCACCCCTCCATTCTAGACAACAAAGCCGGACTCCCGATTGACACAAGCATAAAACCACAGGATGCTGTACAATAATTTATTAAGATCCCTCCCTTCAAGCCTCTGCAATCTCGAGGTCACTTTCTCCGCTTGTAGATCTTTTCTGCTAGTTCCAAGAAGATGGATGGGGGCAGGGGCGCAGAGTACTGTTCTATGAGGCTCTTGAGGCGGCTGTAACTGTCTTCCTCATACTTGAAGAACACAGCTGGTAGATCCAGCGCTTCATACAGTGCTTTCACCCGCGCCACCTTCTCTGGGTCCTTCTGCCCGTAATTCTCCTGGAAGCAGGAAAACGGCTTTACTCGGCTAAGTTCAAAGGAACTCACAATCCATTCATACATTCCAGAACATTGGAAAGCCATCCACTCCATTTTGTTGTTTTAGACAGGACCTCATTATGTAGGACCGCCTGCCTCAGACTTTTTTTTTGGGCGGGTGGTGGTGGTGGTGGTGGTGGTGGTGGTGGTGGTGGTGGTGGTGGTGTGGGTTTCGAGACAGGGTTTCTCTGTGTAGTTTTGGAGCCTACTCTAGAACTCACTCTGTAGCCCAGGCTGGCCTCGAACTCAGAGACCTGCCTGCCTCAGCCTCCCAAGTGCTGGGATTGAAGGCGTGCGCTGCCACTGCTCAGCTCTGCCTGATTTGACTGCCACTTGTAGCTCTCTGGCCTCAAACCTTTCTCTGGGGACCCAAGCACCCCAGCGCTGAGGTATTGGCTCAGGATTATACCCTGTTCTATGGTCCCTCAGCCAAGGGCCCGACCCCGGCAGCCCCTCGCGGGCACCTCTAAGATCTGACGCTGTTCCGGAGTGGCCCGCTGCAGACACTGAACCACCAGCCAGCTGCATTTGTTGTCCTGGATGTCGGTGCCGATCTTTCCAGTCACGTTGGGGTCACCATAGAGGTCAAGGTAGTCATCCTGGATCTGAAAGAACTCGCCCATCTCCAACAGGATCTTCATGGCATTGGCATGTTCCTTCTCCCCATCGATGCCTGCCTGCGGGGAAACGGGTGAGGCGGCAGGAGCTACATACGGGCACCCTGTCCTCCCCACGCTTCCCCCGGGCTTTGCTTCCTACAGTCCAAACTCTAGTCCTCCCCATCAGTGAGGACCTCCTGGACTCCTAACAAATGAACCCACTGAGGGCCCTCACACCATCGACCCTCAGAGTTACAGCCATTACAGGTCCACTTTCAAATTGTTTGGACACCTCCAACTCCTTCCAAGATGAAAAGAAAACTTAAGAGCAAGGTCAGGATGGACCTCGAACCCAACTACCCCAGCCTAGTTTCCTGCTCGTTTTCCTCTGCCCCTCCATGAGCTGCAGCATCTGCAGGCCTCGCCCCTGCTCATGCTCCGGTCCTATCTCAGCCCCCATCACAGGGCTGAGTGGCTTGCTTGAGGCCAAACAGTCATAAATGAATGTATGGGTTGTCCCAGTCATCCACTCTGTGCCTTCCTGTCCCAAAACCCACGGGACAACAGTGAGGGCGACACTGACTCACCATGTACATGGCAGCCGCGACAGGCAGGTAGAAAGAATAGAACGCTGTCTTGTACTTGACAATAGATTTGTACCTGAGTCGGGGAGAAGATGCATTCATAAGGGCAAGGCCCATCCTGAGTCCCTCACCACGCAGACATGGCTGCCCCTGGCCCTCACCTCTTTTCAGTGTATCTACCGAGATCCACCTGGCCCTGGGGGGCTGTGATGAGGTCGAGAGTCTGCCCAATCTCCGTCTGATAGGAACTCTATAAAGGGAGCGTAACAGACGGTCTCTAAGGCAGGCTTCCTCCAGAAATGGGCAACGCTGGCATCCCGGGCCTCATATCCCAAGCAGCTGACAACTAAGCAGTCAGCAGCGGAAACCTCCAGGCCACATCACCCCCTTCCCAGGCAGCCCCAGCGGAGCAGCCGAGCACGTGCCCAGAGGCGGGGCTGAGGGAGGGCCTGTGGACCCCGCTCCCGCCCAGCAGCAGCGCACCTGCAGAAAGAGCTCCAGCAGGTTGAGGTAGTAGGGCTGCTCCCTGCAGTAGGACTTCAGCAGGCGGTAGATGCAGGCTTCCAGAAGCAGAGCGTCGTTGATGGCATCCAAGCCGATGCCTGGCTGTGAGGAACAGAGTGACAAGTTCCTCTAGCCAGGTTCGGCCATCACGGCAGACCCCCGCCCACCTCCCTGGGCCTCCCACCATGTCACTGCTACCCTCCGTCTACGTTACCTTCTGATACCAGCAGATCTGTCCCCGGCGAGTGAGGGAAGAATCCATGATGTCATCTGACACGAGGAAAAAGGCCTGGAGCTGGGAGGGAGAGTGCAGTGAGGCGCCCGGCTCCCTCGGGAGCCTTCTCCAAGCACAGCTGCTGCTCCGGCCACCCCCGTGCACTGGGTGGGAAGGCTGGGGCAGGGACCTGAGGGGTTCCAGACCTCCTCTCGGAGTCACATGCTAATGGACTACGACAGAACTCTGCCATGTCTAATCAGCTCTAGGACACCCCTGGTAGCAGGAAGAATATGAAACACCTTCATGCAGTGCAAAACATCGATGAATTTTTGTTCCAGTGACTGGCTGTGCTGGCTAGTCTTAGGCCAACCTGACACAGCTACGGTCATTTGGGAGGAGGGAACCTCCACTGAAAACTGCCCTCACACAGCCCCGTGGGGAAGACTGGGGCAAATTCACTGTGGGTGGTGCCACCCCTGGGCAAGGTGGTCCTGGGTGTACAAGAGAGCAGGCATGGTGGCCCACGCCTTTAACCCCAGCACTCAAGACATAGAGGCAGGCAGATCTCTGTGAGTTCGAGGCCAGCCTGGTCTACAGAGCGAGATCCAGGACAGGTATGGCCACACAGAGAAAGCCTATCTCATGGGGAAAAGAGAAAAAGAAAAAAGGAAGGAAGGAAGGAAGGAAGGAAGGAAGGAAGGAAGGAAGGAAGGAAGGAAGGAAGGAAGGAAGGAAGGAAGGAAGAGCGAGAGCAGGCTAAGCAGGCCATGGAGGACAAGCAGCGGTATCCTTCATGGCATCACTGGAGTCCTGCCTTCTCTCAGTGCTGGACTGTTATCTGCAAGTGCACAATGAAATTACATCTTTCCTCCCTAAGCTGCTTTTGATCATGGTGTTTATCACTTCAACAGAAATCTAAGACAGTGATTTTTATTTCAAAAAACAAAATTGGCTCGAGAGATGGCTCAGTGGTTGCGGCTCAGTGGTTGCTCTTGCAGTTTTGATTCCCAGCACCCACACGACAGCTCACAACCACCTGTAACTCTAGTTCCCAGAGATCCAACACCCTCTCCTGGCCTCTGTGGGCACTGCACACGCCTGGTACACATACGCAGGCAAAACACTCACATATAAAATCATACAAAATAAACCTGTAATAAAAGATTTTAGAAAATCTACTGGGAAGCAGCTCTCTGAGCCCGGGCAGGGCATCCTCCAACAGCCCCATGCTTTCACTTCCACCCTCTTCTGAGAGGAGAGGCTAGGGATGGAGTGTCAGGCAGGGTCCGAAGGGTCCCTCCTAAGACCCGAGAGTCACATACACTTCTAGGAACATCCCAACAGCACCACCTTGGTGGTAGACTATGGGCCAAACAATGACTCTTCTTTAGACAGAGTCACACCCCTCACATGGCCAAGAAAGACCTTGACCTTCTGCCTTTACCGCCACTTCCCAGGTGCTAAGATCACTTGTGTCTGCTCTGGGGGGACTGAACCCAGCGCTTCATGCATATGCGGCAGCATTCCACCAAGGCAGCTGCTTCCCCGGCCTTTAGACACTCCTCAGTGTCTGCCAAGGGCTCATTTCAAGTACAGGATGAGCGGGCGTCCCTCTAGATGTCCCCAGAGCCAAGCACTGGCCTCAGAGTGGGGCTTCCCCAGAGCTCTCTGTTAAGGATATGCAAGAGTAGAACACTCAACACCCATGAGCTTTTGGTTTTGTTTTCTTGAGACAGCGCCTCATTATGCTGGCCAGGATGGACTCTATCTCAAGATCTCAACTAACCTCCTCAATACTGAACTCACACGAGTGTGCAATAACAGCCACTTCTTACTGTCAGAATATGTACTTGTTAAGCATCTTTTCAAGACATAGCAAATTTTTGTTATTGGATTACTTGGTTTTGCTGTGTTGTGTTAAATATGCTGAGGGTGGAACCCAGGGCTCACACATGGCAGGAAAGGGTCTTACTACTTTTTTAACCTGCCCTCCCCAACCCAAAATGATGTATTTTTTCCTTGCTTGCTTTTTTTACAAACTTTTTTCTATTATTATTGTGTGTGAGGGCATGTGTACCCCACAACACACATGCAGATGTCAGAGGAGAATGTCAAGGGTTGGTTTTCTCTTTCCATCCATACAGAGGTTCCGGGGATGGCGCTCACTTGACTGGCTTATTCAGAAAGTGATTTACACACCGAATCATCCCATCAACCCTCGTTCACTGAGGGGCAGGGGACGTGTCTGAGTTAGATGCACTGCACAGCATGCAGTGGGGTCAGAGGACACTTGGGAGTCGCTGACTTTCTTCTTCATGGCTTCCAGGGATCAAACTCAGGTCTTCAGCCACCCTGCCATTCCTGTTATTTTCAGAAGAAGTTTATCACTATGCCCGGAGTGGTGGTGGCTGGGAGATGGTGGTGGCGCACACCTTTAGTCCCAGCACTTGGGAAGCAGAGGCAGGAGGATCTCTGAATTTGAGGCCAGCCTGGTCTACAGAGTGAGTTACAAATCTTGTGTCAAAAAACCAACCAAACAAAAACCCAGAAGTCTATCAATACATCATTCAAACTCCACAAACTGGTCTATTTAATTGACCAATTCAATAAGAGTGTGAGCCAGGCGTGACGGCACACACCTGTAATCCCAACACGTGGAGGGCTAAAGCAGAGGATCTTGAGTATGAGGCTAGCATGAGCTACACAGTGAGACCCCGTCTCAAAAAAAAACAAAAACAAAGGGCTGGGGATGCAGTTCAGGGATGAGTGTGATCAGCACAGACAAGGCCCTGGGCTTCATTCAACTTTGAATCCCCTACCCATCTGGAGAAAAGAAAACAAAAACAAGCCACAGACATTCCAGAACCAGGAAAGCTAACCACATAAGACAAAATGGAACTGAAGCAAATCAGAGGTAGCCATCCATGGGAGTAAGTATCCTACCTCAGGGAAGCAGCCTTCACTTGGCTCATGCCAATCGTTCCAATAAGTGAATATGTCAAAACTCTGGGTTGTGTGAATACAGTATAAGTGTATTTGTGTAAGTTTGTGTATGTGTGTGTGTGTGTATGGTATATTTGTTTGTTCAAATAAGTACATACATGTGCATTCATGTGGAGGTCAGAGGTTAACAATGTATATCTTCCTTTTTTTTTTTTTGGTTTTTCGAGACAGGGTTTCTCTGTGTAGCTTTGCGCCTTTCCTGGACCTCACTCTGTAGACCAGGCTGGCCTCGAACTCACAGAGATCTGCCTGCCTCTGCCTCAAGTGTTGGGATTAAAGGCGTGCGCCACCACCGCCCGGCTTCCTCATTTTTAAATATATATATAGCTTTGTTTTTATAACAATCTTTATGTATTTTTTCATATATATTGATAAAATGTCAAAGTTAGGAAAAAGTAGGGAATGCTTCATGAATTTGCGTATCGTCCTTGCACAGGGGCTGTGCTAATCTTCTCTGTATCGTTCCAATTTTAGTATATGTGCTCGTGAAGCAATTGCTATTTTATTCATACTGGTGTTTTGTCTGCATGTATGTCTGTGTATCACATGCATGTCTGGTGCCTAAGAAAGCCACCAGAGGAAGTCAGATCCCCGAGGTCTGGAGTTCTAGATAGTTGGAAGGCACCATGTAGGTACTAAAATTGAACCCAGGTCCTCTGTAAGAGCAGCCAGTGCTCTTAACCACTAACCCATCACTCCAGCCCCTCCACCTTATTCTTTGAGACAGGGTCTATCACTGAAACTGTGCCAGACTAGCCAGCCAACAACCTCCAGGGACTTGTATGTCTCTATACCCCAGCAGAGTACTACAGATGTGCATGCTGTGTGTGGACAGTGAAGAGTACTACAGATGTGCATGCTGTGTGTGGACAGTGAAGAATTGTTCAGGCTTGCCCAGCAGGCACTTAGCTGACTGAGCCACTGGTCTATGCCAGGGAAATCCGGTTTGTGTAACTGTGTTGCATGTGTTTATGTGGATGCTTGTATTATGCACATACATGGAGACAACCAGGTGCCTCCCACATTCTCCACCTTATTTATTTATTTATTTATTTAATTTTTTTTTTTTTTTTTTTTTTTTTTTTTTTTTTTTTGAGATGAACCCTCCTTCAGTGAGCTCAGACCTCACTGATCGGCTAGGCTGCCAGTAAGTTCTAGGGATCTGCCTGTCTCTGCACCCAGCACTAGCATTACAGGTGTGTGCCATCATACCTGACTTGTGTGTGCATTTAGTATGGGCATGTGTGCCTCAGCATATGGGAGGAGTGGAAGCCGGAGGAAGATGTCAGGTGTCCTGTCTGTCACTTCACCCTTTTTCTTTGAAGCAAGATTTCTCTCACTGAGCCTGGCAGCCCCAGCCAGCTTCCTGACTCTGCCTGCCATGGCGCTGGGATTATGTGTTCACAGCCACTGCTGGCTTTCCGTGGGGGTGCTGGGATCCAACCAAGTGGGTCTTCTGCTTGTACAGCAGACACACACTTACCAGCTGAGCCACCGCACCAGCCTTAGATGCCCCCTCCCACTCCAACACAGGGTTTCTCTCTGAAGCCCTGGCTGTCCCAGGACTCACTCTGTAGATCCGGCTGGCCTTGAACTCAGATCTGCCTGCCTCTGCTGGGATTAAAGAAAGGTGTACACCAGCACACTAGCGAGATTTAAGTGAAAATTTTCTGACAGTTCTCTGTGCCTGAAGTGATTCACATTGTCTAAATGTGACTGTAGCATATAAGAGACACAGAGACACAAACACAAGCAAGAAACAGGCTTAGGATCGTTTTCAGGAAACCCCAACTCCGGAGCCCTCTGCCTCCCGCCACCCTTCTTACCAGTTCTACACACCAGCCCACTGTCAGGGCCCGCTGAAGACTCTCGGCGTCCTGCTTCCTGGGCTCCGCCAGCTCCCGGAATGCTTGGAGCACAGTCAGCCCCCGGTTGTACTTGCCTCCCACAGCATTGTACTCCAGGACCTGAGGCAGGCAGGGGAGAGCCATCGTGGGCCACACAGGAGAGACTGATCCTTTCCTTCTCCCTCTTCTTCCCAGCTCCCCTTGGAGAGACTGAATTTCTCCTCTCTCCATTTCTTCTCAAAGTCCTACGGCATATGGCACCATTTCCAGGACTCAAGTACCTGCTCCATAACGCATACTCAAGTCTTCCTAGAGTACCTCCCCAGGCTGCACTGAAGACACGGCCCCTAGTAGGGAGGGACGGCTAACTCCTATACTCTCGATACTCAGAAGGCGGATGCAGGTAGGCTCATGAGTTTGAGCTCTAGCCAGCCTTGGCTACAGAAAAACAAACAAACAGAATGGCCTCTCCATTTGACCAAATTTGGCCAAAAGAGGGCATGAAGGGATAGCAAGATTCAGAGTGATTTCTAACCCTCCAACGGCATGTCCTCCCATTGGGGTGTCCTACTGTGCCTTCCACTGTGCAGAAGTAACTAACTAAAGAGACATCTCTTTAACACCCACAGTAGAAACAAAGAAAATCCCCTCCTTGGTTTTTTCCTCAGAGATGGGTCAGAAACAACATTTATAAAAAGAATTCCAGTTCTAGGCATGGCGGCACTGTAATCGATACAGCACACACACAGGCAGGGGGATGTCAGTTTGAGGCCATGTAGGCTAATGAAACTGCCTTTAAATAAATAAATAAATAAATAAATAAATAAATAAATAAGAAGAGAGGCAAACAGGCAACTCAAGGATGGCAGCAATAGTTCCTTTCCTAAAAATAGGGCTTTGTGATGATACAATAATTTCCCTCAGGCCTCAGGGCAACAGCTTCTTAAGTATCTTATAAATCTAAGACCCTATCTTAAAATTTCAGTGCCCAAAATCAAAACTTCACCAGGTCCAAGGCTCTACTCCCAAGCAAAGCTATTTGGATGGTACACCTGCAGAGCCAAAAGTCAGGGAGGTGGGCTGAGCTATACCAGGGACCTACCTACTCCAGAAGAGACTCGGGTAAGAGCTGTTACCTCCACTCTTACCAAAAGCCATGCAAAATCCACACCTCCACTGGCTTCTTCAATCCTGAATCCCTCACCTCCTTGAGCCGCGTAATGGCATCGCCTGTCTCTGGGTGGCCTAGTTCATCCTCAGTCAGCACCTTGACGATTTGGGAGAAGTGCTGGATGAAATCCTGCCTTTCTTGGTTACGAGCATCCAATTTCTGGTTCCCATTCATTGTGAGAGAGGAGCAAAATGCTCTGAGAAAAAAAAACACACACACAAATGAGAGGTCTTCTCCGGCGCTTCCCTCCCCGAGGCCCCACACCCCATGGCCACACTCACCGACGCTCCTCTGTCCACACTTGGCACCACCAGCGGGCACTGAGCCAGGCCCCCAGGACTGGACACCCGTATGCCAGGGAGGGTCGTTGTAGGGAACCAAACCACCTCTCCCGGGGTGCCCAGCAGGGGGCCGGCAGCAGGAAGACCCCTGCAGATCTCAGCCAGCGGGACAGGGGCATCGTGGGTGGGCATGGGGGTTTGGGGGACACCAAGCACTCCCTGCAGGAGCAAGCACCGAAGGCAGATGCTTGGTAGCAGTTAACTCTCTGGTACCTCCCTCAAACCAAGCTTTGTACCTCCTGCATCAGAATGCCCCACCCTGTTCCAGCTTGAATTCAGAATTACCGCAAGAGCACACAAGTAATAAAAATATATGTAGGTATGTCGGGGTGTCTAACAGCCAACAGATCGTCACTTAAACCGAAATGGCTAAAACTGAACGATTTCTACTTCCAGGGCTGCATGCATTCACAAGGTCGGGGAGGCGGCACAGAGAACTAGGGGATGGAAGGTCCTTGAGTCGCACTATCCATGGAGAAGCCAAACTCAAGTTCTAGGGGTAGACAGCTGAGCCGACGCAGAGCCGGAACTCGAACCGCGGGGTCCGTGTGGAGGGGAAGGAGGTGAAGTGTGGTGCTGGCTTGTACAGGGGCTGGCTGTGCGAGCCCCCCACAGGCCCTGGTCCTAACCGCTGCGGGTCTCCCGGCAACAGGTGGGCGTGGGAGGGCTCGGCAGGAGAAAGCCGCGGCCGCGCTGGCGGAGGACTAGAGCACCCCGGGGCACAAGAGAGCCGCTCGGCCCGGCCCACCGACCCCCAAGCCGCTAACTCCTACACGGGCTGGCCCTGCGGCGCCTCCGAGCAAGCCGCGCTCCTGCCCCAACAATAGCTCTCACCTGTTCCGTAACGCGAGTTCTCCCGGGGTCCAAGATGTTTGCGGCGAACACCTAAAAGCGAGAGCGCTGCGCGTTCAGCACTCTGGGGCTTGTAGTTCCCAGTCCCCTCGGCTCAGTAGGGAGAGCCGAAATCCAAGACTACAACTCCCGGCATGCCGCGAAGCAGACGGCGGAAGACGCGGGCGTGTGCGGCCGGGTGGCTACAGCCGAGCCTGCTGATTGGCTGAGTGGCCTCGCGTGAGCATAGGCCTTGTGACGGCTGACCAATGGAAGTGCGGCGCGCGGGCCATCAGCCCACCAGGAGGTGGGTGGTGTTAGGCGACAATAGGGCCGGACCCATAGTGTGGGAATTCTTCCGCGTGGTTCCCGGCTGGGCCGCTCTTCCAGTGTGTCTGGTGGACGTGGTTAGCAAGACCCCGGAATAACCAGCCTTGCAGCTTCCTGTTTCCAACGCCTCCGGTGCCAGCCGGGTGTGTCGGCGCATTTTCCAGCTCTCGGATGACAGGCAACAAGATGAAGCCAGTTAGGGCTACTCCGAAGACTATGGTTGTACCCGTTCTCAGAACCCCGGAGACCACCAAGGAGCCGGTTTCTGATGGGTCCTTTTATGCAGGTTCAACCTGGGCCCCCGCATGGCAGATGGAAATGTGGCAGCGGCCACGAGCCCGGGTGTAGAGAGTTTTTATAACGAAAAACCATCAGCTGGCAATTGGCAGTTTGGGATTGGGGAGAAGGGATACGGGGCAAGGCGGTTTTTGAAACTATTGGTCCAGACTTTGGGCTCAAAACCACATTTGAAACCATTGGGTTAGACGTTTGGCAGGGAACCACAACTCAGTGCACAGGATTATCTGGACTGCTCAGCAGGATTATCTATCATCAAGGGCCATCAAATTCCTGGACCACAGCAGGGCTTTACTGCATAAACAGACATAAGCAAACAGTATTTGTTTTTGTTTTTTGTTTGTTTGTTTGTTTGTTTTGGTTTGTTGCGGGGAGGGAAGTGTTAAAAAGATTTGAATTCCTTGTCCTAAATACAAATTTTGTAGTATTTGATAGAAAAGGCATGTTTAATATTTCTAACTGTAGTTTTCTGCTTCCACAGACACAATCCACAAGGAAGCAGACACAACTGGTAAATTATATGCAAAAATCAGTTTATTAGAAACCTTTAACAAACAATACCAAAAATGAATAAAACAATTATAGTAGCAGTTAAATAATAGACTAATAAAATAACTAGGAATAAATCATATAAAAACAGTGAAGGATTTGTACCCTGAAATTTTTTTTTTTTTTTTTTTTTTTGCTTGATCTGGCCTAGCAAGAAGGTTCATTGGGAAAAATCACTCTCTGCCAACCTCAGGACCTACAAAAGACGATATTGTTAAGGTAGATGTCCGCAACACAGATCCATCTACAAAAACAAGCAGTCTCAACTTTCAAAGTCTGAGCAAAAATTACTGAAAACAATTAAAAAGTGAACGAGGAATTTATGTGGACCCCACATAATCTCAAAAGACAGCAAAATCAGAGATGGCTAATTCTCCATTTCTCCACATACTGCAATTGAAAGCAATTAAAGTAAGCAGTAGCTGTATAAACATGACATGACCACTCCGTGTTGTGGTTGGTGGGGAGGTTTTTATTGTAGACAGGAGAGACAACAGCCAGAGGCAATTTGGAAGAGTCCAGAGTAGAGAGAGAAAATAGTAGCCTGAACATGGCCAGCGGACTAGAGCTGGCCAAGAGAGGAGGTGAGAAGGAATGATGAATAAGAGAAGACCAAGAAAGCAGAGCTGAGGTAGGGTTGTGAGGAGAGAGGCTTAGGGAGGGAAGTTTCTGAATTCCCAAAGGGGACTTGGGGAGGTGAGAAAACCAAACCCAGGTACCTGTGGTACCTGGGGAGCTTGGAGACCAGCATGCTCTTTTTTTTTTTTTTTTTTTTCTCTTCTGCCAGTGGTAAGGGAAGTGGCCCCTTTGGCAGAGGGGAACGGGCTTCACAAGTTCCTGAGGAAAGCTGGGTTTGGCCAGAATTTGGGAAAATGGAGTTTCCTTTGCACCTGACAGTAACGACATAAGGAACACACACAAACCAAGGTAGCAGAAATAAGAATTAAGAAACAAACTCCTGCTCAGCAGTAGTGGTGCATACCTTTAATCCCAGCACTCAGGGAGGTAGAGGGAGGCAGAGTTCAAGGCCAGCCTGGTCTGCAGAGTGAGTTCCAGAAGAACCAGAGCTAGACAGAATCCCTATCTTGAAAACAAGAGAAAAAAAAGAAACAAACCAACCAACTACTGGTACTAGCCAATTAACTCTGTCAAGATGCCAAGTCTGTGCAAGGAGAGAGTAGTTGTCAACAAACTGAATTTCCAAATGCAAAAGAATAAATTGAGATTATTATCTCATACTGAGGGCCTAGGAGGTAGACTCCCTGATAGGCACACAGATACAGAGAGGGCCATGACTACATTGTTGCATGAATCCTAAATGGCCTTATAATAATAAAAACCCAGAGCCAGATAGCAGGTGAAAGGTGAAAGCTTAGAGAAGCAGAGCAAGCCACGTCTTAACTCACCAATTCCTCAGCCTGCAAGAGCCTGAAAAGACCTGAGTTCTTGTCTCCTCTCACCTTATATTCCTTTCA
Organism: Peromyscus maniculatus bairdii; assembly: GCF_049852395.1. NCBI lineage: Eukaryota > Metazoa > Chordata > Mammalia > Rodentia > Cricetidae > Peromyscus > Peromyscus maniculatus. The sequence continues at coordinate 69,528,223 of NC_134857.1, forward strand.
CTGCCCAGCCATATTACTTCCTGCCTCAACCTTCCTAGTGCTGGGATTAAAGGTATGTGATCTCAAGTGCTAGAATTAAAGATGTGTGCCACCACTGCCTGGCTGTTTCTAGTTTAGATTGGATTAATCTTGTGTAACCCAGCTTGGCCTTGAACTCACAGAGATGGAGACAGATCTCTGCCTTTGCCTCCTGAGTGCTAGGATTAAAGGTGTGTGCTACCACTGCCTTATCTGTATGACTAACTCTGTGGCTAGCTCTGATCTTCAGGCAAACTTTTATTTCTTAGATTACAAGCAATGTATCACCACATTTCCCCTTTTTTGTCTAAAATAATAAAAGAATGTTATAACTAATATAAGAAAAACTATATACAAAAGGTACTATCCATAACCGATTGAACAAATAAAAACCACCCACTCTACCTTTTGGGAATGTGGGTGTCATGTTCTTAAAACTACTTCCTGCTATCTGGGGGTGATGGCATCTTTAGTGTAATGAAAAGAAAAATTTTGGGTTAATTGTCAAGTCCTGGGAGAGATAGCTGTATCATTTGTTGTCCAGTCTCTGTATAATGGGAAAGTGCAGGCCTTGTCTTAAGTCCTTGCTAAAGCAGTCTGTGAGGCTGGATCATCTCAGCTAACCATCTCAAAATTGTCCTGGGCAATTTATAGTCCAAAGTTGATCTTTAGGTGGTGTTTGTCAGCTTAATGGTGTCATTATCATAGTCCATGTGGAATCATTGTTGTGGGGCCCCATCCTTTTGGAGACTTCAAAGGTCACTGTTAGGTATGGTCATGGTTCCCTGCAGAAAGCTGATAGAGACTCAAACCCAAAATCATGTACAGGAAGCTAGGTAAAGCCTTTTATCTAGAATTAGTACTCCATATGACCATTAATATCATGACAAAAGTTTAAGATATGTATATATATATATATATATATATATATATAAATTTTATAAATTTTGATGTAAAATTCATACCTTAAAAAAGTTTTAAAGAGTAAAAATAAAACCAAAGGATTATGAGATTAGTAGCAATAGAATACTTCCTTAATTTTGGTTTTTCTTCTGTCCCATAATAGGTGGCTTTCCTGACATGATACAGAGATTTTTGCATTTTCCTTTAACAAGCATGCTTGGATTTAGAAAAGGAGAGAGTCCTGCTCTAACTCCAAAGCCAGCTTTAATTTTTAGTTGAACTGAGACTATATAAAGATCATTTGTGTTATCTGTTGGTAGAGAACAGCGTAAACAAACATTTATAAAATTTTATCCTGTTAGATATGTGATATACCAATAGGCCAATTTACTTTCTCTTGGGACGTTTTTATATGGATGATTTGTCCTTTTTCTTCAGATGTCTCACTTGTGCAGTGTTCTACGGATTCGTTAGCCTTCATTCTCCTGAAAGACAAATCAAAACCCTTCCCTAACCCTAACTTTGAGAAGTGTCCCTTTTGGCAAGTTATATCTGAGCAAATGAAAAGCATTTCTTAGTCATATAAGTTAGTTTAAATTGGATGGTCATGCTGGTTGTTCAAATCAAACCTTTATCAATTTTGGTTTTTTTTTTTTTTTTTTTTTTTTTTTTTTTTTTTTTTTTTTTTTTTTCTGGTTTTTCGAGACAGGGTTTCTCTGTGTAGCTTTGCGCCTTTCGTGGGACTCACTTGGTAGTCCAGGCTGGCCTCGAACTCACAGAGATCCACCTGGCTCTGCCTCCCGAGTGCTGGGATTAAAGGCGTGCGCCACCACCGCCCGGCCAATTTTGGTTTTATTCATAGCTTTTCTTCTCCTGCGGAAACAAAAGCAAAACCTCGTCCCCAACGTAACACATATCCTGGTTTCCAGTCAGAGGTCAGCACATCTTTAAAATATATAGGTTGATTTAATTCTGTAGTTTTTTTCTATTATCCAATGTCTCCTTTCTGTTTATTTAGCATATCCTTTAGAGTTCAATTTGATCTTTCTATGCTTGGCCTGGAGGATTGTGTGGTATACCTGTAATATGCTTTATATTGTAATTAGCAAAAAAAAAAAAAAAAAAAAAACCTGTTCATTTTACCAGAGATATATGCTGGAGCATCATCAGTCTTAATTTGTGCAGGTATACCCATGATGGCCATAACTTCTAGCAAACATGTGATTACAGAATCAGCTTTTTCAGAACTCAGAGCAGTTGTCCATTGAAATCCTAATAGGTATCAATGGTGTGGTGTACATATTTTAATTTTCCAGTTCTGCATAATGAACACATCCATCTGCCAGATTTTATTCCTTTGAGTACCCTTTGGTTTACTTCCTGCAGGTAGTGAGTTTGGTTGTATAAAGAACAAGTAGGACATTTCCTTATAATTTCCTTGGCTTGTTGGCAGGTTATAGAAAAATCGTTTTTCAAACCCTTACTATTGACATGATGTTTTTTATGAAATTTTGAGGCTTCCAACACATTTCCTATCAATAACAGATCAATTTAATCATTACCTTGTGCTAGAGGATCAGGCAGATGCTTATGGGATCGGAAGTATGTTTTATATATAAGGGATAATTTCTATTCCTGATTATTTCTTGAATCAGAATAAATAATGAAGTTAATTCTGACCCATCAGGGATAAATTCAGCAGTTTCAATGTGTAAAACTCTTTCTGCATTCTGAGAGTCAGTAACTATGTCAAGAGGTTCCGTAAAATCCATTAATACCAACAGAAAGACATATAATTCTGACTTTTGGGCAGAATCCACCTTACTTAAATTTTATGATTTGTAACCTGCCTTTCCTGATTTGATTGCACCAGCATAAAATGTAGGGATTCCAGATATTGGTGTTTCCCATACAATGTGAGGCAGGATCTAGTTAGTTCTCTTTATAAATTGAATTCTGTTGCTTTTGGAATATTTGTTGTTAATCTCTCCCAAAAAAATTACTGCAAGCCCTTTGCCAAGGTTCACTTTCTGCCCATAACTTGTCAATTTCATCATTAGTTAAAGGTACTACAATTTCTGCTGGGTCTATTCCTGCTAATTAACGAAGTCTCAATTTTCCTTTTAAAGTCAAATCAGAAATCATTTCCACACTCATCTTTAATTTCTTACTCTGTTTATTTGCTAGAAATATACATTCCAATATGATATCTTCCCTCTGAATTAAAATTCCTACAGGTGAATGCTTAGAGGGTAAAATAACCAAAATGCAATCCAAGCTTCGGATCCAATTGATCCTCGGGTGCATCCTGTAATTTCTTTTCCACCAAAGCCAATTCTGTCTCAGCTTCAGCCAATAATTCTATTGAACAATTTAAGTCCTTGTCACCCTCTAAAGTTTTGAGCAAATTACTCAGTTCATCATTAATGGTTGGTGACTGTTCTTTATAATACCTTCTAATATTTTTCCAAGAAACATATGTTAGTTTATAGTTTGTTTCTGAGATTGGGAGAATATTATTCTGGGTATTCCATTGCTATAACAAATCATGTCCCCATAAATTCATGGGTATGTTAGCCACACGTGGCTTTAATTTTCCTCTCTGTTGTTCTGACCCTATACATGTGACCCATCTTGAACTCTGTTTCATTTGAGATAATGTTCCAGTCCCTAAAAGCTGAATATTGACCTCCTAAAGAGGCCAATTTGGATGCCAAAATTCTGGTGCAATTATTGTTACAGCCGCACCTGTGTCTACAAGACCTTCAATGACAACATCATTTATTCATATTTTTTTATTTATTCATATTTTTAATTTTGGTATGTGTTCATTTATAGAAGTTGGCCAAAGTATTCACTTCACGGTTTCTCCTGAATTTTCTGTTCTCTCTTCTATTGCTGTTCTATCATCTAGAGCAGTCTGGTTTCTTACAATAGGCATTAGTTTCTTTAATTGCTCTGTGAAGGAGTTTCCTCCACAATCACAGGAAATTTCCCAAGGCATTTCCTGATGACAGAGTTATCTTGTCTGTCCCTTATTGATTTACATTCCTTAGTCCAATGCCTGCCTTTGCCACAACTTCTGCATAATCCAGAAGGGAGGGGCATTCTGTTGGGATTAGTCTTAGAAAAAAAACATTATTTCTATGAATGCCTTGTTTACAATCACTTTTTAGGTGATCTTGTTTACCAGAATTGAAACATTTGACATTTTTATTTTTCTTCAAACCTCTGGAGATCACCTCTCCTATTTAAGCATCAACTAGTTTATGAGATTCAATATTGACTGTATCTCAGATCCATTTCTCTAAGGATGCTGATCTTGCCTTTAATGGTCTAATTACCCTTTTGCATTGTGCATTAGTATTTTCAAAAGCCAGAGATTCAATTATTATTTGTCTAGCTTCTAAATTTGGTATCATTCTATTTACTGCTGAAGTCAATCTTTGTAAGAAATCAGTGAAAGTTTCTTTTGAGACCTGTATAACTTTGGTATATGACTCAATTTTCTTTCTTACTTCTTCAATTCTGTCCCAAGCATTCAAGGCTGCTACATGGCATAAAGCCAGGGTGTGGTCATCATATAGAGATTGCCTTTCTACATTAGCATAATCTTCTTCTCCAAGAAGGTGGTCTTGGGAGATTTCCAGATTTCTAACCCTACTTTGTTGTTCAATGGTCTTAGCTTCATCTTTCATCTGGTTCCCCACTGTCATTGAGGACCAGGCTCCAAGACTGCTGTAACCAAGTCTCTCCAATTTTGAGGGATAATTCTATTACAAGTTGACCACAAGTTTAACATCTGCTTCACAAAACGTGAATGCATGCCATATGAGACAGTAATTTCCTTGAATCTCCTTAAATCTAACATTTCCACTGGAGTTCATTCAGTTTGTACACAGTCTTGAGGATATTTATCATTTGTCAATTCCTGTAAGATGACTGGACAAATTAAAGTTGATTGTTTGAAAACCTTAGGCTGTTCCTCTCTAACCTTATAATGCAATGCTGAGATTGGTTCTTTTAAATTCTTCTATCTGGATCTGAATATCTCTATGATCTGTTTTAATAAATTTTTCTAAAACTTGTATCTGAAAGACCCTAGCCCTTCAGGCTTACACCCCCAAGCCTCAGGGAAAGAGAAACTTCAAGCACCAGGAAATGAGAAACTAAAAATCTAGTTCCAAGAGCAGGCTGACTTAGCCATTGTTCAGTCTCACCTGCAACCATATTACAGTGTAAAAAGATTTCTGTTAAGAGATGTGCTCAACTGTGACTGGGATAGTTGCAGGTGTTCCAGGAAGGACCACTGTGACCCTTGTGTAAACTCCACTCCCGCCTTGATACCCGCCTTGAGGTTTCAGGAAAAATGTACCTGTTGATGTAACTGTACCCCCTCTGTGATCACTCTGTACCTAGACCATGATCTTGTGAAACGAAATTGTATGGAAATTGTAATCTTGTGGGTTTTGTGGGTTTTTCCTTTATAAGCCCTTATGGGGCTGCAGTAAGATGCGGCTCTTGCTCTTAGGAGCAGAGTTTGCCCTTCTATATAGAAGCTTTAATAAATCCTTTTGCTATTGCATCAACTGGACTGGAATCCGGGTTTTTGGGGTGCCCACTTGAGACCCTAAATTTTGGGGTCCAACAGTATCTTAGTATTCATATTAACCAACTTTTTTAGTAATAAAGCAAAAATTATAAAACCAATCATTTATATTATATAAATCCCACCTAAATTAATTATCCCCTCATTTAATTGTTCCACATTCAAATCATCCAGTGTATTATCATACAGAAACCTAACTCCCACTATTGTAACAGTGTGTTCCATTTTTAATGTTGGAAAAAACTCTCTCTTTCAACTAATTCCTCCCTTTAAGAATTCCTGCCGGGCAGTGGTGGTACACACCTGTAATCCCAGCACTCGGGAGGCAGAGCCAGGCGGATCTCTGAGATGGAGGCCAGCCTGGTCTATGGAGCAAGATCCAGGACAGGCACCAAAACTACACAGAGAAACCCTGTCTTGAGAAACCAAAAAAAAAAAAAAAAAAGAATTCCTAATTGTCTCACTAAATCTGCCAATGATGACGATTCAGATGACGGTGAAGATGTGAGGTTGACTGCTCTGTGTAGAACAGTAGAAGCCCAAATTGCTTTCAAAGCCTCGACCTAGTGTGGCTGCAGCCGGAGGAGGGGGTCCACGGAAAGCCACAAGCCAACAAGAGAGAAGAAGCCAAAGAGCCAGCTGTCTGTACAGGGGAATGTGCAAAAACAGCTAACTTCAGTTTTTGGAGCCCAAAAAGTTTGCTGCAGATAGGCTGCAACAGAAAAATCCCAACTTGCTCAGAGGCTTGAGGAAAAGTAAGGAAAACATTAGCCAGCCTATAGTGACTCCGGCCACAGGTGGCTGCAAAGCCACAGGGTGCTGCAGTCTGCAAGGTTATACAAGTGAGATTTCAGCTGATAAAGCAGAAGGTCAACCCACCAGAATTGATGCATTCTGACGGAAGACACCCAGTCACAAGACAGGGAGTATTGCCTTTTGTATTGTGACTATTCTTATAGTGAATCTCTTGAGAAACCATAAGCTCTTCCCTCTTTGAGTGGGACCCGTCCCAAAAAAGATCCAGCAGTGTATAAATTACTGGGCACAATTTCTCCCATGGCTGGTATATTGGGTGACTTCTCCCGACTCCATGGCACCTCAAGTGAGAGAATTAAGTCACGTAGTCAATAACTTCAATTCCCACAGCCTAATCTCTGCTCCATTCCCCAAGACAAACATTAGAAGACAGCTCCCTGCAATTTTTCTCCCATTTGGCAAGACATGTGGTCAGGAAAGGAATGGAGTCTTTCAAATAGATCACATTTGGGACCTTTAGAGGTAAAGGGATGTCCAAGCTCCTTTGATTCCTGGTCCTTCCTGATTACAAGAGTGAGTGCCCTAAATGCTCAAGCAACTGACTTGGGAAAGTTATAACCTCAGCTGGCCCCCAGCTCTAACCCTAAAAAGCTACTAATCCCCTACAATCTCAAGTATTATTAAGAACCAGCCTTAATATTCTTCCCAGGGGCCCAGAAGAGAAACTACGAATGGCGAGTCAGGAAAAGAATCTATGTACACCAAGCTCTTTTGTCCGTTTACTTTATTTCTCTAAGACAAAATTCTGTCTACACAGCTTCAGGTCCATCCTCACATTCAGCTCCTCTCTGTCCCTTCTTTTTTCTGTCTCCTCAGAACTTTAGTAAGCTATGCTTTCGATCTCATCTTTGTCTTCAGTTCCTTCATCCTCCATCTTTCCTCCCTCTTCTCCTCTCCTGACCTGATTCACCTACAATCAACAAAAAATTTTTCCTTGCTCCTCACTCCTCAGCCTGAGCCACACTCTACAAAAGATCTGCCTTGTTCCTTTCTCTCCAGCCACACAACTCTGTCTTACCATGTACAGAAACTCTCCTTCTCCTCTCCTCCTCTGGCCACACAGCTCTGCCCAGACCAGGAATCCTGCCCCATCCTTCATTCTACCAGGATATGCAAAAACTCCTTTGTTCTGAGTCAATTGCTCTGGAACGCCTTTTTCCCTGTCTGAGCTTCATTTGCACAAGAAACAAAGGTATGCATCTGTAGCCTACCTGTCTCCTAGGCCCTGCAGGGCTGTTACCTAATGGATCAGCAGTAGGTCTGAGAAGCTTAACTGTTTGCCATATGGCCTAGTAGTATATGAGCACACAAGAATTTCATAGCAGAAGACAGCTAATATATTAAAAACTGAATACCACTGGGCGGTGGTGGAGCACGTCTTTAATCCCAGCATGCAGAAGGCAGAGGCATGTGTGTCTCTGTGAGTCTGAGGCCAGCCTGAGCTACAGAGTGAGTTCCTGGAAAGGCACCAAAGCTACACAGAGAAAGCCTGTCTCAAAAAACCAAAAAAGAAGAAAAAAACTGAATACCACAAATATTCCTTGATACATGGCTTTCCTCTACAAAAATTCCTTGACTTTTCTAGGTATATCTTTAATATACAGCTGAATCTCTATAATGTGTTCTTGCGGCCCACTGTACTACACATATTCTCACTTTGGTTTATTGGATATAGAAATTTGCCTGGGAAACTTACTGCCTGTTTCCTAACCCTGAGAGAGAACAGAGAAAGCCATTGCTTATTTAGCCAGTCAGGAGTAAAGTAGGTAGTTCCCTTTTCGGGCATTTAGAGACAAACCCTGGTTTGTTTGGTTTGGGTGGCCAGAATTCATAAGGCCCCAACCTTGTACTATTTACCATAAATCCCCCTCGTCCTAACCGCTTAGGTGATAGATGAAAATTGTAAATCTACAGAAGTCCCATTTAGTTAGCAACACTGGCAAAGATGCTGGCATGAATGAGACTCCACAGTTTCCTTCCACAGGTATGCCAGTCACCATAGCAACCCTGATGCTGTTCAGTGATGCCATGGCCAGGGGGCAGAGAAAGACTGCCAGCCGCCACGCCCTTATTTGTTTTTCTTTCACATTTTATCTATCACTACCGGATCTTTGATTAAGCACACCTAGAAATTTAGTATCTTGCACTGATGTCCTTATAATTTAGAGCCTATGAAATCAGCCCCTCTGCCTCATAGTGCAGCCCAGTTCACCCTTCTAGCCAGGAACCATAAAAATGCTGACAGTGTCACTGGGGACGGCGCCTACTTGCTTTCTAATCCTTAGAGAAATTCTAGCTCTGTAACTTTGCCATTGCCAGGGAATAGCCTTTGTTTTGTGTGTGTATATAAATTGGAGCACAGAGAAGAAGAAAGAGACATGGAGTGAATATGGCGGGAGCAGATTCGTTCCTTTACCCTCAGATCCCTTAGATTTTCCTCGCTTGTTGTAACACCGTTTTTGAACTCTGACAGAGGGCTTTAATGCTGGCCTTTAAAGGACCACAACAACAACCAAGGGGCTTTTTGGTGAATTTATGCCCCAAAATGTGGACACCAGATGTCGCAAGAATTCTACTTGGTCTTAATAATAAAAAGCTGGATCCAGATATTGGGGTAAATGCTGAAAGATCAGAGAGACAAAAGAGCAAGCCATGGCTACCTCTTTTCTAGTCAGTTTCTGAGCCTGAAAATAGTGAGTTTCTGTCTCCTCCTGCCTTATATTCCTCTGTCGGCACCACCGGTTCATTTTGTCTCCACCTCCCTAGTGCTGGGATTAAAGGTGTGTGCCTCCCAAGTACTGGGATCAAAGGCTTGAGAACCCAAGTGCTGGGATTAAAGGTGTGTGCCTCCCAAGTACTGGGATCAAAGGCATGAGATCCCAAGTGCTGGGATTAAAGGTGTGTGCCACCACTTCCTGGCTTCTATGGTTAACTAGTGACTCCCTCTGCACTCTGATCTCCAGACAAGCTTTATTTGTTAGAGCACAAATAAAATATGACCACAGGTATAAAATCTTTATTTTTTTTTATGACGGTGAGGGGACAAAGTCTTTAGTCCTCCATGCTGTTGTAACTCTCCTCCAGTGCCCTCAGTGTGGCAGGCTCATTGACGGGCTCTGGGGGTTCCTCGTGGTGTGAACTTTGGCAGGTGGGGACAAGTGCTGGAGCAGAGTCTGATGTGGCTCCTGGGTGCTGAACCTGAGCTGCCTTGGTGCCACACCTGCCCCACCTGGTGGTCAAACCTTGTCACTACATCTGAATACCTTCACACCCCAACCTTCCCAGGATCATCTTCATAACTGGTAAGACAATTGCGAACTTTTAAATGGTAAACTAGGCTATTAAATGAATGAATGAATGAATAAATGAATGAATGAACAATTGCCTGATAATATGCAAACCTTAGAAAAACTTAATAATTTTAAGATACAAGCCTTAGAAGAGCTTAGTACTGATACTATGCAAGTCCTACTAATAATTACTAAGGAAAATAATACAATTTTGACTGATAAGTTACAAGCCTTAGGAAAACTTATTAAAACAGATAATAGAGATATTCAGACACAGACAAAGGAATTTAAAGGAGAACACAACACACTGCCTTCAGATGCAAGTCATTAGCAGACAGTGTCTCCGCCTCACCAGGAAACTACTAAAGTTCCTGTAGAATAAAGTAGAATTTCATAAGATCACAAAATTTAAAATTTCTGTTTTGGTATTAATGACATTATAAAGTGCTAATCCTAACCTTAGGCTTCATGTAGCTTCCTGTATGTGATTTCAGGCTTGAGTCTGAAACAGATATTTAGGAATTAAGCCTGAATATCCCAGATGATCATGGTCCTTTAATCTCCCTAAGTTTTACAGCTTATGACATTTAATATGTTTAAGTTTTCTGCAGTGAACGATAAACATTCCTAACATCCATCTCCAAAGTCTCCAAAATCCATGACAATTCTACCTAGATTGTGGTAACTCCACTAAGCTGATAAACACCATGCAAAGATCGACTTTCGACTACAAACTGCTGAGGATAATTCTGAGGTGGTTAACTGAGATGGTCTACCTTCATGCACTACTGCAGCCAGGACTTCAGATAAGCTTTATACTTTCTCATTACTCAGAGACAGGCAACAAATGATGCAGCCAGTTCTCCTGAGACTTGACCATTGTCTCAGTTTTTTTCAGGGTCCCCTAGAGATGTGATCATTCCCCAGACAACAGGAAATAATTTTAAGTACACAATGCCCATACTCCCAAGAGGTGGGACGGGTGCGTAGTTTTTGGTCTTTCACTGGTTATGGGTATTTGTCATCATGTATGGGTTGGTTACAAGTTGTTATTGGTATGGTCAGGAAAAAGGAGATTAGATTCAGGGATCTAGTTCTGAAAAGCAAAAAGGGATATAGAAATGATAGGATAAAAGGGTAGATTATTGAATCTACTTTTAAACTAAAAAAGCAACTACTAGTCTTAAATATTTTACATTGGTATGGATTTTTGTATGTTGAAAATTTAAGGTTATTTTTGTAGTATGTTTCTACTCTTGTGTTTTTCTTTCTTTCTTTTCTCTTTTTTTTTTTTTCTTTTTTGCAGAGCTGAGAACCAAACCCAGGGCCTTGTGCTTGCTAGGCAAGCACTCTACCACTGAGCTAAATCCCCAACCCTGGTGTTTCTACTCTTGTTTAAGATATTTTGTAAATTGATATAAATTTAAAGTTATTTTGTTAGAACATGCTGTACATGCATTTCTACTCTTGTTTAAGGTATTGTACCTGTGCATCAAAGAACCTCCATACAGAGTTTGCTTTCACTGTGGCAAAGCTAGCCATTTGAGCAAGAAACTGCCCTTGCTTAGACTACTGACAGTATTCTGTACAAACTGGACAAGCAGGACAAAGGAAAATGACTGCTGAACTTTGTCAAGACAAGGTAGGACAGTCCTTCAAAATTCCTGCTTTATAGAAAAGTCTGCCGGATATTCTAGGCCTGCAAGTATTCCAGCCAAGATGGACACCCAGGGTTGCAAAGGAACTTGGGTGACTGTCCAGGCAGCCAGTTGTTTCTGTCATTTCTCATGCTTTTTGGAAGTTGATTGCTATGCACTTCCTGCTCACTCAGGTAATATTATTTCCTTCTCTGGTCTTTGATAGGGTTGAAGACTAGACAGTTACAGTTACAGTTCTCCCAAATCTTGGCAAAAGGTCTATTAGGTACAAAACTTTGAACTCTTCAGGAGAGGAAGGCTATTGGAGTAATCTCTATAAATTTGTCAATTACTTATGGACTGGACATTGAGAATGTATTTCTTTTATTTTTATTTATTTTTTATTTACATTCATGATATTCATTAATTACAGTCATATTAATTACATTTGTTATATTCATTGATTACACTCACAGTATTCATTTAATAGTTTTATTTATAATATTCATTAATTACATTAATTGTATTGATTTATACATTCATGATATTATGTCCTAATACTACTGTCCATTTGTAGGGCTTTTCCATCACACAAAACATAGATTCTGTACTTAGAAAATCATTGCTCTATAGAGAATGTATTTCTTACTTGAACTTTCATTTTTTTGTTGAGGTTATTGCCTTTCCTTTCTATTTGAACAGTTCTTGATAGTAATTCTTATTGTACATAGTTTTACTATGTTAGAGTTAGAACCTTCCCCTTCTTATTAGACAAAAAGGGGAAATGTTATGGGATTTCTGTTCATGTTGCTGGTTCGTTGTTGAATTGAAAAGAATTTCCATTCAGCTGGCCAGAATGGATCAGCAAGTCTTGGAGGATGGAGGAGAAGGAGAAAGATGACCTGGAGGGAAGAGGTTGGGCCAGAAGGTCGCATGGGCCCTTTTGGAGCTGAGAAACGACCACCAGTGGGTGCTGGAATGGTAGCTTAGATCTGTCCCAGGTTTCCTTTAGTGTTTGTGCACAGGATCCATTTACTAATAAATAGTGAGAGTCATTTTCACATCATAATCATAAATAAGTGGAGGAGGGAGATAGTGCGGGCAGCTCAATCAGATTAGAAACTCAGGCCTACGAGGCTCTGGTGCTAGGAAAAGGCACAACCCTGAGCTCACATAGAAAACAATCTTGACTCCAGTTCCTCTCCTCTTCCACGGGGGCCTCCTAGCCCAGCATCACAGCATGGAGCTGTCCAGGGCCATTCACATCATGGTATCACTGCTCACGATGCTCCTGTCTTCTGAGTGAACCCCCAGGCAAGCTCAGGGTTGAGTTTATAGCACGTGGAGACCGTAGTAGCAGCTCCAGGGAGGAGGGTGCATAGAAACAGAACCCCGTGCAGGAAGGCTCCTGGTGAACAGCACGCAGAGCACTGTAAAGGGAGGCGGAGATTTTTGTCCAGACCGCCTAAATGAACACAAAAAAGCTTATGTTAATTACAAAATGTTCTGCCAATAGCTCAGGCTTATTATTAACTAGCTCTTACTTTTAAATTAACCCATTTCTATTAATCTACGTATTGCCACAGGGCCCGTGGCTTTACTGGTCCTTTGGCATCTTGCTTCTTGGGTGGCTCACTCGAGTCTCTCCCAACTCTGCCCTTTTCCTCCAAGTACTCAGTTGGATTGTCCCGTCTAACTTTATCCTACCTTTCTATAGGCTAAACAGCTTTATTATTAACCAATAAGAGTAATATGTAGTGGTATTTGCTCCGCCCATGACCTTGGGCTATAGGACCCAAAGGAGGCGGTGCTTCTTGCCATTGTATGTGACCTCTTATAAGGAAAGGGGGAAGGGTCACATGCCCCTTTCTCCCTGCTTCCTGCAAGGTGGATTCGCACCTGGTCAGATCAGAGGATTTCAGCTGTCTACTCCGTTCTGTATTCGTGAGTGTATTTCCTCAATTTGTATCTTAATAAATCCCTATTGCCTATTCAATAGACTCACAGGGATTGATCTGAATAGTCATCCATATTACAGCATGCAGAAGGACCGCCACACAGCAGAGCACTGTCCTCTTTCACCCTCCCCAGAGCCTGCATCCAAAGCAGCTGTAGAGTCCTTCTGTGTGCCATCTATTTTTGCGTACACTTCCTCTGCGTACTCACAGGAGACTGCTAGAATTCCCATTTACCTTCAGTGCCTTTTTTTTTTTGTTTGTTTGTTTGTTTCTGAGACAGGGTTTCTCTGTGTAGCTTTGAAGCCTTTCCTGGAACTTGTTCTGTAGACCAGGCTGGCCTTGAACTCACAGAGATTCGCCTGGCTCTGCCTCCTGAGTGCTGGGACTAAAGGCGTGCGCCGCCGCCGCCGCCGCCGCCGCCGCCGCCGCCGCCGCCGCCGCCGCCGCCGCCACCACCACCACCACCACCACCCGGCCCTGAGTACCTTTCTGTGACAGATGTTTGTGGCAGCGTTCCTGCCTGGTATGCTGGAGCTTGACTTCCAAGAGTGGAAAGTCGGTATGTGTCATGGCCACTCCCCAGAGCCTACTCCCCGTGTCCTTAAATCTTCACTTTTTTCTCTGAGTAGATGTACACCGTACTCCAAATCCGTTTCCAAACCTATCTCCTCTGCATTGCCTGTCAGGAGTCAGAAGTCATTGTATCCAATTCTACCTGGGCTCCTGTGAGAATCTATGGAGAAAAACTCCATTCCCTCTCTCTATCAACTAACGGAAAACTGTTTGTCCCCCACAGATGTACAGGATTTTCCCCCCAATTTACACCAAGTGTGTGGCCATTTCCCACCACTCAATTCCCCAGGTTGCTGATGATGTCACTTGGGTGTCCTACATGTCTTTCTTCTTTTTTTCTTTTTCTTTCTTTTTTTTTTTTTAAAGATTTATTCATTTATTATGTATACAGCATGTATGACTGCAGGCCAAAAGAGGGCACCAGATCTCATTACAGATGGTTGTGAACCACCATGTGGTTGCTGGGAATTGAACTCAGGACCTCTGGAAGAGCAGTCAGTGCTCTTAACCTCTGAGCCATCTCTCCAGCCCCCCCTTTTTTTTTTCTTAATGAGTGTGTGTGTGTGTGTGTGTGTGTGTGTGTGTGTGTGCACAAATGAGTGGGAGTGCCCTCAGAGGCCAGAGCAGTCAGATCCCCTGGAGCTGGAGTTACAGGTGACTGTGAGGCCCTGATGTGGGTGCTGGTAATTGAACCTGTCTTCTGGAAGTTGAACTTCCTCTCCAGCCCCTGGGGCCGGACAGTCTAGCCCTGCCACTGTATCCCTGGAATTTGCAGAGGCCTTCTAGGTTAAGGACAGGGCATTACAAGACCTTCCCTTCCTTGCATCCAGCATCAACAGCAAGTAGAGGTTGTTACCTGTGTGTCTGATGCACGTTATAAACTGGAGCGTCCTATGACTCCCTCAGCTGATTAAATGGCCTCCTAGCATCACTCACAGCAGACAGGGAGACCCAGCTACTATCTATATTATTAGATAATAATAAGATGAGTCTACATTATGCTTTTTCTAAAGATTTACAACTTATTATGTATGCAGTGTTCTGTCTGCATGTATGCCTGCACACCAGAAGAGGGCATCGGATCTCATTACAGATGGTTGTGAGTCACCATGTGGTTGCTGGGAATTGAACTCAGGACCTCTGGAAGAGCGGCCAGTGCTCCTAACCTCTGAGCCGTCTCTCCAGCCGGAGTCTGCATTATGTTGTATTCTCTCGACACTGAGTGGTTGCAGCGCACAGGACCTTCCTTGTAACCTAGTCCACGGCTGGATTTCTTCCAGAAGTTCTTTTGTGTCTTGCTACCTTCGTTCTTATACATTTTTATTTATTTTGAAGTTAGGAAGACAACACCACCTTGTCCTGACTCTGCTTTCTGTTTACATAGACAGTTCTAGGCTCTCTACCCCAGCCCCCAACAGTCACGGGTGTGTTAACTAAAATAATTAGTGTTTAATGCAAACTTAACATAAACTAAAAAAGCTAAAAAAGGGGTATATGTAAAAAAAATTGTCATGTTATATCTAAAATAATTATTGTTCTGTCAGAAACAAATGTCTCGAAGTTACTCTCACCCCCATCTAACTTGGATATAAATTATGGTCTTTGTGGTTTTACCTTTAAGGGCTCTGCCCTGAGCTTTGGCACCAGGAGCCTTTAAGGCAATAGCCCCTCTTGTCTTCTTGCCTGACAGGTGATAAAGGACTCATACACTTTGTTTTTTCTTTTTGGTTTTTCGAGACAGAATTTCTGTGTGTAGCCTTGGCTGTCCTGGAACTCACTTTGTAGACCAGGCTGGCCTCAAACTCAGAGATCTGCCTGCCTCTGCCTCCCAGCTTATCCTTTTTAAAATGACTTGCATTGATGTTTTGCCTCCATGTATGGATGTGTGACGGTAACTCCTGGAGCTGGAATTAACTCCCCTAGAGCTGCAATTACAGACAATTGTGAGCTGCCATGTGGGTGCTGGGCACTGAACACAGGACCTCTGGAAGAGCAGCCAGTGCCCTTAACCTCTGAGTCACCTCTCCAGCCCCTAGGACTCAAATGCTTTGAATTGGCTCAATCAGTGTAGTTGTCTGTATCTTTCTCATGTGGATGATTACAGTTTATTTGTGGGGAGTGGTATTTGTGTGGGCAAGTGGCCAAGGACAACCTGAAAGAGTTGATTCTCTCCTTTCATAATGTAGGTTCTAGGAATCAAATTCAGGTTGTTAGCCGGGTGTGGTGTGGTGGTAGCGCACACCTTTAATCCCAGCACTTTAGAGGCAGAAGCAGGTGGATCTCTGCGAGTTCAAGGCCAGCCTGGTCTACAGAGTGAGTTCCAGGACAGCCAGGTCTACACACAGAATTCCTGTCTCAAAAATCCCCTAAACTACCCGCCAAAAAATTCAGGTTGTCAGGCTTAGTGGCACACGCCCTCAGCAGCTGATCCGTCTCACCAGTACATTCTTACTGGTGTTTTGAAATAAGTGTGACCTTGTTTAGTGCAGGCAGCCTTGATTTCACTCTGTAGCTAAGGGTGACCTTGAAGGTCTGATCTTTTTGACTCTACTTACCAGGTGCTGGCCTTACAGATATTCACCACCCACCACCCCTATTTCATGTGGTGCTTGAGATTGACCCCAGCACCCCCTGCATATCTAAGTGAGCCCATTCCCAGCACCCCTGCATCTGAGTGAGCCTGTTCCCAGCACCCCTGCATCTGAGTGAGCCTGTTCCCAGCACCCCTGCATCTGAGTGAGCCCGTTCCTAACACTTGACTCATTCTTTTTTTCTTTTGTTTGTTTTTTGAGACAGGGCTTCTCTAACACCCTCACTGTCCTAGAACTTGTTCTATAGACCAGGCTGGCCTCAGACTCACAGATTTCCACCTGCCTCTGCCTCCTGAGTGCTGGGATTAAAGGGGTGCGCCACTATTACCCAGCAAACCTCAAGTTTTAACATCATAAAATGTGTTACATCTAGGCTATATGACAGTCTCAAACACTAGCTTTTGGGGGGTGGACACAGGCAGGATCTCACGATGGACCCCTGACTGTAGCCCTAATTGTCATGGAACTCAATATGTAGACCAGGCTGACCTCAAACTCAAAAGAAATCTGTCTACCTCTACCTTTAACCTGCCAAATTCTTCAATCAAAGGCATGGGTCATCTGTTTCGAGATATTTGATTGCACTGTGTGATACTCTGAGACTGTTAATAAAGTTAAACCTTGAAGCAAGGGGTGGAGTCCACGACTAGCTGAATAGAATTAGCCATAGAGATTTTGGAGGGCCCAGATAGAGAGGCATAAGGAGGTCCTTGGAGAGATTTGCCGCCTTTTCAACCTGGGAAGTTGGAGAGAGGGGGTCAGCTAGTTGTTCCTACCCTGCTTTCTTGATCTATCAGATTTGTACCCCAATATCTGGATCCTAAGTTTTTATTAATAATAGAACAATTTAGGTAAACACCAGTCATCAGAGCCCACTGTAACCAAACTCTCTGTGACACAGGCTTCCTGTCCAACTCCTATTGTGGAAATTACTTTAACTATGTAAAGATGTGCTGCATGTGTTTACGCTGCATTTGTTTAATGATGTAAGGATGTGTGTTTAATCCTGTAAAGATGTGTTGCATTTGTTTCGCCTTGCTACCTAAGGCACCTGATGGGTCTAATAAAAAGCTGAATGGCCAATAGCTAGACACGAAAAGGATAGGCAGGGCTGGAAGGCAGAGAGAATAAATAGAAGGAGGAATCTAGGCTGGGGAGGGGAAGAGGGAGAGAAGAGAACAAGGGAGAAAGAGAGAGACACGCCCCGGAGCAAGGAGCCAGGCAGCTGCCAGACAGACAAAACCAGGAGCTGTGAAAGTAAGATATATGGAAGGAAAGAAAAGTAAAAAGCCCCGAGGCAAAAGGTAGATAAAGAGAAACTGTAGCTAGAGTTTTCCTGCTTTGCCCACAGTCAGGACAAATCTTTGTCACCCACCAGTCCCACAGCCGCTCAGACGTGACCAAGTAAACACAGAGACTTATATTGCTTACTAACTGTATGGCCGTGGCAAGCTTCTTGTTAACTGTTCTTATATCTTAAATTAATCCATTTCTATAAATCTATACCTTGCCACATGGCATGTGGCTTACCGGAGTCTTCACATGCTGCTTGTCATGGCAGTGGCAGGCAGTGTCTCTCCACCTCAGCCTTCCGCTTCCCAGAATTCTCCTCTCTCCTTGTCCCACCTACTTCCTGCCTGGCCACTGGCCAATCAGTGTTTTATTTATTGACCAATCAGAGCAATTTGACATACAGACCATCCCACAGCAAGAAACAGGTTAAATTAAAATAGTTATCCAGAAATGAGTCTAAACTAGACCTTGCACTTATAACTAATAAGTCTCTGTGTCATGATTTGGGAGCTGGTTGGTGGCCCCCCAAAAAAAAGTCTGGTACAAACTCCTTCTACAGGGAACTCCAAGTCTCCTCTCCAACCAGTAGACAAGGCAAGAGAGAGTCTTGTTCCTCTTAGGGTGGACTACACCCTTCAGAAGCATGGAAAAAGTTACAGAAGAGTGATCTTCACTTCTTACCCTCCACCCTCAAATTTTGGAGACCACAGCTCTCAGAGGGGGTTCTCACAGGAGAGGAGGGATGTGAGAAGCTACAAGATTTCCATCTGAAAGAGACCAGTTGGCAGGAAAAGGCTGGAAACCCTCCCAACCAGGCCTACAAAAGGTGAATGTGCAGGAAACTCCAAGGACATCAAACTTGAGAGAAGCCCCACCCTATGAAAACAACCTGTAAAGGTTCAGAGCTCACATGGTGTGGGGCTTTCGGAGCTTCATTTCCCGCCCACCTCCACCTCAGGGAGTACCTTTTTCCTTTCTTTTGTATTTTTTCTTTTTTGATTCTTTGAGACAGGGTCCTAGTTGACCTAGAAGTCACTGTG
Organism: Peromyscus maniculatus bairdii; assembly: GCF_049852395.1. Classification (NCBI taxonomy): domain Eukaryota; kingdom Metazoa; phylum Chordata; class Mammalia; order Rodentia; family Cricetidae; genus Peromyscus; species Peromyscus maniculatus. The sequence goes on from NC_134857.1 coordinate 69,546,951, forward strand.
TAGACCAGGCTGTCCTCGAACTCATAGAGATTCACCAATTTCTGCCTCTTAAATTCTGGGATTAAAGAGGTGTGACACCACATCCAGCCTTCTTCCTTTTTAAAAAAACTGCTTTCTTCTTTCTTTCTTTCTTTCTTTCTTTCTTCTTTCTTTCTCTCTCTCTCTTTCTCTTTCTTTCTTTCCTTTTTTCTTTCTTTCTCCCTCCCTCCCTCCTCTCTCTCTCTCTCTCTCTCTCTCTCTCTCTCTCTCTCTCTCTCTCTCTCTCTCTCTCTCGTACATTTAGGAACACCCAGATAAACAGATGCAGAGAACATGGTTTAAAAAGGTCCTGAGTGGGGCTGGAGAGATGGCTTAGGTTAAGAGCACTGATTGTTGTTCTACCAGAGGCCCAGGGTTCAATTCCCAGCATCCACATGGCAGCTCACAACTGTCTGTAACTCCAGTTCCAGGGGCCTGATACCTTCATTCCAATGCACATAAAATAAAGTTAAATAAACTGTTTAAAAAAAAAAAAGTCCCAAGCACAAGTAGTTCTGTCCCCATGGAGCAGAGCAGGCCACCTTCCTGACCTGTGGGTCATCCTGGAAGCTCTCCAAAGCCTGTAGTTCAGGGATCGTTATAACCATTTCATCATGGATACATGATAAATTATTAACTGCTTTCCAGCTCCTCTTTCCAGGAGATAGGGTGCAACTGAGGCTTTCAAGTGTCTAGTCATACTTTGATCTTATGACCGGCCGCCATCAGGAGCCCCAAGAGCTGCCGGATTAGAAGGGTCAGACAGGCTGGGCAGTGGTGGCGCACCCCTTTAATCCCAGCACTCAGGAGGCAGAGGTTGGTGAATCCCTGTGAGTTCAAGGCCAGCCTGGTCTATGAAGTGAGTTCTAGGACAGGGCTGGAGCTGGCTCAGTGGTTAAGAGTGCTGGCTATTCTTGCAGAGGACCGGCAACTACATGGTGGCTCACGTCCATCTGTAACGTAACTCCGGGGAATCCAATGCCCTCTGAACATCCCAGGCACCAGGCACACACATGGCAGATAGACACACATGCAGGTGAAAATAAATAATAAACAATAAACATAAGATGGTGTGGGAGAATTGTTAGGGAATGTTAGCATTCAGACCCACCCCTTGGGGACCACCCAGCATCCTGGCCATGTCATCTTACATTAAGTCCCCTTTAAGAGAGAACCCCTCTCTCTCTCTCTCTCTCTCTCTCTCTCTCTCTCTCTCTCTCTCTCTCTCTCTCTCTTCCTCTCCCACCCTCTCCATGAGGTAGTGTGCATCTTGTATCTTCCTTTCTTCCCAGTTCTCTCTCTTCTTCTCTCAGCTCCCGCTTTCCCTCTCTCCCTTCTCCCCTTAATAAAACTTTCCACATTGTTGTTTGAATCTTAGATGGTTTTTTAATAAAAAAAAAAAACCTGGAGCAAGATATCAGGGTGAAAGCTGAAAGATCAGAGAAGCAGAACAGCCAGACACTAGTTCTTACCTCTACGAAATCCTCAGTCTAAAGAGAGTGAGTTCGCAGGGCGATGGTGGTACACACCTTTAATCCCAGCACTCGGGAGGCAGAGGCAGGCGGATCTCTGTGAGTTCAAGGCCAGCCTGGTCTACAGAGTGAGTTCTAGGAAAGGAGCAAAGCTACACAGAGAAACCCTGTCTCGAAAAAAACAAACAAAACAAAAGAGCGAGTTTCTGTTTCTTCACTCCTTATATACCTTTCTCTGCCCAGACATCACTCTCTGGGATTAAAGGCAGGTGTGCTTCCCAGTACTGGGATAAAAGATGTGTGCCACCGCGGTCTGGCTCTGTTTCCAGTGTGGCCTTGAACTCACAGAGATCCACACGGATCTCTGCCTCCAGAAGGCAGAGACAGGATTAAGGGTGTGTGCCACCACTGCCTGACCTCTATGTCTAATCTAGTGGCTGGCTCTGTCCTCCAATCCCCAGGCAAATTTATTAGGGTTCACAAAATATCACTACACCACACGGATGCCAGGTCTCGTCTGCATAGCGTGTCTCCCTCACCCACCGTGGGGTACCTTGGCTCAAAACCACCAAGCCCGCCTGGTGATGTTTTACAGCATTGGTGCTATGTGACTGGACAGAGGCCCTCCCGGTGGTTTCTCCTGCCTGCAGCAGTCTGCGATATGCTAGGACCGGAACCTTCAGCACCCATTTCATCCGTAAGCCCCGCTTCTGGCCATTTCCCACGACTGAGGATTTGTCTTGCCTCGACCATCGTTTCTCACCTTTCCTTTCCATTCAGAAGCCCCAATACTGGGTGACCACGTGTCCCACCTGTCCCTTGGGCTTCGCCCTGGCCCCCACTCTCGGTTTGAAGAATCATTGAGTGGTTTGCGCCATTTGCACTGATCCTCAATCTCTGGCATGCCAGAGATCAAAAGCCACTGGATCTCATTTCTCTCTGCCTCAGCGGTGGGAAATAAGCCTCTGCCAGCCATCTACTACATCCGAGGTTTCTTGGGCTATGTATGTACGTCCGTCTTGACTGAGGTCAAAGACAGACAAGTCTTATGGCTCTGTTGCCATATTTGATGAGGGCGATCGTGCGGTCAGACTCCATCATGACTGAGGTCAAAGACAGGTCATTTTGCTTCATCGGCATCTTTGATGAGGTTGGGGCCTGTCTCTCCTAAGCCCCCACTCGAACGCGGTCTTTCACTCTGCTCCCAAACCTTTTGCTCTAACTGTTGGGGGTGGCGGCTACTTCGGCTTGCCCGCCCAGCTGGTTCTGATTCCGATCGGAAAGTCACTTCCTGTCCGTGGTCCAAGCATGGGCAGGGGCAGCACGTCCTCGTGTGGGCAGGGGCCCAGAGACCTTTGCGTCCCTCCCAGGCTCTCAGGCATCTGTGGCGCCGACGCTGGAAAGGTTTTCCTGCTCACAGAGAGCCAGGTTTCAGTTCCCTGTGGGCAGGGCAGCAAGCTGCTGAGCCTCCCGCGGGCCCCAGAAGACCCGCCTTCCCAGCTCTGCCGCTAGAGCCTCCCGCCTCCCATGCCAGTGAGCAGGGCTTCCCCCATGCCGGGGAGAGGACAATAAAATGCTTGGGAGGTTATGAAAAAGTTTTGCTTCCCTTGTTGGAAAGTTAGCTTTTTCTAAAAAACAAACAAACAAACAAGTTCTGAACCTTGAGCTTTGCAGCTGAAGGTTACGAATATATGCCGGGCTCGAGTTCCAAAGAGAGTCCAGTTGCAGTGGTGCTCCTCAGCAGGTTTGCCAGGTGGTGGTCACCAGAAGCACCAGCCACCAGGAACTGGAGCAGGCTAAGATCTAGAAGGCAGGCTATACATATGCTGCCAGGGCGGGGCCAAAGAAATCATCCAAGCCTCTAAGTAAAAGCCCCGAAAAGGGGGGAGCTGGAGAGATGGCTCAGAGGCTCAGAGGTTAAGAGCACTGGCTGCTCTTCCAGAGGTCCTGAGTTCAATTCCCAGCAACCACATGGTGGCTCACAACCATCTGTAATGAGATCTGGTGCACTCTTCTGGCCTACAGGCATACATGTAGGCATGACGCTGTATACATAATAAATAAACAAACCTTTAAAAAGAACAAAAACACCGAAAAGGACTGCAAATGAATCCCAGTGGTCTTTGGATTGTTTACATTATTGGAGCTTGCTTTTGCCTTATCTGTAAAATATGGTTATGCCATATTTTCTTCCTCTTAAAATAAGTGGGTATTTTATTTTTTTGATATTACAGGAAGACATTTGAGAGATTTTCAACCTTTTTTAAAGAACAGTCTTTAAAATATTTAAATGCATAAGGGTATGGCCAACTTGCCAGCTCATTTTTAAAAAGATTTATTTATTATTTTTATTTATTTATTTATTATGTATACAGTGTTCTGTCTGCATGTATGCCTACAGGTCAGAAGAGGGCACCAGATCTCATTATAGATGGTTGTGAGCCACCATGTGGGTGCTGGGAATTGAACTCAGGACCTTTGGAAGAACAGCCAGTGCTCTTAATCTCTGAGCCATTTTATAGATAAAAATCAAGGCTTACTTTTCTAAAGCTACTAGTTCTCTTGATAAGAAAATGTTGTAAGATATAAAAGTCTATACAAATTCTGAGGGCCTGAAAATGTTTTAAGATATACAAAGATTTGAGGATATAAAAGTCTATGCAAGCTTTGAGGGTCTCAGAAAATGATTCAAGATATAAATACCAGCTACAAAGATATAGATAGATGATTCAAACGCTTCAGATTACTTTCCTTTTCTATAATATTGTTATATTAAGATTTCAAAAGTTCTGCTTTTAATATTAATAAAACTCTAATACTGTTTGGGTCACAAGCTCAAGATTTTAGGTTTTCTTTGGTTGTCTTCCAAATATAAACTTAATGGTATGAGCCTACTCCTGCTGTTTTACAGATAAGTATCTAGTCTTTAACCACATCAAAGACCTCAGAAGGATATAATACTACCTGAGAAATGGAAGAAGGATGCAAGCAACTTTCGGGAGTCTTGCAGGGTACAAAGAGACAGCTGACAGCCTGGACAGTTATCCAAAGTTCTCTTGTAAAGTTGGGGCATTTGTCTTCAGCCCACAGGCCTAGAGTCTCTCATTTACTTTTTTCTGTGTCCTGTAGAATGTCTGGCAGTTTCCTCTGTGAAGCAGGAACCTGAAGGACCATTTTATCAAGCAAAGTTCAGTGGTCACCTTCCTATGGGTCCTGCATGTCCAGTTGATCAAGCAGTCCAGGCAAGAACATTTTCTTGCCCAAATGGCTATTTTTGCCAAGGTAAAGATAAACTCCATATGGAGTGTCTTTGATGCCCATCCTCCTCTCTGAAGTAAATCCAGTGCTGTCAGGAGCAGACATGTCTCACTGTCCAGAATGTCTAAATTTTTTAAACATTTTAAATGACATATTCTGTAGGTCTTTGAAGTGTTTAAAGACTACCTATCTATCTGAAATATATCTATGTATACCTAGAAGACTTAACTAACATGGCTATAAATATGATTATCATAGATGACTAATTATTAATCTATTTTTTAATTATCCATTACAATTTTAAATGAGTTACATAAACATAATACCTCAAACAAGAATAGAAATATATATATACAGTATAACAAAATTAAGTTCAAGTTTGTATCAATAAACTAAAATTTATACCAATGTAAAACATTTTAAACATAAACTAAAATCTATACCAATGTAAAACATTTTAAACAAGTTGTTCTTTAAAAGTAGGTTCATTAATCTACCCTTTTATCTTATCATCTCTGTATCCTCTTATATATCTATATCATATCCCCTTTTCTTTTTTAGAAAGAGATCACATTTATAATCAACCTGTTTTAAATAAAAATATTGGTTTTTCTCTGTCCCACACCAGAGGGCTCTTCTGATTTGGGACACAAGAATCTCTTAACCATTTTTTTTTTTTTTTTGGATTGACACAGGAAAAGCTTTTATTTAAGATTCTGGAAAATGAGTGATATGCAGCAATATGCAGGTTAATAACATCTTGACTGCAGGCTCATGACTAGGCCCTAGCTAAGAACTTGTCCTAGCATGCAAGGGGGCTACAAGAACCACCCCCTATACCTACACATTCTAATGATGTAGCAAATCTTCCTTTTGGTTGCACCTTAGCAGAAGTGGGACGATCTGAGCTATAGGGCAGCCAGGCATAGAGAAACATCAATCAAACCACCACCTAACATAATGATAATTTGGGGGAAGACTACCTTCAGTGCAATCAATTACTAGAAGACTACTCAGGGATACTCTCACAGGGCCCTCATTCTCTATCTGTAAAATGGGACTTCAGCACCTATCCCAGCAACAAAGTGAGAATGAATCTGCTACCACTCCCTAATACCAAGGTGGGACGCGGGCCAGCCTACTTCACCTTGGAGGCATTACCCCCTTGGAGCCGGCTTCAAGGCATTCTGCTCACTGGTTTCTTTCTTGTAGTTTTCAGCCTGAGCCTGGGTCCGAGGCGGCCACACGACTGAGCCCTGGGAATCGGCTCCGGAAGGTCGGGCACTGAGCCGGGGACAGAAAGACCACCATTTTTTTTTAAAGCAATATGTCTGGGTTTAGAGGGGGAGTGAGCCAATTCCACCTCTAAAGCCAGCTTGGTATATTTGGGAATTTGGGCGTAGCATCTCTTACTACTTCCTGCTGGAGCGGGGGCGCTGTATCTTACAGGGATGCAAAGAAAATTTTAGGCTTATGGGGTAGTCCTTGAGGCTGTATTGTGTGAACCAGTTGCCTTGAAACTGCTCTGGATGTTGGATCATCTGGGCCATGGTGTCATCGGAGACCTTTCAGGGGGTCTTGGCTGGTGAAACCTGATGTATCTTAATCTGGAACAAATCCACAGCCTCTGGCTTTCTGTGGAAACAAAAGCAGAACCTCTTTTCCAAAGTAACATATCCTTATATCCAAATTTTGAAGTCAAGGTACCTTTAAAATTTACATTTTGGCATAACTGAACAGCTTTTATAATCAAATGTTTTTGTTTAGTTACGAATATCAAAGACAACATAATCCAGATTTTATGTGTGATAGCCATCTTTGCGTGGCTTATTACCTTTACTGTTTTTTAAACACTTTATTTTTAGATACTATTTGTTTATATAACGGTATATTTTTTTCTTTTAAGCCTACGTACATTTTTACATGCATTATAAACTATTTCATCTGAATCAGTCTTATTGTGAACTTATTGCTTTAAACTGTAGCCTTTTAAGCCTGAAACGGCAGGCTTCTTGCTAACTGTTCTTTTATCTTAAATTAACCCATTTTTATAAATCTATACCTTGCCACGTGGCTGGTGGCTTACCGGCGTCTTTACATGTTGCTTGTCCTGGAGGTGGCTACAGTGTCTCTCCCCCTTCTTCCTGTTTCCCCAATTCTCCTCTCTCCTTGTCCCGCCTATACTTCCTGCCTGGTCACTGGCCATCAGTGTTTTATTTATATAGAGCGATATCCACAGCATGCACCCGTGTATTTTATATGAAACATAAACCCATCTGTATGTACCTAATTCCTAGAGCGTATGTAAGAATCTGAAGGAGGAGGCTGGGGTAATATCTCAGTGGATAAAGCACTTGTTCTACAAGCTTGAGGACCTAAGTTCAGATCCCCACAACCTATTCAAAGGCAAAGAGGTGGTAATAGTCACCCATAGACCCATGCTTTTGTGATGAGGTGGAAGCAGAGACAGGAAAATCCCCAGCAGCTGGCCTGGCATATGAACAGTAAACAAGAGACCGTGAAGCAATGTGAAGTAGCCCTAGTACCCAACACCTGTGCCTCAGTGGACACACTCCCCACGAACACATGCTGTAAAGAGCAGAATCACCTCTAGGTGGAGACATGCCTTTATCTCTTTTCTTAATCCACTGGGGTAGGTCAGGGACCTGGCTAGAGGAGCACTCCTCCCCAGGGCAAGCAGATCCACCTTAAGATAATGTGGGTTTCCTTTCCAGAATTCCTGTGTTGTCCTCCCCCCCACCCCAGTGTAGTCTAAAAGAGGTTCAGCGGTGATGCCCACCTTTGGGGCCTGACTTAGAAAAGTGGGACTATTTTTTTTTTCCTTCTGTCTTTTTCTTTCAGATGCTGGCCAGAGCCCAGGTATGTTTTTAAGTTTCCAATGGACCTGCTGGGCTTCCTCTTCTAAAGCTCCTACCCACTCTGTGGCTGCCTGCCTGAGGCCAGCTAACTGCCAAGCTGTTACCTAATCTTATCTCAAGGAAGGCTTTTGGTCCCTTCTTCCCATTGTCTTTGCCCTGCCAGCAGCAGAAATTTACAGGTGGCCTGTCCTGGGGGTCCCCCTTAAACTCTAACAAGTTGTCCTTGAGCTTCCTTTTGATTCTGTTCTCAAATGCTTTTATTAAGGAGACTAAGAACTATAGGGGGGGGGGCGGTGTTCCAGGAATCATATGATGGCTTTGGTGGGACTCCCCAGTATTCTCAATAGCTCTTCTTTCCTGCTTTTTAATTCTTTAGAGGGCAGGAAAAATGAATCTGTTCCTGCATCCCTAGGTGGCATCAGCATGAACACACACACACAGAGCCAGAAATAAAAATAATAAATGAATGAACCGGAAGGATAGGCCTAGGTGTGTGGGTACAGGCCTGCGACACCAGCACTCAAAATCTGCGACTGTTTCCAGCCTTGACTGCAGATCGTGCAGTCACTACAATGTTGATGTCCAAGAAGAACCAGATTGCCATCTGGGAACTCCATTTTAAGGAGGGAGTGATGTCAACTCAGACAGGTGTCAACATGCCAGAACTGTTAGAGGCTGACTCCCCCATTTCTCCTTTATTATTGATTTCAATATGGGTTAAATAATTTACTTTATCTGCAAAAACAAAACAAAGCAACCCAAAAACAAAAGAGAGCCTCCACTCCTCTTATTATTCAACTCCCAGACCTGTTCCCAGAATCTTGATGTTGATACTTGTATTTCTTAAGTGTAGTAAGAATTATGTTCCTATTGTATAAATTGTTGTTTTCAAACCAAAAGACCACAAAGATCTTCTGGAAAACCAGGTCCACTTGACTTGAAAATGAGGCTTTCGGAAACTAGCCAATCACAAGTGTTAATATTCTGACCCGCCCCTTGAAATCCCACCCATTGGCACTGCCCGGCATCCTGATGTAAAAGCCTCATTCTAAGGAAAAGCTCCTCCCCTTCCTCTCTCTCTCCACTCCCAGGAGATATGCACCCCTCCCCTCCCCTCCCTCACTCTTTTTCTCTCTTCTCTCCCTCTTTCCGATCTTCTCTTCGTCTCTCTATTATAATAAGCCACAATCTCTCTAATATTATAAACCATTTCCGCACGGATTCAGTGTCTGGGTTGTGAATGTCCACCCGGTGCCCCACCACCATGCCCGCATGGTGTGGGTCGCCTGCCAGCCCGCAGGTGCATCTACCCAGCATCCCAGCATGTTTCTCTGCACGCGTGGGATACCCTCAGGGACCCCTCCCCAACCACCACACACAAGAATTCATAACACTGGCACCCAAGGTTGCCAGGCAAACCCACTGCTTCCTCCTGCCTACCAGTCGTCTGCGGAGCTCTGGCATCCTGCACCGCCCGCCCTTTTTCAGGCTGGAGCACCACCCTAACCTAGCCCTCCAGCCTGTCCTGGGAACAGGGAGCACAGGACAAGGTATTCTCCACAGCTGCTTCAAGCTGAAACAGGGCACAGGAGGACTCTGGCTAGTCAAAGGCAAGGAGGGAACCCAGGCACGCGGTTATCTGACCTGGCTGTGGAGGCAGGGAACAATTCCCTTTGGCTGGGCTGGGGTCCACGTCACACAGACAAGAATCTCTGCTGGCATCCGTAGCAGGGAAAGCGCTGCAGGTTGTGGTCCACACGGCTGCTGTGATGTGTCTGCCGACCCACTGAAATATATAGACTAGAGACTGGAGTTAAAATTTATGAATTTGGGCTGGGGAGATGGCTCAGAGGTTAAGAGCCATCTGGCTGTTCTTTCAGAGGTCCTGAGTTCAATTCCCAGCAACCACATGGTGGCTCACAGCCACCTATAGTGAGATCTGGTGCCCTCTCTGGCATAAGGTTGTACATGACATGCATAGACATTAAATAAATAAATAAATAAATAAATAAATAAATAAATAAATAAATCTTAAAAATGTTCTCCTCATATAAGGGGTGGGGTACTTTTATAAAAAGAAAAAAATTTATGAATTTATTTGGAGCCTTGGCCCATGGTCTTCATAAATTGAGAAGCTGAGGACCGAACCCAGGGCCTTGCACTTGCTAGGCAAGTGCTCTACCACTGAGCTCAATCCCCACCCCCAGCCCGTGCTCTTAATAAATTGAGAAGAGCAGCTGGAAAGCTGTCTTACTTCTTAAATTTATCCTTCTCAGATCTGTCAATGTTTGATGACTAGGATATCAGTTTAACAGCCCCAATCCCAAGATTATATATACATGCTCTCCAATTACAGACAGATATGCCTTATTTACAGACTTCATGGTACAGGATAGACCAGTTTCAGGTATAACTCCAGAGGTTCAAAGTTTTAATATTGATAGATGCAGCTTTGATAAACTGATAGAACGTTGACTACAAAGAGTTCTTCAGAGTCCTGAAGCTGGGCAGTGGTGGCGCACACCTTTAATCCCAGCACCCCAGAGGCAGAGCCAGGCGGATCTCTGTGAGTTCGAGGTGAGTTCAAGGCCAGCCTGGTCTACAGAGCAAGATCCAGGCACCAAAACTACACAGAGAAACCCTGCTTCGAAAAAACAAAAACAAACAAACAAGCAGAAAAGTCCTTAAATGAATTTTTAACCCTTTTGCCGTGATGTAAATCCATTCCAGCTGTCTTACAGATACCCACAGGCTCCATGTAACAGGTAGGGACTGAGGGATGTTGGAGAACCTGGAGGCCAGGTCCACATGTTAAACAGACACCTCAGCTGTTTGTCCCAGGTTTGAAACTCAAATGGGAAGGAGTGAAGGGACTCTGGCTGGCCGAGCATGAAGAGCACCTGTCGGGCGGCCCTGCCCTTCCCCCCCTCCCTCTGCCTTGCTAAACTGTCAGATTACGTTCCTAACGCTAGCCACCAAGGTCTAGTCCCTTATTCGGCCACTTCCTCCCCCTGAGGCTGATGACCAAGGTCTAGCTATCAAAGTATTGAAGTCCAGCAATCAAAAGGCCCCTTTGGTTCACCTAATTAACACGACCAATTAAAATTAGACACCTTAGCCAGCCACCTTTAATCATAAGGCACAAGCAGGTGGATTTCAGTGAGTTCGAGGCCAGCCTGATCTACAAAGTGAGCTCCAGGACAGCCAGGACTGTTACACAGAGAAACCCTGTCTCGAAAAAAAAAAAAAAAAAAAAAAAAAAAAAAAAAAAAAAACCCAAAACGAATGAATGAATGAATGAATGAATGAAATTTGTCACCTCATCCTAACACCAGGTTTCTCCTTCATGAACCGCCATTTTCCTATGCGCGGCGTCTGTCTCCTCTCTGTCCAGAGGCAGACCTCGCTGTTGTCATCCCACACACAAACACCCCGTCCCTCTCCTTTGTGCCCTCCCTCTTCTCCCTCATCCTCTGTCTCCTGTCTTTGTCTCTTATATTAGTCCCTCTGGGGCAAATAAATCACCTTTGTCTTGAGAACTTGGTCTTGGGAGTCCTGAGCTGATGCTGTGCCCTTTCAGTTGGCTCTGTGACTTGGATATCGACCTACAGGGCACCCCCACCCCCACCACACCCCACACCCCCACCCCACCCCACACCTCCACCACACCCCCACCTCCACCACACCCCACACCTCCACCACACCCCACACCTCCACCACACACCCACACCGCCACCACACACCCACACACCCATACCTCCACACCCCAAGCCCCCCACAAACCCCACACCTACCCCACACCCCCATACACACCCCCACCTCCACCACACTCCACACCCCCACACCTTCCACAGCCCCACACCCAACACCTACAAACCCCACACACCCCACACCCTACACCCACCCCACACCCCCACACACCCCCATACACACCCACACCCACACACCCCCACACCCCTACACCCCCCACACCCACACACACACCACACCTACACACCCCACATACCCCACACTGCCAGGCAGTCTCTGTTCTGACAAATAAAGCTTGCTTGGAGATCAGAAGGTGGAGCTAGCCACTAGTTAACCATAGAGGCTATGGTGGCCCACACCTTTAATCCCAGCACTTGGGAGGAGAAAGCAGGAAGATCAGGAGTTCAAGTCCACCCTGGCCTACACAAGATTGAACCAGGTCTAAAAGAGAAATAGAGCTGGTTGGTGGTGGTCCACACTTTTAATCCCAGAGCTGGGGAGGTGAAGACCGGATATAAAGCAGGTGGAGACAAGATCTCGGGCCCATTCAGTCTGAGGATTTGTAGAGACAGGATTGCCCCCATTTGGTCTGAGATATATCATAGGGAAGAAGTGGTTGACTGCTCTGCTTCTCTGGTCTTTCGGGTTCTTACCCTGATGTCTGACTCCTGAGTTTTTGTTGTTAAGACTAATTAGTTAATTCATGTGTGTGTGTGTGTGTGTGTGTGTGTGTGTGTGTGTGTGTGTGTGTGTTGATATATTGTGTATGCCAATAAAGTTTAACTGGGGATCAGAGGACAGAGCCAGCTACTAAATTAGACATAGAGGTCAGGCAGTGGTGGCACACACCTTTAATCCTATCACTCAGGAGGCAGAAATCCGTCTGGATCTCTGTGAGTTCAAAGCCATAAGGGCTACATGAGAGAAACAGAGCCAGGCAGTAGAGACACACGCCTTTAATCCCAGGAAGTAATATGGCAGGACATGGAAAGGTACATAAAGCACTAGGAAACAGGAACTCACTCTCTTGAGGCTGAGGATTTCAGAGAGGTAAGCTAGTGGCTGGCTGTTCTGCTTTCTGATCTTTCAGCTTCACCCTAATATCTGGCTCTGGGTTTGGTTTTGTTTTTATTATAAGACCTTTTAAGATTCATGTTACATATTTTTATATGTCTGAAGTTATGACAGCCAAGAAAACGTGTTAAGGTATAAAGATATGAAAGTTTAAGAAAGTCCTGAAGGTGTGAGTGAGTCATCTATGGGTCCCAGAAAGTAATTTAAGGTCTATGAAAAATTGTTTCCAATTTCTTCCTCCTCTCCTGTCCCACTCACCCCTCTCCCTCATCCATAGTCAGAAACACAACCGTCCTCCAGCCCCTCAAACCCCTCCGACTCCTCCCTTACCTTGCTCCTTTCAAGGATTTCCCCCTCATTCCCTCATGCCCTACTCCCTTACTAAGAAAGATCTGCTTTCCAAAAGTGACATAAATTTTCTTTCTCGGACAACAGCTCCGGTACACTCCGGCATCCTTCTCTTCATCAGGGTTCGTTTGCATACTCTCTCACTCTCCAAAAACCCCAAACCCCTCTTTCCTACCCTCAAAGACCCTTCTGCCTGCATTTCCAAACCCCAACACCCCCTATCCTTAACCGGCCTCAGACGCATCCCTTCTGCACCCCACCTCCTGACCCTGCGATACTCCCTGTACTTTGCTCAGTCTGTTACCACCAGGGCACAAAGTTTACACTGTGTTGGACCTAAAAGATGCATTCTTTCCCACCACCCCCCTGTCAAAAGTGAGTCAGCCCATCTTCACATTTGAGTGGACTGATGCTGAACTGGGGACAGCAGGGCCGCTAACCTAGACCAGACTACTTCAAGGGTTCATAAACTCTCCCACCATCTTCAATGAAGCACTCAGCCAGGGTTTCAGTCTCTTCCGTAGTCAGTAAACTGAAGTAACCTGTATAGGCAGAGTTTTCCTGTCCCAACCACCCATTCCCAAATAACCACTCAGAGTTTTAATATTATTTATAAATGCTTGGCCAATAGCTCAGGCTTATTACTAACTAGCTCTTACAATTTAAATTAACCCATTTCTATTCATCTATGCGCTGCCCCAAGGCTCATGGCATTTACCTCTCCAGCATGTCTTGCTTACTCTCTGTCTGGCTGGTGACTCCTCTGACTCCACCCTCCTTCCTCCCAGAGTCCCTAATTTGGTTGTCCCACCCACACTTCCCACCTGGCTACCAGTCAGCCAGTCTTTCATTAAACTAACTTGAGCAACACATCACCACAGTGTACAAAGGATCATTCCACAGCAATACTGCTTCAGGATACATTCTTGTCTGCTAGCTTGGGCTTGTTTCTAACTAGTTCTTATAACTTAAATTAACCCATTTCTATTAATTTACTTTCTGTCTTGTGGCTTTATTACCTTTACTCTGTACTGCCCATGCTGCTTTCCTGCTTCCTCCATCTCTGGCTGGCTATTCCTCCCTTCTTCTTCCCAGCATTCTCTGTGCCTGGAAATCCTGCATAGCGATTGGACATTCAGCTCTTTATTAAACCAATCAGACTAACATATATTTACACAGTGTATCAAATACCTTGCAACATGTCCCCCTTTTTGTCTAAATAAAAAGGAAAGGGTTTTAACTCTAACATGGTAAAACTATATACAATAAGAACAATTATCAGGTAAGAATTACATTTACAGTGTCCAGTCCATTTGCATTGGCAATTTCAAAGAAAATACCCCATTATTTATCATATCTTGTAGAGTCCAATGTTTTATACCTAATTTACCTCTGTCATAACTAAAGAAAAGTATAACATCTATTCTTCAACTCCATCAAACACCTCAGAAGGATATAATATTATCTAAGGGGTTGGGGATTTAGCTCAGTGGTAGAGTGCTTGCCTAGCAAGCGCATGGCCCTGGGTTTGGTCCTCAGCTCTGGAAAAACAAAAAAAAGCAAAAACAAATATTATCTGAATAAACAAAGTGAATTGCAAGCAACTTTCAAAACTATAGAAATGACAGAGACATTTGACTACATGGAAAGTCACCCAAGTTTCCTCTGCAACACTGGGGCATCCAGGCGGGCGATGATGGCGCACGCCTTTAATCCCGGCACTCGGGAGGCAGAGCCAGGCGGATCTCTGTGAGTTCGAGGCCAGCCTGGGCTACCAAGTGAGTTCCAGGAAAGGTGCAAAGCTATACAAAGAAACCCTGTCTCAAAAACAAACAAAAAAAAAAAAAAAAAAAAAAAACATTGGGACATCCATCTTTTGCCTACAGGCCTAGAATATCTGACAGACCTTCCTATGAAGCAGGACTGTCCTGCCTTTTTTTGGCAAAATTTGGCAGTCTTTTTTCTTTGTGTCCTGCTTGTCTGGTTTGTACAATATACTGCCAGCAGTCAATGCAATAGCAGTTTCTTGCTCAGATGGTTAGCTTTGCCACATTGAAAGCAAACTCTTTTGGAGTTTCTTTGATGCCCATCATCTCCTCTGAAGTGAATTGGTGCTGCCAGGAGCAGACAAGTCTCATTGCCATGAAAGCCCTATGCTAACAAAACATCTTAAATGCCATATTCTGTAGGTCCTCGAAGTGCCTAAAGATCACCTATCTATCTAAAATATATCTATTTAAACTTGAAAGCATGCCTCATATGACTACAGGTTTGATTATTACAAATAACTATTAACCTGTATGTCTTTAGTATCCTATATAGCTTTTAAAGACTAAGACTTTACATAACATTTTAAATGAGCTGCATAGGTACAATGCCTTAAACAAGATTATAATAAAAAATAACCTTAAATTTGTATTAATATACAAAATCCATACCAATGTAAAATATTTAAGATTAGTAGTTGCTTTTTTTAGTTTAAAATTAAATTCAACTATCTACCCTTTTATCCTATCATGTCTATATCTCCCCCCCTTTCTTTTTAAGAACAAGATCATTGAATCTAATCTCCTTTGTTCAGCTTTTTTCCTGGTCATTATCAATAACAACTTGTAACCAACCCCTCTATATGATGACAAACATCTATAAACCATCGAATGACCAAAAACACCCACCCCACCTTTTCAGAATGTGGGTGTTATGTTCTCTAGACTGCTTCCTGTTGTCTGGGGGCACTGGAATCTGTAGGGGACCCTGTAAAAATTGAGATAATGGTCAAGTCCTGGGAGAGGTAGCTGTATTATTTGTTGTCCAGTCTCTGTGCAATGGGAAAGTGCAGGGCTTATCTAAAGTCCTGCTTGGAGTAGTTTGTGAGGTTGGATGGTCATCTGAACCAATAGCCTTGAAGCTGTTCTGGATGTAGAACTCTGAGGAAACTGTAACAGAGGCATTCTGAGAGGCTGGATCACCTGGGCACCTTTGTTTGTTTGTTTGTTTTGTTTTTTTGAGACAGGTTTTCTTTGTGTAGTTTTGGTGCCTGTCCTGGATCTCACAGAGATCTGGAGTGCTGGGATTAAAGGTGTGCACCACCACTGCCCAGCTGGGCACCCATTTTTATTGGTGTCTGGTCCCCTTGCTCTAAAAATGCACAAACTTTCAAAGGAAACATACATATCTCCATTAACACAAGTACAAAATGTGCAGTGCGCACAAGTCAGTTAAAGATTATTATTATTATTTGCTTGAGCAGCTAAAAGGCATCTGTCAACTTTATAAGCCTGTTTGGACTGTATAATCAAACTGTAGTATAAATCTCTATCCATGTCATATGAAAGGAGGGTATGTAATAATAAGTCACGAGTGCTGTGGATATCACTCTATATAAATAAAACACTGATGGCCAGTGACCAGGCAGGAAGTATAGGCGGGACAAAGAGAGAGGAGAATTGGGGAAACAGGAAGAAGGAGGAGAGACATTGCAGCCACCGCCAGGAGAAGCAGCATGTAAAGACTCTGGTAAGCCACCAGCCATGTGGCAAGGTATAGATTTATAGAAATGGGTTAATTTAAGATATAAGAACAGTTAGCAAGAAGCCTGCCACGGCCATACAGTTTATAAATATTATAAGCGTCTGAGTGATTATTTTATACGTGAATTGTGGGACTGCGGGGTTTGGTGGAACCTGGAGAGAAGCCTTCCAGCAACACATGAGAACTTAGTAGCTAACAAGATTTATCATGACTCATCTCATGTCAGAGCTGTTCCCTGCTACAGGCTGCAGGAAAATATTATAAGAACTCAGCTGGTTATGGCAAAGCCACTACCTGAAGGGATCAAGGAATTCCTCCAGAGGAAGCCAAATTCCAAGGAGCTTTTGGTGTTATTTGGCTTGTTATATATCAGCTGTCTTCTGTTATGAAAATCATGTGTGCCTTCATAGTTTTCCCAATTGGCTTTTGCCTAAGAATTGCTAAGAGTGTAGAATGATCACTCTTTGGACATATACATTCCAGGTATTTGGAGAACAGCTTCAGGAAAGGCTTCCTTCCCCACAGCCCATCTGTTTCTCCCCTTTCAGCACTGGAATCAGATATCTCCCTTAGCCACTTCAAGGACTAACCGCCACATGCTAGTCTCCTGATTTAAGGTAAATTCCACAAGGAGACACCACCTAGGTCACGTGGACGTTAAGTAATAGCTTTACACACTTTAGCTCAGACCCTCGTTTCTTACAGCCTTAATAACTTTATAGACTCGTAACTTCTTACCTAACCACTTCTTGGAATATAGACTGAGCACATAGAATCCTGTTTTCATATACTAACCGGTCATTAGCACTCAGCTGACCTCCTCTTTTGCCACTCCCATTTTGGATTGTTAAAGAAAGCCTGGTGGTCACTGCCTGAGGAAAATTCTTATCTGCCTCTCTGACCCCGTAGAATTCAAGCCTGGTGACCTTGCTCGACCAGGGCATTGCTATTGCTTGGGTTTATAACTGAACTCCTGAGAGACTTGGAGAGAACTTAGATACGGAGAACGGAGAGGGATAAGGAGGATTTTGACCAGAGATAACGTGTGGATGAGATGGAAGATGAGGAAGAGTCAGATGGGGAAGTACTAGCTGGGTAAGAATGAGATGAAAAGGACCTAGATGAGGCAGAATCAAGACGAGAGAATTAAGATAGAACTTAGAGGGAGCAGTAGATGAATATAGAGAGAAATCAAGCAAGAAAGGAGCTAGGCATGAGAACAGAACTAAAGCTGTGTAAATAGGACGTTATCCCAGAAGAATTAAAGTGAATGGACTAAAGAGCTTGGTGTGCTGAGATTCTATTTCCTGAAAATAGTCCTCGCTATTAGCAGTTCTCTCTCGTGAGCCCCTGGGATGTATAATATTAAGGCTGGTCCCTCTAATATTATACAAGACCTGGTGCCCTTGGGTACCCAGTCTCAGGAAGAGCAATCTACCAATCACACTCAAAACACAGGGGTGTTACTTGGCAGAGGCTGTCCAGAGACGAGGCAGTCTCTCTGGGGAGTCATAAAGGTGACCCCCTGAAGTGCCGGCTACCAATGGACCTCACCAAAGGTGCTGCAGACCGGGAGGAACCCCAGGCCTCTTTGTGGTGAGTAGTTCAATATCTCCCTTTCCTTATCAAGAGTCTTTCTTGCACCACGAGTCAGACAAGTCTAAAGAGAATCAGTTTTTGATAGAAGTTACAGGAACAGGCTTAAGACAAAAGGCATTTCAGTCAGCTCCAGTCTGTTTACAAGCTTAGATAAGGAAGCAACAGACTATCTTAATCCCATAAGGCCTCCTAGAAAACATAAGGAAAGAATTAGGGGACCCCTAAAAGCCGCCGACCTTATGGAATGGATTTACCGGCAGACTATGATAGGCGGCAGAGATTCTAACCCCTCCCTTTTAGGGAGAAACCTGCCATTACTTCATTCAGGGTCTTACAAGGAGGTAACACAATGTTGTCACACTACCAGACCTCCTGAGAGTGTAAACTAGAGCTAATGAAATTCACTAAGTTCTCCATCGTAGTAGCAGCAGCGTCCCGCTACAAACAGCCTTTTTTGCTAAAACTGCTGGAATCTAAGGGCTAACGTGAGCTATGTACCTTCAAAACTGCCCTGCGGCTCTAGCTAGGAGCTCTGCAGTAGCTAAACCATGCGGATGTTTTTACACCCGCCGTAAAGGCAGTCTACTGAAGCCCCATGCACACGATACCAGACTTGGACAACTGTCAACATTTTCATGACTTCTTTTATCAGCTCACCCTCCTGTTGTCTGTCCCACCCGCATCCCGCTTTTTTGTTGAGTCGTTTAAAATCAGACCTCCCAACATTGATATCATCTTTACAATAAACACTTCATCCAACACACTCATAAACAAAATTAGCGGTCACGCCTCAGTGTTATTTAATGCACTACACTGTTTTAGTTGGGGTTCTCTAGACAAACAGAGCCAGTGGGATACATATGAATATATATATATACACATACACATCAGACTGGATTTGATTTTGTTTGGTTTTTGGTTTTTGGAGACAGGGTTTCTTTGTGTAGCTTTGGCTGTCCTGGAACTCAGTCTGTAGACCAAACTGGCCTTGAACTCACAGAGATCCGCCTGCCTCAACCTCCGGCGTGTGTGACTTTTTAAATCATTTATTTATTTGTTTGTTTGTTTATTTTTTCCAGATGGTCTCACTCTTGTTAGAACTTATTAAGTAAGCTAGACGATGGTGGCGCACGCCTTTAATCCCAGCACTCAGAAGACAGAGGAAGAAGAATCTCTGTGAGTTCAAGGCCAGCCTGGTCTACAGAGCAAGTTCCAGGACAGCTAGAGCTGTTACACAGAGAAACCCTGTCTCAAAAAATAAAATTAAATTAAAAAATTATTAAGTAAGCTTTAAAACAGTAATGGCATCCACATCATGCCTGAGATGCTGGAATTGCTGTAGGTACTTGGACTAAGAGGCTGGAGGTCCCACGCCAACTAAGGTAGTCAGGAGAATATTCTCTGTGAGGGTCCCTGCTCAGGTATCCTAATTTATGACAAGCTGACATTAAAACTAACTGTACTAGACCCAATCCATGTCCCAAGCCCCTGGGTTTCTTTGCTCAGTTCAGAAGTCAGATAAGGTCCACACACAGCACTTAGTTCGTTGAGTCTCCCCCTCCCCAGACTCTGCGTGGTCCTGACCATCTGGTACTTGCTATATAGTCCAGGCTGGCCTCGAACTCCCAGAGATTCTTCTTCCTCTGTCTTCTGAGTGCTGGGATTAAAGGTTTGCACCACTGAGGCCAGCTTTCTTTTATTTTTAATTTTGTGTGCCTGTGTCTCTGTGTGGGTCTGTGCATGTGAGTACAGACACTCACGGAAGCCAGGAGGGCTCAGAACCCCTAGAGTTACAACAGTGGTGAGCTGGCAGACATGACTGCTGGGAATCGCTCAGTCCTCCCCAAGAGCGGCATTCAGCCCTTAGCTGCTGAGCCATTCTCACAGCCCCGTGTTTGTGGAGTCACACCGTTTTTACACGTGTTGTATGTGGACATGTGGGGCTCCTGCGTGTGTGTGGTGCTTACGGAGGACAGGATAATCTCCATTGTCATCCTCAGGGAAAGGGTTTTTCCTTGGCCTGGAGCTTGTTAGGCTAGGCTGGCGGCCAGCAAGCCCTCGGGATGCTCCCGTCTCTGCCTCCCCAGCACAGGGATCACAAGCGTGCATCACGTTATCTGGTATATTTATTTCAAGGATCAACCTCAAGTCCTTAAATCTTGACACAGGTTGTGCTGCACATTTGTCTGTGTGAGGGCGTCAGATCTCCTGGAACTGGAGTTACAGACAGTTGTGAACTGCTATGTGGGTGCGGGGAATTGAACCCAGGTCCTCTTTAACCACTGAGCCATCTCCTTCCCGTTTTCAGTTTGCTGGCAGTCACTCGTCACATCACGCATTCTGGGCCATCACATCCCCAGATTTTCTCCTAATTCCCCTTCCCTTGTACTTCTGGTCGACTAGTCGCTAGTGCTGAGGCCTCCTGGGAATCCAGACTTCTCTGAGCTTGCTCCAAGAGCACACTGGCTTTGTCATCCTACTTTTCCTAGTGCCAATCCTGCTGGGTTTGTAGCTATTGACATGTTCTAGATCGCCCTTCCCCTGTGGTAGTGGGAGCTGAACCCAGGGCCTCACACACACAGTAGGCCAGAGCTGGACCACTGGACCACATCCCCAGACCTTGGCGTACTTTTCTTTCTTTTCCTTCAAATTTTTTTTTCCCTCATTTTTTGAGACAGGGTTTCTCCATGTAACAGCCTTGGCTGACTTGGAACTTGCCCTGTAGACCCGGCTGGCCTCAAACTCACAGAGATCCAGCTGAGTGGCAGGATTAAAAGCATGTGCCTCAATGCCTGGCCAAATTCATTCTTTTTTTTTTTTTTTTTCTAATTACATTTTAAAAATCTGTTTGTGTATATGGGGGTGTGTACAGGCACACTGGTACCCAGCATGGTGTGGAAGTCAGAGGACAACTTTTAGGAATCACTTCTCCCCTTTACCACGTGGATCCTCGGGATGAAAGTCAGGCTTGGAAACAGACACCTTTACACACTGAACCATCTCACCAACCCAACCTTTTCATCTGGAGAGAGATTTGCTAAGTTGCCCAGGCTGGCCTTGAACTCTCTCTGCAGTCTTGGTGGGCCTTGGACATGAGAGATTCCTGCTCTAACTCTCTAAGTAGCTGAGATATAGCAGTACTGCTCTAAAAGATATGCCTTCCTGTGTTTTCTAAATTAACCGAATTATAGAAGAAAATGAAGCCTCTTTAAGGGTGCCAGCAAAGCTAACAACCATCTGTAACTCCAGTTCCAGGAGATCCGATGCCCTTTTTTGGCTGGCACCAGGCACCCCCATGGCACAGACTTACATACAGACAAAACACCCACATACATAAATGAAATGTAAAGGAATTGGGGGTGGCGGAGCAGAGGGCAGAAGTTGACTTGAGCACAGACAAGCTTCTAAGACCGCTCCAACAGATCCCTGACTTGGAGAATCGAGGGGTACAATGGGTGCATTTTAGGGAGTCCCCGACAAAAACTGAGCTGAGCTCTCAGTGGGGATGAGTCCACGGTGGGTTTGCTAGGTAGGGCCGGGAGAAAGCTGGGGTGGGGAGGTGGGGTGGGCGGGTGTTTGTCGTTCTGTGCGGCTGTTGGTCCGCCCCTGTCTTTCCTCTCTTCGTGGCCTATTTCTGGCAGGATATACAGGAAATTCGGGGACCCGGTTCCAGAGTGGAACGTGCACTTCGTGTGCGGCACAAACATCCTCCCAAATCTGCAGAAGCACATCTGGAACACACCTGGCCTCCGCGGAGGGAGGAGCGGCTGGGGCGCGTGCAGGGACCCGGGCAAGCTTCACAGCTCCGACCTTATCACCCGGCACCCTTGCCCGGGTTGGTTATCTCAGTTCACAGAGGACCGAGCTGACGCCGAATTCCCCGCCTCGCCCAGGCCGCCGCGGCTCTCTAGCGCCCCTCTCAGGCCGCCTCAGGCCTTGTGCTGAGTGTGCCGAGCAAAAGCCTCCTGAGGCGGAGGACCCTGCTGCACTTGGCGGCTGGAGGCATGGGGTGGGTGTGCACTTGAGTGTGTGCACGTGTGCGAGTTTCGATGTGCCTGGGTGAGCTGTGTGTGGGAAGCAGAGAGAGGGGTGGGGTGGGAAGGGGGGAGTGTCCTGGTTCTCAGAAGCTGTGAGCTGCACCCAGAACTGGGGCCCAGAACCTGTGACCTAGAGGTATCAATGATTCACACATGTAGCACCCTTAGAGAGAACGGAGAAACGATGAGAAGATGCTTGCATCTGGGTGAGGAGAGCCCTGAGGAAAGCAGTGGAGTTTCCTGAGAGGACGGATGGGCACTCAGAATCATAGTTAAACTCGATTAAAAAAAAATAATATAGCCGGGCGGTGGTGGCGCACGCCTTTAATCCCAGCACTCGGGAGGCAGAGGCAGGCGGATCTCTGTGAGTTCGAGGCCAGCCTGGGCTACCAAGTGAGATCCAGGAAAGGCGCAAAGCTACACAAGAGAAACCCTGTCTCGGAAAACCAAAAAAAAAAAAAAAATAATAATAATAATATTGACAAAACGTTGACAGGTCCCGTGTGTCCGCCTGACTCTGTAAGCCCGAGGCTCCAGTCTGCAGTCCTTGATGTCCGCCACATCCTTTCTGGTGACGAGTTATCAACGCTATTTGTTCCGTATTCTAGACGCTGACATCCAGGACCCTGGTGCTCACTTGCCCGACACCACCTAACTCTCATTTTCAACTCCAGAGCCTGAGGCTCTCCTCCTCCCTCCACGGAAACGTCCCCAGAGGCAAGGAGTACGGTCCAGTGGGGTCATGTCAGGCTCAAGCCCAACTTTCTCTCCAGATAGTTATCAGTTCCTCCAGGAAGTGGAGTGTTCCCTCAGACTAGAGAGTTGGAGTTTAACAGGATCATCGGTGGAGGTTTGGGCAGCAGGATCAGTAATCCGCAGCATACCAGCCGAGATCAGCCTTTGTGAGCTCATTACCCCAAAAGGCTGAGGGTGGAGGTGGTTCCTAGAATCTGGACAGAGAGGCTCCTCTGTGAGAAGCCTGTGCTCAGCCTCTTTCTCCTCAGCTAGTCTTCCTGGGTGCTCTTCTCCACTGACCAGACTCCAGAAGCCATGGGACAAAGTCTCTGGCCTCTGGCCCCAAAGCAGAGCTGAAGGGAGCAGAGTCTGGCCTGGAGTGGACCTGGACGCCCAGATCACCCCTTCAGCTCCTCGGGTCCTCCTGTCTTGACAGGAAAGAGAGGGTATGTCAGTGCTGAGTGCTCAAGGAACAATCCAGCTGTCAGCCCCGGACTTCTGTCATGAACTGACACCTCAAATACAACCTGGCCAAACCAGAAGCCTGGGTCCCGCATTGTTTGCTTGCTTGCCTGGTTTGCCAGACAGGGTTTCTGTGTAGCCCTGGCTGTCCTAGAACTCAGTAGACCAGGTTGGTCTCGAACTCAGAGATCCATCTGCCTCAGCCTCCCAAGTGCGGGATTAAAGGTGTGCACCATCATCACCCAGCTAAGTTCCCCCATTTAAAACTTATTATCTTATCCTCTCTTATCTCAGTGGGCAACAGGCACTGCTCTCCACTCACCTGCTTGGGCGTTCTATTAGAGGCCCCTTGAAATATCCTTTGCACCTTTTCACCCCTCAGCTCCTCCTTAATCCTTTGGCTCTAGAAAGGGCCCTCCTAGATGCAGATGGCCTCTGTCACTAGCGCAGGAGGTCAGAGTCCACGGGAGACCCCACCCAGCCCGAAGCCTTGTGCCTCACCTCCCCAGGAAAGCCCTTTGCTCCCCTATCCCAGGAAGGTAGGGTGTTACAGAATTATCTCTCACATCTTCAAGGCCAGCCTCAAAGAAAGATGGCTCCTCCTGCCCTTATTGCCTCAGTGCTGGTTCTGGAAGGGCACATAGACAGGACATGCGAGTCCAGCGCAAAACCAGACTTCTCCACGTTACACTCCATGGAATGAAAGCCTCTCTTTCCTGCACATTCCACTCTGTCTACCTTTCTCCAAAACACATCTCACAGACAACTCCCTCTCCACAGTGCCAGCCAGGCTAGCCCATCACCTTGAACCCAGATCTTCTCCCAAGGCCCACCAGTGTCTCCTGCATCCATTACCGACTCCATCCATCAGTTAGAGCTACCGAAAACCTTATTTGGGTCATATTATGTCCCTGGCATCAATACCCGGCCCCGCTGAGGTGCCCAGTTTTACTATGGCCATCTTCTCCCCCCATCCAGCCTCTTTTCACAACAAGCTGCTTCCTTCTCAGAGTTATGGCTTCTATTTCACCTACAGAAAACTGTTCCCTCTGTCCCTGATGGTTCCTTCTCATCCTTAGCACTTCAGCTGAAGCAGAATCACGTCAAAGAAACCCTCGTCTTATTTAAGAGGCATCTAAGATACATCCCTGCTCCCACTGGCCTCTCTGCCCCAGGGTTGGGATCCATCCCTGACAGCCCTCACCCAGTTTACGGCATTCATTTATTTCTTTGCTATCAGCCTGTCTCCCCACTGTACTATAATCCACAGATGGGAAAGGTTCCGTCTGCCCCCCGACTCCCACAGAGAAGATGGGCAATAAATACTAGATGGCGGTGAGGAGGTAAGCACTGGCCAATGCCATAGTGATAAATGCCACCAAAGACTTTCTAGACACTACCACTGTCTTATCAAGGCTGAACCTGCAAAGTCACCCAAGAATGGGGTCAGGAGAACCCCCCGAATGGGGCCAGCTGGGATTCCAAAGAAAGCAGTAAGTACCAGGTGGTCGGTGGAGGGTTAGAGGGAATTTTACCAGCAGGGCTGCAGCTTACCCTCGTGGTGGTCAGTAATGCAAGGCATTCTCCCTGGTGCCGTGATAAACAGTGAGTTGGGTGAAGCATCATCCGTGTGTTGGCTGAAGAAGTTTGGCCAAGTGTTTATCAATATGGTTGATCAATCACAACCTAGACAAGTTTATTAATTAGTGCCTAGAAATGTTCATGGTGCCATCTTTGGATTCACAGACAAACAAATGGGAGAAACTGAGGTAGCCTTTAGCTTTCACAGGGTTCTCTTTAGCTGTCAAAGGGTTCTCCTTCCCTCTTTCCCACACTCTAGTCCCCAGCCTTCAAGTCCTTGTGTGGAGAATATACCCAGGACTCTCTTCAGGAAAATACAAAGAGAAAGGGATTGTGTCATCAGCAATCAATCGGTCTCTCTACTGGAGCTGAAGACCAGACAGTGTGAAGGCACTAAAAAGTGATCAGGAAAACTGGACGGCTTAGGGGAGGGGAGAGGTGGGCACAGAACCTGGGAGTCCTGGAGAAGGGACTGTGCGGGCATGGGGCTGCCTCCTCCCGGGCGTGCCCTTTTCTATTCTCTGGCTCCCTCAGATAAGAACAGCAGTTAAGGCATTCTCTCCTCCCAGCCGGTGCTGCCTGCAGCCCCAGACCCAGCCCCACACTTTGGAAGCATGTCTGTCCAAGAGCACATTCCACCCCAGCAGCTCTCACCGCGGATCTCTAGGTCCCAAAAGGACTTAGCAAAGTCTGCCCTAAGTGGGGCTCCAGGAGGTAAGAAGAGAAAGGGACGCCACCACCGAACAGAGGGGGGATTAGGGTAGAGTTGGGGGTGGAGGCCTTGGGGGAAGGACGTCCATTACAGTATCACATGTGTGGAATGCGGACCTGGTCTGAGCCTTTGATCCAGGCTCGGCAGACGGTCCAAAGGGGGTTCAGCAGCATGGATGCCACGGGGCACTCCCGTGGCCCCTGGACTCTGGCCCTCGGTGTACGAGGCTTCCGTTGGCAAGAGAGATGCTGCTGGTTACATTTTAACCAGTCCTCGGGGCTGACTCGTCTGAGCCAGCCTCACACCACTGGCCGCACACAGCATAAAGCAGCCCCGCAGACCCAGCAGGTGGGACGCAGCATGGAGGGTACTTGTGGGCCGGATGCCCTGCTGAGTTGGGCTGGGTCAAGCTGTAGGATCCCTGGGGCCTGTAGCAGCGCTGGGTAGATGGAAGGAACTTGGAGGGGAGCCGGGAAGCCAGCGAATGGCCTGGAAGTAAACAGGGGTCTTAGGAAAAGGAACTGGGTGATTCCGGAGCTCAATAATGAAACGTAGATTTGAAGGAGCCGTCTGGGCAGGTTGAGGCTGAGTGGTCTGAAAGGAGGCTGGGGTGGGGAAGGGTCTTTCTAGCAGGGATATTAAGAACTTGAGCTTGGGGTTAGCTAGACCCAGATTTGAATCATCTTACTTGGAAGATGCATTTTTCTTGGACAATGCATTTTATCGTTTTGAAGTCTTTTCCCTCATTTGTAAAATTGGGATAGAGTGCGCCCAACAGCCTGCTCCATAGGACCCTTGAGACCAAATGAAGTAACATGTGTAGGACACTCCGACGGAAGGAAGGCCTCCCACACCCTGGAGAGCTGAATGGATAGAGCGTGCACGGCCAGGAGACCCATGGAGTGCAAGCAGGCGTCCGTGCACGACCCTGAGTGCCCTTCTCCTGCAGGGCCAGCGGGATACCTCCGGCGGGCGAGCGTGGCCCAGCTGACCCAGGAGCTGGGCACCGCCTTCTTCCAGCAGCAGCAGCTGCCCGCAGCTATGGCAGACACCTTCCTGGAACACCTCTGTCTCCTGGACATCGACTCAGAGCCTGTGGCTGCTCGGAGCACCAGCATCATTGCCACCATTGGTAAGCTCGCGTGGCTCCAAGTTCCTCCTCCTTTTTGCAACCTTTGAGATGGTCATTCATTCAACAAATACTTGTGAGGGTTTTTTTTTGTTGTTGTTGTTGTTGTTGTTTGTTTTTTGTTTTTGTTTTTGTTTTTGTTTTCAGGGAAGGGGAGTTGTTTGATGATTTTTGAGACAAGGTCTTTCTATTCTGTAGTTCTGACTGTTGGGCAGGCTGACCTTAAACTCAGAGATGCACCTGAGTGCTGGGCTGGGATTAAAGGCGTGCGCCACCGCACCTCTTTGAGGCTGCATTTTTGAGACAGGGTCTCGGGTAGCCCTGGGTGGTGTTAGGCTTGTTATATGGCCATATTATATAGTCTGAGCCTTGAATTTCTGGTTTTCTTGTAAGGCTGCTGCAGTGACATCACAGTTATGTGGAACCACCCAGCTTAACAAACACGTGTTGAGTACCCGGAAGACAGGGTTTGGAATTGGGAGTAGACCAGTAAATAAACGGTCTACAGGTGGGACAACAAATACCAAGCAATGGCTTATTAAAATGTAACTAATTCAAAGTCACACTGGAGAAACTGAGCTCTGAGGATTGTTGTGAATTTGAGGCCAACCTGGGCTAAACAGAGACCCTATTTCAAAAATCAATAAGAAAGAAAATGGAAAGAAAGTGTCATCTGCATACAGATTGTCTCCCAAAGACACGGATAGCGGGGGTCACAGAGTCAAGGTACCCACGGTAAGAGCTGAGGTCTAGGCAGACACACACACCACACATGCACATGCACACCAAATACACACACATACATACAAATACCATATGCACACACAAACACACTACATATATACACACCACACACGCCACTCGAGCATCACACACATATCATACACACGTATATCACACACACACTGCTCACACATCATATACTCACACATACACACAGCTCTCACATTGTACACACAACTCACACATCATACACACACACATCACTCACATCCTTCCTCTCTTTCTGTTACACACACACACACACACACACACACACACACACACACACACACAGCATGATGGAGAGCCAGGCTCCTGCTGTACTCTTTTTAACACTATCACTTGAGAGGTGGAGGCAAGAGGATCAAGTATTCAGGCCCTAGGGGTTGGTAAGATAAGGTAAGACTCTTGCCATGGAGCCTGATGACCTGAGTTCGATCCCTGGAACCCACATGATGGGTTCTGACCACACACACTAAAATGAAACAAACAGAAAAGAACTCAAACCAGCCTAGGCTGTGTGAGACCCTGTCTCAAGGAAAAGAGGGTGGGGTGTGTAGTTCAGCAGGTAGAGTGTGTGCCTAGTGAGCATGAAGCCCTGAGTTCCGTCCCTGGCGCTGCGTAAATGGGGCTTGGTAGAACAAGCACATCCTTAATCCCAGCACAGGGGAGGTGAGAACAGGAGAGTCAGAAGTCCAAGGCTATCCTCCACAGCATAGCAAATTCAAGGCTAGCCTGGGCTACAGGAGAGCCTGTCTCAGAAGGAAGGACTGTGAAGGATGGAAGAAAAGAAGGCAGACAGAAAAACGGGGGGGGGGGGGCAGCCCAGTGGTAGAGCACTTGCCCAGCATGGAGCAGGCCCCGGGCTCCATCTTCAGTGCCGCAAAAAAGGAGGCGGGGTGGGAATCCCAGCACTCTGTGAGTTCAAGGCCAGCCTGGTCTACAGAGTGAGTCCCAGAACAGGCTCCAAAGCTACACAGAGAAATCCTGTCTGGGGGTGGGGGGGAGATGCAAAAAAACCAAACCAAGCAAACAAAAAAGGTAAAAAATAAAAAAAGAAAGGAGGCAGGGAAGGGAGGAAAGGAGGAATATGTATCAAACCTGCTGCTGATTTAGGATGAGGAGGATGGAGAACGGGACTGCCTCGCGTTCTGACCCTTCACCCCTAGAGTAACCTCCATAGTGAGGCATTTAATTTCAAGCCACTTGCTAGCAAAGGTACCTAAGGCCTGGCTGAGGTTAAACATCCCCACAAGCTGCCTTCGTAAGGGGGTGCCTGCTGGTTGGAGTGGAACTTCCATGAATGAAGGACTACTGGGATGGGGCCGTCTCTCAGAGGGTGCTAATGGATTCGGGGGGTCAATCAGGTTTGGGAGGAACTTCATAGCGGAATCTCTGGTTCCAGGGCCAGCATCTCGCTCTGTGGAACGCCTCAAGGAGATGATCAAGGCCGGGATGAACATTGCTCGACTCAACTTCTCCCATGGCTCTCATGAGGTGTGGGGAGGTCCTGGAGGGCGGAGCTGGAGGATGCCCCAGGTCCTGCCCACTTGCCCTTGAAATTTCTGCTCTCACGGCTAGTACCATGCAGAGTCCATCGCCAACATCCGAGAGGCAGCTGAGAGCTTTGCAACCTCTCCACTCAGCTACAGGCCTGTGGCCATCGCCCTGGACACCAAGGGACCTGAGATACGCACCGGGATCCTGCGGGGGGTGAGAAGCCTGTGGGTCGGCCTGGGCCCAGAGGAGTGTTAGAGCCCTGGGAGGCGGGAGAGAGGGTCAGTGCTGGCCCTGCCCTCCTGCGTTGGAAACCCATGTCTCTCTGGCCTCGCCCCCAGGGCCCAGAGTCGGAGGTGGAGATTGTGAAGGGTTCACAGGTGCTGGTGACTGTGGACCCGGAGTTCCGGACACGGGGCGACGCACGCACAGTGTGGGTGGACTACCCCAATATCGCCCGGGTCGTGGCAGTGGGGGGCCGCATCTACATTGACGACGGCCTCATCTCGTTAGTGGTGCGGAAAATCGGTGCGGAAGTGCCTCCTGCTCAGATGGTGCCCTGAGACGGGGCACCTTCTCTTCTCTTTGCTCTGCTCTGGGTCACCCATACCGTCCCCTGGCTGTGCCTACTTCCCCACTTGTCCTGGTGGAGGGGGTGAAGGGATCAGAAGTCCCTGATTCCTCGAGGCTTCAAGCTTAGTGTCCTCTACCACGCCATAGAGCGGCAGCCTTGACAGACACTGACTCTCTCTATACCCGCAGGCCCAGAGGGGCTGGTGACCGAAGTGGAACACGGTGGTGTCCTGGGCAGCAGGAAGGGTGTGAACTTGCCAAACGCTGAGGTGGACCTGCCTGGGCTGTCTGAGCAAGATCTCTTGGACCTGCGCTTCGGGGTGGAGCATAATGTGGACATCATCTTCGCCTCCTTTGTACGGAAAGCCAGCGACGTGGCTGCAGTCCGGGCTGCCCTGGGGCCGGAAGGACGGGGCATCAAAATTATCAGCAAAATTGAGAACCATGAAGGCGTGAAGAAGTGAGGCTTGGATTTTGCTCCCATCAGCCCCTCTGTTTCCCATTCTCCCTCTCCTGCACACCACTTCCCAGCATCTCCTGGGCTCTGCCACAGTCTGGATTCCTTCAACCTCCCAGGTTTGACGAAATTCTGGAAGTGAGCGATGGCATCATGGTGGCACGGGGTGACCTGGGCATTGAGATCCCAGCCGAGAAGGTTTTCTTGGCTCAGAAGATGATGATCGGACGCTGCAACCTGGCTGGCAAGCCAGTTGTTTGTGCCACGCAGGTACGGAGTGAGCCCTGGGCTGCACTTTAAAGATGCTGAGCAACCTACCTCAGTCTACACTTTGCTGTCTAGTGTCTGGTCACAAAGGACAACGTTAGGTAGAGATGACATGAACTTTCCAGAGTCTCGCTGTGAACCTGGCATCCTAAGAGTGCAGCGTTCATAGAAATGGCACGGGCGGGGTCCCCAATCAGAAGGTGACTTCTACAGCTTTGACATCCATGGTGTCACCCAGATGCTGGAGAGCATGATCACTAAGGCTCGACCAACTCGGGCGGAGACAAGCGACGTGGCCAATGCGGTGCTGGATGGGGCTGACTGTATCATGTTGTCTGGAGAGACCGCCAAGGGCAGCTTCCCTGTGGAGGCTGTAAAGATGCAGCACGCGGTAGGAACTCAGTCCTGAAAGCGGATGGGCCAGGGACTCAGACCCCTAGGGGACCCCACTGACTCTTCTGAACCCGACTTGCTGGTGCCTGCAGATTGCCCGCGAGGCAGAGGCTGCTGTGTACCACCGCCAGTTGTTTGAGGAGCTACGCCGGGCAGCGCCCCTGAGCCGTGACCCCACCGAGGTCACCGCGATTGGAGCCGTGGAGGCGGCCTTCAAGTGCTGTGCCGCGGCCATCATTGTGCTAACCACGACTGGCCGGTGAGAGGCAAACTGGAAACGGGGCTCTGGCGAGGGAGCAGCGGACACAATGTGTGATGTAAAGTGTTGCTTTAGGGCAAGAAAAGAGATAGCCACGAATGCTAGAGACCAGGAAAGACAGCTCTTGGGTACCCTAGGACCTCTGCCAGTGAGCTCCAGGGATTCAGTAGGTGATAGTCGAAGCACCTTGGCTTCAGGGCATTGGGGCTCCAGGGCCTGAGAGCGGTTCGCAATGCCAAGGGTTGCAGAAGAGCCCAGTAAGCCTGCCCTCTGAGGGTTTTCTCAAACTCAGCAGTGGGCCCCTCAGTAACTCACTCGGCCCCACAAGCCGTCTGTCTCCCTGGGTCTATGTGAGTCCCCCATGGGGCCGTGAGGATTAACAAGCCACACTAAGTGTCATAGGGAGGGTGGATATGATATAAATATACGTCTTCTAGACGGTTCTGCCCTCTTTTGTTGTTTGGTAGGATTTTCCTGAATTAGGGTCTCATTAGTCCTGGCTAGTCTGAAATCGACCTAGCTAAATAGCCCTGAACTTACCCTTCATCCCCCATCTTCCAAACGCTGGGATTATAGGCTCGTGCCACCATGAATTGCTGGCTGGTTTTACATTTCTAATTTTTTTTTTTTTTTTTTTTTTTTTTGGTTTTTCAAGACAGGGTTTCTCTGTAGCTTTGCGCCTTTCCTGGAACTCACTTGGTAGCCCAGGCTGGCCTCGAACTCACAGAGATCCGCCTGGCTCTGCCTCCTGAGTGCTGGGATTAAAGGTGTGTGCCACCACCGCCCGGCTAATTTTTTTTATTATTATTTTAATTATATGTATGTATGTAGGGGGGATGCACATTTGTGTGCAGTACCCGAGGCCAGAGGAGGGTGTCGAATCCTCTGAAGCTAGAGTTACAGGCAGTTGTAAGCTATTTGATGTGGGTGCTTGGAACCAACTCAGGTCCTCTGCAAGAGCTATAAGCGCTCTTACGGACTGAGCCATCTCTCTAGACTGGGTTTTATGTTGTTTATTATTACTTTTTAACTATGGATGGACATCTTGCCTACATGTATGTCTGCATCATTTGCATGTGTGGTACCAGTGGAGGCCAGAAGAGGGTGTCAGAGCCCCTGGAAATGGTCTTACAAACAACTGTGAGCCCCCCCCCCCCCATGGGTGCTGAAAACAGAACACAGGTCCTCTTCAAGAGCAGCAAGTGCTCTTAATGGCTGAGCCACCTCTCCAGCCTTGGTGGGTACTTAGTACTTAGTGAGCATGCCAGAGGCTAGAGAAGAGTAACTTACCCAGGGCAACATGGTTTCTTAGTGACATCTGGAGCCCTAACTTAAACTCTAGTTTCTCAAAGTCGACACTGATGTTCTAACCGTCTTCCCTCTCGTCCAGCTCAGCTCAGCTCCTGTCTCGGTACCGACCTCGGGCGGCTGTCATTGCTGTGACTCGCTCCGCCCAGGCTGCCCGACAGGTCCACCTGTCCCGAGGAGTCTTCCCCTTGCTCTACCGTGAGCCGCCAGAGGCCATCTGGGCAGATGATGTGGACCGAAGGGTCCAATTTGGCATCGAAAGTGGTAAGCCCTTGAGACCTTACCCTTCTGCTCCCCAGCCTGGCTTCTCACCCCGACCCGAAGGCTGTGCCTGTCCTCACTGGTCCAAGAGTTTCCCTAGGAACCACTAAGATGGACAAGTGTCTTGGATGCTAAGCAGGGAGCTTAAGCTGAGGGGGAGGGAGGGAGAGCAGAAGTCTCCCTAAGAAGCCTGCAGCTGTCTGCCATACCTAGTAGGTCACAGGAGCAAGGAGAGGCGGGGGCCGAAAGCCAGAGGAGCTGGGACTAAATTTTAATGTATAATCATCATGACCACCCCTGCCTTGTCCCATTAGTTAACCACATGGGTGCAAAGGCTTAACTAAGCTTAGAAACCGTACTCTGCGTCCATCCACACCCCCCCTCATTCCTTCCCTCTTACAGGGTAGCTTTGAGGTGGTGGATGGTGATGGTGACCTGGGTATTTCGTTGACTCACTTTTCACCCCCCAGGAAAGCTCCGGGGCTTCCTCCGTGTCGGTGACCTGGTGATTGTGGTGACAGGCTGGCGACCTGGCTCTGGCTATACCAACATCATGCGGGTGCTGAGCATACCCTGAAAGGCCTCTCCCCCTTCTGACCTAGTTGCACCCCGTTTCTTCCAACCTGCACCCCCTCCCACAGCCCCACATCTGCCGTCTAGCCCCATCCCTGTGCTTCACGCAGGCCCTGAATGTCTGTCCAGTTATGCACCGGCCACCCAGCAGCATCAATCCCTACCTCAATCCGCTCAGTGGAGTCTAAGATGCCCTGAGCCTTTAATCCCAGCCCAGCTGGTTAATTCTGTTCCTCTAGGCTCCCTATCATTAGAATGGGGGGAGTGAAAACAGGGTGATCTTGTCCAATTTCCATAGAACCATTATTTTAAAAACACTTCTGTTCTCTGATGTGACCCTCTTGACCATTTCCTGAGCAAAATGTCGTCTTCTGATGGCCTTAAGTCAGGGCAGAATATTCATGGAGCCATGGAGCACAGAGCTAGAGTTCAGGGGAGGTTGGGGTAGATGGGTACTGGGAAAAACTGAGCCAGGCTGCCTTTTTTTTTTTTTTTTTTTTTGAGACAAGGTCTCAATGTATCTCAGCCTAGTCTGGCCTCAAATTCATAAAAATCCTCCTGCCTGACCCTCCCAAGGGTAGGGATTACAGGCATAAGCCACCGCACTGGACTTCAGGCAGCCTTATTTTCTTACTGACTCCTCAACCTCGGAGCTGAATTTATAAGCCACTAATCTGGCTGTTCTCATGGCCACTGCTCAGCGGGGCCAGATGATCCAGAAATTTGTTCACAGCCACTTTTTTTTCCCCCTACACATGGTGCAATTACTAAAATAACTTCCACAGGCCAAGAATCCCAGAATCCTCCCACCCAGAAGAAAAGGAGATGTGCAGCCCTGGCCCCAGGCTTCAATGCTACAGTGTAGGAAAGGGGACCGAGTGGGTGGGCAGAGGGTTACTCTTGTCCCTGAGAAAGCAGGGTGTTGCTGGTCCGCCCTTCCTAGGCTCGGGGACTCCGGGCCCTCCTCTTCTGCACCCACAGCGAGACCCGATGAGGGAGAATAATAAGCGCAGTCCTCCTATCAACCCCCCTCTCCACTACCTCAATTCAGAGTCTGAGTGCCGCTGCTGCTGGCATTGTGCAGGGACCACAAACATGTCCCCCTGTCCCCCAGCCTCCCTACAGGAAGTGGGGAGACAGAGGAAGGAATGAGTAACAAAATGCAGAAGTCAAATTAGCAAATGAATAAATAAAATTAGTAAGTGACTGAATAAATAAGACAAAGAAGGAAAGATAAAAGGTCATATGGGGATTCAGCCCCTGGCCCCCCACCTGGGGGAAGCTGGGCTGGCAATAATTAGTAAGGAGGTGCCGAGTGTCCCTTAGCTTTAAGGGTCACACCACTGAGGCAGGAGCACAGTGAAGAGCAGCGTCTAGTGTACAAAGGCAGCGCTACCACACAGGAGCTGTGGGGGGCAGGATACAGCGGGCAGACACGCGTCCGCCTGCCGGGCCGCCCACACCTAAGAGGGCAGGTGTTCACGCTCAGGACCCTAGACATGTGTTGGCTGTAACAGATAACTGATAGTACCCAGCTATGAGGAAGGAAACAGGACGATAAGACACCCTGGGCAGAGCCCTCAGGGTCACTGACAGGGAAACAGCCATCTAGTTACTTGGCAGTGATGGTGGTAGCGAGTATTTGTGCTTAGTAAAGGCAGGGTTGTGGGCCCGTGCCTGCACCTGGCAGGACAGTGGCCCGGGGACACCCTTGTCAGAGGGCTCTGAGTCACTTCTACTTGGCAGTGGAGACACACAATGCCTTGAACATGGCAGGCAGTGGGTACCTATGACAAATGGGTGGATGATTAGGATTAGCAGGCTGCAGCTGCTAGAGCTGAGGACACAGAACAGCTTCATAGTGGTAAGGGGCAGTATTGTAGATCCGGCAGCCTTCCCAAGGAGCGTCTACCCTCAGGCACACATCACTGCATGCCAATCGCTAAGGCTAGTGTAACCTAGGATTTCACATGTTGGCAGAAATTTGGGGGCCTTTGGGGGTGACTGGCTCAGGCACTGATGACCTGGGCGGCTGGACTGTCCCTGGAGGCTTGGCCAGGAGCCCCGAGGGGGGCAGGCGCTCACTTCCAGAGCCTTTGCGCCTAGGAGAGCCATCACCTGTGGCTCGCTGAGGCAGAGAAGGTTGAGAGGCAGAGAGTGGGCGGCCCCGAGGTCCCAGCCTCCGACCACCTCCTCCTGGGGGAGGGCCCAGCAGGGACACCTGGGAACGCCCTGCCCGAGATAGGCTGGCATGGAGGGTTCGGGCAGGTGGGACGGGCAGGCGAGAGGTGGACGCCCAAGGTCCCCGGGCCAGCAGAGGACCTGCTCGGACAGGCACCAGTGGGGAGGCTGGGGAGCCTGCAGAGCGTCTAGCGGATCGAGCAAGGAGGACCGCTGGAGAGTCAGGGGAGAGGGGCAGAGGGCCTCGCTGGTGAGTCAGGGCTATGGCCACGTTGGAGGTCACAGCAGCTGCCTGCAGAGGTGCGTGCACCAGCGGTTCCCACAGCACCGGCTTTCCGCTGAGCCGAGCTCCTGTGCCAGGAGCCAGGCCCCGAACACCACGGGCCATGTCTCTGTCGTGCTGTACCAAATGCTGCTCCATGGCGCCCCCGCTGCTGCCTGGACTCGGCTCGGAGCGCTTCCGCTGCAATATCGAATTCTTTTTGCCTACAAGTTATTCCAGGACCAAGAAGTTAGGAGAGAGAAGGAATCTGAGATGGAGGTTGGGGAGTCAGAAGCATAAAGAGAATGCTTGGCAAAAGGAGCTGGAAGGTGGTATCAATCAGAAATGGGGAGGTCAAGGCCTGGTACTCAGGAGGACTTGGGGGAACTCAGGAAGGTTTGGGGAGACATTATCCACGGCTATGGCTTGCTAGAGGTAAGAATGGTAGCCGTGGAGGCATGGATGCACTAGAGCCAGGCTCCTTGCTATGGAAATGCAGTGGAAATGCACAGCCTGGACCCGGAGCAGATAGAGCAGACAGGCCTCACCGATTCGGCGAAGCCGGTCCATGGCCACGGTCTCGAAAGCCCTGCGCATCATCGGGAACTCCTCCAGCACCGCATTGAAGTGGTCCACGCTGAGCGAGTAGAGGCGACAGTAGGTGTCAGCCCGTACGCTGGCTGTTCGCCGGCCTCGAGTCAGCAAGCAGATCTCTGCAAAGGTTAGGAAAGGCCTCAGTCCCTGTCCCCGAAGCTCCCTCCCACTAGGCCTGCAGCAGCTAACCCAGCGCGCTCAGACTCGTCCCTAGACTTGGGAGAAATTAAGGTCCCTAACTGCTCCAAGCACGGCCTGTCTCCCGACCTGCACATCGGGGCGGCCACTCTCTGACTTTCATTCTCTCCAAACTAAGTGAGCCAACAGGCCTGCCAGCCTCGGGTGCTCTCAGTTACTCTGCTCCACATGAACTCCAGTCCCAGGCCTATGGCTCCGTCCCAGGGTGCAGCCTACCCTCCTGCCCTGAGTGAAGAAGACCCAGAGGAGAAGCGGGCTGATGAGAGCCAGTGCAACTGATGGGAAGCTTGGAGGCGATGGGGGCTGGCAGGCTGTGTGAGCCCCAGGACACCCTGGGCATCAGCGGGCAGCCCCCCTTCTGCTGCCACAGGCTGGGTTCCTGATGGCTCCACAAAGCTTAAGTCTGTGGGACAGCGCTGCTTCCTTCCTAGCTTCCCCTCAGCTCACGGCATCCATTGGCCCGGCAGCTTGCAGCCTGGCCATGCACTGGACTGTCCCGAGAAAAAAATAAAATAAAATGAAGCAACTGCCAGGTGTGGTGGTGCATGCCATTAATCCCAGCATTTGGGTGGCAGAGGTCATTAGGTCTCTGTAAGTATGAGGCCAGCCTGGTCTACATACCGAGTTCCAGGACAGCCAGGGCTACATAAAAGAGAGACCTGTCTCAATCGATCAAACACAGAGCCTCAGGCCCCAGCTCAGAGACTCCCTGAGAAGGCCTGAGGGAAGGGCTGTTCTGTGATTCTGCAGCACACACAGGCGAGGCCCTGGTCCTAAGGAGCAACTGCATGCTGCCCAAGGCTCATGACCCCCCACCTTCCCCGAGGCCTGCTGACCCCCAAAGTAGGATCCGTCAGTGAGGCGAGTGTCCCGGGCGCCCCGCGCCAGCACACTGAGCAGCCCGTGCTGGATGAAGTACATCTTCCTGCCCACGGAGCCCTCACGCACCACCAGGTCCCCTGGCTGGAAGACCTCAAAACGGAGCTTGGTGAGTACGGCAGTGACGAAGCTGGGGTCAGCGTGAGCAAACAGCGGCATGTGGGCCACCAGGCCCCGGCAGGTGAAGTTAATAATCTCCTGGACATGGGAGGGGCTATCAGACAGGCTCTGCCCCCCTGCTGGAAGATGCCCCCACCAAGCTCATCTGTCTCCAGAGACCCCATCCATCCTGTCAAGATCTGTCGATGGATGGGGATGCTACAGTGGGGACGGGGACCTCCCTGAGAAGCTGCCTTCAAAGCCTTTCCACCACGGCATCCTACGGTCCCTTTTCACATAGCCTTCACTCCCATGACCCTCCACAGATAGCCATCACCCCTCAGACACTTGTCCTCCCACGGGGCCATCTGTGGACCTCCGCCCCGACAGGAACACCCAAGCACACCCTTGTAACCCAGGCAGCACCTCCGGAAGCCCAGAGCCTTGAAGAGCCCTTCCCACAGGGTCCAGCCTGGCCCCACCTCCCGGAGCGGCTCGCTCAGCTCCCCCAGGATGCTCTCTTCATCGAACATCTTGCCCTGGTAGCGGTGCTCGTAGTACTCGTGGATCCGCTGCCGGGTGTCGGCGGGCAGCTTGTGGAAGGACATGTACTGCTCCACCTGCTTGTACTGAAGAGGCGACGGCCGTTGCCAGTCGGCGGAGGATGTGGAGATGTGGGGGGCCGGGGGCGGGGGTGTACAGAAAGTCACAGACACGAGCCGGACCCAGAGCTAATAAACACGGTACACACAGGCAGGCAGACACAGAGCCACGAAGGACGGATGGGTAATGGTAGACACGGGGAAGACACGGCAGTTGCAGAGAACCCCAAATGTGGAGGGGGGAGGGGTCCGGGGACAGACCCGGAAGTGTTTCACACAGGACTAAGGGACAAATGGACACGAGGCAGGAGAGGACACACGGGCCCCTCGGAACACAGCCGCCGGCTCGTCTCCATGCCCCACCCCTTCCCTCTCTTGTCCCTTACTCACCTTCTCCTGGTACTGGCGCCGGGAGGAGTCCAGGGACTGGATGAGGGCCGTGGCGTGGCCGATGAACATGGCGTAGCAGGTGGCGCCCACAATCATGCTGAGCATGGTGAGCCAGACGTCGGGCATGCCCACGGGGGCCTGCTGCCCGTAGCCAATGCACAGCATGTGGCTCATGGCCTTGAACAGGGCATGGGAGTACTGGCGGCCCCAGGAGTGGTTCTGGGGACAGAGTGCGTTGCAGACAGGGCACGGGCCTCAGCCTCACTCTCCACCTGCTCCCCTCCCCCCCTTCCAGTACTTGCCTGCCCCTCTACTTCAGCCCTCCCCCCCCCCCCAGAGGTCACTTGTTTAGTGTGTGGAGCTCTCAAGGCAAAGGGGCCTCTGTGCATGGGGACCCGCTCTTCTCTAGGTTCCCTTCTCCACCTCTTCCCTCCAACATACAAGCACGACGTCCTCTCTCTAGGTTTCTTCCCGGTCCCCTCCTCCAACCCTCTCTCCTCCTGTCATCTTTCTGGGTCTTCCCCACCTCCTGCTCCCTATGGTTATCCCCGCCGTTCAGGCAGAAGAGCCCTTAAGAGACCCAGGAGTACCAGAGCTGGGGGGACTTCTCACCACCATGCGGTTCATGGAGACCCAGCAGTCGGAAGGGAAGTCCTGCAGCATGGGAACCAGGAACTGCAGGCAGCCGTCCCAGTGACACAGCAGCAGCATCATTCCAATGAGGTTGAAGATGCGGACCACCGCACTGGCCAGGTCATAGGTCATGTGAAAGATCTGAGGGGTCCAAGGAAGCACCCCTGTGCTTAGGAACCCCTCCTGGCTGGTCCTCCTCCAGTTCCAGCCCTGCAGACTCCCCCTGAACCTCGTATCCCTTTCCCAGTCTCTCTGAATTAAAAAAAAAATGTAGCCATTAACCTGGCCTGGTGTCAAGTACCTGTAATCCCAGCTACTAGAGAAACTGAGGCAGGAGGATCAGAAGTTTAAAGCCAGCCTAGGCAAGATTTTTTTTTCCATTTAAATTTTAAAAAAAAACTTTGAGCAAGGGGCTGGAGAGATGGCTCAGTGGTTAAGAGCACTGGCTGTTCTTCCAGAGGTCCTGAGTTCAATTCCCAGCAACCACATGGTGGCTCACAACCATCTGTAATGAGATCTGGCGCCCTCTTCTGGCCTGCAAGGACACATGCAGGCAGAACACTGTATACATAATAAATCTTAAAAAACAAAACAAAACCAAAAACAAAACAAAACAAAAAAAATAAAAAACACTTTGAGCGTGTTATAGTGGTGCACACCTTTAATCCCAGCACTCAGGAGACAGAGGTATGTGGATCTCTGAGTTCAAGGCCAGCCTGGTCTACACACAGCAAGCTTCAGGACAGTCAGGGCTACCTTGACTCAAAAATTAAAACAACAAAATGTTTATGTATATGGGTGTTTTGTCTGCATATATGTCTGTGTATCATATGCATGTCTGGTGTCCTTGGAGACCAGAGGGTGTCGGATCCCCTTGAACCAGAATTACAGACAGTTATGAGCCAGCATGTAAGAGCAGGCGATTGAACTTGGGTCCTCTGGAAGAGCAGCCAGTGCTCTTAACTGCTGAGCCATCTCTCCAATCCCCAGCCTGGGGAACTTAGTAAGATCCTATCTCAAAATAAAAAATAAGGGCTGGAGAAATGATTCAACAGTTAAGAGTACTGGCTGCTCTTCCAGAGGACATGGGTTTGATTCCCAGCACCCACCTGGTGGCTCACAACTCTAGTCTAATTCCACAGGTACCAGGCACATATGTAGTATAGAGACATATATAAATAACATAAATAATTTTCAAATAAATAAATAAAAAGTATAAAGAGGACTGGGGATATGACCCAGTGGCAAAGCACTTCCCTAGCATATGTGAGGCCCCAGGTTCAATCCCCAGGAAGGCATGGAGGTATAAGAGGCCATTATTTATTTGTATAGGACCTTATGACACATGGTTGCTTTTCTCCTTTTTTATGTAGAGAGACTGAAGCCAACTCTGTGCCTAGAATTAAACAATGTCGAGGCTGAGATTCAGAGGGTTCTAGATGGCACAGGCTGCCCAGGTGCAGCCTGGGAAAGCAGGAGCGTGGCATTCACAGTGTAATGTCCGCGGGACAAGGATCAACAGCAGCACTGCTCTTCCAAGAGCGGTAAAGATAACAGATCATTTCTGGACGTGGTGGTTCACACCTGTATTCCTAGCACCTAGGAACTGAGGCAGGAGGACTGTCAAAAGACCAAGGTCAGCCCGGGCTATCGTATGAGAGCCTGTCTCAAAAAGCTGAAGCCAAATCAAACCAAACCCAAAGCCCAGCTGACTCCTGGGAACGCGCTGCATGGAGATGCCTTTCTCAGCGCTTCACACATTAACTCCAACCACATCACACACAGCATACCAACCAAGGGTAGCATATCGGACACTGTCACCCTAAGCAAGAGGCCATGGGACTGCACAGCGCACACGGAGCCACCAAACTCTGCTGCCCGAAGAGGCACCTCCTTCCCATACCCAGTCCTCCAAGAACCAACGAGCCCTCAAGTGTTTGAGCCGCGGGAATGCTCCACCTCTCAGAATCCCCACCCTCACCCCACACGCATCCCCCAAACCCTCCTTCTGTCCCTGTTTCTCTCCTACCAACTTGGCGGAGGATTCACACTTGGAAGCCTCACCTATCTTCCCCACCCCAGGAAGTCACCAGGACTCCACCCACAGCACCTTCCCAAGGAGTCCGATACCCCCCTGCCCACCTCCCCACCCCACCTCCTCCCACTGGTGTATGTAGCGGATGAGACGGGAGAGACGGAGCAGCCGCAGCAGGCTAAGGATCTTGGTGAATCTCACGATGCGCAGGGCCCGTGCCGTTTTGTAGACCTCAGCGTCTAGTCGGGGCTCCAACTCCACCACTAGGAAGATGTAATCCACGGGAATGGAGGAGATCAGGTCAACCAGGAACCAGGTGCGCAGGTAACGTGTGCGGATGGCCCTGGGGGCCAGCAGGATCTCAGCACCTTCCTCCACCACGATGCCAGTTCGGAAGTTGAGCACCAGATCCAGCAGGAAGAAAGTGTCAGAGAGGACATTGAAGACGATCCAGGGTGGCGAGTTCTCCTCCTTGAAGAAAGTGATGCCCACAGGCAGTACTATGAGGTTCCCCACCATCAGCAGCAGCATGATCAGGTCCCAGTAAAACCTAAAACAGGTATGGGATGGAGAGAGCAAGGTCGGGTCATACGCCGTCAACTGCTATATCAACAGAAAATAGTCTGGCACAGCTAAGAGTGGTCACGAACACAAAATCACAAAGCGGTCACTTAAATCCCCTGAGAGGGAAGCTGGAATGGCCATTTGGGAAAAAAGCTGGCATTATTTAGTAGGGTCAGATATTTGCAGTCCCTGCAACTCTGTTCCCTTGTGTGTAAACACCCAATGGGAACATGCTCTCTAGGAAATATAACCAGTAATGGCTATAGCAGGATTAAACTTGGGAACAACTCAAATGTCTACCAGTAGAAAATGGAGAGGGCCGGGTGGTGGTGGTGGCGGTGGTGGCGGCGGCGGCGGCGGCGGCGGCGGCGGCACATGCCTTTAATCCCAGCACTCGGGAGGCAGATCTCTGTGAGTTCGAGGCCAGCCTGGCCTAGAAAGGCGCAAAGCTACACAGAAAAACCCTGTCTCGAAAGAAAAAAAAGAAAAAAAGGAAATGGAAAGGGCTGGAGAGACAGTTCAGCAGTTAGGAGCACTGGCTGCTCTTGCTGAGGACCTGAGTTTGATTCCCAGCACCCACATGGCCGCTCACAACCATCTGTAACTCCAGGTCCAGGGGCTCTGATGCCCTCTTCTGGCCCCAAGGGCACCAGGCAAACAGAGAGTACCCAGGCAGAACACACACATATAGAAAACATAAATAAATGTTTTTAAATGTAGGTAAATAAGGCATAATACACAGAGGTAAATATGTCCACAGCTGAGAACCCTATACAGCAGCACAGATGAATCTCACACTTGAAAAATGAGAGATTTATCTTTATTTGTGAGTGGGCGTGGGCGTTTTGCTCTCACGTGTGTAAGAACACCGGGAGCGTGTTAGAAGACAGCATCGGATCCCCTGGACCTGGAATTACACAAAGTTGTGAGCCACCCTGTGGGGCTGGGAACCAAACCCAGATCCTCTACAAGAACAGCCAGTACTTTTTTTAAAATAATTAAAATTTTTAAAGTTTTTTTTTTAATTGAAAATAGTTTTTTTTTCATACAATATATTCTGATCATGGGTTCCCCTTCCTCGACTCTTTCCAGATCCCCCTCTCCTCCCCACCCAC
This sequence comes from Peromyscus maniculatus bairdii, assembly GCF_049852395.1. Lineage (NCBI taxonomy): Eukaryota > Metazoa > Chordata > Mammalia > Rodentia > Cricetidae > Peromyscus > Peromyscus maniculatus. The sequence goes on from NC_134857.1 coordinate 69,589,438, forward strand.
CCAAATCCATGCCTCTCTTTCTCACTCGCATTAGAAAACAAACAAGCAACTAAACAAATCAAAATAGGACAAAACAAATGAGCAGGGAAAAAAGGGCCAAAGAAAAAGCACAAGAAACATGCACACATGAGATACATTTACACACCCAAATCCCTTAAAAACACAAAATCAGAAACCGTAACATACAAGCAAATGAGCTGTAAGGTTAAAAAGCATGTCCAGACAAAGCATCATGAGATGAAACCCTCCAAAACTACCACTGAGTTCATTTCGTGTTGGTTATCTACTGCTGACACGTGGCCTGCCTGCCCTTAGGGGTTGTAAGCCCAGTGAGACACCAGTGGAGAACATGCTTCCTTTTCAAGCGGTTGTTCAGTGGAGACAGCTTCCGGGTCAGGGATGGGGGCTTGCGTCCACCTCCCCTATGGATGCTGGCTCCCCATCTGGCTCAGACCTGTGCAGGCCCATGTATGCTGCCAGTCTTTGGGAGTTCACGTAAGAGTAAGCCCTGCAGGGTCCAGAAGGCCTTGCTCCGTGGTGTCTTCCATCCCCACTGGCCCTTACCATCTTTCTGCCTCCTCGTTTGCATAGTTCCCTGAATCCTGAGGGAAGGGTTTTGCTGGAGACATCCCATTTAGGACTGAGTGTTCTAAGGGCTCTCCCGCTCTACGCTCTGTCCAGATGTGGTTCTCTGTATCTGTTCCCATCCGCTGCAGGGGGAAACTTTTCTGATGATGACTGACCAAGATAATGATCAATGAATGTGGTGGTTTGAATAAGAATGGCCTCCATAGGTTCCTATATTTGAATGCTTTGTTACTAGGGAGTAGAAACTGCTTGAAAGGATTAGAAAGATTAGGCGGTGTGGCTTTGTTGCTGTAGATGTGGCTGTGTTGGAGGAAATGTGTCACTGGAGGTGGGCTTTGAGGTTTCAAAAGCCCACACCAGTCCCAGCTCCCCTTTCTGTCTCTCTACCTGCAAGTCAGGATGTAGCTCTCAGCTACTGCTCAGGCATTGTGCTCGCCGCTGTGAGGATAATGGTCTAAGCTTCTGAAACTGTAAGCAGGCCCCCAATTAAATGTTTTCTTCTGTAAGAGTTTCCTTGGTCATGGTGTTTCTTTGTAGCAATACATTGACTAAGACAATAGCTGCATGTTGTTAAGAGTCATTTTATTACTGTATTCCTTTAGCAAAAACAGTAGTATTTGGCTTTCCCTTGGGGTCACAGCCCATCTAGTAGTCTCAGGTTCTGGGCCATCTAAGCAGTGTCAGGCATGGGTTCCATCCTGTGGAGTAAACCTTAAATCCAATCAGAGCGTGGTTGGTCAGGCACCTTTGTGGTACTACTGCACCAGGGTATCTATCGTACAGGGGGGTAGCCATTGCAGATCAAAGGGTTTGTCGCTGGGCTGGTGTTTACCTTTCTTGTCTGGTAACAGGCAAGAGGACCTTTCAGTCCCGTGAACACTAGCCGGTAGGGGTGAGCAGCCAGAGCTCTTAACCACTGAGCCATCTCTCATTTGTGACATTGAGCAAAAGAAGCAAGAGACAGAGTACAAATTAGATGATTCCGTGTATACAAAGTTCTGAAACAGACAAGGCTAAATATTAGTATATATTGGTTTGGGAGTCATAGAAAAGTGGTGAAACTATTTCTTTAAACCTTTCTGTTTCACTTATTTTTAATTGTGTGTGTGTGTGTGTGTGTGTGTGTGTGTGTGTGTGTGTGTGTGTATGTGTGCATGACATGGGGTCAGAGGACGGTTTTGTGAATCCCATTCTCATCTCTGGGGGTTGACTTCAGATTACCAGGTCTGTGCAGCAAGTACCTTTACGGCTCTATCTTACTGCCTTTCTATTTTATTTTTATTTTATGGTGAAATTATTTTGACTGTTTAATACTATCTTTTTTATTTACAAGTTAGAATCAAGAGACAAAAAAAAAAACAAAACAAAAACAAAACAAACAAACAAAAAAAAAACAGTGGTCTAATGCCAGGCAGTGGTGGGTGGCGCACGCCTTTAACCCCAGTACTCGGGAGGCAGAGCCAGGATCTCTGTGAGTTCGAGGCTAGCCTGGTCTACAGAGTGAGTTCCAGGAAAGGCGCAAAGCTACACAGAGAAACCCCATCTCGAAAAAAACAAAACAATGGTCTAAATAACCAAGTAGTCAGATTACTAAAACTCCCAAAGCTCCCAAATAGAGAAAGAAAGGAAAAAGGAGCGAAAAAAATAAAAAAGAAAATTAAAGTTAATAACAATTTAAAAGAAGATTCTTCTTCTTCCTTCCCCACAGAGGATGAGTAAGTAAAACCTATTTGATGAATATATTAGAGTGCCTGTGTGTGTATGGGTGTGTGCATGCCACAGCACACATATGAAGGTCTCCCCTTCTACCATGTGGGTCCCCGGAACTGAACTTAGGTTGTCAGGCTTGTTGGTATGCACAGTGCCACAAAAAAATGAGAATATAGGAAGAACGATGTAATTCAGTGGTAAGTTGTGTCCTTAACATATTTGAGGATCTAGTTTCAATTCCCAGCACATTTCATCCACCTATGAAAAGTGAGAGTAGTGGATCTGAGATAAGAATGTGGGATTATATCATGGGACTGATACTGTACTGCGGATATGTACAACCTCTTAAGATGATAATTATAACATGAGCTTGCTTCATGTTACATATATGAGTATATTCATCCCTACTCTATAAGACCTCTGTAACCTGCCAGGCCTGGTTGGAGAGATCTGTAATTCCTAATGCCAGCTACTTTGAAGTCCAAGGCAGGGGATCACAAGTTCAAGGTTTGTTTGGAATAGAGAGAGAATTCAAGGCCAGCTTAGGCAGCTTAAGGAGACTCTGTCTCAAAATGAAAAGAAGCTAGTAAGAATGCTCAGAAGACAGCCGGGCAGTGGTGGCGCACGCCTTTAATCCCAGCACTCGGGAGGCAGAGCCAGGCGGATCTCTGTGAGTTCGAGGCCAGTACAGAGCAAGATCCAGGAAAGGCGCAAAGCTATACCCGTCTGGGGGGGGGACGGGGACGTGTTGCCAAGTCTGACAGCCTGAGTTCAATCCCTCACACCCACACAGGGAAAGGGAGAGCCAGTTCCCAGCAATTGTACTTTGACCACAAGCGAATGGTGTGTGAGAATGCATGCACACACACACACACACACACACACACACTAAAAAAATAAAAGCAAGTTGGAGCCGGGCAGCCGTGTGCACCTTTGATCCCAGCACTAGGGAGGCAGAGCCAAGCAGACCTCTGTGAGTTTGAGGTCAGCCTGGTCTACAGAGTGAGATCCAGGACAGGCACGAAAAACTACACAGAGAAACCCTGTCTTGAAAAACTGAAAATAATAATAATCATAATAAGTGAGTTGGGATGAAGGTCTTCGTTTAAAAAATTTAACTAGCATGTCCGGTGCTCTAGGTTAAATCCCACGAATGCCTAACCAAAACAACAACCGAAAACTATGCGAGGGCTGGAGAGACGGTTCAGTCAGCACACTGTCTGCTGTGCAAACAGGAGGAACTGACCCCTGGCACGCACACAAAAAGAAGGAGCAGTGGTACGTCTGTGGTGCTGAGGGTGGGACAGGTGGGTCCCTGGAGTTCACGGGCTGGCCAGACAACCTAACTGAACCCATGGGTTCTAGGTTCCATGGGAGCCATTCTCAAGGAGAAAAACAAGGTTGTGAAGAACATCGAGGGAGAAACCCAATGTCCATCTGTCCCTACACACACACACACACACATACACACACACACATACACACACACACATACACACACGCAAAAAGACATAAACACAGGTTAAAGGCATTTGAGGCTCTTGCAGAAGTCCCAGGTTCGGTCCCCAACACCCACACGGTAGTTCACAACCACCTGTAATTCTAGTTCCAGGAGATCTGGCCTCCCTCTGGCCTCCTCAGTCACTGAATGCACATAATACACAGACATAGAAGCAGGCAAAACATTCAAACACATAAAGTAAATGTAAAGTGTTTTCAAAAAGTAAACATGTACACAGCTGCACCCACCCACGTAAATAAACACACACAACCCACACAAGGGCACCGATATTGTTTTTAAAATTCTTAAAACTAAGCACCCTCTGCTGATCTCACCGGGCTGCTGGGCAATCTTTCAGAGATAAGGGACAGGACGATGCTGTACAAACAGTAGCTGTGGTCATGGCTCATCCACCCTTTATCTCCAGATTTCTAAAAACGGCGGCTGCTTCTCCCATCTCCCGCTCCCTGTCTATTTCTAGTCTGGGCTGTCCTGCCCTTCTCAGTCTTCCCCACCCATTCCTCTTCCCCGACACAACTCCAACAGGGATTGTCTCTGGGGGTGGGGGAACGGCCATCCATGGCCGGGGTGGGACCAGACTATCCTGCACTCATCTATCCACACTGGGCTTTTCAGGGGATGCCCATCCCCCTGCACAGCACCTCAGATGGCTGTGCACGCAGAGGACTCCCTAGGAGATCCCCAGGCAGCATGGCTTGAGATCCTTCCCTCCTCTGGCTGCCTGCGCATGCTGAGAGTCTGGCTGAGACAGGCAGAGCCAAGCTACATTGCTTCAGAGGAAGCTGTGTAGCTATGAGGTCAGGAGGGAGAGCTTCATTCAGGAAAAAAAAATAAAATAAAACACTGGCGCACACATGATGGTTCCAGGTCTAGCACACATCTAATCCCAGCATGGGTCCCAAACACGGACCCTTCTGATTCTGACTGCAAAAGCAATCCTTTCGGCCCCTGAAAGGAACTTGGTGGTTCCCAAGTCCAGACCCAGCCCTGGAAGCCCCTCAGACTTTGTGCTTTCACTTAGCAACAGACCCTTGATGTTTCTTCCTGTCTTTCCACGGCTGCTGAGGAGCAATCCTGCACTGGGATTCTGCCTCGCCATCAGAGCATCTTCACAGCCTGACTCACAGGCAGTCACAAGCCCAGCGGGTGATGTGGTGGAGGACCGAGAAGCAGCCCAACTCTATGAGGGGCATATGGCTTCTGGGGCTCTGTCTGAGGGTGAACTGGGGGAGGGGAGGGATCTGGGGAGGATAGATGGCAGGTGCCAGTGAAATCATAAAGAAGAGGAAAGAGCGACGAGAACTGGCGGAATATTTTCAGGGAGTGGGTATCTGAGGATGGAAGATACTGACTGGGGTCTCCGACTGTGTTCCCAGGCTCCAGAGACACACCTCATCTCTTCATCTAAAAGCTGTCCTTCAACGTCCCCAAGGACAGGGCGGCCTTTCTCCCCTAGCGACCTTGATGTAGACGTACAGCCTGAAGGGGACTGTGAAATGGCTACACCCCACTCTCTGTCCCTTTCCTATGGGCAGCACCTGGGCGGTGGCCGAGCCCCGGCTCTCCTCCTCAACCGTTCCGAGCACCGGCCCCGCCCCGCCCCATCCCGCCTTCAGCACCACGGACAGCAGACAGAGCCGCGGACCCGGACTGACCCCGGTCACTCTCCGACGTCCCCAGCGTCCCTTGTAGTTCGGTGCCCCTAGTCTGTTCGGCCGAACTGGGCAAACGCTGGGTGTGTGGGTAAAGCGTGGTAGAGATCGGAACTAGGCTTCTTCCTGGGGTATCCCAGCTTTGGGGTATGATATAATGTCCCACACCCCCAGAAAACAAGTACTGGTTTCCAAACTCCTACAGTCTCTGCGGTCCAGGTGGGTCCTGGGGTCCCTGCACTGGGGAAACCAAAGTCCCTGGAGAGTCTCGGATGTCTGCTGTCCCTTATCTCTCCCTAACCTGACCAAACGCAGAGGACCTCGGGGCAACCCGCCTAGCAATTCCCAGGCTGGGTTAGAGAAGGTGACTCTGCAGCTCCACCGGGCCGGTAGCCCTCCCGGCTGAGCCCCCCGTACCGGAAGTCGCTGTAGGGGTGGATGATCCAGGCCCCGGCGGACTTCACCCTCTCCTGCTCGATTTCCACCGCTTTGTGGCTGCCGAAGACCCGGAGAGAGAACTTGTTGACGGTCGGCTGCAGCAGCGTCCCGAGCTGCCGCCTCTTGGGCTCGGGCGCCGACTCCGGGACCCCACCTGAGGCCGCGCGGGCCTGGGCGGGAGCGGCGGGAGGCGGCTCGCGCGCGGGGGTCGCCGCTTCGCCGGGCCCCGCCGCCGGCCGCGCCTCCTCCTCCATGACCGCCCTCACTCCAAGGGCCTCCCCAGCGGGTCTAAGGCCATGGCGGGCGCGCTGGTCCCTGGGAGCCCGGCCAGGCACTCGCGCTTCCGAGCGGCGTGCGCCCGGGGCGCAGGGGGCGTGTGCAGGCGGCAGACGTGCGGGCGCTGCGCCCCCTGGTGAGGGCTGCGCGAGACCCGGCGGGGCGGGCCGCGGGCTCAACTGCAGCCCCCACCCCCGGAGAGGGCGTGGCCTGGGGTGCGGGGCGGGGGTGGGGGGCGGCGGGCTTCTGGAGGCGGGAAACTCAATAATGGGGCATGTGCAGTGGGTGACTCTCCCGAGGGCCGGGCACGGACGGACGGAGTGGAAGTGTGAGCTTCTTCTTCCCCGTCCTTGCCCAGGGTATTCTGTCCTGATCGTGTCCTTCTCAGCACTCTCTGGGTGTCTTCCTCCTCCTCTAAACTTCTCTCCGTAGTATGCTATTCCTGGTTCATTAAGTCAACCTTTGTCGAACGCCGCTCGCCGAGTGTGTGCCGAGGATGCAGAAATTAGCACAGAAATCTTTGCTATGAAGCCAATGGTTCATCTGCATAAACAGATCAACAAACAGGAAAATTCCGTACTACATGCCATTAAGAGCAGAGCATCTCAGCTTCTTCCCTTTGTTTCCACCTCTTGCTGCCACGACCTTAGAAAAGTCTTCTGCAGGCTGGACAGTGGTGGCTCATGCCTTTAATCCCAGCACTTGGGAGGTAGAGGCAGGGGGATCTCTGTGAGTTCGGGGAAGGAAGGAAGGAAGGAAGGAAGGAAGGAAGGAAGGAAGGAAGGAAGGAAGGAAGGAAGGAAGGAAGGAAGGAAGGAAGGAAGGAAGGAAGGATTTGTTTTGTTTTTGATGTGGGTTGTAGCTCAGGTCTGTCTTGAACTCCTGGTCCGCCTGCCTCTCTACCTTTCAAGAGCTGGGATTACAAGTGTGTGCCACTACACCTAGTTTTAGAAAAATGTAATAATTTTCAAAATTTGCTAGGCATGTTGGCGCAAGCCTTTAATCCCAGCACTGGAAGGCAGAGGCAGGCAGGTCTCTGGATTTGAGGCCAGCCTGGGCTGGTCTATATAGCACGTCCCAGTACAGAGAAGAAGGAGGTGGAGGAGGAGGAGGAGGAGGAGGAGGAGGAGAGGGGGGGGAGGAGGAGGAGGAGGAGGAGGAGGAGGAGGAGGAGGAGGAGAAGAAGAAGAAGAAGAAGAAGAAGAAGAAGAAGAAGAAGAAGAAGAAGAAAAGGTCTTAAATTCTCCTAGACCAATTCATTCTCCCAGATCAATTCCTTTTTTCAGTCTACAAGTAAACTTTATAAAATATTATTTATTTTGTGTGTATGAATGTTTATACCTATGTATGTCTGCACCATGTGTGAGCCTGATACCTAAAGAGTAACAAGTGGAATCAGATCCCCTGGAACTGGAGTTACAGACAGTTGTACGCCTCCATGTGGGTGCTGGGACTTGCACTGGGATCATTGGGAAGAGCAGCCCGTGTTCTTAACCACTGAACCATCTCTGCACTCCTTAGCAAGTTCTCTTCTAGCAGTCTTTCTCTTTTCTTTTTCTTTTTTCAAGACAAGGTTTCTCCATATAACCCTGGCTGTCCTGGCACTGACTCTGTAACCCAGGCTGGCCTCTAAATCACAGAGATTCCCCTGCCTCTGCCTCCTGAGTGCTGGGATTAAAGGCGTGTACTACCATGCCTGGGGAGTAGTCCTTTTCTTAAAAGCCAAAGCTTCGGTTGACAGAGTGCCTTCTGCTGGCTCTGGGCCTCTATAAATAGTTTCCCTGCTTGTTATTTTCTTCCAATTCTCTTTCCAACAACCTATTCACATCACACCTCCTCTGGGAAAACTAACAACACACATTCCTAATTGTTTTTACCCTCAGACAGTCTAGAACTTTCTAGAGCAGATAGGGCAGCTCTCTTAATTTTTTAAAAATAATTTATTTATTACTTTATGTAAATTGGTGTTTTGCCTGCATGTATGTCTGTGTGATGGTGTCAGATCTTGGAGTTACTGTTGTCAGCTGCCATGTGGGTGCTGGGAATTGAACCCAGGACCTCTGGAAGAACAGCCAGTGCCCTTAACCACAGAGCCATCTCTCCAGCCCCGGCAACATTCTTTACACCAGCTCTTGCCACAGGTCTACTTTTGTTGTTTACTGTGCAGCCTTGGCTGGCTTGGAACACAGTATGTAGATCAGGATGTCTGGAACTCACACAGAGCCATCTGCCTCTGCCACCATGCTTGGACACCATTATTCTGTTACAGGTCTAGGCCCTCTCCCGCTCAGTCCTCAGACTGATGTTCTGAGGAAAAAGAACTTGTGTGGGGTACATGCTGGGCACATGTACAGTGAACAGTCAGTAAATGCTTGGTGAAAATGACCTGGGAAAGCCTCCCTGAGAAAGAAATTAAATTGCTTGCCTAATTCCTTCACACACACACACACACACACACACACACACACACACACACACACACACCTTTTGAGACTGGTCTTTCTATGTAGCCCTGGCTGTCTTTGAACTCATGCAGATATGCTTACCTTGAACTCAGAGAGATCTGCCTGCCTGTTTCCAGAGTGCTGGATTAAATATGTGGGCAATCTGGTTTGGCTCTCTTTCTTCATAGGAATTTCTAAACTATTTCTGGCTAATTAGTCTAATCTCCATTTGACTCTTCCACCCAGTTCCACTCTGATTTTCTTTAACTTTAATAGATTTATTGACTGAGGATTGTTTCCCTCCCAATCCTCCTTTCTGGCAAATTTCCCAGTTCCTTTATATATCATTGCTTTCTCCTTCCTGTTTTTTTAAAACTACACTTTAAAAAAAAAATTTGTGGCCTGCCTGTATACCTGTATAGTACATGCATGCAATGCCTGAAGAAGCTAGAAGAGTGTCGAATGCCCTGGAACTGGAGTTACAAGGCTGATATGAGCCCTCATGTGCCTGCTGAGAAATGAACCAGGTCTTTTGGTGGAGCAGCCGGTGTTCTTAACTGCTGAGCTATCTCTCCAGCTCCTCAAACAAACAAACAAACAAACAAAGTTTAATGTTAATACAAGAATCTCAAGAATCCCCAGGATAGCTTCAAACTCACTATGTAGGCAAAGATAATCTCGAACCACTCATTCTCCTGCCTCTACTTCCTGTGTCCTGGGATTGATTACCTGTGTAAACTGTATGTGTGGCTCTGTAAACGGAGCCACACCCTGGGCTAGTTTTTGAGACAATCTCAAATTTTCCAAATCCTCCTGCTTCAGCCTTCTGAGAGCTGAGATTATGGGCATTAGCCACCATGCTTAGCTTCTTGTTATTTTCTTTTTTTAATATTTAGTAAACTGGGGCTGGAGAGATGGCTCGGTGGCTAGGAGTTAGAACTGCTCTTCCGGAAAACTCACACCCACATCTGACAGTTTCACAGTTGCCTATAATTCCAGGTCCAGGGGATCCGAAGCCCTCTTCTGATCTCCATGAATGCATGCATATACCCTGCTACAGACAAATAATTCAAAGTAAATCTAAAAACAGAGAAGATTCAGTAAATTTGTGCTTAATACAAATTAGCTAAAACATCATAGTTCCCCATTCTGGCCCCTAATTCTCGCCTTCTTCCCTAACCATGCACCTGCCCCAAACATAAATGACTTTTGTGCAGGACAAAGAGGGACCTCTCCTTGCTGGCGCTGGGCAGCAGGAGGATGTATCTTCAAGCTATGCTTGAAGAATCTGACTTCACAAAGCCTCACTGGAGTCAATGCCCAATAGTGATACAATGTAAATAACAATCCTTTCCTTAAACCTCCAATATTAAATAAGCCACAAAAGTCTTCGGGTGAAGAGCACGCAGGAGGCATGGGAAAGGATAAGATGCGTAGAGGCCCAACAAACACGGGACAATCTCCTAGTGCCACCCGACCCGAACCCACCGGTGCACCCAGATCTTTGCGGACTCCCGCGGGTGCCCGGGTAAGCCGAGGAGCGCACCCAAAAGGGCACGGTGAGCGAGGGCGGAGCCCATCCGAGTCTGGGAAGTGACGCAGGACGCGCGCGCGTACGTGCCTGCGTGCGTGCTCGCTCACGGCAGCGGCGGCGGAGCGGAGAGGCCAGAGCCGGAGACCGAGCTGGGATCGGGCCCCGGGCGGGGGCGGTGCGAGAGGCGCCGAGCGGATCCTGGGGGCGGGGACGGAGCCCGGGCGGGCGGGACTGGAGCAGAGCCCGGGAACGGGGCGGGAGGTCCCGGGGCCCCGGGTTGGGGGGTGGAGCCGCACTTCGTCGCCGCGGGGGTGCCGGGACTCCGGCCGCAGTGCCGCCGCCATCACGGACTTCCTGTGGGACAAGCGCACGGGCCTCGCCGCCAGAACGGTGAGCGCGCGGGCTGGCGGACCTTGGGGCCGCGGAAAGATGGCTCCCAGTAGACGGGCGGCGACGGGATGAGGCGACATTAGGAGTGTTGGGCTCTGGAAGCAGCAGAGTAGCGCGATGAGCGGGAGGAGGGAGGTCGAGCGGCCGCGGTGTAGCGGCCAGACCTATAGTAAACTTGGGGGTGAGCCGTCGAAGTGATGAGGAAGGGACAGGAGCGGTTCCGGACGTGCAAAAGTTGGACCGAGGGTTTTAATGTGAACCGAGAAGTGTTACTTGAAGTGTACAGGAAGAGTTTGACTCCAGGGACTTGTTCTGGGTTTTCTGCGTAAGAAAGTGGAGAAGCAAGAATTCGAAGTTGAGAAAGTTAGACTGGCTTTGCTTTTCTAGGAGAGGCCCGAGTGACTTTGTTGGTAGGGTGTCCGAAGTGAGGTGGCATTTATGTTAATCAAGTTCATCAAGATTGAGTTACCTGGGGAAGTCTCGTGCTTCCATCTTCTTGGTTTTCTGCCAGCCGCTTTAGGCCGATGCACTATAGGTCACCTTCCTTAATTTAAGGAGGTGGGGAGGAAGTGGCCCAGGATGGCAACCAGATGTTAGAGTTAAACCTGCAGACCTCATGTTCTGAGTCCTGTACCAAGACTGCTCCCCAGGCTCAGCTTATTCGGCTTCTTCTGTGCATTTCCTGGATTATGACAGTGATTTCGTTCCGATCTTTCCCGTTGACGGAAAAATTACTCATAAACCTTAACCAGTCCAGTTTTATTTAATGGAAGCCCAGCTGTCAGCCAAGTGGTACTGATACTAGTTAAAAACTAGTTTTTAGGCTGAGGGTGTAGCTCACCTAGTATCCTTGAAGCCCTGGGTTGGTCTCCCGAGCTGTGTAAAGCCAGGCATAGTGAGGCTGCTCTGTGATTCCTTAGCCGTTCAAGGCCGTCCTGGGCTGCCATATCAAAACTGAGAACAGCCTAGGATGTGTTAAGTCACACTTCTCACAAAAGAAAACGAGCCAAGTGCGGTTGTGCAAGCCTTTCATCCCAGTACTTGGGAGGCAGTGACTCGAAAGAGTTCAAGTTCAGCCAGGTCTGTATAGCAAGTTCCAGGCCAGCCAGGGTTACATAAAAAGACCTTGTCTCAAAAATCTCAGTTCTTTTTTTTTCTTTTTTCTTTTTCTTTTGTTGTTGTTTTTTATTTTTATGAGACAGGGTTTCTCTGTGTAGTTTTGGTGCCTGTCCTGGTATCTGTCCTGGATCTCACTCTGTAGACCAGGCTGGCCTTGAACTCACAGAGATCCGCCTGCCTCTGCCTCCCAAGTGCTGGGATTAAAGGTGTGCGCCACCACTGCCACCACCGCCGCCCGGCTTTCGTTATTTTCTGCTTACTAGATGGTGGTGGTGGGAATATACAGGACAACTACTTTGTGGTACTGTTTTACACCTTTGTCAGAGATTTGGCCAGATGTGTGAGAAACATTTATAGGAACACAGTCTGGTCCCTAGAGCTTGCTAGTATTTGGTACCACCTATTTGTAAGATCCTGGGAAACTGAATTCCTGCCCTTGTGGTACTCCTTATCCAGTAATGAGGGGTGGGATGAGATTTGCTGTTAATAACCTAAAAGAACTGTGTAAACTAAAGCTTTGTTTTGTTTGCTTGTGAAGAACTCAGGATGGCAGAGCTGCATATCTTAGATGCAGCAGAGATGAACTGTGGCAATATTTATCAGTCACACACTTGTCATCTGTCATGAACTGTGGCTCAGACCTGAAGGTCTTCACGGAGCCATGTTTGAGGTAGAGCAATTGAATTTGACTTTCTTGAGTTTTCAGCCAAAATTCGTAGGTGGCTGTATAGCCCATAAAGGAAAATTTGTAAACACAAGTCTGAGGAATCTGTGTGATAAAAAGCATAAGAAGGCAGCATTGTATCTTCAGAGGTATGCTTCCAAAAACTCAGAATGTCCCAACCATCCTGCTCTTCCTCCCTTCCAGATGCCTCATCCCCGAAGGTACCATTCCTCAGAGCGCGGTAGCCGGGGGAGTTACCACGAACATTACCGGAGCCGAAAGCATAAGCGAAGAAGAAGCCGTTCCTGGTCAAGTAGCAGTGACCGGACAAGGCGGCGGCGGAGAGAGGACAGCTATCATGTTCGGTCCCGAAGGTGAGGCCTCAGGAAGAGAGACTGATTCCAGGTCACTGGTTTATTCATTTAGTCAGTAAATGCTTATTAGTTACATGCTGAGGCCAGTGAGCTGAGCAGCTGGCTGAAGGTGACATGGGGCTAGGTGTGTACTTCTGTGGCAGAGCATGTACTTAGCATGCATTTGGTCCTGGGGTCACTACCTGGCATTACCAAAAAGAAAAGTGTTGGTAGTATATACCTATACTTCCAGTTTGGGCTTTATATCTGTCTTACATTTCATGCATCCCTGGTGCCCTCAGCAGTCAGAGAGGGTATGGGATCCTGTGGAACTGGTGTTACAGATGGCTGTGAGCTGCCATGTGGGTGATGGGAATTGAACCCAGGTTCTCTGTAAGAGCAGCCAGTGCTCCTCACCACTGAGCTGTCTCTAGTCCTTTTCCCTTTGTTCTGAGACAAGGTGTCACTGTGTAGCCCTGGCTGGCCTAGAACTTCCTGTGTAGATCAGGCAGGCCTTGAAAATCACACAAATGTACATGCTTCCTGCTGGAGCCCTGGGATTAGTGCTGTGTGCCACCATGTCTGACTCATGGAGAACTTTTTAAGAAAGGGATACCTAGGGCCGGGCAGTGGTGGCGCACGCCTTTAATTCAGCACTCAGGAGGCAGAGGAGGCATGGGGATCTCTGTGATTTCGAGGTCAGCCTGGGCTACAGAGTGAGTTCCAGAAAAAGTTCCAAAGCTACACAGAGAAACCCTGTGTCGAAAAAGGTGGGGGGGCAGGGGGGGTTGATACCGAGCTTGCTGAGTGGGACAGATGAGAATCAGTAGTGGACGTGAATGTCTTCAGGAGGCAGGGAAGTGCGTATCATGGACTAATATAATAACTAAAGAGAGCTCATGAGCTAATTCAGTGGTGTGGAGAGGAGCAAGGCCGATTTCATTTGGAAACATTGTTCCCTTGTGTCATTGGAGAGGAGGAGCCCCCAGAAGAGGTCTGCAGATGCCTCTGGGCAGGGCCTAGTGACAGCAGGTGTGGGGAGGCACCCTCGGCTTCCTCGGGTTACTCCTGGGTTGTTTTTTTTCCCTAAGATAGGACCTTGTTGGGTGGTGTGAGAGGGCGTGTGGCCTGGACTGACGTTCCCAACGGGTATTGGTTATCTGACAGCAGCTATGATGATCACTCATCTGACCGGCGGGTATATGATCGGCGGTACTGTGGCAGCTACAGGCGCAATGACTACAGCCGGGATCGAGGAGAGGCCTACTATGACACGGACTTCCGGCATTCCTACGAGTACCATCGGGAGAACAGCAGCTACCGAAGCCAGCGCAGCAGCCGGAGGAAACACCGGCGGCGGAGGAGACGGAGCCGCACCTTCAGCCGCTCATCTTCAGTGAGTGCCAGCCCGGGCCTTCACTCTCCCCGTTCTTCTTCCGTCCCTCCGGGACCCTGATAAATAAAAAGGCCCCTTGTTCTCAGTCATGCTCGGAGCGTGAACACTGAAGTGGGCACTGAATGTGCCCACCCTCCCGGAAGATCTCCGACTCTTGAGGGGCCCCAGATCTACTTTGGGGATCAAAGGGCATGGGACCTTTACGCCCTAAGTGATATGGTGATATATATGTTGGGCTTGTGTCGGCCCAGAGGCCTCTATCTTGATGAGGACCTTGGTTTTGAAAGGCCTGTGTCTCCCAAGCCCTGGGCTCTGTGGCCCCTCAGCAGGCGAGTTGGGGTTGGAGGGCATGGGAAGACGGCGTCTGCCTGGAAGGGCGCTTCACAGAGCATGGGGTTGTGGGTAACACTGCAGCATCCTCACTCTTGTGCCCCGCCCCGCCTCTCCCGGTCCCGATTGGGGTCTGGGGACTTGGGATCACGCGCCGCTCTCTCTTCTCACGCCGATCCGCCTTACCGCCTCTGACGTGTTCCCTTCCACTGTCCCCCATCATCGTCTGTCCCCCCTGGCTGGGCGCCTGTGACCGGTGACCCCTCCACCACCCACCCCGTCTCCCTCCGGCCCCTGATCCGACACCTGGCTTGCTCCGACCCCCCCCACCCCCGCCAGCAGCACAGCAGCCGGAGAGCCAAGAGTGTAGAGGACGACGCTGAGGGCCACCTCATCTACCACGTCGGGGACTGGCTGCAAGAGCGATGTACAAGCCAAATCGTAACGATCCTATAGCTGTAATGGTCCCATAGCCATCCTAACGTCCCTGCCACCCGAGTCACAGCCTCTTGCCTCTTCTCAGTGGTCTCAGTGGTGTTGCTCATCTGGGTGGTTTGAGTTGCTGTTGAGACTTGGCCTGTTGTCCACTCCCAGCTCTCATGGCCCCTGGGTTAAAGGTGGTGGGAGTCACACAGGGGCTTTCTTCCCCTGCAGCCATCTGTATCTGTCCCCCTTCCTTCGTCTCCTCACCCCAGGTTGCTGTGCCCTGTTCTCTTCCAGTTCATCTCACTCCCCCCTTTTCTCCCTCCCTCTCCCCGACCCTGCTGTCTTTCATTGCAGATGAGATTGTAAGCACCTTAGGAGAAGGGACCTTTGGCCGCGTCGTGCAGTGTGTGGACCATCGCAGGTAACCGCTGGCCGCTGCTTCCTCCACATCTGATAGGCATGGAAGAGTGTGAGGGCATCAGACTCGTCTGCAGCTTAGACAGACAGAATTTCTTAGTGCCTAAACCGATCCCTTCAGTGTGGGATGTTCTTGTTGAACCCGACAAAAGCCTCCCCTGTTGACCTACAGGGGCGGAGCCAGAGTCGCCCTGAAGATCATTAAGAATGTGGAGAAGTACAAGGAAGCCGCACGCCTAGAGATCAACGTGCTCGAGAAAATCAACGAGAAAGATCCTGACAACAAGAAGTAAGCAGAGGAGTGCGTGAGGAGGCTAAGAGGCTCTCCCCTCCAGAAGGAAGGTTCCAGACTCGGGCTAGGCAGGCAGGAGAATATAGACGTTCTGGTCCATTTTTGCTTTCCCTTTTTTTTTTTTTTTTTTTTTTAAGATAAGCTGGCCTCTAAGCTGCTTGCAGAGCAGACTGGCCTTGAATTCACAGAGATCCTCCTGCCTCTGCCTCCTGAGTTCTCTGATTAATGGCGTGCACCACCACACCCAACCCATTCATTTTGATCCTGTGAGAGCAGTAGACCATTAGGATAGGCCTGTGACATTCTTAATCCACTCCCCTTGTTTTTATGACATGTAGATTGCTCTGCAATCTGGGAATGCACCTGGCAGTGGTGAGCATCACTATTGATGATGCAGGCCTGTAATCCTAGCCACTTGGGAGAAGAGGAAAAGACAGATTGGAAGCACAAAGCTTACCTAGGCTACAGAGCAAGTTCAAGGTGGCCTGGGCAATTTAGTAAGGCCTTTTCTCACAAAAGAAAAAGGTGCTGGAGAGGTAACTAGGGATGGAGTGCCAGCCAACTATTTTACAGAGTCCTAAATTCAAACCCCAGTACAACACACAGACATGCAATTTGTACAGGAAGCTGAGGCAGGAGAATCAGAAGTTTGAGACTAGGGCTGGAGAGGTTCTCAGCAGTTACTACCATTGGATAGGACCTGAGTTTAGTTTCTAGCACTCATAGAGAAGTGCACAGTATTTCTGGAAGCTAGGCAGTGGTGGCACATGTATTGAGGCAGAGGCTGGCGGATTTCTGAGTTCATGGCCAGCCTGGTGTACAGAGTGAGTTTCAGGACAGCTAAGGCCATGCAGAGAAACCCTGTCTCAAAAAAAAAAAAACAAAAAACAGCCTGGCGGTGGTGGCGCATGCCTTGAATCCCAGCACTCAGGAGGCAGAGCCAGGAGGATCTCTGAGTTCGAGGCCAGCCTGGTCTACAGAGTGAGATCCAGGACAGCCATGGCTACACAGAGAAACCCTGTCTCGAAAAAACAAACAAACAAACAAAAAAATAGCTCTAGGGAAACCCAGCACCTCAGACAGACCTCAGAGATCTGCAGTCACGTTCACATAACTCACACACACAATTAAAAATAAAATCTTTAAATGAAAATGTGGGGCTGGTAGTGGTAGACCCTTGGTGGGATGTGAAAGGATTTGATCCTGAGCATTAACTGAAGAGTGACAGGCTTTAGGACTGTGTCGAGACTGGGTATTCATCTGGTTCACACACAATTGAGAGGCTAAACTGGCATAAAATTGTTCTGCAGAAGTTTGATTGTTTTATTTGTTTTTCAGATTGTGGATATTTTTGGGGTTTTTGTTTTGTTTTGTTTTTGTTTTTTTGGTTGGTTGGTGGTTTTATTTTTAGGCAGTATCTCATTGTAACCCAGGCTAGTTTCTCCTCAGTATTGGAGCCAAAGACAAGAATAATCTTGAACTCTTGATCCTCTTGATTTAACCTGGGGTTATAGAGGTGTCCCGCCGCACCTAATCATACGTGGTATACCAGGTATTAGACTGTGCATGCTAGGCAAGTATTTCACCAGCTGAGCTGTATCCCAACCCAAATAGGACTTACCAAACCGTCAGTGTAAACTTGGGCAGCTCCGTGGCTGAGAGTCAGTTTCAGGCAGAGGGGCTGGAATGCAGCAGCTTAGGAGTGTGAGACCAGGGTGAGCCGCATAGGAGTTTCCAGATCAGGCTGGCCTACAGTAGGACCCAGACTTAACAAAAAAAGGTGGCTTTGGTAATTGAGAATTCCACATTGTTTGGGATTTGGTGCTGATAGCTTTTCAGCAAATAGTTGGGGGCAGGGTTGGGTTTTGTTGGTTTGTTTGAGACAGGGTCATGCTACGTAGCCCAAGCTGGCCTCAAATTCACGATGATTCTCCTGCCTCTAAGTTCCTGAGTGCTCTGATGCAGGAGTGCACCACCACACCCTGCTTAACAGATAGATTTTGTTCTCCTTGTTTTGAGGGTTGGGGATTGAAGATGACCAAGTTCTGTATTTCTGAACTACAGCTGCAGTCTAGCCAGTAGGTTTTGAACTGCTTAAAATGTTTGGGAGTTTGGCAGGTAGCGCTTTTTGGTTCTTCAAAAAAAGCCATTCTCTAGCTGAACTGATTTTGTTAATTTAATTTTATTTTTTAAGTGACAGGGTATCATGTAGCCCAGGCTATCCTCAAACTCACTGTGTAGTTGAAGATGACTTGATCTTATGATTCTCCTGCCTCCACCTCCCAACTGCTGAGATTACAGGTTCATTGCCATCATAACTGTTACATGTAATGCTGCAGATCAAACCTTGGGCCTTGTGCATGCTAAGGAGGTGCTCTACCAAGTGAGCTACATTGCTAGCCTTTATTAGGATATTAACTGGCATGTTTGTATACAACTGTGGAATCAGCAACTGCAGTCCCTCCTTGTGGTGGGTGGTGGGTGGTCGGAGCTTGTTAGCCATCCAGCTTCCCCATTTTTCCCCAGCCTCTGTGTCCAGATGTTTGACTGGTTTGACTTCCATGGCCACATGTGCATCTCCTTTGAGCTTCTGGGCCTTAGCACCTTCGATTTCCTCAAAGACAACAACTACCTGCCCTACCCCATCCACCAAGTGCGCCACATGGCCTTCCAGCTCTGCCAGGCCGTCAAGTGTGAGTGGGGTGGGCTGAGGCGGACTCTGGGGCAACGCTTCCTTCCATCAGACCTCTTCTGTGTACTTGTGTGCTGGGGAGGCCCCTAGCCTGTCAGTGTGCCAGCACACCTGGGACTGTCTTGACATCTCTTCTGACTTAACTCCTTGACTGATGTCTTTACCATCACGATTGCTCTTAGTCCACACGACAGCACTCAGTGTCTTTGCCTCATCCCTTCTTTCTTGGAGAAGTGCTGGACAGCGAGCACAAAAGTCCTCTTGCTAGAGGCTTAGGTCTGTGTGATAAAGTGCTTTTTACAGATGGGAGAACACTGAACCATTCAGCTTGGTGCCAGCTTCAGGATGCAGAGGATTTGTTTTTCTGCACCTTCACAGTGATGCAGTTTTAATTAATGGAGTTTGCAGAATGTCTGATAATTTCATAGATCAAAGTCAAGACCAAACAAAACCTCCCACTTGTAGCACGCTGCTGCTTTTCCATCAGATGAGCTGTGTGTGCATTTTCTATTACTCAGGGAAAAGCCTAGACCAGGCAGAGCAGACAGTAGTCCCGGTGGAGTCTGGGCCTGCCTCCTCACCAGCTTTCTCCTTGGTACTCAGTCGGGTCAGCTGATGCCAGTTAGCCTTAGCCACCTGGATCTAGCCTGATCTAGCCTTCTCCCCACAGTCCTCCATGATAACAAGTTGACACATACGGACCTCAAACCTGAAAATATTCTGTTTGTGAATTCAGACTACGAACTCACCTACAACCTAGAGAAGGTAAGATGGACAGGGCCCACCCTCTGTCCAAAGGGGCAGCAGCTGGGCACTTGGCGTTTGGTTAGCTCTTTGTCTTCTCCCTGTCTGGCTCCAGCTGGGTAAAACCAGCGTACCACAATAAGTCAAGAAGACTTCCATAGAAAGACAGTTGGTAAAGTTTCCTCACAGGGTGAAAATGTCCACACTCCCTTTTTTAGATGTGTATTTCTGTGTGGTAGGAAAACTCTGCTTGCTTGGCAGCTTGAGGTCTCAGGCTGAAGGTCCTCTTCACCCTTTGTTACATAGTACAGATTTTCAGGACAGTACAGCAGACACTTGAGTCCAGTCTTCGGACACTTGGAGACTTCCATAATGTTCCATAATCACTTCTTAGCCTTTTTCCTTTCCTACTCTTAAAGTCCTGTGCTGGCACATGCCTGTAATCCCAGCACTTGGGAGGCTCTGAGGCAGGAGGATTGCTGCAGGTTCAAAGCCTGACGGGTACAAGTGAAATCCTGTTTTAAACAAACAACAACAAACATCAGGAGCCAGATTTCCCTGAGTGTATGGGAGCAGGACTCAGGCTCCCGAGCCTGCGAATCTCGGTGTGGACAGAGAGTCATTCCCACCTGCTTTGCTCCTAGAAGCGGGATGAGCGCAGCGTGAAGAGCACGGCTGTGCGCGTGGTGGACTTCGGCAGCGCCACCTTTGACCATGAACACCACAGCACCATTGTCTCCACTCGCCATTACCGAGCCCCAGAGGTCATCCTCGGTAAGGGAGCTCAGGGCCGCCCGCCCAGTGTGTGAGGTGATGTGAGGGTGGCGTATCTTCCGCATCCTAATACCTCTTGCTCTCACCTGCAGAGCTGGGCTGGTCCCAGCCATGTGATGTGTGGAGCATAGGCTGCATCACCTTTGAGTACTACGTCGGCTTCACCCTCTTCCAGGTAAGTGGGGGGGGGGGCTACTAGGCCACCCCCCATTCTTCCGCCTGCTTTCTTGATCTGCTGAGGACATTCCTGCTACTCAGTCCTCCACATTGCCATCTGGCGACCAGTCCCCAGCATTCCTGCCTGAGTGCCGGGCTGAGATCTGTCTTTGTTTCCCAGACCCATGACAACAGAGAACATCTAGCCATGATGGAAAGGATCCTGGGTCCTATCCCTTCTCGGATGATCCGAAAGACAAGGTGAACCTGAGCAGGAGGGGTTTACCCTTTCCTGAAGGTGGAATTGGTCTGTTGCACACCATTTTCTTTTTCTCATTGATAGTCCCTAGCCCCCACTTGGACATGGTCAAACAAGGGAAAGCAGCTTATAAAAGGGGAACC
Source organism: Peromyscus maniculatus bairdii (assembly GCF_049852395.1). Classification (NCBI taxonomy): domain Eukaryota; kingdom Metazoa; phylum Chordata; class Mammalia; order Rodentia; family Cricetidae; genus Peromyscus; species Peromyscus maniculatus. Next base: position 69,609,757 of record NC_134857.1, read on the forward strand.
TTTTTTTTGCAACAACCTCCCCTTCCCCTCTAGAAAACAGAAATATTTTTATCGGGGTCGCCTGGATTGGGATGAGAACACATCGGCCGGGCGCTACGTTCGTGAAAACTGCAAGCCACTACGGGTGAGCCTGGCCTGGGGTATATATTGTCCACGATCTAAAGGTTGCTTCCTTCTTAGGGTGGTTTGCCCCTTGAATGCATTTTATGAGCAGAAGGTTAGGACAGGAGGGGAGGGAAAAAAGAAGATAATCTGATCAACAATGGACAGAGACGAGAGAATGGTTTCACAGAGGCAAGGAAGTTAGATAGCCTAACTTGAGACAGTCAGAGATCAAAGCAATGTCAGAAAAGAGTAAACTACCTTTGAAGAGCTTACGTTTTAATGTGGAGCTAAAGAAGATTCATGAAGTTGACAAGGATATACAAGTAAAACTTTGAGACTAAAGGAGGAATTATGCTGGTAGGAAGGTAGACTGAGCTGTAAAGTCAGACATTGGTCAGAGTGTGGTGGTGGGAAGGTAGCATTCAAATTGATTGCAAACTGAGCCAGAAAGGGAAGGTAGGGCTTTAAAGGAGGCAGAAGGCTTGGGATGATGGCACAGGTTTGTAACCCCAGCACTTGGGAGGCCAAGGTCGGAGAATGTTGAGTTCAAAGTCAACTGCAGTGCGTAGTTACAGAACAGCCTGGGCTACGTGGAGACCCTATCTTAAAAGGAGAATGGAAAGGAAAGAAAGAATAAAAGTTTGTGAGGCATCCTGCTTTACCTTATTCCTGCCCTCCACCAGCGGTATCTGACCTCAGAGGCAGAGGAACATCACCAGCTCTTCGATCTGATTGAAAGTATGCTAGAGTATGAGCCTGCTAAGCGGCTGACCTTAGGTGAAGCCCTTCAGCATCCTTTCTTCGCCTGCCTTCGGACTGAGCCACCCAACACCAAGTTGTGGGACTCCAGTCGGGATATCAGTCGGTGACAATCAGGCCTTGGACCCCCCTGCTTCTTGTGCAGCAGTGGGTGTCCAGTCCAGGACACTGGTGCTTTTTTATACACGAGAACAGAGCCAGAACTCGCCTCCTCTCCTGCCCCTGGCTCCTTTATACCTGTAAATATGTGAACTAGTGTATATATGACAGAACTTGTACCTATCACTTCAACCCCTGCCTTGTGTATACTGCTCGTTACACTCTTCCAACCTCATCTGCCCCTCACGTGGAGTTGGATGGGGAGCAGAATGAGGTAACCAGGTGGTGTCTACCCATGTTTTATAAGGGATTTTGTACAGTCTTTGTGAAATAAAATTACATGCTTCATCTGACCCCCATCCCTGGAATTTGAGGTTCAAGGGTACTGGGTAACTGGGTGAAACGAGTGGTAGCCATTCTGAATTTGGGTACAAAGACAGAACCTCTTTCCCCTGCCAGACAAGAGCCAGGCTGATTTTAAATGCACTTTGTATTCAAAGGTAGTGAAGATTAAAACAAATACAATCAGGTAGAACTTGTGTGATCTGGAGTAGCTGGTGTTGGGAAATAGCTTTGACCCCTTAAATAAGAGGACATGTGACCGTAGCATGAGGCTGTCTGTCCCTCGAATAGAGCCCGAAACCCATATAGAAAACTCGGTCTCCCGCCACTGGCCAGTGCAGGAATTTCCCATCAGTGCTGCTTGACGTGAGGCTCCCTGGGATAAGTAGTTCTTTCGGGCTAGAAGTCACGTGGGTGGAAGTGCGGGGCTAGGCTCCGGAGACTGGCTCAGTGTTATCACGTGAGGTCCTTCCCGCTTTAGTGTTTTTTTTTTACGCAGGCGCAGTTCGCTACTACTGCGGGAATCTTGGAGACTCTTCCGGTTGGCTCAGCCAATTGGCGCACAGAGAAGCGGGTGGACCGAGCGCACCGGAGGGAGTTTTCAGGGCCTCCGCCGCTGTGCTGCCGCGGCAGGGGCGTGGAGGGCAGGGGCGGCTGGGCTCAGTTGCAAGCATGGCTCAGAGCAGAGATGGCGAGAACCCATTCCCCGACCCCGGCGAGCTTGACAATCCCTTTCAGGTGACTTGCGCCGGCCTCTTGGGGCAGTCTTTTTTCCCAGTTCCATGGGGTCGGACTGCTATTCCCACTCGTGACACTTGACCCAGGGAAGGAGTGTCGCTACGTAGAGGTGACGGGAGCTCCAGACCAGTGAGCATTTGGGGGGCTAAGGGGAAGTGGGCTCCGCCGAGTGGGTAATGAGTGGGTTCTAGCAATGTAGGGTGGTGATGGACTTGAAGGCAAATGCTGGGGACGACGGCGTAGCACCGAGGGCTCAGTACTCGGAGCCACGAGTAGTTTCAGGAAGTTCCTAGGAATTCCCTTGGCACCGACTGCCCGCTGAGCCCAAGTCTCTGCCCTCAGGACCCGGCTGTGATCCAGCACCGACCCAACCAGCAGTATGCCACGCTTGATGTCTACAACCCTTTTGAGAACCGAGAGGTGAGCAATTGAAGGAACACAGAATAGTAGGGGAAGTGGGTGTGCCTTAAGCTCGGGGTGTCCATACTGGGTTGGTTGGTTTGTTTATATATGCAGCGAAAAGATGAAGTGCCGTGCTTTTTAACGCACCTAGAGACGCCATACAGTCAGGGCGACGGTGCCGTCTAGTTTTGATGAAAAGTCAGTCTAGGGAGGACCTTTGGTCTGTGGGAAGACTTACTTGAAGAGAATCGAGGTTGGGGCTAGCCAGGGTTGAGAAACCTGCTTAGGTGTGCAGTGAGAGCGCAAACTATCAGGAGCACTTGTAGAAACTGGTTATTAGAAGGAGTTCAAGGGGGGAGCTGTGGGGATGTCGCTCAGCTGGTGGGGTGCTTCCTATCAAGTGCACTACCCTGGATTGCTCCGCAGCACTCCATAGACAGTGTGGTGACACGGGTGTGTGGTGCTAGCACGTGACAGGTACCGGCAGGAGTGTGAGAAGTTGAGGGTCATCCTTGGCTAGTAGCAGGTTGTCCGGGGGGAGGGGGTGGCTCATTTGGGAAAGGCTCAGCTTGTTTCCTAGACTAACAAGCTGCGTTCAGTCCCCCAAGAACAATGTGATGCAGAAGAACGCAAGCTCCCACAGCTTGTCCTCTGACCTGCGCATCATACCACACACAAACTCACACACAATGAGTACACAGACGTCATTTTAAAAGTTGAAAAACTTGCCGGGCGTTGGTGGCGCACGCCTTTAATCCCAGCACTCGGGAGGCAGAGCCAGGTGGATCTCTGTGAGTTCAAGGCCAGCCTGGGCTACCAATTGAGCTCCAGGAAAGGCGCAAAGGTACACAGAGAAACCCTGTCTCGAAAAACCAAAAAAAAAAAAAAAAAAGGAAAAACTTGAGGTGATACGTGGATAAATGCTTTAGGTGGGGCTGAAGCATCGGATAGCAGGCTGTGGCCAGGCCTGCTACAGGTCCTGAAAGAGTTGTCCAACTTAAATTCATACGTGGCACAGGGCTGTCAATCCCAGTGCTTAGACTGAGGCAGGAGGATTGCAAGTCCTAGACCAGCCCAAATGCCTGTTGTTTCCAAAAGAAGACGAAACAACAAGGAGGTTCCTACCCTGTAGGAGAAGGGCTGCTGATGCGGGTGATGATTCCGGTTGCAGATGATGTCAAGCAGACTAGACCGTGGTGTCACAAGGGCCCCGTTGATCTCAAAGGCTTGTTTTGTTTCCACCAGCCCCCACCAGCCTATGAGCCTCCTGCTCCAGTCCCAGCCCCGCTGCCTCCACCTCCAGCTCCCTCTGTGCAGTCCTCGAGAAAGCTCAGCCCGACAGAACCCAAGAACTATGGCTCCTACAGCACTCAGGTAAGGGGTGTGCCGGGGCAAGGAAAGGAGCCGGGGCTGGGTGGGCCTGGACTCACATACGCCTCTGCGCATGCTCTGTAGGCTTCCGCTGCCGCAGCAGCCACCGCCGAACTACTCAAGAAGCAGGAGGAGCTCAACCGGAAGGCAGAGGAGTTGGACCGCCGCGAGCGGGAGCTGCAGCATGTGGCCCTGGGAGGCACAGGTAGCAAGTGGTCCTGGTCAGGGGGAGAAAGAAAGGGTGCTCGACAGTGTGGAAGGAACTGCAGAAACATCTTTTGTTTGGTTGGTTTTTTCTGTCAGGGTTTCTCTGCATCACTGTCCTAGCTGTCCTGGAACTCGCTCTGTAGCCCAGGCTGGCCTCAAACTCAGGGAGATCCTCCTGCCTCTGCCTTCTGGGATTAAAGTGCTGGGATTAAAGGCGTGCACCACCACCGCCCTGGGTCCATCAGTCAGATTGTTAAAACTGAGTTATAATTTAAGTTGGCGCTGCTTCTTAGCCATGGGCCCTTAAGCAGTTACATAATGGTTTTTTTTAAAGATTTACTTATAGTATTTTTTATTTTATGCGTATAAGTGTTTTGCCTGCATGTATGTAAGTGCATCCATATGTGTGCAGTGTCCATGGAGGCCAGAAGAGGGCAATAGACACACACCCCCATCACACCCCCACTCCCACCCCCCACCCCCGCTGGAGCTGGAGTTACATGCTGTTGTGAACCCCCATGTAGGGGTTGGGAACCAAACCCTGTGCCGGAGCAGCCAGTGCTCCTAACCACAGTGCCATCTCTCCAGCCCTTGGGTGATAATCTTAGAAATCCTACCACTCAACCATTTGGTACCACCCCCCGCCCCAGGGCCTTGTGCTTGCTAGGTAAGCACTCTACCGCTAAGCTAAATCTCCAACCCCATTTGGTACTTTACATCGAGCGCTTCGGTTTCCTATTTTCTAGAACCTTCTTCTCGTTTTGCAAAGCAGGAAACTGAGGGTTGAATAGAATCACCTAGGCAGAGTCCTTGGCGTGACCCTCAGATATTTCCAGTAACTGTTCGCTTACTAATTCCTTTTCTGTTCTTTGTTTTGTTTTGGACGAGTCGTTCTGTGTAGACCAGGCTGAGCTGGAACTTTCTGTCCTCCTGCCTCAGCCTCCTCAGTGTGGGGTGATAGGCGTGCTCTACCATGACTACTGTTTTCCACTCTGTTTCTTGGACCCATAACTGAGAGGCCTTAGCAGTGGAGGGGGTGTGGGTGTCCATTACTGATTTGCACTCATTTTTGAGGTCTTCCTCCTGTCCTTCCTTACAGCGCGACAGAACAACTGGCCTCCCCTCCCGTCTTTTTGCCCAGTTCAGCCTTGCTTTTTCCAGGACATCTCCATGGAGATCCCCCAAGAATTTCAGAAGACGGTATCCACCATGTACTACCTCTGGATGTGTGAGTGTGAGACGTCCTTGGGAGACGTTACAGATCCATCTGTTAAACGCCCCAGAGCACACTCTGACCTTTCTTCAAGAACCTTTGGCTTACTCTTCTCGTTGTGTGTGTTCTTAGGCCCCTTTCCCTCTGTCACCATCCAGAAATGGATTCTGAATTCTTGCCAATTTGTTTTCACGGAGATCATGTCTGATCTGTGGGGTTGATTCTCCAGGGCATGGGCCCAGCCTCTCGTGCTGCCCCCACACGGGGGAGGCATGTCTGAGAGGCCTCGTTGCACTCCAGCCAGCCCTTCACCCTGCCCCTCTGCCCCTCTGCCCCTCAGGCAGCACTCTGGCCCTTCTCCTGAACTTCCTCGCCTGCCTGGCCAGGTTCTGTGTGGACGCCAGCAGCGGCTCGGGCTTTGGACTGTCGCTGCTCTGGCTCCTCCTCTTCACCCCCTGCTCCTTTGTCTGCTGGTACCGCCCCATGTATAAGGCTTTCAGGTGAGTGGGGGGCGTGGAGGATCTGCCGTGGACCCCCAAGCCGCTCCTCCAACCCCAATCTTCTAACTCTCCCACGCTTTGCTTTTTTTTTTCTCTTTGCAGGAGTGACAGTTCATTCAATTTCTTCGTTTTTTTCTTCATTTTCTTCGTCCAGGATGTGTTCTTTGTCCTCCAGGCCATTGGCATCCCAGGGTGGGGCTTCAGGTGTGAGTTGCCCTCCGTCCTCCCCCCCCCTCCTCCCACTCCAGGCAGTTCAGTTAGAGGGTAGAGTTGTCGTATACCCACAAGCAAAAGGGCACGTGGGCCTTCTCCAGAGAGGATACTTGGCTAGAGACAGGCAGCAACTGAAAAGAGGTCTTCCTGAGGGAGGCCGTGGCATCCCAGAGGAAAGAAGGGAGCACTCTCAAGTGAGAAGATTCCCTTCTGAAGGAGGAGCCAGGAGAGTTAGGAGCTAAGGCTTCAGAAGTGAGTGAGAAAGGTGAAGAGAGTGGGCGGTAGGGACTGGTTCATCAGTGCTGCCATGCTGACAGAGGAGCACTGGCGGGCACACCCGGTGAACAGCGGGGGAGCAGCCCCCGCCCGCCCGGGAGGGCGGCCCCCTCACCAGCGCTCTCCCCCGCAGTGGCTGGGTCTCCGCCATCGTGGTGCTGAGAAACAACACAGTGGTGGCCGTCCTCATGCTCCTGGTCGCCCTGCTCTTCACCGGCGTCGCCGTGCTGGGAATTGTGATGCTGAAGCGGGTGAGGGACCGGGCGGGGGTTGGGGGTGGGGTTGATCATGAGTCCCCAGGGGCACAGAGTGGAACATTAGGAAGGAGCTGGGGCAGGACAGCCGAGGGGCGGGTTCTCAACTAATGGACTTGCTTGGGTGAGTGAATGTGCGCGTTTGGAGGGAGTGCCATCCCGGAAGGGAAGCCAGGGCAGCAGGCTGGTGAGTGGTGGTGTCAGCTCGGGGTGGGGTAGGAGGGACTTGCCCGCGTTGTAATGTCTTGTAATGTCTCCGCCATCTTCCTGCAGATCCATTCCTTGTACCGCCGAACGGGCGCCAGCTTCCAGAAAGCCCAGCAAGAATTTGCTGCTGGGGTCTTCTCCAACCCTGCGGTCCGAACTGCCGCTGCCAATGCAGCCGCGGGGGCTGCTGAAAATGCCTTCAGGGCCCCGTGACCGCCCCTGGGGTGTCCTGACCCTGCCACCTGTGCGAACTAAGATAGTCCCTGTCCCTGAAGTCTCTGGGATTCAGGGAGGGCATTGCTACTTAATGACTTCTGTGGGGCTCTTAATTCCACAGCCATGAGGCCAAGCCCGACTCAGTGTGGGTGTGGGAGCCCACTGTGACTCAGTCATCACCTGCCTTGGTCCCCCATCTGACACACCGCCGCCGCCTCTCACATACCCCAAGCCCAGTTCCCCTGCTGTGCCAAGGATGTCTCTTCCGTTATTTAAATTAAAAAAGGAAAAAAAAAAAAGTGTAACTGAAACTTACCCATTTCCTGGATCTTTACTGGAGATTAGGACTTTTGAAAGTGTCACAGGGGGACTGGAGAGGAAAGTGTCTACAGGAGAGGTTGCACTCAACAAACGGGGTGGGATGACGGGAGGCCTGCGACACGGGGAGCCCCAGCCCATCAGTTTGCCACCCCTCCCCATTGATGATGGGCAGTCAGCCACCTCTGCGGAGAACTCTGCATCCTGGGAACCTGAAGTGTTTGTAGGGCGAAAATGGGCACAGAAATGATCCTTGACCAGCCAGGCTTCAGGACGAGGCCAGGGTTGGAGGAGGGCCTCTTCCCTATCTCCTCCCCTCGCCAGGGTTGCTTTCGGACTACAGCTCCCGGGATGCATTGCAGCAGCCACCACACCCCTCCTCCGCCCCACGCACCATCCCCCACCCTCCCACCCCGCCTCTAGAGCCTGACCTGCTGCAGCTGGAGGAGCTAGGGGAGCAGAGCGTGGTGGGGAGGGGAGCGGGCCCCGCGACCCCGGAGACAGTTCCCGCGGCCTCTCCCCACCAGGCGGCCCCGGATCACCAAAGGCACCTCTAGTCCCTGCATGCAGACCTTCCTCCTCCTCTGTAGACTTTGCATCCCTCTTTGCCCTCCCCACCCTTCCCTGGGCTCCGGAACGCTACTCTTGTCTTCAGTCTGGGATCAGCCCTTCTCGGCACCCCTCTTCATTAAGGAAATGCAATGAGCCGGTGCCCTCGCGTCCTCATCGCCGCCCCGGGCACGGTACCCATCTGGTGGTGGGGAGGGAGCCCCTCACCGTCCCTTGGTGACGCCCCTCCTTTGGGCCTTCCTCCAGCTGGCGTCCCTGGGCGATGCCCCAGAGGACCTAGCCAGGAGGTGGGCTTTAGAGCGAGGGCGCTGGCGAGGATAAAGAACGGGGCTCTGGGCGCCTCTGAGATGCTCCCAAGTACCAAGGGGGACCGAGCGAGGTATGGGCAACCGGGCGGCAGGCATGATGCCCTCGCCTAGTGACTCCAGCCGCTCGCTGACCAGCCGGCCCAGTACCCGGGGCCTTACCCATCTCCGCCTCCACCGACCCTGGCTGCAGGCCCTGCTCACGCTGGGGCTGGCCCAGGTGCTCTTGGGCATCCTGGTGGTAACCTTCAGCATGGTGGCCTCCTCTGTCACCACCACCGAGAGCATCAAGAGGTCCTGCCCGTCTTGGGCTGGGTTCTCGGTGAGTTGGGTAAAGAGTGCACAGTAGTGGGGTGGGAGACGCTGCTCAGGCCCCACCCCCCCTCACCTGCAAGCCGACACGCTTGTTTTTCCTTCCTCTCCGGGTCCCGTCCCTCCTTGCGGGGCTGGGTGCATCCTGTGGCGAGGGGCTCACTCAGGTGCTTCCCCGCCAGGCTAAGCTTGTACCCACTCTGTGTCCCTAGCTGGCGTTCTCCGGGTTGGTTGGCATTGTGTCCTGGAAGCGTCCATTCACTCTGGTGGTAGGTGCCAAGGCCCCACTGGGAGGCAGGTGCCCAACACCAGAGGGGATACCCTTCATGCCCTCAGGAAGGGAATTGGTTTTCCAGTTGGTGCTAGGCCGGCAGAAGGTGTCTCCTAGGAAAAGAGGGTGCCTCGTTCTGTGGAAGAGGAGTTCTGGGCAAGGTCCCAGCCCTGAGGTGACATCCTCTTCCCCCAGATCTCGTTCTTCTCCTTGCTTTCGGTGCTCTGTGTCATGCTCAGCATGGCTGGCTCTGTTCTCTCCTGTAAGAATGCCCAGCTGGCTCGGGACTTCCGAGAATGCTCCATGGTGAGATCTGAGGGGGGAGGCCTAGAAAGGGCTGGCTAGGGGAGGTGTGGGGGACCCCTGAGTTCGCTCTGATGCAGGCTGCCTTGCCCTTTCCACTCCCACGCAGGAAGGGAAGGTCTGTGTGTGCTGCCCCCCTGTTCCTCTGCACAGACCCTGCCCACAGTGGGGCCAGGAGCTGAAAGTCGCCCTTAACTCCACCTGTGACGAAGCACGAGGGGCCCTCAAGGTGAACACGCGCACCCCCCCCATCCCTGCCTCCTCTCTGGGGGTTCCCCAAGGCTCCAATGTGTGGGGCTGACCCCTCCCAGGCCCTGTACTCCTCACGGCCGTTGTCTTTCCTTCTCCAGAACTTGCTCTTCAGTGTCTGTGGCCTGACTATTTGTGCCGCAATTATCTGTACCCTCTCCGCTCTTGTCTGCTGTGTCCAGATCTTCTCCCTGGATCTGGTACATATGGTGAGAAGGAGGCAAGGCCCAAGCCCACGGGGCTGGTGGCAGGCAGCAGGGGTGTGGGCCAGGACTGGGCTCGCAAAGCAGTAGCTACAGGTCTGGGTTTCGAGCTGGGGGCTCTGGGTCACCTGAGGATATTTATTACCGGAGATGTGTAGGGCCAAAGGGAGTGAGGAGGACTGGGTGGGGTGAGATCCAGAAGGTCCCAGATGGAAGGAGGGGTAAAGGATGGACAGTCCTGTGGTGACAGCGAGCAGGTGGTAATTATGGATGGATGTGAAACTAAAAGAGAGACTGGCGGGTAGAGCCAGAGCTGGAGGTACCGAGTGGGCACAGGTTGAAGAAGCAACTGGGTGTGGTTCTGAAGGCTTGGAACTGATCTTCCTAGTGGCGTTAGGACCATAAAAATAGCAGAAAGGGAAGAAATTCGAAACCAGGCTTTTGCTCCCCAGCAGCTGGCCCCTGAACGCTCAGTCTCAGGCCCTCTGGGGCCCCTGGCTTGCACGTCGTCGCCTCCAGCCCCTCTCCTCCACACCATGCTGGACCTGGAGGAATTTGTCCCACCTGTGCCCCCCCCACCCTACTATCCTCCAGAGTACACCTGCAGTTCAGAGACAGACGCACAGAGGTAAGGCTGGGTGAGGTCTTGCTGGGGACCCGAGGAAGAGGACTGGGGCCGGGCCTGGACTGGTGGGGAGGCATAGACGTGGAGTAGGAGCTATTTTCCAGGCCCTGATCCTCTCCCTCATCCTGCCAGCATCACGTATAATGGCTCCATGGATAGCCCAGTGCCCTTGTACCCTACTGATTGCCCTCCTTCTTACGAGGCCGTCATGGGGCTACGGAGAGACAGCCAGGTGAGGAGAGGGCTGGGTGCAGCTGGGAGCAGCGGATGGAGCCTGGAAAGCTGCTTGATTAGGGATGCCAACAGTTCCCATGATCTCTGTAGCCCACCCACTTCATCTTTGATCTGCCCTAGAGCTGCTGAGGTGGGTGGGAGATGAACTAGTGTTCCTCTGTTAAAGATGTGCTGCTGGGTAGGATGGTTCACGCCTGTAATCCCAGCACTGGAGAGGCAGAAGCAGCAAGCGCCACAAGATCGAGGGCAACCTGGTCTACTTAGAGAGTTCTAGGCCAACCAGGGCTTCAGTGACCTTGTCTCAGAAGATCAAGACAAGGAAACTAATGGCCTCATAAGTGACTCATGCAAAGCCAACTGTCTGTCGTGGCATATGCCTATCAACATAGCACTTGGGAAGTGGAGGAAGGAGGATTGAGTTCAAAGGCTAGCCTAGGCTACTCAGTAAACCCTGTCTCAAAAAACCAACCAACCAACCAACCAACCAACCAAAATCAGCTAACTCATACAGAGTGACGAAGCTGGTCTAGACTCTAGTCTCCAGAGCTCTTTCCAGTGCATGGGATGGTCATGCCAGTGTGAAGGGCTGGACTTTCCATCCTGTGTCTTCTGCAGGCCACTCTGTTTGATCCTCAGCTGCATGATGGCTCCTGTGTCTGTGAGCGGGTGGCCTCCATTGTAGATGGTGAGCAGAGTCGGGCTGGAGGGGACCAGGGCAGGGTGGGGCCCTAAGGAGGGGAAAACAAGCCTTGAGCTCAGCTGATGGTTTGGAGATGGAGCCTGTGGCTTCTTAGAACCCTGGGCCTGTCTGTCTCCTTGAGGATCAAGCTGGAGTCAGACGGGCTCATGAAGAGCAGGTGCCCTCCTGCAGCCCTGCCTAGCGCTTGCTCCCTTGCCACCCACAGTGTCCATGGACAGCGGGTCCCTGGTGTTATCGGCCATCGGCGACCTCCCGGGGGGCTCCAGCCCCTCAGAAGACTCATGCCTGCTGGAACTCCAGGGCTCTGTGCGCTCCGTCGATTACGTGCTCTTCCGCTCCATCCAGCGCAGCCGGGCAGGCTACTGCCTTAGCCTGGACTGCGGCCTGCGGGGCCCCTTCGAAGACAGCCCCCTGCCGCGGCGGCCCCCACGGGCTGCCCGCTCCTATTCCTGCTCAGCCCCTGAAGCCCCACCCCCGCTGGGTGCCCCCACGGCCGCGCGCAGTTGCCACCGGCTCGAGGGCTGGCCGCCCTGGGTGGGACCGTGCTTCCCGGAGCTGAGGCGGCGGGTCCCCAGAGGAGGCAGCCGCTCAGCTGCACCCCCTCCTGCCCGAGCCCCAACTCGACGCTTCAGCGATAGCTCAGGTTCCCTCACCCCGCCCGGGCACCGGCCTCCTCACCGGTCACCCCCGCCGCCACTGCTGCTGCCCAGGTCTCACAGCGACCCAGGCATCACCACCACCTCCAGCGACACTGGTGAGCCGCGCACCCTCCCCTGATTCAGGGAAGGGTAACCGCTAGGATGGGGACCCTGGGAGGTTCCTGAGGGCGGAAGAAGGTGATGTCCTCCTGCCGTGCCCTTCCTGAGGACTCACCTCCGAGGGACGGAGCCCTCGAGGCTAACCAGGAGGAGGAAGGACTTGGTTCGGGAAACCATTTCCACAGCGCCTAAGCCTGGGCTGCATAACCGCTCGGGTATAGAAACAGATCAACCCACGTAGTTCAGGGTCACACAGGAAGTGCCCCCATCCCATCTGGGGACCCTAGACAGAGCTGGGGGGCGGGGCACAGCAGTGAAGGGCAGCCCTGGCGATCCCAGCTTCCTGCGTTACGCCGTCCAGTGGGCAGAAGTGATTGCCCCTTGAACGGTGATGGAGTGCAGGACCAGGAGAATGCCCTTGCGCCTGGGCGCTCACGGGATGGTAGGGGGTGCCTGGGAGGAGGGGTGTGTTCATGTAGCACTCACGCCCGTCCTTTTTTTCCCCTCTCCCCAGCTGACTTCAGGGACCTTTATACCAAAGTGCTTGAGGAAGAAGCTGCCTCCATCTCCTCTGCAGACACAGGTCAGGCGCGTGGCGGGCGGCTGGAGGGTGTGGCCCCCCGGGTGGCCTGCACACATTCCCCCCGCTCACTCTTCTTCCTCCTCTCTGCAGGGCTCTGCTCTGAAGCCTGCCTTTTCCGCCTGGCCCGCTGCCCTTCCCCCAAGCTGCTGCGTGCCCGCTCGGCTGAGAAACGCCGCCCAGTGCCCACCTTCCAGAAGGTTCCCCTGCCTTCAGGTCCAGCGCCTGCCCACTCTCTAGGGGACCTGAAAGGAAGCTGGCCAGGCCGAGGCCTGGTCACTCGTTTCCTCCAGCTGTCCAGGAAGTCCCCGGATCCCGCCGGGACTGCAGCCCATGGCCATAAGCAGGTATGCGTGAGAGGAGCCAGGAGACATCCCTGCGCCTTAGGTGGGCCCGGACCCATGCCCTCTTCTGTGTCCCCTTCCAGGTGCGCAGGAACCCGTGGGGACGGCCAGGTCGGGAGAGCCTCCACCTACGCAGCTGTGGAGATTTGAGCTCCGGCTCCTCCCTGAGGCGACTCCTCTCCGGCCGCCGGCTGGAGCAAGGCGTCCGCCCACACAGCCTCAGCCTCAATGGAGGCAGCCGAGAGACTGGGTTCTGATTCGGGCTTGTCCCAACGAACAGATCCGGATGAAGGCTGGAGGCACGGGCATCAGCCGGTGGGGACCGGCAGCCCTGTGTCCTGGCTGGCTCAAAAAGAACCCCGCTGTATACCCTCCCGAGGCGTCCCTTGCCTGCCTGCCTTTGGGGGCTCCGCTGCTTGCCTCTGTCCCTCTGGACGGCAGAGCTTCTGCCCTGGGCTGCATGGGTGTTGAAGCTGTGTGGGAGGAGACGCCTCCCCGCTGACAGCGTAGATGGAAGAACCATAGTAAACGCCCCCAGCATGAGCGTGCCTCTTTCTGGTAGTCCGTGGCACTGTATGGGGGCAAAGGGATGAGTGTTTGAGATCAGGTTGATTTGTGCCTTGACATGTGGTGGTAGGCGGGCAAGAAGAGACAGGAATCTAGGTGGCTTTGGGCTCTGCCACCTCCTGCTGCATGACCTCGGGCAAGTTAGTTAACCTTAATTGCCTGACCTGTGAAACATTGTGAACGTGAATGTTTGTAACCCTGAGTAAGCCTTCAATAAATTTCAGTTTCTCCCGTCTCTCTTGGACTGTTCTGTAGTTTAAGCAGACTTGGAGTTTATTAAAGACATTTTAACGTAGAGGGTTTTTTTTTTCTTGGTTTGTTTTGTTTTGTTTTAGGCAAGGTTTCTTTATATAGCCTTGGCAGCCCTGAAACTCACTGTGTAGACCAGGCTGACCTTGAACTCACGGAGATTGCCCGCCTCTGCCTCCCAAGTGCTGGGATTAAAGGTGTGTACCACCATGCCTAGTTAGCATAGATCTTAAACACAGAAGTTAATACAGGGATGCTCAGGGAAGTAAGGGAGGGCTGCATAGACTGCTGGTGGTTAAGAGCACTGGCTGATTAGTAGTAGCAGGCCAGAATTCAACTCCTAGCAGCCACGTATCAGCTAGTAATCATCTGTAGCTCTATTCTTCGGGGCCTCATGCCCTCTAGTTTCCTTGGGCATCAAGCATGGTACACATACTTGTGATATTTTATTTGTATGTTAATCAAGTTTGCCTGGAGATCAGAGGTCATAGCCAGCCATAAACAAAAGTCAGGCGGTGGTAGCACACGCCCTTAATCCAATCACATGTCAGGCAGAGTCTCTGTGCGTTCAAGGACACAGCCTTTAACCCCAGTGCCAACCATAGAGACCTGGAGCTCTGTACAGACAGGCAGTGTGGCTGGGCTAAGAGCCAATGAGAAGGCAGAACAGCAAGGCAATAAAGGCACAGGTTAGACAGGAAGAAGCTGGTTCTCTTGGGAAGCTTCAGCGGCGAGGTGAGCTAAGGTTAGCTGGTGGCTTTCATACCTGTATGTGGCTCTGCATTTCTTATTTAAAAAGACTGTTTAGAAATTCATCTACACATACTTACATGAAGGCAAAACATAGTTTCTTTGAAGAGCTGGGCAGCGGTGGCACACGCTTTTAATCCCAGCACTCAGGAGGTAGAGGCAGGCAGATCTCTGAGTTCGAGGCCAGCGTGGTGTACAGAGCAAGTTCCAGGATAGCTAGGGCTATATGGAGAAACTCTTGCCTTGAAAAACCAAAAATAAAAAGGTTTCTTTAAAAATACAGTAAGATATCCCTATGTGTGGTGTGAGTTTCTCAGGAGAGCTACTCTCGGACTCTTGCTTTTCATGCCCAGCAATATCTATGCTCCATTTAAGAACACTCAAGGTATATTTGCAGAAACCATTTTGTATCTCTATTCTTTTTTTTTTTCTTCGAGGGGATTCTTTTTTGTTGGTTGTTTTGAGAGACAGGGTCTCATGTTGCCCAGAAGGATCTCAGAGTTACTGTGTGGCTAAGGATGACTTTGAATTTTGTTTTGTAGAATCACTTTGTGTGTGTGTGTGTGTGTGTGTGTGTGTGTGTGTGTGTGTGTGCGCATGTGCACACACATGTGGTGGTATATGGGCATGTACACCACAGCATAAGTGTGGGTGGGTTCTGGGAACTCTAACTTGCAGGAGGCCGTGGGAGTATACAGCAAGTGACACCTAGTGTTTAACAGGTGGACCCACCAATACAGCCGTGGGGTGTACGTGTGTGTATTTAAATATATGGGTACTTTGCCTGCATGTATGTCTGGGCACCACTTGCGTGCCAAGTGTACTTGGAGGGCAGAAGAGGGATCAGACCCTTTGGAATTGGAGTTACAGAGGATCATGAACTACCATGTGGGTGCTGGGAGTAGAACCTAGGTCTTCTAGGAGAGCAGTCAGTGCTTCTAACCACTGAGCCATCTCTCCAGCCTACTGTGTTTCTTTCTTTTTTAAAAATTACCTTATTCCCAGCCCCTTCTCGTGTGTGTGTGTGTGTGTGTGTGTGTGTGTGTGTGTGTGTGTGTGTGTGTGTTTACCACAATCATGTATATGTGGAGGTCAGAGGACAATTTACACTAGTCTTTTCTCACCTTCCATCACTAAAGGTCAGTAGGCTTGGCCATCTTGACCCTCTGAACCATCTCCTGGGGATGTGACTCAGTGGTGACAGGTTTAAAAGATCTGGAGTTGGCCAGGCGGTGGTGTGCAACACGAATTCCAATAGGTCAGAGAGACAAAGAAACAGACCACAGCCACGTCTTACCTCTAGGACTCCTCAGCCCGAAAAAGCTTCAGTTCTTGTCTCCTCACGCCTTTTATATCTTTCTCTGCCCAGCCATCACTTCCTTCTTAGTGCTAGGATTAAAGGTGTGCGCCACCACTGCCTGACCTCTATGCTTAATCTGGTAGTTTGTTCTGTCCTCTGATCTTCAGGCAGATTTTATTAGGGTACACAATATATCACCACAGTGGTGTCACATGTCTTTAATCCCAGCACTCGGGATGCAGAGGCAGGTGGATCTCTGTGAGTTTGAGGACAGCCAAAGCTATACAAAGAAATCCTTTCTGGAAAAAAAACAACAAAAAACCTGAATAAATAAATAACTCTGGAGTTGGAGAATTTGCTCAGTGGTTAAGAACTCTGGGTGCTCTTCCAGAGGATCTGAGTTCGATTCCAGCACTCACAAGGCAGCTCACAACTGTCAGTAACTCCAGTTCCAGGAGATCTGATGCCCTTTTCTGGTCTTTGCAGGCTCCTGCGTGTTCGTGGTGCACACACATAAATACAGGAAAACACACACACAATAAATCCTTTTTTTTTTAATTATTTTAAGCCTAGGTATGTAGTTCAGTGTTGGAGTGCTTGTTAAGCATTTGAGGCCCCAGGTCAATCCCCCGTGAAGCAAATAAAACAAAAACCACTATTATTATTTAAAGATTTATTTATTTACTGTGTATACAGCATGTATGACTGCAGGCCAGAAGAGGGCACCAGATCTCGTTATAGATGGTTGTGAGCCACCATGTGGTTGCTGGGAACTGAACTCAGGACCTCTGGAAGAGCAGTCAGTGCTCTTAACTGCTGAGCCATCTCTCCAGCCCAACATTTATTATTATTATTATTATATTATTGACAGAGACTCTCGACATAGGTATGACTGTCCTAGAACTCACTGTGTAGACCAGACTGGGCTCAAACATACAGAGATCTGTCTATTTCTGCCTCACTAGTGCTGAGATTCAAAGTGCGAGCCACCATACCCAGCTTTAAGATGTTTTTGTTTTGTTTTTTTGAGACAGGGTTTCTTGTTTGGCCTTGCTGTCGTGGACTCTCTCTGCAGACCAGGCTGGCCTTGAAGTCTCAGAGATCTGCTTGCCTCTACCTCCCGGTGTGGGTAGGTTGGGATTAAAGTTGTGCACCACCAACACCCAGCTAAGATGTATTTTTATTATGTGTATATTCACTTGAGTCCTGGTATCCCCTGGAGCCAGAGTTATAGGTTGTTGTGAGACACTGAATGTCAATAATACAAACTCTACCAGGTCCTCTAGAAGAGCAAGGAGTACTCTCAACCACTGAACCATCTCTCCAGAACTAGCTTTTTTTTTTAAAATACAGTGTCTCATACCATAGAACATAAGCTCCAGATCAGGGATTTGCTCACTGAACCTAACACAGTGTATCTATCTTCAACTAACGCTAGTATACCCGTCATGGTGGCTCACACCTGTAATCTCACAGCACTTGAGAGGCTGAGGCAGGACTGACGCGGGTTCAAGGCTAGGATAGGGTAGGTACCCCTCAACCCACCCCCAAAAAACCCGTTCATTATCAAAGTGGCAGCGAAAGGACAATGTAAACAGTTTTAGGCTCCTACCACTGTGGGAGCAACGAGATGCCCTCCAGGAATGGGGAAAGGAAGCGGCTCTGCCCAGAGATGGCGTCAGGCTGCAAGGCCTCTTGAATAATTCACTATCATAACAGTGTAGCCTCAGGAAGGGTTGGGATGCAGCCAGGACAACAAAAAGAAGTGGGAGGTGAAGCGTGCCCCACAGGGCAATTTCTGGAGACTAGATATTTCCTATGCCAAGGCTCTTTAAGGAGTAGATTCAGGAATCTTGATCCGCTTCCCTGGGATGCGCTCAATGACCCAATCGCCCCCCGACGGCCCACTGCAACGCATTAGCAGCTTGCAGCCATGCAGACACGGCGGCGCATGCGCCACCCTCGCCTCACCGCACGATCCTTGCTGCAGTGCACAGAGTCTACACGGCAGACCAAGAACAAATTTAGGCTTCACGTGGGCTACGCACGTCAGACAGACAACTCTGCCCTAGGAGGACCAATGAAAACGAAGAGAGAGCCTGGGACCCCACCTTCTGACAAACCTCAACCTCCTGCTCCAGACCGAAGCCATCGCCTTGAGTCTGGCGCCTGCGCATTTCGGCACTGCAGCTCTTCCCGCGCAGGCTCTGCGGGGCACACCCCTCGCGCCCCGCCCACGCCCACGCCCTGCCCCCTCCTGGGGCTCCGGCCTGGCTCCGCCTCCGGTCTCCTGACTGTCCCCGCCCCACCCGTCCGTTCCCCCGCCTCCTGGACTCAGGCCCTTCCCCCTGATGCCACTCCGTCCGAGTCTCGCCCCGCCCACCTCCCGCCCCGCCCCTGCCTCCCTTGCCACGCCACGCCCACTCGCCTTTTGGGCGCAGGGATTTCCTTTAGCCTCCGGTTGGGGCTGCTGTTTCTCCGATTAGATCTCCGGCCGAACTGATACCGGGTTTGGTGTCTTGACTTTTCCCTTCCCAGCATTTGCACTGAACCGACCCATTATCGTTATTAATTGCCGTGCTGGTTAGTTTTCGTCACCTTGACGCAACCTAGACACCTAGGAGAAGACACCTCCTTGAAGGACTCGTCTCCATCTGACTAGCCTGTGGAGCATTTTTTAATTGCTGGTTGATAGGAGAGGGCCCAGCCCACTGGGTGGTGCTGCCCTTGGACAGGTGGTCGGTCCTAGGTATAAGAAATCAGGCAGAGCAAGCTCTGGGGAACGGCCTTCGTTCCTCCACGGCCTCTGATTAAGTTTCTGCCTTCAGCTCCTGTCCTGACTCTCCTCGGTGATGGATGGTGTCTGGGAGTTGTAAAATGAAATGAACCCTTCCTTCCCCAAGTTGTTTTAGTTCTGGTGTGTGTTACAGAAGCAAACTAGAACAGTTGCAAAGATACTCGTGTTATACTAATAAAGATAAGATCTCAGTGAGTACACTGTTGTAGAGTAGCCAGACAACTTGTCTGGTCCCTGGAGTCCATAGGATGGAAAGGAGAGAACCTACTCCCTCATGTTGTTCTCCGAAATCCACGCGGTGCACCCAGGCAAATGCACACACGCATATAATAAATGAGTAAGTACAACAAAGTAAGTTTAATTTTTTAAAAAGGAGGTAAAAGATGGGCCACATGGCTCAACCATTGCTGGAACCCATGTAACCATGTAAACAAAACAAAAGAGCACTGGCTGCTCTTCACGAGGGATTGGGTTCAATTCCCAGCACCCACATGGCAGCTCACAATCATCTGTAACTCGAGTTGCAGGGAATCTGAAACCCTCACACAGACATACATAAAGAAAAACACCAATATACATAATTTTAAAATAAATTTTGTTTTGTTTCCCGAGACAGGGTTTCTCTGTGTAGCTTTGGATGGAGCCTGTCCTGGAACTCACTCTGTAGACCAGGAAGGCCTTGAACTCACAGAGCTCCGCCTGCCTCTGCCTCCCCAGTGCTGAGATTATAGGCGTGCACCACTATTGCCTGGCCAATAATCAAGTTCTTATTCAAACAAAATTAAGCCCCTGGCAGAGGAAGCACACAGCTTTAATGCCAGCATTTGGGACTCAGAGCCAGGCAGATCGCTGTGAGTTTGAGGCCAGCCTGGTCTACAGATCGAGTTCCAGGACAGAAAAAAAAAGAAAAGAAAAGAAATCAGTTCTGGCTGGAGATGATATAGTGCTTGCGTGCTGAGGCCACAAGCACAAAACTATGAAATTGTGGACGAATGAACTAGGGGAGTCAGGCCCCAAGGAGAACAACAGGTCCTAGACAACACTTTCTGGAATTCAGGGCGTCTAAAAAAGGTGGGTACAGACAGCCATAGCCGTACGGTAGTTCAGGAAATATGACAGTTTGCCACCTATCCCTGTGACAGAGTAGAAACCACAAAGGCTATGAGGCTGTGTAGAACAAGTAAAAACATTTCCTTGAAGGTTCTCCACATACACACAGGCCTGACTAGTTGCAACATCCAGTGTGAAGCACTGTTCTCCACATACTCATCTCAAAATAGCCCCAGGAGGTGGCATAGATAAGAAGCAAGTTTAGAGGAATTAATTTATTGATCTTAGCATGATAATCCAACAGTAAATGACTGTGAGTTGCCAGGATTCAAACACCATGTTTCTCCCAGAAACTATACTTAAATACTGTCAGAATCTAAGATAAGGAATCAATTTTTTTAGAGGGTATGTGGCAAAGACTTCACTGTCATAATCATAAAAACATAAAAGACTCAGTCAACAAGCGTAAAGCTCCTGATGCCTATTAAGTGCCGCACTTGGCTTATCTTACCGACTCCTGCAATGCTTCTGTGAGATTGTGCTTTTGTCTCTGGTTTGCAGGTGAGGAAACAGGCTTAGAGACCTGGAATTAGTCAGATCACAGCGTATGTGTCACTGCCAATAAATCTTACTTGACGTGGTTCACAAAGAGACCTCATGGACAACCCTCTTCTCGTGTCCACGGAAGATATGACTTTGTACAGCACTGTCCAGTCCGGAGCTAGGTCAGCAGCCTCCCAGGCTCGGGAGGAGAGACAATGGCTTTCCAGCCGGCATCTGATGATGAAACGGGGAATCCAGGAAGGGCACGACTTCCTCCCCAAGTCCCGCCACCCAGAGCCGAACTGCGACTCCCTCCACCTTCTCCTCCATGAAGCCTTTATGGAGAGGGAAGTCCTCAGTCACAGAGTCCTTCTTCCTCTCAGGAAGTTCTTCAAGCATACCTGTCAACATTTCTTTCCATCTCATCAGGAACTCTGTGTAACTGCCTGACCCTTGTGCCTCACTAGTCTCTTGAGGGCAAAGATTGCGAGTGTGTGTGTGGGGGGGGGGAGGGGGGGGAGGGGGGTGTCTTTCTTTCTTTCTTTAATTATGTTATGTATATCTATGTGTGG
This sequence comes from Peromyscus maniculatus bairdii, assembly GCF_049852395.1. Lineage (NCBI taxonomy): Eukaryota > Metazoa > Chordata > Mammalia > Rodentia > Cricetidae > Peromyscus > Peromyscus maniculatus. The sequence continues at coordinate 69,630,259 of NC_134857.1, forward strand.
GTATGTGCATGTGAGTGCAGGAGCCCTTGGAGGCTACAAGTCCCCTCTGTCTTGGAAATAGAAGCCTCTGCTCAGCTCTCCACACAAATCCTTGTTCCAGCCTCTTCCTAAAGCTGCCAGCCCCATAAGCCTCCCAGAGTGTCTCAGGGTGTGTAATGAAATGAACAGCCCTGGAAGAACCCCGCTGCCCATTACAAAGATGGCTTCGATTGCTTCACTTCCTGTATCACGTGACTGTCTTAGTCATCACATGACTTTGCCCTCCCCTTTAAGCCGGAATTAACTTGCTGTGCTAGTCTGGTTCCTATAGCTATGGTACCTGTCTACATCCCTGCTTTTACTCACAGTCTCCTCACTCATCGACCCTGAGGCGCTCAAGTCTTCAAGACCTTCTGATAAGGTAAGCAGGCAGGGGTGCAATTTGCCATGTCAACCTTGCTTCTGGAAACCTGCTCATCCAGACTACAGAATTCAACGAATGGCACATTTTTTTTTTTTTTTTTTAAATTCAGGCCATCATGGCTTTTTGAGTAAGGCACAGATAGAGAAGGGGCTGAAGGTTGAAATCGGTGGGGAAAAGGGTGAAGAGAGTCCTCTTTGGGAAGGGCAGAAAACTCCCCAGCAGTGGCTGCAGAGGAACACATGCAGTATCTGTGGGCATTGTCTGGTCACTAAGAGAGACGGGAGACTATGCTGTGGGCATCCACAGGCGGCTGAAGCCTGGCCTGGAGAGTGGTCACGGGGGAGAGAGGGGCGTACCTTCTAATCATTCCTCCTTCTGTTCTCAGGAGCGTCTCAGACACCTGGGCGGGGTAGGTGTCATGGCTGCCTGGCTCACGGGCTTCTTCCTACTTCAGGCAGTATCATGGGCATATGGTAAGTGAGTCGAGGAGGGGATGGCAGCATGGACATTTCCTTTGCCCCACAGTCCTTTGGAAACCTTCCACTCTGGTGGTGCACTTTCAGTAGAGGCTCTGTAACTCCTTCAGAGTGCCTGAGACACTGTGGGCTGGGAGCACAGAGAGGGTTTTAGTTTTGTTTTTAAGGTATTCACTCTCCTTCACTGGCATACCCACGCCCCTCGACCACCCACTTTGACGCTTGCCTCTGCTTGTGCCCCTGCCTTCTAGGTGCCCGACCCTGCATCCCTAAAAGTTTTGGCTACAGCTCGGTGGTCTGTGTCTGCAATGCCACATACTGTGATTCTCTTGACCCCCTGACCTTACCTGCTGCTGGTACCTTCAGCCGCTATGAGAGCACTCGAAGTGGACGTCGGATGGAGCAGAGTGTCGGGTCCATCCAGGCCAATCGCACCGGCACAGGTAACCACGTTATCTCTGACTCTAAGCCTGGCTGGGTTCCCTGGCTCGAAGTCACATCAGTTATCAGTATGTTCTCCTCTGTATACCGATTACTCCCTTTATTTCCCCCACGGTGTTCCCAGGGCTACTACTGACCTTGCAGCCAGAAGAGAAGTTCCAGAAAGTGAAAGGATTTGGAGGAGCGATGACGGATGCCACTGCCCTCAACATCCTTGCCTTGTCACCGTCCACGCAGGACCTGCTGCTCAAATCGTACTTCTCTAGTGAAGGTGAGGAAGGGCAGGGCGAGAGTACACAGTATAACTGATACCTTTTTTATTCCCTGGCTTCAGGGTATAAATTTTAATTTCTATTCCATTTTATTATTTATTGTGTGTGCTGTGTGGGGGTGTTGAGGTCAGAGAAGAGTTTCCCGGTGTCCGTTGTCTCTTTCCGCCGGGTGGATCATGGAGATTGAGTCAGGTCCTCGGGCTTTACCACTGAGCTATCCTGCCAGCCTTTTCACTCTGACCTTCATGTTCTTCCCTGACATTTGCTTCCTCCCTTCTTTCTCTTCTCTCTTCCCCTCTCTATCCCTCTCCGAGCTGGTCTCATGTATTCCAGATTCAAATTCACTATGTAGTCAGTGATGACTCTGAACTTCTGACCCTCCTGCCTCTGTCTCCTGAGTGCTGGACTACAGATGTGTGTCATCACACCGTTTACTCAGTGCTGGAGCTCAAACTTGGGGCTTCATGTGTTCTTGGCAAGCTCTTTCCATCTGAGCTGGATCCCCATCCTGCCTCTCTCTCTCTTTCCTCTTCCTCTCTGTCCCTTCCCTCCGTTTCTTTCTGTAGATCAGGCTTGTCTAGAACAGTCTATGTAGGCATGGCTGGCCTCAAACTCTCCTGATTTGGTCTCTCAAGCACTGGGATTACAAGCCCCCCCCCCCCCCCACACACACACACAAGTGTTCCTGTCTCACCTTTTCAGTATTCTGTTAAGTGCCTAAGGAAACACATGGAAACTACTCAGAAGGGGCTTGCTTTTCTTTCTTTCTTTCTTTCTTTCTTTCTTTCTTTCTTTCTTTCTTTCTTTCTTTCTTTCTTTTCTTTCTTTTTTTTTTTTTTTGGTTTTTCGAGACAGGGTTTCTCTGTGTAGCTTTGCACCTTTCCTGGAACTCGCTTTGGAGACCAGGCTGGCCTCGAACTCACAGAGCTCCACCTGCCTCTGACTCCCGAGTGCTGGGATTAAAGGTGTGCGCCACCACCGCCTGGCGGGGCTTGTTTTTCATTCAGCTTCTGGTTTCCATAATTCTGCACCTAGACCCTGGGTTCCCTTTGGAGAAGGGACCCTATTGAATGAGACATAGGGTCTAACATGTAGAGGACTAACACGTGATTAAAGCCAATTTCCATACTTGCTTTTTTTTTGTTTGTTTTTTGATGCAGGGTCTTACCTTTTAGCCCTGGCTGGCCTGCTCACATGGATCTGGCAGGCTCTGCCTGCAGAGGGGTGGGATTACAGTCATGGTACCACCAGACTCAGCTCCATACTCTGTTGACTCAGATGTCCCTGTCCTGGCCTCCTTCCCTGCAGGAATTGAATATAACATCATCCGGGTACCCATGGCCAGCTGTGACTTCTCCATCCGTATCTACACCTATGCTGACACCCCTAACGACTTCCAGTTGTCCAACTTCAGCCTCCCGGAGGAAGACACCAAGCTCAAGGTGGGCACTGGTGTTGCCGTCTGAGGGCCGGGAAGGTCCAGGTTAGAGCTCTCTGCCCATCCTGTGGAACCCTTCTCCTGCAGCCTGTTTGACCTGGGGGTAGGAGGGTGGGGGCTGGTGCTTGGACCTGATGCACTGGTCGGGCTGGTTTGTGTTCCAATTCTGGGTGTCTCTCTCTTCACGACTTCTGTCTCCAGATACCCCTGATTCACCGAGCTCTGAAGATGTCCCCACGCCCCATCTCACTCTTTGCCAGTCCCTGGACATCACCCACTTGGCTCAAGACAAACGGAGCAGTGAATGGGAAAGGGTCACTCAAGGGTCAGCCGGGGGATATCTATCACTGGACCTGGGCCAATTACTTTGTCAAGTAAGGGATCATTGGGGCATGGGTTCGGTACCAACCTCCCTTCTGGACACCTTGGTCTATATCCTACCCCTTGGCCCGCTCCACGTCTGGATTTGCATCTCAGCTCATCTTTCTCCATTGGGTGGCTTTCATGTTGTCGGTTTCACCTGTTCCCAAGGTCTTGGTCCGCTTTCTTGGCCTTGATCACACACTCCCTTTCTCTCTTCCCAGGTTTCTGGATGCTTATGCTAGGTACAAGATAAAATTCTGGGCAGTGACAGTGGAGAATGAGCCTACTGCAGGGCTCATAACTGGGTACCCCTTCCAGTGCCTGGGCTTCACTGCTGAGCATCAGAGAGACTTCATTGCCCGGGACCTAGGGCCGGCGCTCACCAACAGTTCTCATGACGTCAAGCTACTCATGCTGGATGATCAGCGCTTACTGCTGCCCCGCTGGGCACAGGTGGTAAGGTCCAGAACTTCCCAGGGTGCCCCAGGGGACCCCAAGTTACCATCCAAAATGACTGGCTACAATTTTAGGATACCTTACCTAGCCCAGGGTTGAGATAGGGTCTTGCTATATACGCCAGGCAGACCTTGAAGTTGTGGTCATCCTCCTGCCCCTTACATGCTGGGATTATAGGCATGTGCCACCACCACCTGGCTTTTTTTTTTTTTTTTTAATTATTTATTTTGAGACAGGATGTCACTATTTAGCTCTAGTTGGCCTGGAACTCTGTAAACCAAGTGACCTTGAACTCATAGAGATCTACTTGCCTCTGTCTCCCGAGTGCTGGGATTAAAGGCACATACCACTCTACCTGGCCTCTCAATCCTTTTTTATGTACTTGTAGGGGTAGATGTGAGCCTTCAATGACAATTCACCAAGAGCAGCTGAGTTTGGTGTGTTCTTTGCTTTGTTTTGGTTTTTGAGACTAAGTCTCTCGTCAATTAGGCAGGCTTGCCAGCCCCTAAGCTCCAGGGATCCACCTGTTCCTACCTACCCAGTCCTAGGTTCGCAGGGCCTTGCGTGGATGTGGTGCTGGAGATCCAACACAGGTCCTCAGCTGCATGGCAAGTACTTGACCAGCTCCAAAGACTCCTGGAACAGCCCGGGCTGGATCTGGCTGCCCAGGCACTACTGTCCCTGGACTTGCAGGTCTCTGTGAATCCCTGACTGTCATTTTAACTTCCAGTTCTTCCATCCCACCACTTCTCAGGACACGTAGCTCCTGTCTGACCCGCTGCAGGGCCGGTGGCCAGGGCCCCCTTCCCATGCTCCCCCCTCCTCTCTGCAGGTGCTGTCCGATCCAGACGCAGCGAAGTATGTTCACGGCATTGCTGTACACTGGTACATGGATTTTCTGGCTCCAGCCAAAGCCACTTTAGGGGAGACACACCGCTTGTTCCCCAACACAATGCTCTTTGCTTCAGAGGCCTGTGTGGGCTCCAAGTTCTGGGAACAGAGTGTCCGGTTGGGCTCCTGGGATCGAGGGATGCAGTACAGTCACAGCATCATTACGGTACGCCGCCCGTCTCCCTTTCCCACAACAGACCGCCTGAGACCCTTCTCTAATCTCATAAAAGGCAGACAGGCCTTCCTTCTCAGCTGGCTTGGCAGCTTTCTCTTTGGGGCAACTGTGGGATGCCATGGCTATCTTTTTTCATAGCTGTGTATCTGCCATCATTCTTTCTCTTCATGTTTGGGGCCCAGGCAGTCATATCTGCCTCAGATTTCTCAGCTCCGAGACGCCTCCATCTTCGCAATCCCCTTCTCAGATACGGAGACAGAACACGCCTTCAAAGGAACAAGCCACCCCTAACCCTGAACCCCCTTGTGTGATCTTTTTGCCTTTCTTCTCTGGGGACACCCACTTCGAACGTTTACCCTTGCTTCCAGAACCTCCTCTACCACGTGGCTGGCTGGACTGACTGGAACCTTGCCCTGAACCCTGAAGGAGGGCCCAACTGGGTCCGCAACTTTGTCGATAGCCCCATCATTGTAGACATCCCGAAAGACACGTTTTACAAACAGCCCATGTTTTACCATCTCGGCCACTTCAGGTGAGTAAAGGGTGGGCATCCCCATTCCACACGAGGCCTATCATCTGTATCAGGCTTACATCATCCTGTATCATGAAGGAGCAGGAAGGTGTGCAGGGTGGCAACCTAGGAGGGGCACACTCCTCCTCTATTGCACCATGGAGGCAGGAAGTGACTAGGTGGCATCAGAGCCACGATAAGCCCTGGGTGACTGATGCCAAGAGTCGTGATGCAGGAGCAGAGCTGAGGCCTAGAGTTGACGGTCTGACTGTGGCCCAGGGAAGCCCGTCATTTCCTCTTCCCCTGTCCGGGTCTCCCACATAGCTGGGCTACAGTTGCACATCCCCAGGCAGCTTTGATAGGTCTCATGAGCAGAGAGGATGCTGGGGAAAGCTTGATGGGCCAGTGCCCTCGGGGGTAGAGTCCCTGATGGTGCCTGTCTTCACATTCAGCAAGTTCATCCCTGAGGGATCCCAGCGAGTGGGATTGGTGGCCAGCGAGAAGAACGACTTGGAAGCGGTGGCCCTGATACGCCCTGACGGCTCTGCAGTTGTGGTCGTGTTAAACCGGTAAGCTGGGTGCGAGGGCAGGTCTGGGCCTGAGCGGCGTCGGGTGGTTGGCCACAGCAGGTTGATTCCCCGCTTTTCTTCTCTCCAGCTCCTCTAAGGACGTCCCTCTTACCATCAGTGATCCTGACCTGGGCTTCCTGGAGACCGTCTCACCTGGCTACTCCATCCACACTTACCTGTGGCGTCGCCAGTGACGGAGCAGATCCCGACAGGCCCTGGGCTTAGCACGGACATTAAAGGGAGTTAGCTCATGTGTGTCTTGTGACTAGAGAAGGCACAGCAGGGCCTGGGGCCTCACAGTGACCCCGTGCAGGGGCAACTGTTGGGGGTCTTAGTCTCCCTTCTAGTATGTGCTGGGGGTGGAGGCCTCGGGTCCTCACAATTTCCCATGCTTGGAAAGTGTGCACCGCGTACTAGTTGCATGTGGAAACTGGGCCCAGGTCTAGGGTGAGTTCACTGTGAAACACAAGCTAGGGATGGGGATGACTTGGGAAGGTGGACCTAGCCGAGAAGCAATGCAAGTCAGCAATAGAAGGACTGAAGCAGTTCTAGAGCCCAGCTGTCAGGGCTACACCTAAGCATTTTTTTTTTTTTTTTTTGGTTTTGCAGGACAGGGTTTCTCTGTGTAGCTTTGCACCTTTCCTGGAACTCTGGAACTCACTCTGTAGCCCAGGCTGGCCTCGAACTCACAAAGATCCGCCTGCCTCTGCCTCCCAAGTGCTGGGATTAAAGACGTGTGCCACCACCGCCCGGCTCTACCTAAGCATTCTTATTGCAGCAGCTAGGAAAATGGCAGCCCCACAAAGAAGAAAACGATCTCAGTGTGAACAGCTTTATTCTAAGGAGAGCACCCCATTTTTGGCTGCTCCAACAATGGGGCATCTGGAATGCATGACAGTAGAAAAATCAGTCCTAAGAGCATGAACCCATCATTCCTCCTCATCTTCCTCGGCCATGCCCAGGGCCCGGGTGCTCGGGGCCCGAGCAGGGGTGGCCCGCTGGATAGAAACGATGCCACTGAGCAAGGCGTAGCCCACCATGGCTGCCAGCCCTGCCAGCACAGACAGGATCTGGTTCCGGCGTCGGTAGGGCTCCTCCTCGGTCTCAGGGGGTGCTGGCGTCTGGCGTGGAGGTGGCACCTCAGCTAAGGGGCAAGGAAGGAAAGTGGGCAAGCGAGGCAGACCCCAGCCCGCAGACCCCAGCCCATCCTCCCCATCCGCTACCGACCTCCGTCGCGGGGGAAGTAGAGGTTAAGGATGTGGGTGCAGTAGACGCAGAGGTTGTGCAGCCCGTGAAGGTGGGCCTGCAGCTTCCCACTGGGCAGCTTCGCCTGCAGCAGCAGGGCCAAATGGCTGAAGACAAAGGCATCCAGGGAGGCAGGGCTGCAGAGACAGGACAGGGTGGGATGCAAGTGGACAGCTGTGCAGGGCGCAGCGTGGAGCAAGAGGGAAAGTCTGCTTTGGTGGGGTGGGCTCTGGGCAGCAAGGGCTCACGGGGGGGGGGGGGGGGGGGGGGGGGGGAGGGCAGGGCCCCGAGCTCTGGACTGGGTAAGGGGAGTTCTCCCCAGGTGGCGCCAGCCTGGCCCTGAATGAAGCGCTCTCTATCCCAGGGCTGCATAAAGGACACATTGAGTGGCCCACAGGCCAACAGTCTCCTCCTGTGCCTGGCTGCTCTCCCATCCCACCCTCCTGTACCACCAAGGAGCTTCCAGCCCCACACACAGCCCCGTCACCAGCCCGGTGTCTGTCCTAAGAACTTCTTGTTCACACCCCAGCTCAGGCTTCGACAGCTGAACCGTGTTTTCTTTAAACATCCATTCGTTCCCTTGAGTTAGACTCACGCATCGCCAAAGAAGAACTTCTGAGGGCCCAGCCGTTGGGAGAGAAGGGTCAGGCACTCCCGAGCCTCTTGATACAGCTGTAGGGAAGGACACAGGAGTGTGTTTGGGGGAGCTGACACCTCGTGTCGTGGACACTCTCATTCTCAGCCGTCATCTTGGGGGTTCATCTCATTTGTTCCCATGCTACCTCCTTCTCTAGTTCTTCCTCGTTCTCTGGCTTGTGCTCGCCACACAGCAGCTGCAGCCGCTCCATGTACTGGCGCTGCATGCGGCCCGGCAGGAAGAAGTTGAGGGGAAAGGGCATAGCCTCTGCATACCACTTCCGGGTCACTTCCACATAGTTCTTGGCATCTATCCAGAAAGTATGTATCTGGGTCGGGCAGACAGAAAGGAAGAGAAACTCTGAGCCCGCGCACCTGCCCATCCCAGGTGGGGGTCTCAGTCCCATGCAGCTCTGAGGCATGTCTCGGCCCCCTTTCTCACAGGCTGGGAATGCCAGGCTGGGCGTACTCACTAGTACAGGGAGCAGTTTCTCCTCCAACAGAGACATGAAGGCTAGGGTATCCGCTCCTTGCCGCGCTGACAGATCATAGTCGGCATTATACTTCTGTGGGAGAAACGTTCATGAGGTGATGCTGGAGGGCTGCACAGGCACTTCCCCCCCCCCCGCCCCCCCAGGACCAGCCTCTGAGCAGAGTGGAGGCAGACTAGGGAGCTTTTCCTCGTGAGGCCTCCTTGCCTCAGCCCAGCCAGTAGCCTGTTGCTGTTGGCAGAAAGCCTGGGCTTTGGAGCCCACTGGCTGTCAAGGTCCTGCACCCACTGGGGGGAGGGAAGAAGGCCTGGCCGCAAAGCGGGAGCAGTTCCCCGAGTTTCCACGGAAAGCTGGCAGGGCGCCCGCTGTCAGCAACTTTCTGACGGTGACTTCCAGACACCACAGAGCCAGCAAAGCGGAGCTCCCCTGCGGGCTGGGCCTCAGCCCGAGACTCAGAAACTAGGGGGCACCATCCTTACCCGCCTTGAACCCAGGAAATGTATGCCCAACCACCCGGCCTCCAGCTTGTCTCTCATGAGCAAGCTCTTGGCTATTTCTTCTACTTCACTTCAAAGCCTGTGTGCCGTCACTGCACACATATCCCACCAGTGTTCTCATCTCTTCCTGTGGCCTACCTTTCCAGGCCTCAGTCTGTTCCTTAGGATCTCCCTCCATGTGCTAAGAAAGCTTTGTCCCCACATAACCTCTGGAGCATGATTCTTAAACTTCCCCAAACCTCAGTTTCTCCTTTATGGAATGAGATAGTAATTTTTTTCTCTCGATGTGGCTGGCTTTGGCAATAATTTAGGAAAAAACACTTTGGAAACGGAAAAGGCTGTGTTTATATGCAAGGAATCAAGGCAGTAACCCAGGTCTTGCCAGGAACTTTGGCTTTGATCTGGATTCTATTTCTCCAGGCCTCGAAGCTTCCATTACTCTCCTAGCTCCCTGGAAAGTAGGAATGAGAAAAAGGATCCCATTTCTGACTGTGTGTTCCCTCGTGGGACAACACCATGGATTCCAGACCTCTTAAAGCATGCTGGCTAAGCCCCCTAGTTTCACGAGTCAAGAGTTTTGGTGGTGAGATGGTTCAGCAGGTAAATGTACGTACTATCAAGCTTGATGACATGAGTCCCATCCCAAGAGCCCATATAGTGGAGGGACAGGATTTATTCCAGCAAGCTGTCCTGACCTTCCCAAGTATGCCATGGCATGTGTGCACATCCACCCCCACACACAAGATAAATAAATGTTTAAAAACATAAACAAGTTTATTGTCTGTCTTGTTTGTTTGTTTTGAGACAGGGTTTCTCTGTGTAGCTCTGATTGTCCTGCAGCTCGATCTGTAGACCAGGCTCGTCTTGAACTCACAGAGATCCTCCTGTCTCTGCCTCCCGAGTGCTGGGATTAAAGGTGTGCACCACCACCGCCCTGAAAGTTTATTGCTTTGAAAAGTTAAATTATTTGTCCTACATCACAATCAATGTCAGAAGAACAGAACTAAGGCCTCCCAGTCTCTTGTAATTCTCTTTCAAATTACAGCCTAGCACTAAGCTTTGTCTCCCTTGAATCCTCCAGCCAGCACAACTTGCCCCTGAAATAAGATACAATCCTTAGGGGTCTCAAGAGACGGCTCAAAGGTTAAGAGCACTGGCTGCTCTTCTAAAGATTCTGAGTTCAATTCCCAGCACCCACAAGGTGGCTCACAACCATCTATAATTGCCCTCTTCTGGCCTGCAGGCATACATGCAGGCAGAACATTGTATACATGATAAATAAATTTTTTAAAAAAAGATACAATCCTTGGAAATCCCTTCTTTCCTTTCTCTCTCTCCCTCCCCTGACCCTTACCTTTTCTTTCTTTCACAGGGTCTCACTATCTAGCCCTGGCTAGATATATAGTTCAGGCTGACCCTCAATGCAGAGATTTGCCTGCCTCTGTCTTCCAAGTGCTGGGATTAAAGGTGTTCACTGTCATACCTGACTTTTTTCTCTGTTTGAGACGAGCTCTCATGTGTCCCAGGTTGCCCTCAAACACATTATAGAGCCAAGGATGATTTTAAATTTCTGATCACGCTGGGCGGCGGCGGCGGCGGCGGCGGCGGCGGCGGCGGCGGCGGCAGCAGCAGCAGCAGCAGCGCACGCCTTTAATCCCAGCATTGGGGAGGCAGAGCCAGGCGGATCTCTGTGAGTTCGAGGCCAGCCTGGTATACAGAGCGAGATCCAGGACAGGCACCAAAACTACACAGAGAAACCCTGTCTCGAAACAACAACAACAACAAAAAAATTTCTGATCATCCTGCCTCTACCAGCTGCTGGGATTATACGCATGTACTTCCAAGCCTATTTTTATAGATGTTCCTTTCCGGCTCCACTTGTCAGGGCCTCCCCAAAGCTGACTGCTACTCTCCACTCTTCTCCATCCTCCATGCGTCATCAGCCTCTCTTTCTCTCCCTCCCTGCCCAGCATTCACAAGAAATTGGATTTGTACGTCTGCCCAGCCCTCAAGGTTTAGTCTCTGGCCAATGGCGTACGACGGCCACACTGTCTTCTTCATTCTGTTCCTTGGTGCTCTGGATCATCTTGCTTGCCCTGTGTGTGTGGTGTTTGGTAAACACTGCACTGAATGGGCTGGATTTCCCTCCTTGTCAGCCCCCTCTGGGGCCACCTACCTCTTTACGAAGGTGGGTGATGATCTTCTGTGGCGATGAGATGACCTCTCCACTACTGGTTCGAAGGGCAGGCAGAGTTCCTGATATGGAGAAAGAGGTATGTCCACAAGCTCCTTGCTTGCCTGCTCACGCTTATCTGCGTCCCATCCCTGCCTCCTGCTCCTCCCCTTTCTCACAGGGACACTGTATACCTGAAGGGCTCTGCCAAGGGTTGCTGATCTTATGTACCTTCAGCGGAGCACCTGTGAATCTGGTATAGGTCTGCAGGGAAGGAAGCAGAAGGTAGAGAGGCCAGGGCATGGCTTCACAACGTACATTAAGTGCCTCGAGCTACACTTAGCACTTCTCTACCAAGAGGAGGGGTGGAAGGAGGGAGACATTTCTGTTTACCAATGGACAAACGGGACTCAGAGATTCGGGAAGTGTTCACCTGTCCATAGCCACAGTCACAGTTAGGACAGCCTACCTCCTCCTGCCATCTACATGGTAAACCCTATTCTTAAAAGCTTTTGCCGATCTCCCTCCTCCTGGAAGTGCTGACTTAACTCTGGCAGTCTCTGTGCTCTGTTCCTACTTCTCCATCATATTCCTGAGCATTTTATTATCTGCTTACGTGTCTGCCTTTCTGTAAACAACTTCGACGTGTGTGTGTGTGTGTGTGTGTGTGTGTGTGTGTGTGGGAGCTCAAAATCTTACTGCAAGGCAATGTTTGACATCTGTAAGAAGCATGATAACTGCTTTTATAATCCCGAAGAGGACGAGCGAAGCGAAGCAAATCTGTCTAGTTCCAAAGCTTTCCCTACAGCCCGGCTGTGGGCTGCCTGGTCTACGAAAACTAGACTCAAAAAAAAAAAAAAAAAAAAACTCTTAGTGAAACGGAGGGTGAAGGGGGCCGAGAGGGCAGAAATGCCAAGCCCAAGAAGACGACTGAGACTGTCCACAATACCCCAAGGTCACCCAGCTAATAAATGGATGAGCAAGGTCTAAAACCCATCTTCTAAAACCCCGATCAGACCCAACTTCCAGCGCTACCACGAAACCCGTCCTAGGAAATCATAGCTTAAGCCACTGAGCCCTTGGCGGCCTTGGAGTGCCTCAGTTTCCTCTCAGCGCGCTCGTGCTTGGGCTGCCGGCAAAGTGCGGGCCCCCTCCCCGGGCCTCCGGGGCGTAGCAGCGGACGCCGGCGTCACCGCTCACCAGCACGGCCAGACTGTCCAGGTCCACCGACGGGAGCCCCCAGCCCCCCGACCAGCAGAAGAGCTCCATGGGCGCCGCCATCTTGCACACCCTCTGACCCGGAAGCGCCTCCCCATAAGTGCCCGCCTTCCCTGGCCGGGGGCCGGCCCCGGCCGCCGCCTCTTGGGCCGCGGGGGGTTGGGGTCTGGGGGCGGCCCCCGGGGAGGCGCTGGGTTTCGCGGCCTCGCTGGCGGAGGTGGGGCCCCGGGCTTCGGAGGCACGCGGCCGCGGGCTCATCCGGAGGCGGCCCCGGCCCGGGCACAGGGCTGCCATCCAGGCGCGCCTGGGAGCGTCGCGGCGCCAGTGCCGGGCGCAGCCGCGAACCGCCGTCGACGCGGAGGGCTTGGGCGAGGGGCATCGGGTGCGGCTCGTCTGGCCCAGGGGGCCCTTGTCAAACTTCACGTGGCCCCGGCAGCCCCGGGCCCCCTCGGGTCTCTGCCCCGAGCGGAGGTTGCGGGGGGGTCCCCCAAGCCGCATGTTTTCCACTGCGCGTTATGTTTGGAGCGGACCTCGCGCCGCCTGTCGCCATGGAAACAAAACAGGGGCGGTGGCGGCGCCGGAGCGGAGGCCCGGCTGGGGCCCGAGTGGGGGCAGGGGAGGTGCGGCTCGCGGGCTGTGGCCTGCGGGGCGAGAAGTCCGGCTTCGTCCCGAAGCTCCCCGCCGGGTCACCCCGGGCGAGGCCTTTTCCCGCGGTACCCGGGGCTCACAGACTCCCATCCTCGCCCCTGCCCTCCCGTTTTCGGCCCCAGCCCCCGGTGCGGTTTTCCCTTTTTCCTGATTCCTTCATTTCGACCTCACTGACCAGTTCCCGACGGACGCTCCCATTGCTCCCAAGAATTAGAGACAATGGAGGAATGGGCACATGTCAGGGACCCAGCACACCGTAATAAAAAGTATTTGCTGTGCCACAGCGATAAGCCTCATGCCATGGGCATCCTCTTGGGTGCTGCAGCAAGCCAGGGTCGGCCAAGTCCCTTGCTCTCTCTCCTTTTCCCGTCAACTGCCTAGAAAGGCCAGGGCAGGGGTTTCTGCCTTCTCCGAGCGCGGCTTCCAGAGAACAGTAGCATTTGGTAGCGCTTTAGGTTGAAAGCCCGCAAGAACCAGATGTCAGAGCCAAGGGAGGCATCTGGGAGAGAGGACAATTATGGAGGGAGCAGGAGGCAAGGAAGGCTCCAGGACTCCCAGTTGACCCTGGTTCCTGGAGCTGGTGATGCCTCAGAAGTGATTGGCAGCTCTTTGTTTCAGCCCCCCCTTACCCGCCTGCTGCCCCCCCCCCAGCTCGCTCCTCAGTCCCTCCGCCCCCCTCCCGCTCCTGCTCTCCGCCTAGACTTTTTCCCTCCCAGTCGCCTGGCTGCCAGGGGTAGTGAACCGGCTAAGCGGCATGGGGAAGCCGGAACTTTGGGGGGCCCTGGCTCTTCTCCTCTGCTCTTACGCATGTGCCAGTCAGGACCTTCAGGGTAAGCCTGCATCCATCCTCTTTGTCTTCTTTCTTTTGCCCCCCCAGCCAAATAGCAGACAGACCACATGTGGGTTTGAGGAGAGGGAGGAGTCCTGAAATTGAGTTGGAGAGAAAAGTTTCACTCGGAGGAGTCAAGAGTTGGTGATAATGTGGGAGGGGTGGGCACCGGAGTGGTCGGTGCGTGCAGACTGACGCCGTGTCAGGCGTTGAGACCAGGGTGGACTCAGGATCTGGATGCCAGGACTGCATGACGAAGTGTCAGTGCATCAGCAGGACAGTGTGGGGACGCAGCCTGATGGACGGTGGTTGCACTATGTGGGACCCTGGGCTTGCTCTCCCCTTTATCCCGGCGCTTGGCTACTAAAAGATAGGGTGGGGGTGGGGATTGAGCGGCTTGAGCTCTCCCGGAGGTCTGGTGGTGGGATGGGCCCCTGGGTGGTGGAGCAGAGGTAGCTGGAGGAGATGACACAAAGATTCTTTACTGGCTGGAGGGGAAACCACAGATTGGCCAGGACACAGGAGGCAGAGGCAGAGGCAGAGGCTCTGGGTCCTACATTCCCAGGAGAGGTGTTTGGGGGGTGTGGCTAAACAGGGGTGGGAGGGTCAGGGCCCTTTGCGGACAGCTGTTCTTATCTTGACACATGTGATGAGCCCCTGGGAGGGGAGGATGGGCACCACGGGTGGAAGTGAGCTAAACCCAGCCGTGGAGACCAGCCACCTCTGGTTTCTGAGCTGTGGGCACCAGGTGCCACTCCAGTCTCCGCTCAGCAATGTCTCCCTTGCGCCACCTGGTGGGACATCCGAAGTTTGTGGGGTAGCTTTGGCATTTCTCAGTGGGCTCTAAGCCTATAGATCCCAAGTCTTGGAAAGCAGCGGAAAGTGCTGGGAGGGGGGAATTGCCTCTGTTGAGGTTTTTGTTTTTATGGATGGGGTCTTGTAGCCTGCTCCCTGGCTGCCAGCTTGAGGCAGTCCTCTCAGCCTCTCAGATTACAGGCACGTACCACCATCCCTAGTGAGTTTTGAGGAGGCGATTTAGGCTGTCCCAGGGCAGGTGGATAAACTGGGATAGATGCCTCACCCCCGAGGGCTCAAGAAGGAGGGCAGGCCTTCACACTAACTCCCTTCTTTGATTTTGATAATCCCTACCTGGCTAGTAATTGACCTGCTGACCATGGGCGAGTCCCGGCAGATGATAGCCGTGGCAGAGAAGATCCGGACAGCTTTACTCACTGCTGGGGACATCTACCTCTTGTCCACATTCCGCCTCCCCCCAAAGCAAGGCGGCGTCCTCTTTGGTGTCTACTCTCGGCAGGACAACACACGCTGGCTGGAGGCCTCGGTTGTGGGCAAGAGTAACAAAGGTGACTGGTGGGCACCTCCTCTCCCGAGTCAGTGGCCCCTGAGCAGCCCCCCCCCCAGCCCCACTCCCAGGTGCCTCTCTGTTCTTGACTTCTACTAGGGACACCTGGGACGGAGGTACCCACACAGTTGGGTAAGGCCTGGTGTTTGTAGGGACGGATGGCAGGTTGTATGTTGGTACACTCACAGGGAGAGTGAGCCATCTCTGCATCCCAACAGAACTAGAGCCACTCAGATTTTTGTTAGCGTTCAGTGGGTACAGATCTAGCTGTCACCTTGGGAGAGGATAGTTACCTGAGGCATTGAGAATAAGGTCCTCATCTAAGGCCAATTTGAAAGCATTTATTGTGCACCTGTTACATACAGGGTGTTGAGAAATACATATACAACTTTGGGGTTAGCCTTAAGAGATGTGGTATCAGCCAGGCGGTGGTGGCGCATGCCTTTAATTCCAGCACTCAGGAGGCAGAGGGAGGTGGATCTCTGTGAGTTCAAGGCCAGCCTGATCTACAGAGCAAGTTCCAGAACAGCCAGAGCTATACAGAGAAACCCTGCCTCAAGAAGGAAAAAGGGAGAGAGAGAGAGATGGTATTTTGCTGAGTGGTGGTGGCACACGCCTTTAGTTCCAGCACTCAGGAGGCAGAGGCAGGTGGATCTCTGAGTGCAAGGCCAGCCTGGGGTAAAGAGTGAGTTCCAGGGCTACACAAAGAAACCCTGTCTCCAAAAACAAACAAACAAACAACAGAGCGGAGACAGACAGACAGCGGGTGGGGGAGGTGGTATCTAGAAACGTTCCAAGTCAACTGGGACGTGGGACAGGGGGCTAGCGCCCACACTGACCTCCACTCCTGGGCAGTACTGGTGCGGTACCAGCGGGAAGATGGCAAAGTCCACGCAGTGAACCTACAGCAAGCAGGCCTGGCTGATGGGCGCACACACACGGCTCTCCTGCGGCTCCGAGGACCGTCCCGGCCCAGCCCTGGCCTGCAGCTGTACGTGGACTGTAAACTGGGCGACCAACACGCTGGCCTCCCCGCACTGGCCCCAATCCCTCCAGCGGAGGTCAGCGGCCTGGAGATTAGAACTGGACAGAAGGCTTATCTGCGGCTGCAGGTGAGGGGCGGAGCCTCTGGTCTGGGGAAGATGGTCTGTAACCGGGAGCTGCTAGACACCCCCTCCCTACTTGCTGACCCTTAGGGCTTTGTGGAGTCGATGAAAATTATTGTAGGTGGATCCATGGCTCGGGTAGGAGCCCTGAGTGAGTGCCCATTCCAAGGAGATGAGTCCATTCACAGTGCAGGTAACGGACCCCTACCTGTTCTCCCTCTGCCCATGCAATCCCATTCCTGTATCTTGCCTGTTCCTGAGGCTTTTGACCCTGTAACTCCAAATCTTTCACCCCTGACTTCATGCCCTCATGTGGAGGAGGTGTGGATCAGAAAAATAAAACCATCTAGCAGGCCCGTGACTCTGAGGAACTCTGGGGTGAGGGAGTAACGTCTCAAGGTGTTTGTAGTCCCTCTTGGCCCGTCGCCTACCCGTGGGCACCACCTCCAGCCAAGCAAGGCCTCTCACCCTCTTCCCTGACAAGGATGCTCAGAGGCTCTTACCTAAGCAAACACGCACTTCTCCCAGAGGCTTCCAAGGGTTCTTCAAGTGGGAGCTTGGGAAAGGGGTTGGAAATGGAATGTACTAGGGCCCTGGCCCTGCCTTGGATGGCTTCTCACTTGGAGTCTTCCTGCCACGACCATGCCTGGGATCCAGGATTGGGGTTTTCGACTCCCTTTGAGGTAATGCCTAGATGGCCTTTAGCCCAGCGGAAAGGGCTGTGCTCGCTGAGGATAGGGCCATGGGAAGAGTGCCCTCCTCCTCCCCCCCCCCCCCCGCCTCCCCCCCCCCCAGCCGCTCCACCTCAGCAGCCCACCCCTGACTGCTGTCCCTTCTCCTCTAGTGACGAGTGCGCTGCAATCCATTTTAGGTGAGTAAGCCACAGACAGGTGGTTGAGGCGAGGGTGGTCCTCTGTCCTGGGTGGGGTTTAAAGGTGTGGTGTGGACTTTGGAGGGCAAGAGCTGGCTTACAGTCCAAAGAGGGCCCAGAGTGGCTCCCCCGTTCTGAGTCTCTCCATACACCCTGGACCTTGACAGGGGAGCAGACCAAGGCACTGGTCACCCAGTTCACCCTCTTCAACCAGATCCTAGTGGAGCTCCGGGATGACATCCGAGACCAGGTTTGGGTGGGGCCAGCCCAGGAAGCTCCTGACCCTGGGGTGGGGTGGCAGGTGCGGAGAGCTGACTGCTACTGATTCTTTCATCAGGTGAAGGAAATGTCCCTCATCCGGAACACCATCATGGAGTGTCAGGTGTGCGGTGAGTGGGAGAGTGGAGGGGGGCTCCAGACGGCCCTGCTGTGCTCCCCGGTCCGCGGCTTCGGCTTCTCCTCCTTCCTGGCGAGCTGAGCAGGGACCCTAGAGGGTGGCTCTGACTGTGTCCACCTCCCAGGTTTCCACGAGCAGCGTTCCCACTGCAGCCCCAACCCCTGCTTCAGAGGTGTGGATTGCATGGAGGTGTACGAGTACCCAGGCTACCGCTGCGGGCCCTGCCCGCCTGGCCTGCAGGGCAACGGCACCCACTGCGAGGACATCAACGAGGTGAGGGGTGAGGTGCCCTGGGGGTACAAAGAGTCTGGCGAAAGTCGTGCAGAGGGGTTTAGGGGCGGTCGAGACCAGCCACGCCAGGCTGGAGGAAGAGGGCACAGGCTAGACGGGAAGGGGACAGAGCGAAGGAGCTGCCGGAGAGGTAGGGACGCTTGAGATGATGGCCAGCCAGGGGAAAAGGAGCACCGTGAGGTTGGGCTGGGAGAGCTGCAGACGGGGATCACTCACACACACACACACACACACACACACACACACACACACACACACGCGCGCGCGGTTGCCTCACTTTCCCGGGACGACGCCTGACTTCTGCCTTCTCTTTCGGTCCCCAGTGTGCTCACTCTGACCCCTGTTTCCCGGGCTCCAGCTGCATCAACACCATGCCTGGCTTCCACTGCGAGGCCTGCCCTCGGGGGTACAAGGGCACCCGAGTGTCTGGTGTGGGCATCGACTATGCTCGGGCCAGTAAACAGGTCAGATCGGGTCGCCTGTGTGGCTTTGTGACCAATGAGATGAGGCTGTCCCCACATGGGCTCTGGCTCTGGGTCTAAACTCGCCAGTCAAACCCACAGAGCCCCATGTACTGCCGTCCGAATCGGTGAGACCTGCCTCAACTGTCCTTTTAGGTCTGCAGTGATATTGACGAATGTAACGATGGTAACAATGGAGGCTGTGACCCAAATTCCATCTGCACCAACACGGTGGTGAGCCAGACGCCCTGCCTGCCCTGCCATGACTGGGGAAGGGAAGCCATGTAACCCGCCCTCCACATTTTCTGTTTCTTCCTGCTCTGCTTGGGCGCAACTCCAGTGTTCCCGTGAACCTGGCGGGGATTTCCAGGGTCTGCCTTTTACTAGATGTGGCCTTTAGCAAGTTATTTAATCTTTCTGAACCTCGGCTTTCTCTGAAAAGT
The DNA here is from genome assembly GCF_049852395.1 of Peromyscus maniculatus bairdii. Classification (NCBI taxonomy): domain Eukaryota; kingdom Metazoa; phylum Chordata; class Mammalia; order Rodentia; family Cricetidae; genus Peromyscus; species Peromyscus maniculatus. The sequence goes on from NC_134857.1 coordinate 69,648,923, forward strand.
GGGGCTGTTACCTGCCTTGAAAGAGAACCTAAGGGAGAGATATATAACTGATGTGGTTCTAAGTACCCGTCTTATACTCCACGGGCAGAATGAGGTTAGTCCAGGGCTCAGGGTGAGTTCGTCCTTTCCTCCTAACTCTACCTCCCTACTCTTAGGGGTCCTTCAAATGTGGTCCCTGCCGCCTGGGTTTCCTGGGAAACCAGAGCCAGGGCTGCCTCCCGGCGAGGACCTGCCACAGCCCAGCCCACAGCCCCTGCCATACCCACGCTCACTGTCTCTTTGAACGCAATGGGGCAGTGTCTTGCCAGGTAATGTAGACCTTGAGCGGGAGGCAAAAGGAAAGGTTCTGGAGGAATGGGTAATGCAGTGAAAATATGCCGGGACTGACCTGAATGCCTTCAGAGGAGAAAGGGAGAAGCCTGTGCCTGGGAACTTAACCAGTGGAGAGAGCAGAGCCCAGGGCAGGGGGAGCCGTGCGCAGGGCACAGCCACGCCAAGCCAGGCTGCTGACGCCTCCTGCGTGCTTCCCCCTAGTGTAACGTGGGCTGGGCAGGGAACGGGAACGTGTGTGGACCTGACACGGACATCGACGGCTATCCGGACCAGGCACTCCCCTGCATGGATAACAACAAACACTGCAAGCAGGTGCAGGGCCAAAGGCCAGCTGGAGGGGGCTGTGGGGGGTGGGGGGGTTGCAGGCGGGCTCACACCAGAACCCACCCACCCTTTTCCTCCCTCTGAACCTCAGGACAATTGCCTTTTGACACCCAACTCTGGGCAAGAAGATGCGGACAACGACGGTGTAGGGGACCAGTGTGACGATGATGCCGATGGGGACGGCATTAAGAACGTTGAGGTATGGGGGATGGAGAGGTGGCTCAGTGGTTAGGAGCACGGGTGCCGCCTGCAGGATCCCCGGGATCAGGTCCCAGCACCCCCGTGATGGCTCACAACCATCTGTAGCTCCAGTTCCACGTCTGGCCTCCACTGGCACTGCATGAATGTGATGCACAGGCATGCACTCAGGCAAAACACCCATACACAGAACATAAAAATGAATATTTAAAAAAAAAAGAACTTTGAGGTCGAGTTGCCACGGTAGCATGTGCCTGTAATCCCAGCACTTAGATGGAGGCAGGGGGATCACTGCAAGGTGGAGGTCAGCCTGGGCTACAGAATGAGACCCTGTCTCTCAGAACAGGTAAAGGCACCTGCCACCAAGCCTGGTGACCTCAGTTTGATCCCTGGAACCCACAGAGTGCTACACATGTCCTCTGACTTCCATATGGGCACAGTGGTACTTGTGCGCCCACAGCCATACACTAAATAAATAAGTACACGTAAGAAAAAAGGAAGAGGCGAGTGAAAACGAGATAGGACCCAGGCCAGGCACGGTGGCGCACACCTTTAATCCCAGTACCCAAGAGGTGGAGGCAGGTGGGCACCTGTGAGTTCAAGGCCAGCCTGGTCTACATAGGTGAGTTCCAGGCCAATAAAGGCTACATAGTGAGGCCTTGTCTCAAAACACACTAACAAAAGAACAACCAAAACAACAACGACAACCTCTCAAGCCAAAGGATGCCCGTCCTCTCTCAGTCCTGTGCCCTCTCCATGTTATAGACTCTGTTGCTGAATCCCATATCCTGTCTCTGCTTGGCCCTGGGCATTAAATTCCCCAGGAAAGTCTCTACAGCATGCATTGTGGAGCCCTGTACCTGGTGTCTAGATAAGATGGACCGTATGGAGGTTGGATGGGGGGACAAAGGAAGTGTGGGGACTTCTAACCCTTCTCCTCCTCCTCTTTGCCCAGGACAATTGCCGACTGTTCCCCAACAAGGACCAGCAGAATTCCGACACGGATTCATTTGGCGATGCCTGCGACAACTGTCCCAATGTCCCCAACAATGACCAGAGGGACACAGATGGCAACGGAGAAGGGGACGCCTGTGACAACGACGTGGATGGGGACGGTGCAGGCCCGGGGCCGAGGGGACGGCTGGGAGACCCATAGGGATGAGGCGAGGAGGCCGGAAGTCAGAGGCAGTTGGGGGAGTCGGCTTGCAGACACTGGGCTAAGAACTTGAGGTGGTTAGACAAGACGTAAGCGAGCCACACGGGTACAGGCAGGTCTCCTGATCAAGCTCAGGCTCCCGCCAGCAGAGAAGAGCGCTGCACAGTTCATAACCGCCCCGTCTCTCTGTCTACTAGGCATCCCCAACGGATTGGACAATTGCCCTAAAGTACCCAACCCGCTGCAGACAGACCGGGACGAAGATGGAGTGGGGGATGCGTGTGACAGCTGCCCAGAAATGAGCAATCCCACCCAGGTACAGGGGGGTGTCGGGGGTGAGGGAGGGCGGGAGTTCGGTGGGTGAGGCCCTTAAATAAGAGGTGAGACCGCCCTTTCCAGAGTTCTCGGGAGATGGTGAGATCAGACCCCTCTCTCAGACAGATGCAGACAGCGACCTGGTGGGGGACGTCTGTGACACCAATGAGGACAGGTAGGGTCCGGGCCAGGAGAGCCAAGGTCTCCTCTGTGACGCAGCCTTAATTCACGGCCCCCGCTAAGCAGGAGGTCATCCTCACAGTCTACCCTCCACTCCTGCTGCTGGATTTTCATCTCTGGATAGTGGCGAGGGGACACGGTTGGAGGGTGGGCAGGCCCCAGAAAGCCCTCAGAAGATAAGGAACAGACGGAACCTACATTTTCAGTTGTATGTGTCGCCTTTTCTTCTGGGCAGCGATGGAGACGGGCACCAGGACACCAAGGACAACTGTCCCCAGCTGCCAAACAGCTCTCAGCTGGACTCAGACAACGACGGACTCGGAGATGAGTGTGACGGGGACGACGACAATGACGGTGTCCCAGACTATCTGCCTCCTGGGCCTGATAACTGTCGTCTGGTGCCCAACCCTAATCAGAAAGACTCAGACGGTAAGGCTGGGGTCCCGGAGAGGGTTAAGCTGAAGGGGGTGAGGGACGGGAGGGTGGGGAGGGGCCAGGAGTGGGGACAGTGGGCGGGGCCTGAGCACCCAGCCTCACTCCCCCCAGGGAACGGTGTTGGTGACGTGTGTGAGGATGACTTTGACAATGACGCGGTGGTTGACCCTCTGGATGTGTGTCCGGAAAGTGCAGAAGTTACCCTCACAGATTTCCGGGCCTATCAGACTGTGGTTCTGGATCCTGAGGGCGATGCTCAGATTGATCCAAACTGGGTAGTGCTCAATCAGGTATGCAGGGCAGTGGGCTGGGCAGGTGCTGTGGGACCAGACCACCTATTGGTACTCGGGTGGCATTGTGCACCTGGATCAGGGCTTTTTTTTTTTTTTTTTTTTTTCTCTCTCTCTCTCCTTAACAACCCCAGGGCATGGAAATTGTTCAGACTATGAACAGTGACCCAGGTCTTGCAGTTGGTATGTAAGGGACACCCAACCCAGTAATCTCCAAAGGGAGGGTTCCTATGGAGTGTAGGGAAAGAACCAGATGGGGAGGATGGGCGGGGCCTTACCGCAAGACTCTGGCCCTACATACAATAGGCGCCTCTGCCCCCAATACTCACCCCACCATGGGCCACCAAGTAGCTTTAAATGGCCCTAACATTTATCCCGCCTCCGCCACCCCAGGATACACAGCCTTCAACGGCGTGGACTTTGAAGGCACTTTCCACGTGAACACGGTCACTGACGACGACTACGCAGGCTTCCTCTTCAGTTACCAGGACAGCGGCCGCTTCTATGTGGTCATGTGGAAACAGACAGAGCAGACCTACTGGCAGGCCACCCCCTTCCGAGCGGTGGCCCAGCCAGGGCTGCAGCTCAAGGTATCCCAGCTGCCCAATTCCCCCGACCCACTGAACTTTGCTGAAGCTGTTTCTGTCCAGCCGTCGGGGCCCCCACTGCCTGACTGGGAAATTTCTTACCCAGACACGGTGTCTGGACATCAGCTGTATGGGATTCCGGAGAATTCTCCGCATCCCTTTGACCCCCTTCCTCACCAGCTCTTACCATCTTTTGTCTCCCTCCCCCCTGGTCCTGTGGTTGACACACTCTCTTTGTCACTAACTCCCAGGCAGTGACATCAATATCTGGCCCAGGTGAGCACCTCCGAAATGCCCTGTGGCATACCGGCCACACCCCTGATCAGGTACGACTGCTGTGGACTGATCCAAGAAACGTGGGCTGGCGTGACAAGACATCTTACAGATGGCAGCTACTCCACCGGCCCCAAGTTGGCTACATTCGGTATGAAAGGGGTTCGAGCACCGGGGGTGGTGGGGAGGCGAGACTCAACCTCCTCTGCCCTCTCGCTGGCAGGGAGGGACTCAGTCACTGTGACCTTCCCTCTGCTGAATGTCTTGGTGCCGCGGGTAGGGTTTGCAGACAGTTCCCTCCATTTCCCATCTCAGCACAGAGGTGGTGGTGGTGTTGGGCACACCGTTCCTTTGCACCAAATTTCCCCCCTAAGTCCAGGTGTTGGGCCAGGTGCCTTTCGGTTCTCTGGGAGCTTCTAGGCCCCAGGCAGTCTGGGGAAGAGCGCAGGGCTTCCAGCCCCTCAAGCGTGCCTAACCTGCTCCAGCAGCTTCTGACTTTGGAAAGGGACCATGGCTTACAGAAGAGCAGACTGAGGCCCGTAAACTGCGGGCCTCTCAGTTTGGCGTTTTGTTCACAACCCTGATCTTCCTTCCCCTCCTACAAGTGTCCCTAGTTGGTGAGAATGGCCTGAGAAGGGAAGGGACAGGGATCTGCCTAGGAGCAGGACTTCCTGTGGCCAAGAGCCTGGGGGCTGAGTTGGTTTCTCTTTAAGGTAGCCGGAGCGGTGGGGCGCCAGGGCAGAGGATAAAGGGGGGGTGTGGACTGGAGCCTGGGAAGCGGGTGACTTCACCCCCAGCCCTTTGTGCGCATTGTCATAGCAACCCAATCCTTGCTAGGAATGTGCTGGTGCTTTGAGATGCAAAAGGGGCTGGACAAAGAGCTAGGGGCCCAAGGCCTGAGAAAAAGCACCCCTCCCTCCCCTCGGCCTCCCTCCCCTCCCTCAGGACTAGTGTGCACAGGGTGTGGGGGGGAGCCCACGAAACCCCAGGACACGGTGGCACCAGGCCCACCAACGACACCTCTATCCTGGACAGGGTGAAGCTCTATGAGGGTCCCCAGCTAGTGGCGGATTCTGGGGTGATTATTGACACGTCCATGCGAGGGGGGCGCCTCGGCGTATTCTGCTTCTCCCAAGAAAACATCATTTGGTCCAATCTCCAGTACCGATGCAACGGTGAGGCTTTAGGCTGAGCGCAGCTCGATCCGTGCCCTGGGAAACCCCTCACCCTCTGACGTGACTCATTTCCCCTCTTCAGACACAGTGCCTGAGGACTTTGAGCCATTCCGGAGGCAACTGCTCCAAGGAAGGGTGTGAGGAGGCGCCAACGGATTCAGAATCCTGACTGGAGACCTTTGACCTTGGGCTCTCTGTTCTGGAGACCCTGGGGTCTAACCCACAGCCCCCTCAGCCTCACAGATGGTTCTCTGGTACCCATCAGGGAGCTCAGCCCCGGAGGGGTAGTGACCCCCTTGTGCAGGGGTTGGGGGACTCTCAAGGGGTATTACTCAGGTACTAACCCCAGGAGAGACATCAGCACATTGCCATAAAGTTTCAGTTATTTTCTAAGTCACTGCAATTACTTATTTTAGGCCTTTTCTAGGACAGAAAGGAACCTGAGTGGTGAGAAAGGCTGGGGGCTGTAGATTAGAGAGCTAGGGAGAGGTTGACTGAGTTGAGGTGTGGGTGGGAAAAATACCGAATGGAGGACGAGGTTCCTGGAGGATGGCTAACGTCCGTGCCGTCCAGCCCCGCTTACTCACCGTGGCAGCGGCGACACTTCAGTCTAAGCTCCGCAGGGATCGAAAGCCCAGGGCCAGGGCTGCCCCGCTCTGGGTGAGGGGCGCCGGGGGGGCCGAGGGGGCCGGAGGCCGGGACGAGTGCAATATTGGTAGGGCAAAGAACAACACTGCACCGCGTCCCGTCCCTCCCGCCCGCCCGGGGCCCCGGAATCCCGCTCCCTACCACCTGGGCCTTTGGAGCCCAGGGACTGGGGGCGCTCTGGGGAGCTGGGGTCACCTTAGAGGTACACCAGAGCCTGGGCGCGCCCGGAAGGGTGAAGAGAGAAGGGGAGTCCCCCGCGCCCGGGAAAGGCCACTTTCCGACGCCGAAGCAGTGCGCGCGCTTGCTCTTTAAATACTCAGACTGAGAGGCGCGGAGCTATTACCATGGTGACCCGTGTCCCAGCAACCGAATTGAATGGCTGTTGCCTAGCAATCCCAGGAGTTGGGGTTTGGTGCCGCCCACCTAAATACTTGTGGGCAGACTGACGTAGGGCGTCCCCACTCCGCCCGGAGCCGGCCCCACTAAGTCGCTCAGAGGCGCGACACACGGCGGGAGCGTGGGTTCCACGCCTCCCTTCATGCACCTCTGAAATGTTTCTGAAGTATTAGCTTCCGGTTTGCATTCGTTGGGACTAAGAACTGTTTGTCTACTATAGTTGTAACTGCTCCTGTGGGTTTACTCTGCAACCTACACCTGCAGGATCTGGCCTGGAACCCTCACCCCAGTCCGAATGCTGCTGTGAACCCAAAGCCCTCCCGGTCCCCAGCTATTTCTGCCCTTCAGAATATCTCCCTAAATATACACACATGGGTTTGCCCTGCACCACGTGCCTGTCCGCCCCAAATATCGTTCCTCTCCCAAATACAGCTCTGTGCTCCCAAATTCCATAGTCGCCCCAACCTACTCTCTGCCTCCTAAATACCTAGCTGACTGTAGATAACCTGTCACCCCCCCCCACATTCCGATGTCCTCACACAATTTAATGCCCCCTTCCACGAACCTTGGGGCCCCGCCCACTTAGCATTATTCAACCCCCCCACACACACACACCATCCCCAGAAGTCTGAGTAACCCAAGTACTACTGATCCTTGCTCCTCCACCGCACTGTGCATTCCTTCCTATCTGTCCTAGGCATTGATTCCTTTCGTCAAGGCCCAACCAACTTCCTAAAATCTCAGTCTCAACTTGGACTGTGCGATCGAACCTCCCCACAGGGTCTCAACTCCTCGGCCACTCGGCCGTGTGGGTCGGCCGCGCGACGCCCCCGGTGACCACTAGAGGGCAGGCGTTCCTGGCCAGAAGGACCGGCCAGCCTGCCACTCAAAGTGGAAACTGGGGTAGGAAGGACCTTAGGCTTCGGTAGAGCCCAAGTTTCGTCCTTTTTAAGTGGAAATTTCCCCCACCGCCTTTCTCGGGAGCAAGCCAAAGAGGGACCCAGGCTACTGGAAAGTCTGGCAGGGGCGGAGACTGTGGTTTTCAGAGTACAGGGAGCGGTTAGAAGGGTGGGGCTATTCCGGGAAGTGGGGGCGGGGGAGCCTCCAACTAGTGACCTGTCCACTATTATCCAGCCCCCTTGTGTCCTCTCAACCTATGGAAAGCGGTTTCAAGGACCTTCAGAGAGAATAGGGAAAGGGACTGGGGCACCTAGGGATGGGCTTTCCTGGGCTCGCCGTCCAGGGCCTTTCTGCGCTCCACTTCCTCGCCTTGGCTGTTGCTCTGGGGCTAAAACCAGAGCCAGGGGGCCCCAGGTTTCCTTCACGTACACGCCTGGGGAGGTCAAGGAGTGGTTGGTGAAAGGGGGAGGCCAGTTGGAGAATAAACAGGTTGTCATAAGGTTGAGTGATTGGAGCAAGTACCCTACCCAGGAATGGCTGGGGAGGAGGAGGAAAAGCTAGGGGAGGGGGCGGGGTTTTGCTACCTGTCACCTGCTCTAGCTGTGCCTAGGGCGGGAGGGGTACTGGTATAAAGCAGCAGGCACCAGCGCTCCACCGCACACACGCAGCACCCGAGTCCGTTTCTGCCCCTTTTCCCGCCCGTTCACTGCCACCATGACTCCAGGCATCCGGGCTCCTTTCTTCCTGATGCTGCTTCTAGCAATTGTACCAGGTGAGGGGCACCCGGTGGGGGGGGGGGCGGCACTGTTCAGGTGGCACTCCTCACCCTTCGGGGGCTTTGGCTTACTGGTAGATGGCACCACAAGAGCCATAAGTGGCAGACGAGGGTGAGCCAGTAGGTGCCAGAGCGAAAGAGGCGAAGGACGGAAACTGAGAAGAGCTGACCCCCAGGAGAGTGGGCACCACAGTAGGCGAATGTTCTGATGCTTGTGGGGAGTCGAGAGGGTGGGCTGAGTCAGGAGGGGTAACTCGGTACTGGAAGAATGGGGCCATGTGCAGTGGTTAGGTCAAGGCCAGCCTGGGCTACAGTGTGAGTCCTTGTCTCAAAAATAAGTAGTGGAGGAATGGGTGACCCAGAAGCCGAGGTGAGTCTGTCAGGGAGGGAGGGGTAGCGACGGAGGTTGTCAGCAAGGAAGAAGGTCGACCAGGGGCTGCCTGACGCTAAACTGACCCCCCTTCCTTCTGGGGTTACTTTGGTTTCGGAGTTTATATTTTTCTCCTTGTTCCGATTCTATTCACCAACCCAGAGTTTTTACAATTTCTGGCTCTAGCCAGAGCCAAAAAATCATACAGGTTACCCAAAGCAACCTAGTGTCCACCTCTGTTGAGAGCTGTGGGAGCAGAAAAGGTCTGCTCCCCACCTTCACCTCTGGTTCAGGCTTTCTTGCCCTTCCAGATAAACACAGAGTCGCCTTATCTATGGACAACACGAGTTTCCCAACCTCGACGACCATGCCAGCCTCTGCCACAGCCACCAGCTCTACAGTGGACTCGGCCACCACGCTGGTCCACACTGGTTCCTCAGCCCCGGCCACCAGCTCTACAGTGGAGTCATCCACCACTCCGGTCCACCCTGGTGCCTCTGCCCCGGCCACCAGCTCTACAGTGGAGTCATCCACCACTCCGGTCCACACTGGTGCCTCAGCCCCGGCCACCAGCTCTACAGTGGAGTCATCCACCCCTCCGGTCCACCCTGGTGCCTCAGCTCCAGCCACCAGCTCTACAGTGGAGTCATCCACCACCAAGTCCACCACTCCCATCCACACTGGTGCCTCAGCCCCGGCCACAAGCTCTACAGTGGACTCGGCCACCCCTCCGGTCCACCCTGGTGCCTCAGCGCCAGCCTCCAGCTCTACAGTGGAGTCATCCACCCCTCCGGGCCACCCTGGTTCCTCAGCCCCGGCCACCAGCTCTACAGTGGAGTCATCCACCCCTCCGGGCCACCCTGGTGCCTCTGCCCCGGCCTCCAGCTCTACAGTGGACTCGGCCACCACTCCAGTTCACCCTGGTTCCTCAGCCCCGGCCACCAGCTCTACAGTGGACTCGGCCACCCCTCCAGTCCACACTGGTGCCTCAGCGCCAGCCACCAGCTCTACGGTGGAGTCATCCACCACCAAGTCCACCACTCCCATCCACACTGGTGCCTCAGCCCCGGCCACCAGCTCTACAGTGGAGTCATCTACCACTCCGGTCCACCCTGGTGCCTCTGCCCCGGCCTCCAGCTCTACAGTGGACTCGGCCACCACTCCCGTCCACCCTGGTTCATCCATCCAAACCACCAAGACTACATCAGGCTCAGCTACCACTCCAATCCACAATGACTCCTTGGTCCCAACGACCAGCTCTACATTGGGCTCAGTCACCAGTCCAGCCCACAGTAGTGCCTCCTCTACGACTAATAGCTCTGAATCAGACTTGGCCACCACTCCAGTGTACAGTGGCACCTCTGTCTCTACTACCAAGGCTACTTCAGTCCACGTCACCCCAGTCCACAATGGCTCCTCGGTGCCAACTACCAGCTCTGTGTTGGGCTCACTCACCACTCCAATCCACAATAACACCTCTACAATGGCTACTACAACTCCAGGTGGCAATGGTGCTCAATCTTCAGGCCCAAGCCAGCCCCCCGCGACTCCCACCACCCTCGCCACCTCCAGGAACGGCACCATTACCTATAGTACTTACTACAGCACGGTGCTTTTCCCTACCTCCTCCAGTGATAGTTCTCCCCAGGTGTCTGTTGGGGTCTCTTTCTTCTTCCTGTCTTTCCACATTTGGAACCAACAGTTTAATTCCTCCCTGGAAGATCCCAGCTCCAACTACTACCAAGAACTGAAGAGGAACATTTCTGGATTGGTGGGTATCAGCCTGGCCTCTGTCATGCTCTTCTGAAGGCGCTCTTCAGGACGGCATGAATGTTTGGCATCAAACCTGAGTCTTCTCCTCTTGCCCCAGTTTCTGCAGATTTTTAACCAAGATTTTCTGGGGATCTCTACCATCCAGTTCAGGTACAGTCTGGCTGTGACTCAGGGTGGGATGGACACTCGTGACTTTGCAATGTGGGGGGAGATGCTGAGCCATAAGCAGATAACCTCTGGCTGAGCTGCCCATTTCCTGTGACCAGATCAGGCTCGGTGGCGGTAGAATCGACTGTGATTTTCCGGGAGGGTGCTGTCAGTGCCTCTGAGGTGAAGTCGCAGCTTTTACAGCATGAAAAGGAGGCAGGAGACTATAATCTGGCTATTTCGAAAGTCAATGGTGAGACGATATCCCCAACTCCAGCGCCTGCTAACCTGTGGTGGTGGCAGGGTCGAGCCCACCTCCTTTGGGGGACTTCCCTGACCACTCTTGTTCCTTTCAGTGAATGAGATGCAGTTCCCGCCTTCTGCCCAGTCTTGGCCCGGCGTACCAGGCTGGGGTATTGCCCTGCTGGTGCTGGTCTGTATCTTGGTTGCTCTGGCCATTATCTATCTCATTGCACTGGTAAGTCTCAGGCCTTCACCAATGTGCCCTGGTGGGTGGGAACCCATGGGCCAGCGTAACCTCCTGTCTCCTCAGGCAGTGTGTCAGTGCCGCCGAAAGAACTATGGGCATCTGGACATCTTTCCCACCCAGGACACCTACCATCCTATGAGTGAATATCCCACCTACCACACTCATGGACGCTATGTACCGCCTGGCAGTACCAAACGTAACCCCTACGAGGAGGTAAATCTGGGGCCCACAGGTTGGGGCAAGGGCCCTGGCTGGGTGAGGGTTTCTGGAGAGGTACTTGGGAAACCCAAGGTACTTCAGAGAGGTGAGCAGGGAAGGGCCTGGCGAGGTGGGGGAGGGAGGTAGAGCTCCGGGGGTCAGATCTTAGGGGACTACAGAAGAAAGGAAGCGTCCGTACTAACAAAGCCTTGCCGTCTACCGCTGCTGACTCAACTCTGAACTGTACCAGAGTGTGCTCATTAGGATGCCCCGAGGTGAAGTGAGGGGATAGATTACTGTGTCCAGGGGAGCCCTGCCTGAAGGAGGAGTGAGCGTCCACGTCCCGCTCACCTCCTAGGGGTTGGGGAGTAGGTACAGGACAGCTGCCCTGGGGTGGGAGAGCTCTGGGGGAAGAGAAGTCTCCTCTAGCAAGAGGAGTGTGCAGAGGGCTCCTGGGAGTTTAGGAGAGCAAGGGCCCCTCCCTCTTCCCTCTCTACAGGATCTAGTAAATAATTACTGTGGCCACCTGAGCCTGAAAGGCCAGAGGGTAGGAAAGAGACAAGAACTTCCTTTTCTTGCCTCACTTTCCACCTCCTAGGGATCTACACACACACACACACACACACACACACACACACACACACACAGAGAGAGAAAGAGAGAGAGAGACAGAGACAGAGACAGAGAGAGACAGAGAGAGAGAGACAGAGAGAGAGAGAGAGAGAGAGAGAGAGAGAGAGAGAGAGAGAGAGGCCTTTGGGCCAGAGGGTACAGAGATAAAAGGAGAAAAGGACTGGAGGGGCCTACAAGAGGAGCTGAGGGGAGGGAGCGAGCAGAGCGAGCAGTGGAGTTGTGTGTTTACAGTCACCTGGCCGCGCTGAGGCCCAGCAGCTGCACACTCTGAATTAACTCCTTGAGAGCTTGCCAGGCCCGTAGCCTGGGGTGCCCTCCGGGGGTTCTGCCTGATAGACTCTGTCACCCTGAATTTATTTTCCCTCCACTCAGGTTTCTGCAGGTAACGGGGGCAGCAGCCTGTCTTACAGCAACCCGGCAGTGGCAACCACATCCGCCAACTTGTAGGGGCAAGTCACCAGCTCAGGGGGCGGCTGCGGCGGCCATCTGCTCCCCGTTTTCACTGCCAGACCCCTGCGCTCTGACCTGGGCTGGTGAGCCAGAGTTCTGGTGGGCAGCTCACAGCCTTCCTGAGACTCGGGCGAGTGTCTCAACCATCTTAGTCTGGTGAAGCCCAGCCCCGCCCCGGGGGATACCAGCGGTGGGTCTCAGAAGGACTGGCCTAGAAACCCTGGAGATGGGGACAGAAACCCAAGCATGGCTGAATAAAAGGTGGCGCCCAGTTAGTTCTGCCAACTGTGATTCTTCATCGGCAGCTCATGATCAGAGGGGCCAGCACATGTCTGTGGGGGGCCTGGAAGGGATCTTTGGATGAAGACTCCTGAAGGCGAGGAGGCAGGGAGGGGCGGGTACACTTGAAAAAAAAAGGGGGGGGGGATACAAGGAAGAGGTGACCCAGAGACAGAGGCCTGAGAAAGAACCCAGAAATCACCTCCCTCCCATGCCCGCCGGCCCTGAAGGAAGGAGGAAACGAAACCTAGGCAGGCTCCAGTGGACCTGCCCCTGACCTGGCCTCAGCCCGCACCAGTGACTGTCTCTTCTGGACCAGCCCATGCCCCTCTCCGGCTGGCACGGTGCCTCTAAGGCAGCTCTATTCTTAGTTGTCCAGGTGTGAAGCAAATCCTTGGGCTACAGATAACAGTGGAAGAGTCAACACAGCCATGATAAGCCAGGGCTGGGACAGATCCGGGTGCCACTGGCACCAGGTCCTGGCCTTCTGCCATCCCGCCCGCCACTGCCGCCGCCGCCTCTGGGTGGGCTCTCTGGCACCCTGGGAATGAGGAAGTGGTTCCAGTCCCCTGGCCCCTTTGAGCCCAGACGCCATGCCCTCAGCCACATCCCAGCTGGGGCCATAGCTGTGGTCCGGATGCCCAAGTTGGGCGTGACACTAGCAGCCAGCGCTGCACCTCCCTGGCGGTGAGGGTCAGCTGGGGGCCTGGGTCCTAGGTGTAGCAGGAGGCTGTGCCCACCTAACGTAGGGACCTCCATCCCGTGGGTACCATTATCACGCCGACCGGACCGGAAACGACCAGGAATGGTCACACTCCGGGAAAACAGCAGTGTGCCTGGTGTCACAGTTTATTGTTTATAAACCATGAAAAGTACAGCTGTTACTCAGCACAGGCCTAGCCATGCCCACTGCAAGGAGGCAGCAGCAGGCACCAGAGGCCTAGCTTGGCCCAACCCAGTAGGGACACCAGCCTCAGCCGGGTTCCCAAGGGAGACTTGGCACATTGGCATGGGTGCAGGATAGGTAAAGCATGCGAGACAAGAAGAGAGACACAAGGGGCATGCGGCTGGGGGGGTATAGGGACCCAAATAAAATGGTGGGTTCTCCTCCCTCTCACTGGGGAGGCTCAGAGCCTGGCTGCCAAGGCATCAATGGAGCAGGGAGCTTGGCAAGGCAAAGGGCAGAGCTGTCAATCACACCCACTGTTCCAGGCGCCCTCCCTCCCAATAAGCCTCGGGAGCACAGGACAGGGATGGGAGAGGGGCTTTCTATGCCTTGGTTAAGATGCCAAGGGCAGGGCCTGGGGCAGAGACTTGGTGGGCCTGGGGGCCTAGGCCAAGAGGTAACACAGAGAATGGAGGACACCCAGAAGGAAGCGGGGCGGGGGAGGGGGGGCGGGAGCCCCTTAGTCAAGGGAAGCCCTGGGAAGACATGGCTGGCGGGTACAAGGAAGGACCACAGTTAGGAAAAGTCTTGGGGGAGAAGCTGCTGCGTGAACAACCCGCTGCCTGGAGGCCTGGGGAGCAGAGCGTAGGTCTGGAGAGGGGGCCCGGCGGGCTCAGTCCAGCTTGGCGAAGCCCCCGATGGTGACTTTCCTCTCAGGCTTGGTGCCCACGGGCTCTTGCAGCTGTACAGCGCCACCACCAATGAAGCAGAAGGCAGGGCACACGGGCCCCGAGCAGTCCAGGGGGCACTCGAGGAGCCCACGGAAGGACACGGCATCCAGGAAGGAAACTCGCCCCCGCTCATAGTCCAAGCAGATGCCCAGGCGGGGCGGCAGGGGCACTGTGCAGCTGGCTGCCGGGCCGTCCCGCCCTGTCAGCCCTGCATTTGAACTTGCTCCGGAACCCAGCAGGATCTTGCCCATGCCAATGGTGAGGAAAGCAAAGGGTGGCAACGCTTCCACTGTGGCATCTTCAGCACCGCTGTCGTGCCCGCTGTCTGGGTCGTATCTGTAGGGGTGGGAATCGGGAAGGAGGATGTTGGGAGGCAGAGAAAGGGAATTGGGGGGAGGGATCGGGGAGCTGAAATGTCGGAAGGATGGAATGTCGGCGAACAAGAGGTTGCAGGTATTAAGGTGAACACATGTTGAGGCAAGGGTTACAGTGTAAGGCTCGAGGCTTCAGTGTGTGTAAGAAAGAAGTAAGGAGGGGCTGGAGAGATGGCTCAGAGGTTAAGAGCACTGACTGCTCTTCCAGGGGTCCTGAGTTCAATTCCCAGCACCCACATGGTGGCTCACAACCATCTCTAATGAGATCTGGTGCCCTCTTCTGGCCTGCAGGCACACATGCAGACAGAGCACTGTATACATAATAAATAAATAAATAAATAAATCTTTAAAAAAAAAAAAAAAAAAGAAGAAGAAGAAGTAAGGAGCCGGGCAGTGGTGGCGCACGCCTTTAATCCCAGCACTCGGGAGGCAGAGCCAGGTGTATCTCTGTGAGTTCGAGGCCAGCCTGGGCTACAGAGTGAGATCCAGGACAGGCTCCAAAACTGCACAGAGAAACCCTGTCTCGAAAAACCAAAACCAACCAAACAAACAAGGAAGTGAGGGAAGGAAAGTACGTGAGAAAGGTGTTATGGGGAAGGAGAGATGGGCGACATTGAACTGTGGGGCTTGTCAGGATGGAAGGTGCTGAGGAAAACGGTGCCGGGGAATCAGTGTTGACAGGTGGGGATGCTGGAAGGATGGCAGCACAGAGGTTAAGATGTGGGGCGGGGCGGGGCGGGGGCCGGCGGGCGGGGGCAGAGCGAGGGCGTTGGGAAGACGGCGTTGGCAGACAGATGAAGATGGATCCGTGTCAGGAAGCTAGAGGGACACAGGAACGGGGACAACAGAACTCCAAAGGGAGAAGGCACTTTGAAGAAATGGGATGTTGAAGGAGGGAGGACTCGGGAGAGGGGGTTCGGGAGGGAAACGTGGGAAGATATATTAATGAGGCAATGGAGGTAAAGAGGGCTGTGGAGGTATGTTTAGGGGAAGAACTTTGAGAGGTTGAGAAAGAGGGAGGGGAAGGAGGTCTGGGAGAGACCACTTTCCATGGAGAGGAAGTGCTGGGGGAAAGGACCTGGGCGCTTAGGAGGTATACTGGTCCTGAGTGACAGACGGAAGAGGTGATGATGGGCTCTGCCTTCTCTCAACGCTTTCCCCAACCATACACTCTCAAAACCTGTCCTCACAGACCCTTCTGCGGAGCCCACATCTCTCCCATCCAAAAGCCTCCCCCACCTCAGCACCTCAGTCTGTGTTCCCTACACCACCACCCCTGCCGACCCCAGGTCCTTTCCCAGGGCTTCATCCCCTTCCGCCCCACCCCCACCCCGCCCCTTGCAGAAGGGCCTGACCTGGGGCTGATCACATCCGGGGCACCCTGGAAGCTTTCCTGAAGCTTGCTCTCCAGCCCGACGCCCACCTTGACCAAGTAGGAGGCAGGGTCTACTGCGCAGGCCCAGTAGCTGCGGCCCTGCGTCACAGCCACGTCCCCCAGGACCACGTCCACACTCAGGTGGCAGCCTGTGAGCAGGCGCTCGGCAGCCAGCAGCAAGGGAAGGCCCGGGATGCTCCGCACCGCTCGCTGGTCCTTGCTGATAGCTAGCCGCTCTCGGCTCGCACCCCAGCGGCCATCAAGGAAGAAGTGCAGGACTAGAAGCGGGAGGAGGTTAAGACAGAAGGAAGGGTTTCAGGGACACACATTGGCGCGCCGGGGGTCGTGGGGTGTCAGCACAAACACCGGGAACAAGTTGTCAAGTCACCGGGAACTGGGAGGGGCGTGGGGAACTGAGGTAGGGACACAGGGAAGAAAGGGGCATCCCAAGTAGGCACGGGACCCCAGGAGGAGCTCAGGGATGGCCAGTGGGCAGAGAGAAGACTGTCCCATCTCCAGCTGACTCGGTGTTTCTGCAAGCCATTTTCCATGGTCGGCCCCGCGGACCATCTCCACTGTCGTCCCGTTCCATCTGGCCACATTCCCAACACCACTGACCTGGACCTTCCCTCCCATGCTCTGGTACTCAGACCTGACCCCTGTGCCCAACCTTGTCTCTTCTGCCCTCTACCAAGTGGTGAGCACACTCGGCAAGCCACTTCTAACACTGACTAAGCCCTCATGACGAGTCAGAAGCTAAGTCTTTACATGTGCTATCTTATACTGTGCTAATTAGCAAGCCACTCTATTATTATTATTATTATTGATATTTTGGTTTTTCGAGACAGGGTTTCTCTGTGTAGCTTTGGAGCCTGTCCTGGAACTCGCTCTGTAGCCCAGGCTGGCCTCGAACTCACAGAGATCCGCCTGCCTCTGCCTCCCGAGTGCTGGGATCAAAGGCGTGCGCCACCACCGCCCGGCTATTAAGTATTATTATTATTACCTCTGTGGAAGAGGATTCTGAAGTTCAGAGAAGGAAAAAAATCGTGACTAAGGACACACAGGAGCCAAGGAGCCCAGGTGGGCTTTGAACCCAGGCAGTTTAGCTAGCTCCAGAGGAAATGAGTGTAACCCACGCGTTAAACTGTACAAATCATATAAATCAAATTCCGTGCACTTGCTTTTCCTGTGCCCATTGGGAATCAGCTGAGCACCTGGGCCATCCCAGACCCTCCACATGAACGTCTAAGTTCGCCACATGAAGCACCCCCCCCTCCCCGTCCGTCTACTCACCGGGGGCCGGAGGTGTGTGCAGGTGCACGTCTTCACTGTACTCTCCGTAGCCCGCCTTATTGCAGCCCCGGACCCGCAGCACGTACACAGAGCCCGTGTCAGGGTTCTCGAGGAGGGCGCTGGTGCCCCTCACCTCCTCCCGCCGCTGCCAGCGTGCAGGGCCTGGCTGGGCAGGGACATCTGTGCGCCGGAACTCAACAGTGTAATGCCAGGCGGGTGGTGAGTGGGGCGGCAGCCGCCAGCACAGGAAGATCTGGTCATAGGCGAAGGTGCGCTGGGTGTCGATGACGGGAGCCTCGGGCACTGTTGGGAGAGAGAGAAGGGGTCAGTCGGGGTCTGGCCGTCGGCCTGGCGTGGAGAGTGGGGCAGGCAGGAGAGAGGAAGCAGCGGGAGCCGGGGGGTGAGTGTAGGTGAGGGAGCTGGGTGGGCAGGACAGGGCCCAGAGGAGAAAGAAGTGGGCGGATGCTGGACGGGGCGGGGGCAGGAGCCTGGACTCTGGTTCTAGTTTGCCACCAGCCTACTTTGGCCTGCAGTCAGCCCCTCTCCCTCTCCGGGCTTCAGGTTTCTCTTCGGTCAAAAGACAGCACCAGACCAACTGAGTTCTGGGGGCCCTCACGGCTTAGAGTCTTTGAGTTAAGAGGAGCCCCAGAAGGGGGCGGGAAAGGCCACTGGAACCCAGGCAAGAGAGCCCTGAGCAGGGAGGGATGCAGAAGGGTTGCGAGAGAGGTTCCGGGGTCAGCAAGACGGAAAATAGGAAGGCAGCAGAGGGGAGCAAGCTGGCTAGCGGGGCGGGGCATGTAGGTCAAGAGGAAGAGAGTCAAAGTCCAGAGGGCGAGGGTCAAGAGAACAAAAGGTCGGAAGGACCAGGATGATGCAATAATAGCCTGGACAAGGCAGAAGAGACAGGGCGCTTGCCAGGTGGGAGGCCCAGGAATTCAGAGTGCATTAGGAGAGAAGGAAGCAATAATGTGGGTGGCCAAGCTGTGTGGGAGCACAAGGTGGGGGTGTAGGGAGGGGGCCCGGCGGGCGGCAGGGCCCCCAGGGCAGGGCTGCTGACTTGCCTGGGGTGTTCCGGAGCACAGTCCGCGGTGGCCACAGCCTACAAAGAGAGAGGGAGAAGCAGCGCTGAGCGCGGTAGGACGGTGTGGCAGGGGGCGCTGGCCAGGCCAGGCAGGAGGCCAGGAGGTCCCTGGTGGGCACTGCCCCCCGGGTCCGCTGCTAGGGGGTGGGGTGGGGGAAGGGAAGAAGGCTCTGGTCGGACACGGGCCTGGCTAACTCCTTACCTCTCAGGAAGTTAAGCTCCGTCAGCAGCTTCATCTCGCGCCCCACGTCCAGCTGGCAATGGCGGAAGGAGGAGCTGGCAGCTGGCCGGAATGTCTGGAGGGCCTCAGTGGCTCGGGCAATCCTAGAACGGGACGGACCAGGGTCAGGCACTGCCAGGCGGGCAGCCACCCCTCCTCGGGAATCCTGCCCTGGCTATCTCTGGTGCCCCGCTTTCTGCTCCAAGTCTCTCTACCTCGCTCTTCAGAAGAAGTTTGCATCGGCCTGACCGCGTGAAAATTCTCGGGGCTCCAGCTCCCCACCTGGGTCTTCTGGCTACCGTCCTGGGCACTAGCTGCACCCACGATGCCCACTTCCCCGGAGGCTGCGCCCCTGGGCCACTGCCCCTCGGTACCTGTGATGTAACTGTTTGGCTGCTTGCACAAAGCAAGGCTGGTCCGTTTCCTTAAGGACTTCCTGGGCATAACCCACCAAACCCGAGCCGTCCAGCAGGCTCTGGTGCTCGTGGATCTGGGCGCCGAGCCGGGATAATCGCTCCTGCTGGCACTCGTCGATGGCCTGAAGCAGAGAGGCTCGCTTCTCCTCCAGCACAGCCCCCAGGCCCCGAACCAGCTGTGACACCTCCTCCTTCGCCTGCTGACCGCTCACCTGTCCAAGGAGCGACACCCAAGCCATGAATGATTTAGCTATCTTCCTGGAGGCAGTGCTTACACCCGGGTGCCACACCGGTGGTACTACCTGAGGGGATCTGGGGGAATTTAACCTATCCATCTCGATCGGGCCAGGGTCATGGCTGGCCAGGCACCTACACCACAGATGTGGTCACCTTCTGACCATTAGTGCTAACTTTCCTGGATGCTCACATCATAATTTCCTGGATGCTCACATCCTACGCTCTGGAGAGGCCCCTTCTATTTCCTAGGTTTTTGGCTTGAGCTAGAAAACCAAATTAATGCAGGAGAAAAGTACAAAAGTCATATTAATTTGGTACCTACTTGGGTGCCTTTTAAAAACATATTTTTACTATTTTATGTATACAAGTGTTTTGCCTGTATGTACACCAAGTATGTGCCTGGTACCTGTGGAGACCAGAAGAGGGCATCAGATACGCTGGAACTACAGGTAGTTGTGAGCCACCACGTCAGTGGGGGAACTGAATCTGAGTTCTCTGGAAGAATAGCCAGTGTTCCTAACCACTGGACCGTCTTCCCAGCCTTTACTTGGAGATCTCTATAAGAGACAGGGTTTCATGTAGCCCCGGTTGGCCTTGAATGTTCTGTGTACTGGAGAGAGATCCCCCTGCTTCAATTTCCCCAGTCCTGGGGTCACAGTGTAAGCCACCATGACCATCTTAATTCTTTTTTTTTTTTTTTTTTAAGAATAATTCATGGGGCTGGAGAGATGGCTCAATGGTTAAGAGCACTGTCTGCTCTTCCAGAGGTCCTGAGTTCAGTTCCCAGCATCCACATGGTGGCTTACAACCATCCATAATTCGATCTGGTGCCCTCCTCTGGCCTGTATGCATTCATGTAGACAGAATACTGTATACATAATAAATAAATAAAAATATTTTTTAAAAAAAAAAAAGAAGAAGAATTCATGCCTGATGGTGGTGGCGCACACCTTTAATCCTAGTACTCAGGAGGCAGAGGCAGGTGGATCTCTGAGGCCAGGCTGGTCTACAGAGTAGTTCTAGGACAGCCAGGGCTACACAGGAAAACCCTGTCTGGAAAAGCCAAAATAATAAAAATAAAAATTAATGAATTAATAAATAATATTAGTTAATAATTCAGGTGCTAGAGAGGTGGCTCAGTGGTTAGGAGCAGGTATTCCTCCTTCAGAGGACCCGGGTTCAATTCCTAGCATCTATGTAAGGTGGCTGAGCCCCCATAACTAGAGATCCAGGAGATCCAGTGCCTTGGACTCCATGGGCACCCCACACACACACGTGGCATACACTCACAGAGACACACGTGATTATATTTTTTTAAATTGAAAAGAACAATGCAGTTACATTTTTAACTTAAATTTTTTTAATTTAAATTTTCCAGTTTTATTTTATGATTGTGGTGATTTGGGGCCTTCCCTGTGTATTAATGCAGTGGGCATACCCAGTCTTTCAACATAATTTTTATTAAAAAATATTTATGTGTGTGTGTGTGTGTGTGCCTGTGCGAGTGTATGTGCACCACATGTGTGCAGAAGCCCTTGAAGGCCAGAAGAAGGTATCAGATCTCCTGGAGCTGGGGTTCTAGGTTCATAAACTGCCATGTGGGTGCTGGGAACCGAACCTGGGTCGTCTGCAAGAACAGTAAGTATTCTTAACCGCTGGGTCATCTCTCCAGCCCTCTTTGCCCTTTGTGATGGAGACGCACATGCCCATCACTGAACTTCATGGTCAACTCCAGAGCAATGCACTTGTGAAGAAATGATATGCTAAATGGAGCTCTGGGCTGGCTTAGTCACGTCGCTAAGAGACAAATGGGGAAAGGCTAAAACTGGTGGAAGGTGCAAGCTGCTTTAAATAGTTGGTTATCTGGGTACACTGCGGCCTCAGTACCAGTGTCTGGCAAACAGGATTGGTTGGCCTTAGTGCGTGAGGGAGATCCTTCTCTGAAAAACCCTTCTACCTTGATGCCTGTCAGAAAATACAGCAAACAGCCCTTTCTGAGACTATAGCTCCTCCAGTGATTGAAACTCCAAGTCACCATTATACGGATTGGCCATATTTTGCCTTAGCTCTTTCATACTCTTAATCTCTTAATTCTCCATGATTGCTCTAATGTCCACTTTGGAATTACACTAGCTATGGCACACTGGTGGCCATGCCGTCCTTATCGCCCATTCCACCTCAGCTAACTCAGACACCCCTCGCTGCAGGGTTGCGTCCACGCTAGGCTCAACGTCCGTGCATCTGAGCTCCTTAGTCCCCAGGGTAGCCCTCCTACTCAGCTTACAGCCTAAGCCAGGGCACTGGTGTTCTTGCCAATGAAGTTTAACCAGAGCCTCTACCCACACACATCCTCCTCTAGTGGGCTCTGAACTTGCAACAAGGCAATTGGAGCATGCCCGTGCAAGCGGGATCCAAGGCACACGTCCACACCCTTCCTCACCTCAGTGTGCCTGATGGTCTCTTCCAGCTCACAGATCTGGGTCTGTACCGTGTCCTGGTTTCCCAGGATGTACGCCAGGCTCTTTGTCAGCTTATCCTAAGGGCAAAGAAAAGAGGTGGGCATCATCCTGACTCTGCAGAGGCAAGTGATTAGTAGGTGTGTGCTGGTGTGTGTTGGCACTGGGGCTGAGGAAGCAGGGGTCTTTACCTTGAGGGCCTGATAGGCACTGAGTACTGGAGTGATCTTGTGCCCACTGTGGGTGCGCCGTACCCTGCAGAGTTGGCACACCAGCCGTTGGCATGTCTTGCAATAGTGGGTCACCTCTTCCTTGTGGTCCGGACACATGAGACCCTAGGGGTAAAAGGATAGTGGAACAGTCAGCCGATGGTGCATGTCAGGGCTCCCAGCAATCGGCTGCCCTGGATGAGAGGGGAGTGGAAATAGTGGTGGTGCTCCATAGTGCCATCTGGTGGTGAATACTGGCATGAACACGCTTCTGAACTGTCCAAGCAAGGTCCATTTCAGAGCTTTCCTCCCGTCATCTACTTCACACAGATAAGTGTATGGTAGTAACAACAACCATGGTCATTAATATAACCCTGCAGTTCATCTCTGCTCGGGGCTGTACCCAGTTTCTAGAACAGCAGCATCCTGCATATAAACAACTTTTTTTTTTTTTTTTTTTTTTTTTTTTTTTTTTTTTGAGACAGGGTTTCTCTGTGTAACAGTCCTGGCTATCCTGGAACTCACTCTGTAGACCAGGCTGGCCTCACATTCACAGAGCTCTGCCTGCCTCTGCCTCTAGAGTGCTGGGACTAAAGGTGCGCGCCACCACTGCCTGACTATAAACAACTTTTTTGAGACAGAATTTTCCGGTGTAGCCCAGACTGGCCTTCAGTGACCAAGTCCCTTGATTCAACCTTCCAAGTGCTGGGAACTCAGGCATGTGCCGCCATGCTTGGCCAGGTAACACCTTTTGAGGCAACAACATCTCCTATGATCCTATCAACAGTTCTTTCAGTGTGGATATTGCAGAATGGATCCTCTCATCTCTCTGCTGCAGGTGAGATGAGAGACCCATAGACATTGAATCACTTGTTCAGTGAATGTTAGAGATGTGACGGTGCATGTCTGTAATTCTAGTCCTCAGGACACTGAGGCAAGGGGATCGCCATGAGTTCAAGGCTAGCGTGGGCTATATGGCAAGGCTCTGTTTAATTTTGAACTATGTGTATGTGTGTGTGTCTATGTGTGGAAATGTGCACATGAGAGCGGGTGCCTGAAGAGGCCAGAGGTGGTGTATCCCCCGGAGCTGGAATTACAGGGGCGCAAAGTGGGATTCTCTGGAAGAGCTCTTATTCACAGAGCCATCTCTCCAGCTCCAAGACCCTCTCTGTCTCTGTCTCACACACACACACACACACACACACACACACACACACACACTCACACATATACACATATACTACTCAAACACTACTCATACACACTCACACACACATACACACACACATACACATATACTACTCATACACTACTCATACACACTCACACACACGTACACACATGCTCATACACACAGACAAAAACTCAACCTGGCCCACTACTCTTTGGAAGTCCAAATGCCAGCCACCCCCGATCCCTGGTTCAGCACCACCATGCCCCTCCCACTTCAGACCCCGCGAGAACCGGCTCACCTTGGGGCGGAACGAGAGGGTGGGCAGAGTTGGCTCATGCTGGGCCTTCTGAGTGCCCCAGGGGTGGAAGAGTTTGAAGCATTCGTTGCAGAAGGCGGCTCTGCACTCTGTGCAGCCCTTGGTGGCCTCTAGTGGCGGGGGCTTGCACAGCTGGCACAGGATGGCGCCTCCCACACTCACGCTCTGTCGATACCGCTCCACCACGCGCTCTAGGGTCAGGTTTCGGAAAAGCCCCGAAAGGCCCCGCTCCCCCAGCTCCACATCGCCCTGGCAGGCTGGGCACGGGAATATGATCGTCTGGGGGTGCAAGGCACCCCGCTTCCGCCCAGGGTATGTCCCAAAGCCTGTGGAAGGACCCAGGAGGTAGAGGTGAGAATTACAGCTGACTAGGGGTGGGCGACATCTGTCCAATTAAAGAGTGGACTTGAATTGCATCAGAGCTCAGCTCTCATTAGAATCCAGGTAAGCAGTAAGCAGTTCCACCTCAGAATGACAGATGCCCCTGACCCTCTTTCAGCTTTCTGCATTCCCACCCCATCCCACAAACCCCAGCCCCACCTGACTTAAGGAGCCGGTCCAAGCGATCTGGCTTGGGGAGCGTTCTCCGAGAGAGGCGGGGGCTGCGGGTAGAAGGGGTGGAGGCAGGAGAAGTGGGCTCCGAACTGGGGTCCCCACCATGGCCTATGTACCCCTGCTGGCCCAAAACCTCCCGGGCACAGGCCTGGCACACGTTGTGGGTACAAGGCA
This sequence comes from Peromyscus maniculatus bairdii, assembly GCF_049852395.1. Lineage (NCBI taxonomy): Eukaryota > Metazoa > Chordata > Mammalia > Rodentia > Cricetidae > Peromyscus > Peromyscus maniculatus. The sequence continues at coordinate 69,672,745 of NC_134857.1, forward strand.
GCACTAGCGGCTGCTTGTACATCTCTTGGCACACTGGGCACAGCAGTTCCTTCTCCATGTTCTTCATGCTTGTCTGTGGAGGGACCAGGAGGTTGTGTGAGAGCTAGGACACTTGGGCATATCTCAGCCGCTCCCTTGGCTGTCGGGAAGGGCAGCACAAGCTACCTACTGCTCTGGCCCACACACCTTCCCAGCTCTCTGTCTCCTGCCTCTGTTCCCTCTTGGGAGAGCTTAAGGCCCAACGAGAAGGTACGGTTGGAGCTCCGGCCTCCCCCAGCATCGCGCCCCACCCCCATCACTCCCGACGCAGCAGAGCTGGCGGGCGGTCCTCCTTCCTCACCTGTCTCCATCCCTCCATCTCTGGATTATTGGCCCGCTGCTGGGATTTATTTCAAGGGCACCACCCATTCTACATTTGGGTGCTGCCCCCCGCCCCTTTTTCTAGCAACCCTCAGGCGCATGACTGCTCCCCGCGGCCAGCGTGCGTGCGCTAGCTCTCCGAACCGGCTGGGCACCGGCCCGCGGCCGCCCCAGCACCCATCCTCCATTCTTCACTTCTATTTCCTCCAGTCTCCCCAAATCAACCCATTCCTCTTCGCCTCCTACACCCGAGCTCTCCACGGCCCAGTCTGGTGGAGAAACTCGGCCTGCTGCTGCAAGCCTTTGCCCCATCTGGGGGGGGGGGGAGGAGGGGGGAGCGCCCCGCCTACTTGCCCCCTCCCCACCGGAAGTATCCCTCCCCCTTTTGGTGAGGGGTCTTCAGGCTATTCCCCACCCCCACACCTCACCTTGGTCCCTCTCTTCGCAGCCATCCCGGTCAGGGGCGCAGCTGACACAAAGGAGGGAGCGACAGGGAGGGAGGGGGAAGGAAGTGGTGGGGGGGAGCAGGGTTGGCACCGCCTCTGGGAGAGACGGGCACGGGTTGCCATGGCAACCGCAGACTGCACGGCAGCTCGCAGGGGGTGGGGGTGGCAGGGTGGGGGGGTCGGGATGGGTCCAAATTGGGAACTGCACCTAGGGGCAGCTTTTTCATCACCCTCCCCGCCTCCAACCTGGCCTCGGTTTCTTGGAAAACATCCAAGCTCACACATGCCCCTTCTCATAACCCTGGTGCACTGCTGGCCGCTGCCCCAAGCCTACCCGCTGGGTCCGGGCAGCTCCTCGCTGCCTGCACCCCAGCAGACGGGAGTCTTTAGGGCACTCACCACTCGGCTGTCCCCGGGATCCCTGCACACCTGCATCTCCGCCCTTCCCGTCATTTCTGTCTTAACTAGTCCCTTCTCCACATTCCAGACTCTGCCTGGACCCCCACCTGTTCAAAGATCTGGCTTGCCCCGACCCCTCTACACCCCCTCCCTCCCCCTCGACCCCACCTTAACTCACACTGATGCGGACTAGTGCATCCATGATGGAAGTGAAGGTCTGCATATCCTCACCCTCAGCCATGGCCCTACCGTGCCCGCCCGCCCCCGGCTGCCCGATCCTGGCTGCTGCTGCGAACCCGGGGCTTAATGCAGGAGCCGGGTGGGGTGTAGGGAGGGGTGGAGAGGGCGAGATATCATTGCGCATGCTCCAGGGACCTGCCTCGAACTGCGCCCGTCGAGGTAGGGGGTGGGAAATAGTTCTTCCCACGTGGTCCTCCAAAGGCGGTCTAGGGGGTGGGTAACATGGAAGGGTATTTGGGAGAGGAACCATTTCCTTCTGTGTGAATCTTTCCTTGATCCCTAGTCATACTACTCACATGAAGCAAGATTTCAGAGGACGCATGAGCCCCTGGCTGAGAGCGCTACATTTTGGGTGGGGCATGTCTTCGGGAGAGGTTGAGGCCATCAGAGTGGGGCAGGGAGGTCTGAGGGACTTGTACTAGAGATGACATAAATAGCAAGGAAGACATAGGTGACTCTGGGCCATGGGGTCCTGACTGAAAGCCGTGGGTGCAGCTTGCGCCGAGAGGCAGCAGATGCCCTAGGTGCAGAAGGTTGGAGACCAGGCAGGGCGGTGGCCTAGAATGCTCTTCGGAGCATTGTTTCCTCCTTGCCGCCAGAGGGCGCTGCGGCCAAGACGCCCGGAGGAAGAAGTACAGCGAGTCCACGTTGGCCCCGACGCCTGCGTACAGACACCGGCGCCGGGTTTGGCTCCCCTGCTTCCCCGCCACTGGCACGGATTGGACCCACGGGCGGGCCGTGATGGGTAACCGGACCGGCGGGGTGCCCGGGCTGCTCTAAGCAGGGGTGGGCGTTGGGGTGGCCCGCTTTTCCGCCCTCCCCCGTGGCTCCGGTAAAGCTGACGTGTCCTGGTTTCCAGGGAGCTGGCGTTTCCGCGGCACAGGCGGGAACTCGGGTGTGCGGGAGGGCCCCCGGGGGTTCCTGGAGGTCACCGTGGCGTGGGAGGTGGGGGAGTGTGGCTGCAGTCCCGGGAGCGCTCGGCAGTGGTTGGCCGGCCGAACTCCGGAGCGAATCTGCCGGAAGCTTAGCCTGAATGTGTTCCCATCCCCAGTAGTCGGTACCGGAACCTCCTTGGCGCTGTCGTCCCTCCTGTCCCTGCTGCTCTTCGCGGGCATGCAGATATACAGCCGCCAGCTGGCCTCCACCGAGTGGCTCACCATCCAGGGGGGCCTGCTGGGCTCCGGCCTTTTCGTCTTCTCCCTGACTGTATCCTTCCCAAGCTGCAAAGGGGGTGGGGTGGGGACGGTGTTTGGACCGAAGATGGGTAGGGGACCGCGTGAGCTTTGCTTGTCTTCCTACTCTCCAGCGCTGCCTTGTTGCAGGAGTTTCTCCTTAATTCCCTCAACCCAGGCCTTCAATAATCTGGAGAATCTGGTCTTTGGTAAAGGTTTCCAAGCCAAGATCTTCCCTGAGAGTAAGTGAAACTCGGTAGTTGACTGAACTCTTTTAAGCTCCCCCAAACATGATGCTGAATTTCCCTGTGCTTAGATGGTAAAGGAGATAGACGATTGCTAAAACTGTCTTGAAGACAGAGGACGCTTTTGGATCCAGCATCTTGTCCAGCTCCGGGCATCGGAGCTGGAAGAGAAGCACAAAAGGAAGAAAATGAAGAAAGAAAAGGGAAAACCTGACCTGCCCCCAGGAAAGGTTTCAAGCACACAGTTAAGTTTGAGCTGATGTTTGATAGGCATCCTCAGGAGAGAAGAAAGACAGACAGGTTCACCAGGGAGTCTGGTGTGACATTGAGCCCGCCCGCGCTAGAGTTCTCTTGAGGGGATTGTAAGTCTTACTGGGATGTTACTGATATCAGGACTCCCCACCAAAGAAGACTAGAGAATCACTGTTAGAGCCCTCTCTCTTTTCCCTCTCCCTCCCTTGGTTTCTCTCTCACTCTTTTCCTCTCCTGTCCTCTGTAGCCCAGACTGGCCTTGAACTTACTATGTAGCTGAGGATGACTTTGAACCCTTGAACTGCTGACCCTCCTGCTTCCACCTCCCAAGTGCTGGGATTAGCACCACCTCATGTGGTTTATGTGGTACTGGTATGGAGCCCAGGGCTTCCAGCATGATAGGCAAGCGCTCTACCAACTGACCCTCATCTCCAGCCCTGAGGGATCAATTTTAACTCTTGTTAGATGGTTTTTTTTAGAGATCTGACGGTTTAATTATTTATGGAGAATTAAGTTCACAAAGCAAGGTCAGCATCAGGACCAAATCACGTGAGGAAAGTCACATGCTCAGAAACTTGCAGCAGTTGGAGTCTTGGGAAAGCCTCACCCAGCAACCCCAAAACCTGCTGTTGCCCACGCCTCCTTGCCCTCCCCTGGGTTTTCACAGCCCTGCTGCAGGGTTCCAGAACCTCTACCCAGCACTCTCAGAACTTCAGACTCTTAAACTTTGTTGCACATGGACCGTCTTTGCTGTGTTCTGAAAGACACCATTGTTGGGGGACAAAACCCCTGTCTGTCTTTGCCTGCTCTGCTGGCTCCAGATGGACAGACGGACCCTTTTCGCCCTGCCTGCCCCTCACCCCTCCCCAGTTCCGTCAGGCCTTAGCCCTCTGCCTAAATAACGGGGACCAGCCTTGCTCTCCAAGCCCTGCTAGTACATTTTATTTTAGTTATTAATTTACTTTTGAGACAGGATCTCACTGTGTTGCCCAGGCTGGCCTTGTCTTGAATTCCTGGGTTTTAGTGGTCCTGTACCACTGCATTCAGCTGCCTTTTGGTTTGGGTTTTTTTTGTTATGTTTTTTAGTGTGTGTGTGTGTGTGTGTGTGTGTGTGTGTGTGTGTGTGTGTGTCTGTGTGTGTGTGTGTGTCTGTGTCTGTGTGTGTGTGTCTGTGTGTGTGTGTCTGTGTGTGTGTGTGTGTGTGTGTCTGTGTGTGTGTCTGTGTGTGTGTGTGTGTGTGTGTGTGTGTGTCTGTGTGTGTGTCTGTGTGTGTGTGTGTGTGTGTGTGTGTGTCTGTGTGTGTGTGTGTGTGTGTGTGTGTGTGTGTGTGTGTGTGTGTGTTGGGGGGGAAAGGCCAGGAAGTTGGATGAGAGACGGAGCAGAGCTAGTAAAACAAAAACCAAACAAAGCTCCATTGCTGTCTTACCTCCGTGTTCTGAACAGTGTTAAGGCCTTCTGCACCCTCGACTTTTATCAGGACATGGCTTTTATTTATTTGTTTGTTTGTTTTTCGGGACAGGGTTTCTCTGTGTAGACCAGGCTGGCCTCAAACTCACAGAGATCCACCTGCCTCTGCCTCCCCAGTGCTGGGATTAAAGGCGTGCGCCACCAGGATATACCTTTTCAAGCAGTTGCCTCAGAAGGGCTCTGCATTGCCCCTGGTTGGTGTTCCTCTCTTGGACACCTGCTGAAGCTCCTGTCCTGCCTCCACAGTTCTCCTGTGCTTGCTGTTGGCCCTCTTTGCATCTGGCCTCATCCACCGAGTGTGCGTCACCACCTGGTACGTATCTGACCGTTGGGCCAGGGGTGCGGTGATGCCTTGTCTTTTGGTACCAATCCCCCGGGGTGGTGCCAGTCCCTTCCCTTCCCACCACGCACCTCTTCCCATTTTCTCTTTTTTGTCCTTCCTTGAGCTCCCAAACCTAAACCAGAATTCTCTCCCCGCAGCCGGTGTCCGCCATCTGGCGACATGCCCGTTGATGTAATGACTTCTTTTCTCCCCGCAGCTTCATCTTCTCCATGGTTGGGCTGTACTATATCAACAAGATCTCCTCCACGCTGTACCAGGCGACGGCCCCAGTCCTCACGCCAGCCAAGGTCACCGGCAAGGGCAAGAAGAGAAACTAGCCCTGAGTGACTAATAAAGTTGACTCTTTGTACTTCTGTCTGTGGGCTCTGATAAGTCGTCGGCCTCACCTGTCAGCGCCCGCGCTTGCCAGGCCGTCAGTGTCCTCTGCTCACAAGAGAGTCCGTGTGGGAGAAGCGCAGAGATGATTCCAGTCCTCACCTGTGGGGAGAGAGGCTAGAGGCGAAGAGTGTAACATGGGAAGGGCTGGCTTCCAGAACCAGAGGAGATTTGTTTTTAAAGTATTGATTTAAGTGTGTGTGTGTGTGTGTGTGTGTGTGTCTGTGTGTCTGTGTGTGTGTGTGTGTGTGTGTGTGTGTGTTGCTCTCCTCATCTGTCTGTTCTACTCTAGCGTGTAGAGTGGGCAGAGTGGCTGTGTTTACAAGGCTTCGAGGCTAATCACTAGCCCTTGCCTCTGCTCTGGTGATTTTCTCCTCCCCACCCACCCCCCACCATCCTGTGTCCGAGAGATTAGGAAATTCGTAAGTTTTCTCAGAGTGTGTCAAAGAACACCCAGACCGCTGGCCTCAGCCAGTCTTGACGGAAATGAGGCAAGTGGTCCCCAGATCCCGTACTGTGCTGTTGCGAGAAGCAGCTCCGTCCAGAGTGCTGGTCCTGTAGAACACAAAGTGGGTAGGGTGCATACAGTCCTGGGAGAAGGCCTCCTGAGTGTCCCGAGGCTTCCAGAAGGCTGACTCCAGGCAGATAGATCATTTCTACAGCTAGGGGAGTGAGGGGGAAACCAGAGAACAGGTGTCTTAGCAGGGCTAAGGGATCTAGGCACCTCCTTTCCTGGGGATGCTGTAGGCTTTAGGGAACACCCATTTGGGTCACTTTCCTATGCTCAATGGTGCCCGATAATGGAAAATAGGTTGGTTGAATGAAAGAACTTATCTTTCAACCCTTCTAGAACAAAATTCTAATCTTCAGAGGCACCTAAAACCTAGGGAATAAGGCCTAGTAAAGATGAATAGAGAGTGGAAGGAGCTGTGAGCGAGGGTTAGAGGCCACCCTACCCTATCCCATACCCTAGCTTCCCTGGGGGAGGGAGCACTGCACAGCTTACACAGAGTGCCTGCAGAGGGCGCTGTGAGCTCATCTGTCCTGGACACTTAGCCTGCTCCCTGCAGGTTGTCCCCAGAGGGCGGCTAGGGGGTGCTCTAGTTCTTTGAAAGCCTACCTGGGGAAGCCAAGGGTCCTGGGAGAGGAGAAGCCTCCCTGCCAACCCTTGGGCAGAGTTTCCAGGGGAGGTCGCAGCCTATCTTCCTGAGGATGGAGTTCCAGGCTCCGGGTTCACCTCGTGAGATTGCAGGGAAGTCAAGGCTGTGATGTGTAGGGCCCTCTGACTTTCTCCGCACCGGGAGCAGTGGTAGGGTACATACAGTCCTGGGAGAAGGCTTCCTGAGTGTCCCGAGGCTTCCAGAAGGCTGGCTTGGTGGAGCCAGGCAGATAGCATCGTTTCTGTGGCTAGGGGAGTGAGGAGAAGACCAGAGAACAGGTGTCTTTGCAGGGCTAAGGAACCTGGGCACCTGCTACCGTCTACCATGTAGGACCAGGGGCCGTGTGTGCTTCAGGAGTAATGACCCACTCCTCAGGAATGGTGGATTTACAAGGCAGGTCGGCGCCAATGCCAGCTTTATACTCAGCCTATCTGTGGTGTCTAGTTGTAGGCTGTACAGAGCTGACCTGCCAATTAACCCTGGCGGGGATATCACAGCCTCTAATCACCATCATTAGGTAAAGGGGCCTGAGGACACGGTGACTTCCCAGAGCTGAAGGTGAATGGGGCAAAGGAACCTGGGGCTCTTGGGACTCTGCCCTACCCGGGAGGCAGCAGACCCGAGGGAGAGGGGGGCATCCCCCTGGAGGACAGAGGGAGCCAGATGTTTCCTCCTGTTCACTCACACGTGGCAGTGACACCCGCAGGCACCCGCCGCCAACTCCGGAAACAGGAGTAAATAATACGTGGGCGGAGTCGGTGTAGCCCGGCGGGAAGCCTCTGGCCCCTGACCTGAGGTGCTCCTGGGAGTCAAAGGTGATGCCACCCTCCAAGAAGGCAGTGGGACATTGAGGCCGAGGCAAGCAGGCAGGGCTGGCCTCCCTCCCCGGGACAGGCATTGGCATGAAAGAGCGCCTGGCATTTAGGGCATACCAGTGGGACAGGGCGGGACCTGGGGGCGCCCAGGGCAGGCGGGAAGGCTAGTCTGCGCCAGGCCTTGGCTCCAGCCCTTTCCGCCCCTTATTGTCCGTGGTGAGAACCGGACACTGTCCTGTTCCCACTGCCCCCTGCCTCCACAGCTCTGCTCCCCAGGGCCTCTGGAAGGATGCTGGGAAACAAGAGAAGGCCGGAGACCCATAGAGACAGAGATGCGGAGAGACACAGAGACAGATGCGCAAGAGCTTTAAGGTTCAGTGAAAGGCTTACTCTGAAGTTCACTGTGAAGTCATCGGGTGGCAGGCTCTGTGGGAACCCTGGTAGAACGGGAAGCTGGCAGCCCTGTCTTCTTTGGGGGGACTCCAACAGTCTACCCTGTGCAGCCTTTGACGTATGTTCCAAATACTGCTGCCTCCTAAGCAAACAATGGTCAGAGCCCCGAGGTAGAGAGCCTAGGTCCTTAATTGTTCCCTGTAGGTACATTTCTTTGCCTCCCTTCAAGGGAAATGGAAGTTTCTGGAGGTTCAAGGGCCAGAGCCAGGATCTCGCTCCCCAATCCACCCCTTCCAGGGCTGAGAGCCAGTTGAACTTATAAAAACTGTACCATAAACGCTACTTGGTCGAGTTCCTGCGGAGGCAGAGAGAGAAGCTCCTAATTGGCCATAGAGTTGGGCATTCTCAATATCTATAGCAAACAGCTATATGCCAACCACTGGTAATATAGACTTCAAAGCTTCCCCTTGGGCTCCAAGGGACAGCCACACCCAACTAGCCTCTTCAGTGAGCCTGTACAGGGTGGGAATTGTGGCCCACAGGTCTCAGCAGCTCCTTCCTGGGATTCAGATCTGTTGCCAGTTGGAGAGAGATCTAGGTCCCTATATCTATAGAGGTTCCAGCTACAGCTGGAAAAACCAGGCACGTCTCTACTTAACAAATTAATATTTTTCTTGAATGTATGGAGTGTGGTGTGCACACATGTATGCACATTCACAAATATGTGTGTAGATGGGTGTACACACGGACGCATGCAAGGTTGGAACCCCAAAGTTGAAGTGTCTTCCTCAGCCTCTCCCCACTTATTTACTGAGATAGAGTCTCTCAGTGAATCTGGAGTTCACAGACTCCGGCAAGTCAAGCTAGCCAGCTTGCCCAGGAAATCCCCTGTCCCTGTGTCCTGTGAGCTGGGATTACAGGAGGTTGCCGTGCCTGCCTAGCTTTTAAATGGGTTCTAGCGATCTGAACTCTTGCCCTCACACAAGCCCTTTCTACCCTGAGCCATATCCCTAGCTCAAAATGAACAATCCTTAACACAGTGTTCCAATTGTGCTACCCATGCGATCATTACAGGATTTATGGAAATTCCCACGAGAGAAACTAAGCTCCAAATTTATCCCTTCAAGGTCTGTGGTAATGGGCACACCAGATTCACTGGGCTAGTCTGTGTTTTGTGTATATGCAAACTCAGACACAAAAGTTCAGTCGGTTTTAAGGCAAATCCCTTCTTTCTGCTTTACTAGAGTGAGTAACTGTGACTTTAGCTACACTGGGAAATAACACAGAAATCTTAGTTGGAGGCCGCTGGAAGCAATAAAGCCTGAGCCAAATGGCTTTCCTAACCTGTGAGGAGGAAGCCTCGAGGTTCCCTGAGAACTTCTCACACCTCAAGAAAGCTGGAAAAGAAAAGCCCAAGAGGTCTCCAGGGCAAGAGGCAGATGCTCCTGCATGCACGGACCTGGAGACCAGGATTACTGCCCCAGATGACACGGAGAAAAGCTGTACTCTTTGTGTCTGGGTGGAACTGCCTGGAGCACTGACCTCAAGCTATTTCGAGGGATTTCTGGGGCTGGGATGTGTGTATATGGCCTGTGTGAGGGTATTGGACCAGCAGGAGTTAGCACCGCAGGAGAGGATCCCTTCCTGCTCTGTTTCTAGACTGTGATCCAGGCCAGTGTTAGGTCTGTGGGCAGCATGAGGCTGGGAAAGGGATGCTTTTTGATTCTGCTGTGGCTGTTATTCAATTTACTTTAATTTGTATGGGTGTTTGCCTGTGTATATTTATGTACGCCATGTGTGTGCCTGGTGCCTGCAGAGGTCAGAAGAGGACATTGAACCCCCTGAACTGGAGTTACAGATGGTTGTGAACCACCATACAGGTGCTGGGAATCGAACCCAGGACCCCTGCAAGACCAAGTGCCCTTAACCTGAGCCCTGCCACTTTTCCCAGCCCCTGTTCGTTTTTGAGACAAGGTTTCATGTATCCCAGGCTGGCCTGAATTCTTTGTGTTGCTGAGGATGACTCGACTTCTGATCCTCCTACCTCCATCCCGCCAGTGCTGGGAGGACAAGTGTGGGCCACCATGCCCACCATTATTTGGTACTGGGTGCAGAATCAGGGCCTCATGCACAGTGGCAAGCCCTGTACCCACCGGGCTACATCCCTGGCACCAAGAGCTACATCTTGAATCAGACACTTGAGATGTAGTTTGAACTCTGACACTGAGCAGGTGAGGGACAGGGGGCAAACTAAGTGACTTCTCCACACTGTAGACTCCTTGACTGTAAAATGAGGCTAATCACAGCTACCTGGATTATAGTGCTAAAGATTCGAGTTAAATCCTGTGGGAAGCCATGTAGTTGAGAAATGGTTGTTTCTTCTGTGATGATGACAATTTTTTTGGTGGGGGAGGGCAGTAAGGTCTCACGTGATAGACAGCTACTTTAACAGTGAGTTACAGACCCATCAGGAATGTGTTTTAAATGAGATTAACTTACCTTAAAAAAAAAAAAAAAAAAAAAGAGGGTGGTGGTGCCAGAGACAGCTCCGTGGCTAACGTGCTTGCACTCAGGGTGAAAGACAGGGTTCAGATCCTTAGAACCCACAAAAAATGCCAGGTGGGTGCGGTAGCCTGTCCGTGATTTCAGTCTTAGCGGATGGAGACAGGGGATCCCCAGAGCAAACTGGATAGCAAGACTAGCCATGTAAGGGAACTCTGGGTTTGAGTGAGCAATGCTGCTCCAAGAAGAGATGGGAGAGCAGTCAAGGGTTCCTGACATCACCACACACACACACACACACACACACACACACACACACACACACACACAGCCTTCACACTTGAACTGAAATCCTGGATCTCTCCTGGTCTCCAGCCTCAGGCTCTGAACTTGGTTGGCTGCTTCCATGGTTGCTGAGCCAATTCTTTAAGGTCAGTCTGTCAGTCTCTCTGCCCTGAGTCTGTTTTGTGGGAGAACCCTGACTCATGCACTGTTTTCACAAAAGGCAGGAAGGGCTGAAGTTATCTGCTCAAGACTACACAATCTTGGACTGGCAGGGCAGCGGACTGTCAACACTCACACTTGCTGTTCCCATGGCCAGGGCTCCCCGCCCCCAGCTTAAACATTTTTTTTTTTAAAATTTTAAATTAAATTTATTTATTTTTATTTTATGTGCATTGGTGTTTTGCCTACATGTATGCTTGTGTGAGGGTGTCAGATTTTGAAGTTACAGACAGTTGTGAGCTATCATGTGGGTGCTGGGAATTGAACCAGGGTCCTCTAGAAGAACAGCACGTGCTCTTAACCATTGAGCCATCTCTCCAGCCCCCTAAACATTTTTTTATCGCTTTTATTTCTTTGTGTGTGCTATGGCATGCCTGTGGAGAACAGAGGACTAACAGGGAGTTGGTTCTCTCCTTCCACCACGTGGTCCCAGGGATAGAACTCAGGTCCTCAGGCTTGGGGACAAGTACCTTTACTTACGGAACTGTCTCACCAGCCCTTCCCCAGCTTTCCTGAGACAGAGCTGTGCTATCTAGTGCCAGCTGGCTTGATGCTTGCTGTCTAGCCAGGATGGTCTCAGACATGTGGCAACCCCTCAGCCTCAGCCTCCTAGGGGATGGCTAGACTCCAGCTCACCTGGCTTCCCTCTACTTGATGTAGTAGATACTTGTTTGCTTGTCTCTGTCCCTACCACCACCCACTCCAGGGAATGGAAGGGACTGGTCTGTTTAATAGTAAGTCCTCAGTCCTCTTTTTTCTCTTTTGCAGAAGTGAGGGTTCAAACCCAGATCCTTGTGCACACTAAGCAAGTGCTCCGCCACTAATCTACACCTCTGCTCAAAGGTCTTTGCTTTTTACGGCAGAGTCTCGCTGTGTTGTCTAGGCTGCTGTCAAACCCAAGCTCGTGCCAGCCTCTTGCTTCTGCTTCCTACCTGTCGGAGACTAAGTGACACCATTGCACCAGCTAACAGGCGACTGTAGCCAGCATGGGGTCCCGGTGCTCACAGATAGGCACTAGGGAAACCAGGAATGTTAAACACGCAGAGCTGTCTCCTCAGTGGGGGAGATGGGTACCCGTTTTCCACACAGAGGCCAGGAGTGGACGTGGTTAATAGCCTGGGGATCTGTGCAAACTGTAGGGCCAGTGTACACCCAAATCCCCAACACGATCCCAGACTCTCCCTCCCTAGACCTTTATCATCTGCTTCTCAGTCGATGGAACCCATCCTTAGGGGAGATGTCACATGTGCTTTATAGCTTGGTGACTTCTTTGTTATCTGTATGACAGGACCACACCAGCTCCTAGGCCCTTAAGCTAGAGAATGCACCTTTATGGAAAAGGTCACATGTACTTTGCAAAAGAGTTTCGATGTAGTCACACTCTGAGTTTTATTGTACACATGGGATTGAGATAATTGTTACCAGGAATCTTCCCCAAATTACACTGTACTTATATATGTCTAAAATAAACTGCCCGGAGTCAGACTCTAGAAGTTTGAATCAGCACCAGCTAACTAAGTCGAGTTGAGCCTGATTTCCTTCTTGCCTTACGCAGATCTTTAATCTGTGGTGTGGCATTTGCAGAGACCCCACGGGTGTTTATTGGACAATCAAGACAGCCACCAGTACGTACCATAGCACATTGGGCTTTGTTGAAACTCAGCTTCTGCCTTGAGTCAACTTGAAAACACTGAACTCAGTCGAGGTAGATGCCTCTGCCAACTGCCCAGGTCTGTCTCTGGGTCCTTTCTCCCTAAGGCTGTCATCTTTTCCTGTCTGGGTGCTTTAGTTTAAGTTCCCTGGAAGCCCTGACTCACCTGAGCTCTTTCCCCAATCAGCACATCTTTGATATCACTTCCCCGTAAAGCCTGTCTGTAATCTTCCCAGTGTGTGTTTTTATTGATTATATATATGACTGTTCTGTTGCCCCTAGGAAACTGTGGGTACCTTGAGGGCAAGGATGGACACAATCTGACTACCTGGAGCCCTCCTGAGGGGCTCAGTAATCTCCATGGCACCTGTGGGTACCTATATGCAGGTCATAGAGCAAACCACTGACTAAGCCCTAACCAACATAAACACATTTTTTCTCCAAGCGACTGGAGATTGACCCAAGGGCCTTGTGCATGCTAGGCAAGCTCTCTATGACTGAGCAGATACCCAAGCCCCAGATACAAATACTTTTTGAAAGATTTATGTATTTTTATGTCTATCATGTGCCTGCCTGTATGCGTGTGTACCATGTGTGTGCCTAGTACCTACAGAGGATAAAAGAAGGCTCCAGATCCCCTAGAGTTACAGATGGTTGTGAGCCACCATGCAGGTAATGGGAACTAAACTTGGGCCCTCTGCAAGAGTAAGTGCTCTTGACCACTGAGCCATCCCTCCAGCTCCATGAATACTTCAAAATAATTTTTTAAAAAACAGTTTATTTTTGTTAAGCCGGATGTGATAACACACACCTTTAATCCTAGCACTCAGGAGACAAAGGCAGGCAGATCTCCATGAGTTTGAGGCCATCCTGGTCTACATAGAGAGCTTCAAGACAGCCAAGACTATATAGAGAGACTCTGTTTCAAAAAACCAGGAAAAAAAAAAAAAGATTTCTTTTTATGATGTGTGGTATGTACACAGGTGTTGGGAGATCAGAAGAGGCTGTGGATCACATGGGCTGGAGTCGTAAGCAATAATGAGCTGGCCGATGGAATGCTGGGAACTGAACCCAGATCCTCTGTAAGCCAGTCTGTGCTCTTAAGCACCGAGCCTTCTTTCCAGCCCCCTAACACAACACAAACACTTCTCAGAGGTCTCTAATCACCTGATTCAGGGCCAGTTTTCCCAGGCTCGTCTCCTGCTATTTCCACCCAGGAAGCATTCTTTGTCCTGGAGACAGCCACAGAGAGTTACTCAGCGTGAACCGTCATACCTGTCTCTGTTCAGGCTCTTCTTTGGCTTTGTGCCTCTTACTCATCTTTCCACAGTCAGGTCAGGCTCCTGGGCCTCCATGAAGCCCTCCTCTGAGGCGATCAAGCCGTCCTCCATGTTCTTTTTAATAGTGCACATTCCTCACTCTTCAAGTGACTAGAAGAAGGAGCCCCCCGGTTTAGAATTTGTTTCCTTTTAAAACCTAAGCCAGAAAGGTAGGCAGTGCCAACAGCCAGGTTGGTGCTTAGCCGTGCAGAAGTAACTCCCCTCACACAGTTTTGAATGGTAATGGGAGAGGGAGTAGTGTGAGTTCAGGGTGAGTCCTTAGCAGGTGTCATCTTTATGTGTAAGGGTGCTTTGTCTGTGTGCATGTCTGTGTACTGTGGGCATGCCTGGTGCCCTCCGAGGCCAGGGGTCAAAGCCCCTGGAACTGGAGTTACTGATGGTTGTGAGTCACCCTGTGAGCATTGGGAGTTAAATCCAAGTCCTCTGGAAGAACAGCCAGTGCTCTTAACCACTGAGCCATCTCTCCAGCCTCCACGTAACTATTCTTAATAAGAAACATTAACCCCTGTTGTATGCCTTCTGGATGCCACTTTTTTGTTTGTTTGTTTGTTTTTTGATACAAGATGTCTCTGTGTAACAGCCCTGGCTGTCCTGGAATTCTCTCTGTAGACCATGCTGTCCTTGAATTCAGAGATTGGCCTGCCTCTGTCTCCTGAGTGCTGGGATTAAAGGTGTGTGCCACCACTGCCTGGTTTTTGATGCCACTTTAAAAAAAAATGTATTTTTGTTTATTTTTTTGTCAGACAAGACCTCCAAGCTTGCCTCAGACATAGTCTGTAGTTCAGGCTGGCCTTGACTTTACGGCAATCCTCTTGCTTCAGATTGCAAGCCTGAGTCATCATATCTGGTTCCTGTATTGACTTAAAATGTAGTAAGGTTTTTGCTTGTTTGTTTGAGTCAAGCCATGGCTGTCCTGGAACTCACTCTGTAGACCAGGCTGGCCTCAAACTCACAGAGATTCAACTGCATCTGCCTCCAGAGTGCTGGCATTAAAGGCGTGCGCTACCACCTCCTGGCTAGATATATTTTTTAAAGGTTTCATTTGTGTTTGTGTATATGTTTTTGCCATGTATAATATACAGGTGCTCTCTGAGGCCAGAGGAAGATATGGAATCCCCTGGAACTGAAGTGATAGGTTGTGAAACTTCCAGACCTAGGAACGGAACTGAATTAGGTCTTCTAGAAGAACAGCAAGTGCTCTTACCTGCTGAGCTGTCTTTCCAGGCCATGTACTAGGTATTTTGGTATAAGACATGCGGTTGAGACTTAACTTTCTTTTTTAAATAGTACACTAGTTGCAGATGTATTTGTTTTGGGCGCCACCTGCCTACAAGTGCCTTCAGAAGAGGGCATTGGATCCTCCGGAACTGCAGTTACAGACAGTTGTTAGTCACTGTGTGGTGCTGGGAACAGAACCCTGGTCCTCCACAAGAGCATAAGTGCTCTTAACCACGGAGCCATCTCTCCAGTCCTCCTCCTCCTCCTCCTTCTTCTCTCTCTCCCTCTCTCCCTCTCTCCCTTTCTCTCTCTCTCTCTCTCTCTCTCTCTCTCTCTCTCTCTCTCTCCCTCTCTCCCTCTCTCTCTCTCCCTCTCTCCCTCTCTCTCTCTCCCTCTCTCCCTCTCTCTCTGACAGGGCTTCATCTGTCTTAGGCTGGCCGAAACTCCTTAGGACCTGAGGCTGACCTTGAACCTCGGCCCCTCCTCCTCCTCCTCCCCAGGGCTGGAATTACAAGCATGTGCCACCACACCCAGTTTATAGTTTTTCCCCTTCTTATTCTGTTTTATTGATTTGGTGAAGGAGGTGCTGTATTTTAGTGGTGATCTCTGGAGTCAGAGTGTCTGGGTTCTGTTTCATTTTCCTTGTGTGCCTAACAGGTGATAATAGCATGTGTTTCTCACGGCTGTTGTGATGAGTGCATGAGCTAATGCACGTTAAGCGCTCTCCATGGCACGTGGCACCTAGCGATCCATTAGTGAATGTCTTTTGTTCTGATAATCCCTATCTGCCCATTCCTGTGCCAGCAAAACAGAACAGGGAGATCACCCAGAATGCATAGCACAGTAGTACCTCTTTCTATCTCATGACCTTGGGCAAACTACTTACCTTTTATAGTCTCGGTGTCTGTTTCTTCATTCATATATGGACATATAAAAATACCCACTGCATGGGGGAGGAATGAGTGTATTAGAATGCAATCTATGAATTTCATAGAAATACTAAGTAAAAACGACCTGCTGAAGGGGCTGGAATGGTTAAGGGCAGCTGCTGCACTTGCAGAGGTCATGACCCATGTCGGCAGCTCACAGCTGCATGGAATTCCAGCTCCAGGGGATCCAACACACTCTTCTGGACTCTGCTGGTACCAGAACATGTCACACACACACACACACACACACACACACACACACACACACACACACACAGGAATAAAAAAAAACTATTGTATAATGTTGCCAACATTAAACAGTCTAGTGTCACATAGGCCAAGATGCCCGCAAGCCTGTGGTTATTTTTCTGCCCATGATCACTATTGAATTCTCTGTATACAGTGTTCTGCCTGTATGCCTGCCTGCAGGCCAGAAGAGGGCACCAGATCTCATTACAGATGGTTGTGAGCCACCATGTGGTTGCTGGGAATTGAACTCAGGACCTTTAGAAGAGCAGGCAGTGCTCTTAACCTCTGAGCCATCTCTCCAGCCCGAATTCTCTTTATTTCCTAAGGGCTGAAGCTGGGAGGCTGAAGAAGATGTAGAGCACCAAAGCCTACTTGTTTCTCTAGTTCTGATCTAGCAGAGGCCTAACCAGGCCTGTGTTTGTCTCCCTCCTGAGTAGACTAAGGCCCCGCCCTCTGTCAGCATCACTCCCCCCCCCCCCCCCCTAGGCTGAAGACCACAGGGAGCAGCCAACCCAAGAAACAACATTTGGGTGTGGACAAAGACCCTGGGGATTAGAAGAATCCTGGGCGTTTCATGTCCATGACGTAGGAATGTGGCTCCGCACCAGGCACTGCTTCTTCTGTTTCCTCTTTTCTTCTGGAGAGGGATGAGGGGTAGCCTTTGTGAGAGGCATGTCTGAATAGGGAGGTCATCACCTGGGGGTAGGGGGTGTGGGGGAAGCATTTTTCTTTAAGCAAAAAAACTAAAAAAACAAAAATTTCTTTAACAAAGGAACTTACAACAGGCGGTGGTGGCGCACGCTTTTAATTCCAGCACTCGAGAGGCAGAGCGAGGAGGAGCTCTGTGAGTTCGAGGCCAGCCTGGGCTACAGAGTGAGTTCCAGGACAGGCATCAAAACTACACAGAGAAACCCTGTCTCAAAAAACAAACAGACAAACAAAAACAAAGGAACTTACATAGTTTTAAGAGCCAGTCAGTTCCAGAAGCATCTGATGAAAACCAGTTCTCACTTCTCACTTCCCTGTGTTCCTGTTTCTCCACATCAACATCCTCAGCCGGAAGCTGCTGCTTCTAAGATTTACCTATATTTCTTCCTTTTTCTAAAAAAAAAATTATTTATCTATTTTTATTTCATTGCATTGGTGTTTTGCCTACATGAATGTCTGTGTGAGGGTGTCAGATCCTCTGGAATTGGAGTTACAGACAGTTGTGAGCTGCCATGTGGGTGACTGGGAACTGAACCTGGGTCCTCTGGAAGAGCAGTCAGTGCTCTTAACCACTGAACCATCTCTCCAGCCCCTTACCTACATTTCTAGATAACATATGATTGTATGATTTTTTTCTTCCTTCCAGTTTCTTTTATTTTTCTTTTTTTTGGTGATATTGGGGATTGAAACCAGAACTTAGTGCTGCTGGCATGGTCTCCTAAGAGACTGAATGCCATCGAATAAGGATTTAAATGTCACTAATCCTCATTTTCCTAACATAGTTCCCTATCTTACCTTTTTAATTTGAATGTATTCTAATTTTTAGCTAAATTAATAATCAATTTTTACATCATTATTAGTGTGAAAACTGAGCTCAGGAGGAATGTAAATAGTGTAAATAGGGATGCATAATGAGTATCAGGCCAGCCCAGTCAGCGCTACAAAGCAAGGCTATTTAAGAAAACTAATTTAGAGAAAAATAAAGAAAGAAAGGAAAGCAAATTTTGAGGAGAGAAAGTTGAGGAGAGCCAGAGGATCAGTGAGTCAGATGTGAGATTACATCGCCTAGAAATGTCAGAGAAGCTACGTGCATGAAGTCTCACCAACAGGGCTGCGTAAGCAGGACCACACCAATAGGCATGGTAACACTGGAGGGGGAAGGAAGCCGTGAGGTCTCAACCCCAGACAAAGAACTACAGGTGATTACGGAATCTTAGAGGAGCAGAATAAACAGTCTTCCCCAGAAGAGCACGCCAAATGATCAGCCCTAAAAACATACAAGTAACATTATGTTGACTGAACAGGTTGTATTTATATATTCAGGAATGTGTACACACACACACACACACACACACACACACACACACACGTAACAACAATTAAAGAAAAAGAGGCTGGACTTAGAGAAATAATAGCTCAGAGGTTAAGATCATGTACTGTTCTTGTAGAGGACCAGGGTTCAGTGACTGTCACCCACATGTGTTGCTCATAACCATCAATAACTCCAGTTCAAGGGGATCTGACCTCCTTGGGTAACACACACACACACACACACACACACACACACACACACACGGTGTACAAGTACACACAGGCATAACATTGATACATATAGACACATAGAATGTAAATCTAAAAGAATTAAAAAGAGGCCATGCATTTGAAAGAGAGCAAGCAAGGGGTTGTAGGAAGGAAATGCAGGGGGAGGGTGATATAATTATACTCTCAAAATTTAAAAAAATTAGCCAGGTGGCGCATGCCTTTAATCCCAGCACTTGGGAGGCAGAGGCAGATGGATCTCTGTGAGTTTGAGGCCAACCTGGTCTACAGAGAGAGATCAAGGATAGCCAGAGCCACACAGTGAGATCCTGTCTCAAAACCCCACCCCTCACCCCCAAAAAATTAAGTTTTGAGACCAGGTGGTGGCACACTTGGGAAGCAGAGGCAGGTAGAACTCTATATTTTGAGGCCAGCCTGGTCTACAGAGTGAGTTCCAGGACAGTCAAGGCTACATGGAGAAATCCCATCTTAAAAACAAACAAACAAACAAACAAACAAACAAAAAGTTTTGAGGATGAAACAGGAACTTGTGCTAAGAGTGTCACTCTTTAAAATCTACTTTGTTAATCAACTTCAAGGACACAGGGCTAAGACATTCCCCTTCTACTCACAAACTACAGCTTTGCTATTTGAAGTCAGTGGATGGAAATGCCACATCCTAGTCTTGCCTGGTAGTCGGAGTTGTGGATTACTTTTTTCTTCCTTTCTTTCTTCTTTTTTTTTTTAAAAATAATAATTGCTGATAAACAGTGAAGGCTTTGAGAAAATGAGGTGTTTTGGTTTTGTTTCTTGTAGTCAGTGTTTCTTTGGGCTGCCAGCTCACAAAAAATGACAGGGATTAATTATGAAAGCTCAGCCTATAGCTTAGGCTTGTCCCATTAGCTCGTATAACTTAAATTAACCCACTTTTGTTCATCTACACGTTGCCACGTGACTTGTGGCTCTTACCTCTCTTCCCCCATGTTTTGCTCTCTCTCTCTGCATCTGGCTGGCAACTCTTGTCTTTTTTCTTCCCAGAGTTCTCTCTGTCCAGAAGTCCGGCCTATACCTCCTGCCTAGCTATTGGCAGTTTCGCTTTTTATTAGACCAATCACAGTGACACATCTTCACAGTGTAAAGGAATATTCCACAACAGTTTCTATTTTATTTTATATGTATAGGTGTTTTGCGTATATGTATGTCTGTGTACTAAAGGGCACCAGATCCTCTGGAACTGGAGTTACAGAGTGTTGAAGGAACCATATGGGTGCTGTGAATAGAGCCCAGGGGGTCCTCTGGAAGAGCAGCCAGTGTTCTTAACTGCTGAGCTCTCTCCAGCCCTGTAGATTACTTTTTGACATACCAAAGTAGTCTGGATTTCCAAATCCAGGTACAAAGCTTTGAACAGTGGATCTTTGAACATTACAGTCTACCCTTATCTTTACTTTGGAGTTTCTAAGTGGACCTTCAATCCACTCAGACCAGATTTCTTTTTTTTTTTTTTTAAACCAGGATCTTCTTTATGTCGCTCACGTTGGCCTTGAACTTGGAGTAATCCTCCTGTCTCCTGAGTCTTGCTATTTTAGGTATGTCCCATCTTTCCTGGCTTAGTCAGGGCTTCTTGATTCCTTCATTTACTCTTCTGCTGACCTTGAAGCCAACAGAACTGCTTCCAGCTGGGTTTGGTGACATGTGCCTGTGATCCTCGCACTTGGAAAGCAGAAGCGGGAGTTCACAGTCATTCTCAGCTACACACCGTGCTCTAGGCCAGCCTGGAGTCCATTAGACTCTGTCTCAAAGCAAAGCAAACCAAACAAAACCCAGGCTGGAAAGATGGCTCAGTAGTTAAGTACACTTGCTGCTCTTCCAAAGGACCTGAGTTAGGTTCCCACCACCGATGGCACACAGCTCACACCTGCCTGTAACTCCGGCTCAGGGGATCTGATGTCCTCTTCTGGCCTCTGCAGGCACCTGAACGTACAGAGCATATGCTCACACAGACACACATATGCACACATACAGACTTTAAACCCAAACAAACTAAAACAATCAAACAAAAAACCCTCTTGTTTTATTTAAATTGGAATTCTAAAGCCAACCCTTTATCTTATTCTGCAATGCTCCTCTTTCTTCTTTTGGGGAGTTGCTCTGGAATCATAAGTATGTGCCATTCTGACCATGACCAGCCTCTTTCTCAGACAGGGTCTCAAATGGGAGTTCAAGGTCATCCTGAGTACTTAGTAAAATCCTGTTTCAAAATAAAAAGGCTCAGTGGTAGAGTACTCGCCTAGCAGTGTGAGGCGGCACCGGCATCTCCAGTGTTTGGTGGGAGTGTTGGAATAACGCTTGAGTAAGTGAATGAGTGGGGTATCTGCGCTGGAGAACTGAGTTTAAGGGGGACCATTGTTGCACGAATCCTAATCGGTCTAATAAAAACCCGGAGCCAGATATCAGGGTGAAAGCTGAAAGATCAGAGAAGCAGAGCAGCCACAGCCACCACCTCTTAGCTCACCGACTCCTCAGCCTGACAGAGCCAGAGCTCCTGTCTCCTCCAGCCTTATATTCCTTTCTCTGCCCAGTCATATCACTTCCTGTCTCAACCTCCCTAGTGCTGGGATTAAAGGTGTGTGATCCCAAATGCTGGGATTAAACGTGTGTGCCACCACTGCCTGGCTCTGTTTCTTTTTTAGACTAATCTCGTGTAGCCCAGCGTGGCCTTGAACTCACAGAGATCCGGACGGTTCTGCCTCTGCCTCCCGAGATTAAAGGTGTGTACCACCACTGCCTGGCCTCTATGTTTCAAGGAGTGGCTTGTTCCGTCCTCTGATCTTCAGGCAAATTTATTAAGAGTACAAGCCATGTATCACCACAGACGACACGACATTCCTCTCTTACTGCAATGTTTTGGTGTTTTCTCAAGACTTTCCACAAGTCTATCCAGTTTAGACCTAGGTCCCCAGAACAAGCAGCGTTAAAACTCTTAACCTTCCCGGACCTGAGCGCGACCGGAAGTTCCCCCGGGCTTTGTTCTGAGAACTACAGTTCCCAGAAGGCAGTGCGGAGGAAGGGAGGTCGTAGAAGAGGACTTCCGACGCTGATGCGGACCTTGAAGTCAGCGCGACGCCCAGAGGTACGCTTGGGTGGCGGGCTGAGGGGAAAGGTGAAAGAGGTTGGCACTGACCGGGAGTGAGTGTCAGATGCAGAGCGGGGAGTGGTAGAAAGCATCTCTAGCCTTGATTTCTCTCCTTGCAGCGACCATGACGAAGTTAACCCAGTGGCTTTGGGGACTGGCGCTCCTGGGCTCTGCCTGGGCTGCCCTGACCATGGGAGCTCTGGGCCTGGAGCTGCCTTCCCCTTGCCAGGAGGTGCTGTGGCCACTGCCTGCCTACCTGCTGGTGTCCGCTGGTTGCTATGCCCTGGGCACTGTGGGCTACCGCGTGGCCACGTTTCACGACTGTGAGGACGCCGCCCGAGAGTTGCAGAGCCAGATCCTGGAGGCTCGAGCGGACTTAACCCGCAGGGGGCTACGCTTCTGACACCTTCACCCATTCCTGTCCGGACACCCTGGCTCATTCCCCATTAAAGTGCGGTTTTTGTTTTCTAGCCTTGTTTAGTTTGAGTATGGAGGATAAGTACTGGGGATTCTGTATACCAGACGTCAAGAAGGGCGAGGCGGGAGAGCCATCTTCCCGGTATACCTAACTTCCATTTTTTGGCTTTGCATTTTGGTGATGTTCTGTCTTCTCAGATTTTTTTTTTTTTTTGAAATAGGATCTCATGTGTCCCAGACTGGCCTCGAACCCAGGCATATGGCTGAGGATGCTCTTGGTTCTCTACCTCTCATCTCCTCTAATTAACACGCTAAACCACCGTGGCGAGATTCTGAGGTGCTGGGGATCGAACCTGCCGGCCTTCACACATGTGAGCCCTCAGCGGAGCTACATCCCAACCTGTTTTGTTCATTTGTTTAGATGGTTTTACTGAGTAGTCCAACTTGGCCTACAACTTGCCACGTTGCCCAGGCTTCCCTCAACCTTGTGGTCCTCCTGCCTCAACCTCTTTGTTTTGTTTTACAAGACAGTTTCTCTGTGTAGCCCTGGCTGTCCTGGAGCTCAGTCTGTAGACCAGGCTAGCCTCAAAGTCAGAGATCTGCCTGCCTCTGCCTCCTGAGTGTTGAGGTTAAAGGCGGTCACCACCACCACCTAGCTCTGCCTCAAACTCTTAAATGCTGGGATTGTAGGCTTCCCACATAAGGCTGGGCAAGAAGTAGGTATACCAAACTTCCATTTTATTTTTTTAATAAGATTTTTTCTTTTTAGCCGGGCATTGGTGGCACACGCCTTTAATCCCAGCACTCGGGAGGCAGAGGCAGACGGATCTCTGTGAGTTCGAGGCCAGCCTGGGCTACCAAGTGAGCTCCAGGAAAGGCGCAAAGCTACACAGAGAAACCCTGTCTCGAAAAACCAAAAAAAAAAAAAAAAAAAAAAAAGATTTTTTTCTTTTTAAAAGGTCTTCTAGGTCTTTGTGACTTCTAGGTCAGTCGAATACCTTTTCTGAGCCAATCCTCGATGCCAGTCACTAGACCCACCTCCTATCAGGTCAGGAAGAACGCACAAGGCCTGCAGGCAGGGGCAGGGAACAGTTTATTTTAGGGCACATTCTAAAGATACCACCTCAGCCTCCAAAATGAGAAAAGATCATCTATTTAAAAAATGTGATTTCATCCCATAGGTCCCATCCGATCTACGTAAAGGTCTTTCCTTGATCCCTCTATTTTCAAAATCAGCTTTTTTCTTACAACCCATTGCATCCACGGAATTGGTCAGGAGGACCAGCAGAAACAAGAGCTCTTTTTGGCATCACGTTGGCCCTAAGGCGGCTGTGGTCAGGTCTGCAGAAGTCGGTGGTATTTTCTGTCGTGCTCTGGGGGGTACTTGCAGAAAAGCCCAAGGCGGATCAAGCTGGTGAGGATTCCTGGGAGGTTGGGTACCTGCAACCGAAAAGCTGCTATAAAGACAGGAACTAGTTTCTGCTTTGGAGACTTGTTGTCCCGTTCAGGATCTTCTTACCGTGATGTAAGGGTCTCTGAGTCGAAACCCATAGATGGACCAGGAGGTGGAGGAAAGGAGGGTGGCAATGGTGAGCGAGAAAGAGAGACGCTGGGTTGATTTAGTCTGAATGATCTTGGCCTGTGGCAAAAACACTCCCGGTTCAGGTGCATAGTACCATTCCTGCACCTTGCCTAAGAATATCCTCGGGAAAAAGACCCAAATCCCTCCGATCTTTCACCCCAGCCCTCTCCTGCATCCCACTCACCCACCTCGACTGTCTGGCCTCCTTCCAGGAGCTGGATGGATCTATTTTCCTCTGGAGTATCAGCCAGTCTCTGGCTAAGGGAGCCTCGCCCTGATCTCCCCTACCTCTTGGCCACCCCACTCACCAGGTCAGCCAGTGGTGAGAGGTACATGCTGATGGTAAAGACGCTGCAGAAGAGGCCTAGCTGCTGGAGCCGGGCCTCAAGGTCTGGCACCAGAAGCCAAAAGTAGCCATAACCCAGGAGCAGGACCCCCAGCAGGGCTGCGGTCTGCAGGAGCACAGCATGCTGCAGGGGAGAAGCGTCTTACTGTACCAGAACACTCATTTCTCTGCGGGGATTGCTGCATCCTGTCTTCGTCCACTCTCTAATGGGGAAATCAGCTTTTATCCCAGCCTTCACGTCTGTCTCTCTCTCTTTCACCAATGGCTTGAAGGAGGTCTCATTCACACAACACTGGAGGTCTCCAGGGAAGGGAAAATTACCTTTTCCTCCCTCCCCTTTTCCTGTGAGCCTCACCTACCCGGGAAGAGACTAATGGATGTTTTTGTGATTGAGTGGGAAAGCTGAGCTAATGGCCGTTCTTAGCCACTGGCCCTGGCTCTAACTCTAAAGGAACCATCAGAGACAGCATAGCCCTCTCTCCCCAGCCTGTGGAGAGGATGGGTTAGCACTGATACCCTCGGGCCTGGGAAGCCACCACCAGGCTTGTGAGCAAGGGGAGGGTGGGTGGCCCTGTGTGCTTTCTGTAGGGTTGGCCTCATGGGAAGGAGGACAAGAAGGGCCTTCTAGGAAAAGGAAGTAATGCCACCCTACTAGTCTTCCAGGAAACGGTCTGCTCTGCTAACAGGGCAGGGCGTGCTGAAGAGGTGGGTGCGAGGGAGGGCCTCTACCTTCTGAGGACTGTAGTGCAGATATGCCAGGATATAAAGAGTCTGAAGCACAGCCCCCACGGCATTGACGATGATGAGGGTCCCATCTCCCTTCAAGACTCCATAACTCAGCCAGCCCAGGTTGCTGTGAGAGGAGGGGGTTATTATGGTCCAAGGGGCTGAGTGTGGCAGGGGGTCCCCAGGGACCTCGTGCGCCTCCCTCAGCCTTTCCCGCCACAGCCAACGCTGCTCTCACTTGACATCCGTGGTGAGAAAAGGCAGGAACTGGATGCTGTCCACGCTCCGTGTCCTCTGCATGTGCCTGAGGTCCGAGCTGGAAGGGGACCCGAAGGGAATTGTTAGGAATGGGCAGACGATTCCTCGGTGCTTGTCACCCACCCTGAACGGACCAGCGGATCTCCCCGACTCAGGCCGGGGGGCCAGCCTCGCCTTAGCACCCCAGATCACCCAACTCTGCTCCACTTTCATTCTGGGTTCCAGCTGCAGCCCGGAATTGGAGCCACGTCTCTTGACCACTTTCCTTTCCTTCCACTCTCCTGACTTCCTAGTCCTGTCCCCAGCCCAGTCCCTCCGCGCTCTCACAGGCCAGTGGAGAACATGCCCAGGGTGAAGAGCACGCAGGCACCGGAAAGGACAGAGTCTGCCACGCCGCCCGCCTCCATCCCACCGAGTCGGTTCCCTCGCCCAGTTCTGCGCGCTAAGCTGTTCGGGCCCAGGGCCGGCGGCCGCGAAGCCCCGCCCCTCCCGCGGAACGGCGCCGGAACCCGCCCTCGCCAGAACTGCACCGGAACTGGGGCCCCTGCCACCCCAGCGCTGCGTGCCGGCCGGGTGGTTGGCTGCTGTGTGCGGGGCTGGGTCCCTGAGCTTCCCCTTCGGAGTGCGCTCCATGGTTTTAGGAGGGACCGTGCATTTGTCCCCGACAGGGCCCCTCCTCACACTCTGCTCACTCTGGGTCCTCTAGACCACCGGCCTCAACTTCTGTGTTTCCTTCTGTCCTTGTATGCAAGAAGGCAAACTGCAAATTTAGTCTCACCCCGTCTTCAGCGCTCCTCCTATTCGCCGCTCCATATCAGAGCCTTGGTTCCTCAGCTTTGGAAGGTTTCCCCTGGAGGTTATTGAAACCTCGTTAGCCTGTCCCCTAAATAGCAGGAATTGACAGGAGTGGCCGTCTTCCTTCAGATGCCCGCCCTTGCACAACCTGCCCTATCCATGGGCAACCCCTACCCCTGGCCCCCTGTTCCAACACACTGGCTGCTGGGAACTTTCCCTCCCAGCCTCCCACGCAGCTCTGCTGGTGGGGCTGCGCACAAGCTTCAGCTGGCATCCAGCTCCCTGACTCACCCAGACAGCATGAGTACCTGTGTGGTATGCCAAAGCCCCGCGCTTGAGGCTGATGAGTGGGATGAGAGGTTGGACAGGAAGAATGAACGTACAGAATGGCGCGCATGGAGAGGAAGCCAGCTCACTACTATAGGGAATTCTCCTGCAGACCCCCCCCAGAGGAGGAAACACCCTTCCTTTGGCCGGGTAAGAAGCATGTATCTTTTAGAAAGAGAAAGAAATTAAAACCAAGCAGGGCGGTGGTGGTGGTGGTGCACACCTTTAATCCCAGCACTCGGGAGACATTCGAGGCCAGCTTGGTCTACAGAGTGAGATCCAGGACAGGCTCCAAAGCTACACAGAGAAACTCTGTCTCGAAAACAACAATAAATAAATAAATAAAACCAAGTTGTGTCTTACATCTTCCCCCCCCCCCATCCTAGCCGTTTACTATGTTTTGTCTTTTGCTTATTTATTTTGTGAGATGAGGTCTCACACTGTAGCCCAGGCTGGCACTGAAATCTTGGCGATCTTCTTGCTCCACTGTCTGAGTACTGGGATTACAGACCTGACCCAAGCCATGCCTGGGTACTTAAGCTTTGCGCTGCTGAGGATTGGACCCCAGGCTTACACATGTTAGGTTAGCACTCTGCTTCTTGAGGTACATTCCCAGCCCCTTATTTCTGCTTTTGAGGCAAGGTCTGAGTTGTCCATGCAGATCTCAAATTTACCATCTTCCCAGCTCAGCCAGGAGAGCAGCAGCTGGGGTTATAGGTGTGCACCACACCTGCCCCGGGTGCTTCTGATGTGGCGCTGAGCCTAGCACACGAGGAGGGACTCTGTGATCATACATCGACATAGAGGGGAAGAAACACGTCCAAAAAAATTACTTTATTATGAATCCAAGAACACTGTATAAAAAAACAACTCCAGTTGTAGAAATGAGCAGACACAGCACGTTTATCTACAGACACTGTACATGTGGGCCCTGCCCTTTAGGTACACTACACAGACTGTACACGCGGGCACTGCCCTTACAGCTCTACTCTGAACAGCATAGTCCTCGCGTTGGCACAGCTCCAGGGAATGCTGCCCGAAGGATGGGGAGGATGCAGTCAGTGCCTGGCTACGAACCTCTCCGGCAGTTCGGCAGGTGGAAATCCTGCAGAGATGCTGGGTCAGCCCAAGCATGCTGCTTCTCCTGTACCTGGCTCTCACGCAGGAAGCTGTCTCAAGCATTTCCTTCAGTCAGTTCATCTGGACATCACGGCTTCCTCGGGGAAGGGCATCTTTAGCGTCCAACTACAGGACCGCAGGCCCTTCCAGCTCCTCTCCCACTGGGCCCTCGAAATGGGCCAGGCCGGCCTGCACAGCCCGTTTCTTTGGCTTAAAGGTAGAAATCGCAGGGAAAGGACCCTTCCCCACGTCTTCCTCCGTCCCTCTGAGGTGGAGGCAGGAACGGCACAGTCAGGCGGGTTGAACTCCTTTGGGTTGAAACCCGTAATACTGAACCTTCTGAGGCTTCAGGGCGGCAGCTTGTGCATGGGGTGGGAGTGGTTCCCGGGGCTGGGGCTTCGGGGTGCTTGCCCCCGCCCCTCCGCCCAGTGGCAATCCTTGAGCCCGGTGAAGCACACACCTTCACTGGGTCTGCAGTAGCAGCAGAGCGAGCAGGAGCACAGCCCAGACCAGCGGGAAGGGGCGAGGGGCAGCGCTGACTCCCACGCTGTGCAGGACCCGAGCCTCGGGGTCATCTGCGGGGTGAGGAGGCAAAGACCGACAGGTGAGGGCCCCCGCTACTGGCACCGGCCTCCACCAAACAGGACGGAGCCAGCCCCTTCCTGTGACCCTGGCCCAACTGGCTCTAGCTCCCTACCTGCTGGAAGCCTCTTCTCCTGTGAATTGGCGTGGGCCTGAGGGCTGTGAGCTGAAAGGTAAAAATGGCAGGAGATGAGGTATTGCCACGGGAGGCGCAGAGGCAACTTCCGCCCCCTCCCAGCCCGCTGGACCAAGCTCAGCGTGGGGGAAGGAGGCACCCACGGGCCCTGACACTCACTGATTTTTCCATTGACAGTCACCTTCAACTTCAAGCACTGGTTTTCTTCATGGTAGATAGGTTTGGCTGCAAAATACATGCAAAGGACGTTAAGGAAAGAGCCTTTTTTTTTTTTTCTAATATTTATTTATTTATTATGTATATAGCATGTATGACTACAGGCCAGAAGAAGGCACCAGATCTCATTACAGATGGTTGTGAGCCACCATGTGGTTGCTGGGAATTGAACTCAGGACCTCTGGAAGAGCAGCCAGTGCTCTTAACCTCTGAGCCATCTCTATAGTCACCAGAAAGAGCCTTTTGATAGAAGATATGGATTCAAATCTGAATCTGCTTCCTCAGTGCCCTGTTTAATTTTTTTTTTTTTTTAAATTTATTTAAAACAAGATTTCACTATGTGGCATTGGCTGCCCTGGAACTTGTTATGTAGACCAGGCTAGCTTCAAATTCACAAAAATGTACCTGCCTCTGCCTCCTGAGTGCTGGATAAAAGCACTGCCATATCCAAGCAATAGATAAATTGTATTTACTTTTAAATTGTTCTTTCTTCCTCGTTAGTGTACATTGTGGCACACGCGTAAAAGACAGGACACAAACCCTGGGAGTCGGTTCTGGCCTTCCATCTTGCCTCTGCACTGCATGCTTGATGAGGCTGATTTTCTTTATTTTTTATGTATCTTTACTGGGGGGGCAGGGTCTCTTTACAAAGCCCCTGCAGTCCTGAGATTGACTATATATAGACCAGGCTGGTCTCAAACTCAGAGATACTCATGTCTCTGCCTCTCAAGTGCTGGAGTTAAAGACTTGGACCACCACAGCCCAGCAAGGCTAATTTCTCGTTCCTGCCTTCCATCGCCCTACAGGAGTGCTGGGATTACAGATGCAGGCCACTGTATCTGACTTTTGATGTGGGTTCTGGACAGAATTTAGGTTGTCAGGTTTATGCAGCAACTGCTATTTATTTATTTATCTATTTATTTATTTATTTTTATTTATTTATTTATTTTTTTGAGACAGAGTTTTTCTGTGTAGCCCTGGCTGTCCTGCAACTCCCTCTGTAGACCAGGCTGGCCTCGAATTCACAGAGATCCACCTGTCTCTGCCTCCCAAGTGCTGGGATTAAAGGCACGTGCCGCCGCCACTGCCCAGTCCCTACCCAATTTTTTTTAGGCATGGTCTCACTGTAGCCCACACTGACCTGAAACTTTGTCTGTAGCCCAGGCTGCCCCTGAATCACACCAATCCTCCTATCTCAGTCTCCGGAGTGCCAGGATTATAGGTGTAAGCCTCTGTGCCTAGCCTAGCCTTGATATTTATCTTCAGTTTTTGCCTACTTTCTGATCAGTTTTCAGTCCTCTCTCTCATTCTCTGGAACGGCACTCAACTTTAGCAGTGGTAGTGACAGGAGCGTGGACCATGTCCCTTCCCCACATTCCGTCTTTCATGACTCCCAGCCTGAAGTTGCATGAGGTGTTCACAGTGTAATTTCCCTTTCCCTGGGCCATTTTCTACCATGCTGGTCTAGACTCACCCAGAGAATAAGCACTGGATCTAGCCTTCACAAAGCCCGGACCTTGTAACGCTCAGGATTCATCAATGGGTTTCTGCCACCCTCAGGAGGAAGTCTAAACTCCTACTAGTGTCTGGCCTCCAAGAATCTGCCCCAGCCACCGTCCAAGCCCATCACTCTATTTCTTGTCCGCCTCTCATCCCGGGAGCCCCAGAAGCGGTCACGCTCCCTTTGGGAATGTGCCACCTGTCCTTGTCACCCCACCCTCAGTCTGTTTTTCCGTCTTTGGCAGGTGCACAGGTCATTTCCCCAAGTGCCCTGTGCTCATGTCTGTCACATCACACTCTTCTATTGGCCTGATGATTTATCTGGGTTCCTTCCCAGCTTCCTTGAGGACAGGGGGCCAGGGGTGTTTTAGTTATGTTGTGTCCATGTGCCAGAGTGTCTAGGACACACCTGGAGCTTGTTCCACATCTGCGCTATGAATTAGAGAAAACTGAGTTTAGACGTGGAAGGGGGGGGAGGGGCTCTGTGCTACTTGGCTCTCCACTAAGTAAGCAGCCAAGCGCATGCTGCCGGCCACAGTGCTCTGTGACCGCCCCTAGGGTACTCACAGATGTAATAGTAGCTGTGCCCTTCCTTGAACTCCTTGCCCAAGGTGAAGGGCGTGAAGCGCTGGAATTTCTCAGACAGCTTCTCTGGGCCATGCTTGGCACTGGGCTGGGTGCACTTCCAACGGACCTGGTCCTTGGACTGGGGTTGGCACGCCACATACTCCTCACGCTCCACCATGTACAGCGTATACCGCTCCATGGCGGCATCTGCCACGGAGTCGTCCTCGTAATGTGGGCAGATGATGTCCAGGTAGTCGTTCAGCCGCACATGTACAGTGTAGTCCTCCTCCCGGAACCTGGGCCCATGCAAAGCAGAGGAAGCAGAAGTCAGACCAGAGCGTGAAGCATCTTCCAACTGGTCACATCACCCCTTACATTCCACAGTGGGGCCCCAAAGATTTTTTTCCAATATCTTAACTCCCGTATTTACTGATCATCTTTCTCTGCCACCTTCAACGATTCCCTCACTACCATCATCTACTCATTCTCCAAATAACACCCACCAAGCACCTCTCAGGTACCAAAGTGCCTTCTAGAAGGCCCCAGGTATCTGCCCAAGGATAGATAGGGCCTCAGTATTTCTGCAGCTCACTCACTGTTCTGTTTCCCCAGGTCTTCTTTAAATGCCAGGAAACTACAGTCTGGGCCGTTCTGGATGTGGGAGCCAAGGTCCCTTTCTCTCTACCACGCTGCTGCGTCCCTCATCACATCCCTTTCTTCGCTTATCTCATCCTGTCCTGCCCCTCATACCAAGTCTCTCTCAGATTTCCACTTCAGGACCCAATCCCTGGTCCAAACCCAGACTCGCAGAGAGTAAAACCATTCTTTACCAGTTTACTCAAATCTTCCTTTCTTGTTACTCAAAGGTACGCCCGGATCGCCTTGTCCCCTTTCCTCAGAGCACCCCCAAACATCCCTGTCTTTTTATCTCCAAGAGTCACAATTCCACCTTCCCCCATGAAATGTTGCAGTTTAGACCTGAGACAGTCTCTGCCTTTTCCCTTCTCCCCAGGTGGAGCCAGCTCCCCTCCCCCAGTCAGTCCCCCCCAAGCCCGGCAGGCTCCAGCCTGACTGCCCACCAGCCCCTCCCCCTGAGCTCCAGACACCTGGCTCCAGCCTGGGTAGGGGCTCAGCAGTGGCAAAGTGCTTCCCACCTCCCGCCGACAGCCAGTCAGCTCCTCTGAATTCTCCCAAGCACTGCCAGGGAGAGGCTCCGCAGAGCTGCCTGCCAATTTGCTTCAAATCCAAGTCCTCGGCATGGGTGGTGCCCATGGTGATGGTGGGGTTCCATGGTGGCCACCCACTACCCAGTCATCATGACCCTTTAGAGGCCTGGCCTTGCAACAGCTTGCAGCCTCGAGAACTGGGCTTACCAGGCCGGCCCCTCCCCCACCCTGGGGAAAAGAGAGAGAAGCAGAGGGAGGCTTTTAAAATTCCTCTCTGGAGAGATAAACATAGAAGCCATTTCAGAACAGGTATTTCAGCTCTGGGCCTGGCGTCTTTCCCCCATTCCCGTGATGGGCACTGACTCATGCCTCATCCACCTCTGCTACCCGCCCAGGCACTCTTGAGAGCCTGTGAAAATTCACCTTGTCAAATGCAAGCAGCCCCCCCTGGACCCCAGGACAGCCCAGTGCTGGTTTTGCCCCAGTGCTGGCCTCTGGGCAAAGGGAGCAGAGAAGTCCGAATGGCCAGAGTAGCTGTCTCTCCAGGACCATGGGAACCCAGCTCACACCCTTCTCTGCTTCTGCCTGGAGCCTGGAGATCCCAGGGCCAATGCCCGCCACCCTGAGTCACCTGTGCCAACCCTGCACCCGCCCTTCTCACTGCCGCCTCATCTCTTCTCCCAAGCTGGGCCTGGCTAGACCGCCCATGACCTCCACTCTAGACCGGCTTTCCTGTAGCTGTAAATAAGACAGGGTGTGTGTGTGTGTGTGTGTGTGTGTGTGTGTGTGTGTGTGTGTGTCCAGAGGGACAGGCCTGAAGCTATTCTTAGTGGGGTACACTTCTAAGGGGACTACCCCCTCTACGTAGCCTGCCTGTGACACCTAATCTCCGTCTGGAAGGGGGGGCTACAACAGTGGTGGGGAAGACAGGGAGGGGGCAAGGAAGAGGCTTCTTCCTGAAAGAGAGGAAACCTGGGAGCTTGGGAACGGAAAAGGCCAGAGTTCCCCCCTCCCTGCTCATGGCTTCCTGTCCCCTCCTCCTCCTCCAGCCGACACCTGGCATGGGCATAACAGGGACTTTGCTCTTTCCCACTACTAGGACAGGACAGGGTCAGGGAGGCAAGGGGTAGGAGCCAGGGCTGGCTGGGCCGCCGTAGCAGCCCGGGGCCGGGAAGACGCTGCCCTTAGGGTTGGCAGCCGGTTCTAGGTTGCCCTCCGACATGCCCTGGACAGCAGACCCTCCGCTGGCAATGCCACCATGCCAGAGGAGACTGGCGTGGCATCTATCTCAGGGAAGGGGGAAGGAGGCACACTGGGTGTGAGAGTGCTCTGGTGGTGTTCTGTGCCCCCACCCCTCGGGGGCCAGGCCCTGCGCCCCCTGTTCCACCATTCCCCCCTCTTAGGTTTTGCCCAGATACTGTTCTCACAACTTGAGAAAACTCAAGGGCAAGAACAAAGGGTCTGGCGGTGTCTTCCTCCCAATACCATTTGCTTCCTAGCCCTAAAACCTGCCCGGGAGAAATTGCCTCCTTCCTGTCACGGCCCTTTGTAGCCCTGTGAAACCCCCTCTGCTCCTCCCCAGGCTTTCCAGGGACACTCCCCTCACCAGTTCCTCAGTGTGACCACCTTGGCCACTCCCTCGGTCTGTCCAGGCACACACAGCATGTGCCTAATTTATGCCACCCCCCCCAAAAAAAATAATCCTGGGGGCCACTCTGCAGGGTCATCTTAAACACAGAATGAATACCTGATACCCGAAACCTAGCTCCCTACTGAGAGTCTTTCCAGGGCCACTCTGAGCCTTGTGTTGACTCTTGATGTCAATAGGTGCCTGTCGTCACACAAATGCTCCCCGCGACACACCAAAAGAGAGGGCGCAGAAGTTTCATGGGGGGACTTAAAGAGCCCCGGAGGCCAGGGCCGATGTTACATTCTCAAGGTAAGAAGGCTCGTCATGAGATCCTTACTTTGGAGTAATGGGATGCCAGAGGGCAGGAAGAGATAGGGCTGAAATAGCGCCTCTCCAAGTAGGCATGAGCAGGTTTCTGCCAGGGTCGGGTGTTGCCAGTTACTAAGGGAAGGTAAAGACGGAGGTGGGACGCTACAGAATCCTTCCCACCCCTGGCCACCTCCCCTAGGCTCAGGCCAGGGGGTGGCCGGGACAGTTACCCCGAGGAAAGGCATTGCCAACCAGGCGCCCAGGCTGCCAGAGGGAGTCTCGGGGCTTACTTGGGATTTGAACTGTTCCAGAAGACGATGTGACGGTCAGCAGCGGCCAGACTGCAGCACAGCCCCAAGAGAGGGGCCCAAAGGAACTCCATAGCGTGGGGCCGGGCCGGGCCGGGCCGGGACGAGAGCTCTGCAGTGTAAGGGTTCCCACTGGCTCCTCCACGGTACAGTAGGCACCGCGATCACAAATCTGGCCTCTTCACTGCTCGACTCCGCCTTTTGGGCCGGCGCCGCCCGACACCCGCCCCGCCCCCGCCCCGCCCGGCGCGCGCTGCCCCAGGGCTTGGGTGGCTGGGGAGGTGGAGGAAGGGAAAACGCGCGGGGAGCGGGGGGGGGCTCCCGTGCCCCAGGGACGGAGCGCGCTCTGGGGTCTGCACAGATCTCTCCATAGCTGCGTGTTCGCTTACGGGGGGGTGGTGGTGAGGAGGGGGGGGACACGTCTGTGTGAGGCTCTGTAGGCTTTGTGGGACTGGGCGCAGACGCAAGCTGGAAAAGGGAGGCACTCACACGTGTGGGTCTGGGAACCAGCGGCTTCAGGACCTGGCTCTGCAGCGCGGGGCGCCAATCTTGCCAGGGTGCGAGGTGGGGGGATATACCCACACCTTTTCCCGAGATTCACACTCAGGCCTGCGCGTTCGCCTTCTCACGCTCGCTCGCTATCCGCCCCAACCCCTCCATGCCCAGACTCTGCGCTTGGCTGCCCCTCCCCACACAGACGCGGCTGTTTGTTTTTGTTGGGTTTGTCAATGTTGTCTTTGTTCAAGAGATTGTGTCATCGCTTAGATGCCGGGAATAAAGTGCGACGCTGTGTGTGATCAAGTGTGTAACGTGTGCGGCCAGGGCTAAGGGCGCCTCAGTCCCATCAGTACTTTGTGCGAGAGGAACAGATAGGACCCTTGGGCTCACGAGGGGGTCTGTTCTTAATTTTTTAATAGAGCCAAAGTACACTAATGACCTGTTTATTTGTCTCACGCGTGTCTCGAGCGAATGGGCTCTTGCAGATGGACTGTGGGAATATGGTCACGAAGGGTGACAAACTAACCCACACATGTACATATGGCGTGTGTAAAATGCGTGTGTAAATGTGGCAGGTAGGTGTCAAGACACTTGTGAGTGTGTGCGGAAGCGTGCGAAACGCCTGACATACGCATGCTAATGTTTGTGACCAGTGTGTGAAGAAGAGGAGAAACGTGTTTTGGGCGTGCAGCGGGGGTGGGCTGCATGCAGTAGGGGTAGTTTGGGCCGCTGTGGTAGGCTCAGTCTTGGGTCTTCCAGTCGGTAGGACCTCAGTACCAGGCTCAGGTCCCCTCCCCCGCTCCATGTAAACAACCTCGCAGGAATTCACCTCTCGAATCAGCAGCTGTCTGGAGAGGGGCCGGCGGCATCTGCGCCTGGCTTGGAGCTGGCGGGCAGGTGTTTGATTAGGCTCGAGTGCGTTCCTGGAGCTGGAAAGTTGAAAGCTGAGTGTTTGGTACTTTGCGTGTGTGGCTGTGTGCCTGCAGGATTTGATGGGGCGGGGGTTTAGGTCCCCCCTCCTTTTTTTTTTTTTTTTTTTTTTTTTTCCTTTGCGGCTGCGCATCAGGGCAAGCTGCGGACCCGGGGCTCTTTGCCGGCTCCGGCCCAGCTTCCTGGGCTTGCAGGCCGTTTCATCCTGGCTGTTTACGGCCAGGCCTGGCGGCAGAGCCTGTAATTACGCCGGGCCAGGACGCCGCGGCCAGTCCGGTGCTGACCCTGCTGGGGAGGAGCCTGGAGTTGAGGAGGGCTCTGGCCTTCCTCCTCCCTCCTCCTCCTCCGGGAGGTGGGCCCTACTTGTCGCTCTCACCATAAATATTTACTGAGCTCCAGCTAGGTGCCGCGCCCTGTAACCCGGCTCGTGGGTCAGGGTCCGGCTTTGCACAAGCACATGCCACCCTGGAGCACACCTGCCCTGCGGGACGTGCCGGAGCCCCACGCATATCCAGGGTGCGGCCCGCCCCTCCCGCCGGGTCCGAAGTTTATCAGCAGCCCCAGAGAAGCGCCTCACGCGCTTTTTGCTCATCTGGAGGTGAAGGTCCTGGGTGAAGGTTCCCCAGGCGTCCCTCGTGCTGCGAGTATCTTCTCCCAGTTCCTTTGCTTCATAGGGTTTGGTGTTGTTCTATGTCGTGTTGCCGGCGCCAGCACGAACAGTAGCCGGTCAGTGTTTGTTGAGTGAAGTCACTCACTATAAAGGTGTAAACATGTGCCTGCTGAGAAACGCGCAGAGGGGTAAGGCAGGAGCACATCTTTAGAGGAAATAGCCCAAGATTGTCCCTGGGGGAGACGGCGTTGGGTCGGATCGCCTCCGTTGGCTGCCACTAGGTGAATACGAGTGGGGTCCCGCGCTGCTCAGCTCCCTCCCGGCAGGTTCAATCTCCCTGGGCCCAGCCTGGCAGGGACACGTCCACCTCCCGACTGCCCGAGTCTAAGGCAGGAAGGAGCGAGCTAGGTGGAAAGGGTGGCGGAAATCTCGGCACCGACAGGACGCAGAGCCTCTGGTTTGGGACCTTGTCCAACATTGTCACTTCAGGCCTTGATCCTATCCACATATTTGCGCTTTTCAAGGTAGCTCATCTGTTTTGGCTACCCCTTGGCACATAGAACGCAAGGATGAGGCTAAGATAAAGTCTCTGCCCTCCCGGAGTCCCGCAGTAGGCAGGGCACTTATGTTGGGGCATATATTTTCCTGGAATTGGGTAGCAGAGGAAATACGCCTGGCAAAACAACAAGTCTTGCTCAGTGCTGAAAGTCAGACCCCGCAACACGTTCGCACTACCCCGGTGCTCCTGGAGCCGCTGCGCCGCCTGCTGGGCGGAGCGGAGAGTGTCAGTCTATGTGAGATGCGGACGCGGACCCAGAAGGGACTCTGAGAACACAGAATAAATCTAGGCCTCCTGGGCATCCCAGTTCTAGCTCGCCCTGGCTTGTCTGGCTTTGTTTGGGGCTACCTGTTACCCTAAAGTTGTGTACCTGCGTTGTCTCCCAGCACTCCCACCCCCAGGCAAACATCTGTGCTAAGTGGCAAATATGTATGAGGTGTCTGTTTGTCTGGGGAAAACCCCTTCATGAATCCCTTCTGGGAATTTTTGAGGGCTAGGGTTAACTCTGGGTGTGCTGGGTGGGGGTGGTGAGATCCTGCTTCTTACAGAGGGCACTGCTCACCCGCAGGCGACTTTTCCAGACTGGAGCTGCCATGGGGCGTCTCTAGGTGCTTGGGTGAGGCGCAATGGGCCCTGAACTGGGAGCCATTTCTGTCTTACCCTCTAAGGTAATTTTGAAAACTAAAGTGTACCGTTTCTCGCTTTATTAGTAACATGGGCAAATTTTTCAATTTGGAAAATAGAGGAGAGGAAGAAAGGAGCGTCTGATAAGGATGTTTACTTGTCTTTCTGTCTTTTGAGATAAGGTATCACTAATAGGTAGCCCCAGGGTGTCCTGGAACTCACTCTGTAGACCAGGCCGACCTCAAACTTACAGAGATCCGCCTTCCTCTGCCTCTTGAATGCTGGGATCAGAGGTGTGCATTATGGGGCTGGAGATACAGCATAGCAGTTAAGATCACCCGCTGCCCATCCAGAGGACCAGGACCCTAGTCCCAGCACCTACAGGGTAACTCACAACCATCTGTAACTCCAGTCCCAGGGCACCGGGGCCCTCTTTTGGTTTCTGAAGGTAGGGGCATGTAGGCAGTGCAGAGACCTTCATGCAGGCAGAAACATCAACACACATTTAAAAAGAGTTTAAAAATTAAAACAAAACATCAAAGAGTCACATGCCTCCAGGGCCAGCACTTTCTAGAATTATAAATATGACTCTTTTCTATTGGGAGTGTGATGGTTAATATTTAGTCATCAGCAGGAAACACATTGCTGGGAATGCCTGCGAGGGAGTTTCTGGATTGGGTTAAGTGAGGTGGAAAGAGGAAGATTCGCTCTGAATGTGAGCGACCCCACGCCATGGACCCGGGCCTGGGCTGAGTGAGAAGGAAAAAGCGAACTACAGAGGCATGTTCGTCTCTTGTTGCTTTCTGACTACGTCGTCACCTTGTGAGCAGCTGGCAGCTGGCTCCTGTGCCTGTCAAGTCTTCCCTGCTGTGGCACACGGTGCTCTAACACAGAGAAAAAGCAAAGTCTTCAGTAAGTTGCTGGTGTTGGGTATTTTTGTCACGGTGTGAGAAAACTAATTAATACAGGACTTTCCTCTCATTAATTCTACAACAGAATCTATTTCCATCGCACACAAACTCACATAGCACACGTTTTAAATCTGGGTAAGAGATGCTGTTATAACATGCTAACAATGAGTTCTACCTACCACGAGGCCACACCCCAGCCCTGAAGTTGGTTTATTCTTCAAACCTAAGACCCAAGCATTGGAGACAAACGCTCTAATACATTCCCGAGTGCCCAAAGGATTTTTTTTTTTTTTTTTTTAAGATAGTGTCTCATTATGTTATCTAGGCTGGCTTTAAACTCGATCTGCTTGCCTCAGCCTCCTAACTTTGGAGGAGCTGGGGGAAAAATGCTTTTGGTGTTGCAAGCCAAAGTAAAACTCTTTTGGCTTCTAGTCCAGTTATCTCACCAAGGGTCAAAGAGCCGATGGATCTGCTCCTCTTTCCTTCCCAACCAGGTGAGACTCGGGGGTCGGTGTGGTTCCCCCTCAGGTCAGGGGTAGGAAGGTTGGACAGGAGGAGGAAAGAGATACGGAGGCAGAGCTGAGGACAGGGCAATGGCCCTTCACGGAAAGCACCAGAAGGGGGTGTATAGTGCCTCTTCCACAAAAATTTACTTACTAACACTAGTGAAATTTCCTAACGCACTTGGCACAGTGTCCAACATTGTCCTGGGAGGCACAAGAGATCCCAGGATATCCCCTTGCCTTAGAGGAATCCAGTGTACCGGAAAATGTGGGTATTATATGAGAATTGTAACACAAGACCTCATAGAGAAAGCTCGTTTATTTGGGGTGGGGAGGACACCATAGAGAAAAGGCCGTTTGAAATGGGTCTTAGAGGACACTTAGGTGTTCATATCCACACGAAAAAAGACATATATAGCGGAATGAGGTGCTGTGAACACCCTGGTATAGCAAACATCCCAGAATATCAGACTATATCTGGTGGAGTGGCATGGAGTTCTGTCCTCTGTATGACATGGCCATTACCATCTTGAAATCAGAGTGGCTGCCTTTACCCATTGGGCCCTCTGACAGGGTCAGGGATATTAATATCCCCCGTCGAAGGAGTTGGGAGTGGAGGAAGGCACACTAGCCTCTCACCTGAGATTCCGGGACTCCTCCAGCACACCCCTCCTCCCCAGTGTATGTAATCCTGGCACGGCTTGTGTTCACTGGTCTCCAGGGGTGTGTGCGCGTGCGTGCATGTGTGTGTGCGTGCGCGTGTGTGTGTGTGTGTGCGTGTGTGTGTGTGTGCGCGAGTGCGTGTGTGTGTGCGCGAGCGCTATGTATGTAGGAGAGAGGAAGCTAACTGAGAGGGGCTCCATTTCACTGTGCAGCTTTTGTGAGGTGATTCCTCATGCTGGGGGGCAGCTTTTGGTGATGCAGCCATTTCAGGGCTACCCTCAACCTTCCTATCCTTTACAAACACTCCTGTGAGTGAGCTCAGGAAACTCCTTGGTTCACCAAGCCAGACTTGCATGGGATGGTTCTTGGTCTGTGGCTGGTGTTCAGCCTGGTGGGAATAGATAGATGTTCACATCTCCCAAGGAGAAGTCACACAACACTGCGTCACAGAGCCCCCTTCAAGCTTCAGGGGCCACAGGAAGGAAAGAACGGCAAAAGACATCCCCCAGGATGTCTCCCAGGACACTCTGCAGGGTTTGCCGTGGGGCTCAGGCTGGCCTCGGTTCTGTTTTCTTTTTTTCTGCTGTGCCAGACCAAGGAGGGCCTTGTGTGTACACACCAGGGAAGCATGTCACCACTGAGACACACGGCTAGCCCCTTTTGCTATTTTGTTTGAGACCAAGGCTCTTGCCAAATTGCCCAAGCTGCACTTGATTTCATGTAACCCAAACTAGCTTTGCACTTTGAATCCTCCTGCCTCAGTCTCTGGAGTAGCTGGGGTTGTGGCTTATATTAAAATTTATATTAAAATATAATATTTTTCTAATTATGAGTGAGATGATCACTGCAGAAATTTTGGAAAAACAGAGAACAACGTTACCGTGAAAGCTGCCCTCAAATTGCATGACTTCAGACATTCGCCAGACTCTGTAGTTCTTACGGCAAATACCTCTGAGGGGTTATGACTTGGTGCTCAGGGGCCCAGAGTGGAACCTCTTGTATTTGCTGTAGGGTTTATGATAGCATTGTTCACCTGCGCCTTTGATCATACACTATCTGGTCTTTATGGGCTGCTGCAAACGCTGATTCAGGCAGAGCCCCCGAGCAGTCAAGGAGAGTAAGGCTCAGAGAGGAGAGGTGGTATTGGGGTCTTAGCTTGGTGCCCTTGGTGAGGCTTAGGCCCTAAGGTGCTATTTCTGCTCCCACCCACTGCCAGATATCCACAGTCCTGGGGATGGAGGAAAAGCTTCAAAATGCTGTTTGCTGTGAGAAAACAGAGAGGAGAGCTTATGTGCAGAGAAGGAAAAAGGCAGGTCTAGAACAGGGTATCTGCCCAGAACCAGAGCATTGTGGGTGTGCAGAAGAAGGAGCTGGGTGGGATGGGAGGTCCTAGAGGCAGGAGGACCTTCTTAGGACAGGCTCTGAGACGCTGTCCCCAGAGCATCATCCGGCCTGCCTGCAGCTGAAGGTGGCAAAGGTCCTGGTAGTGTATTAGGCACCTATAGGAGACATGATTCGGAGGATGCCAGACAAGGCCACCTGTGAGTCAGAAGATGATACCAAGAAGTCCGGTTTGTGTCTTGGCTGTGGAAACCTAAGAACGTTATATTCTGAGCCTCACTGGCTGCTTTTTGTCTCCCTCACCTCCCCCAGTTTGTGAAATGGAGGCAAGAACCTTTTCTCCCTGGAAATGCAGCGACTGAAGGATCCATCGGCTGGAAGGGGGTCTGACTGTAGGCCCGCGGGAGTAGGATTCACATAGCAGTGTGTGGTCCTGGCCTTCACAGGCTCATTGGAAGTAAATGCGCTAACACTGGAGGAGAAGGGAGCCTCCAGAACATAGGTGTGGTGGGGGGATGAGACCCCTGAGGACAGACGTTGTTGTATGAGGAAGGATGTGACAGATTTCCTAGGGCCATGGCAGCCAAGAGATCAGCGCTACTGTGGGGCAGAAGGTGGGTGGGTAGCAGGAAAACTTGTGAAAGCCGGTGCTATGGGTAAGTCCAGCAGGTGACCAGCAGGGAGATGCTGGCAGCCCCACTGCCCGGCACCTGCGAGAGCAAGGGAGAAAGACAGACGGGGAGAGCCTGTCCCTCGGAGCCCGTTCTTGCCCCCTCCCGGCTCGTTCTTTCGGGCTCCTCTCCAGGGGCCCATCCCTAGCCTGCGGATGGCCTTGGAATTAACAGTCTGCTGGGCACTGGTCCGTGCAGCAGACTGCGAGCTAGGTGTTAACAGAGTGTGAGTGGACTTTGTAAGGGCGAGGCCAGTACGAGAGACACAGACGGGCGGGAAACAGCGCGGGTGGTGTGGGGAAGGGGCCAGGGCTAACCAGAGAGGGTGGAGCAGGAGGTACAAATAGCTGGAACACAGGGTGGTAAACGGCGGCGGCGGGGGGTGGGTGGGGGTGGGGTCCGTGTCTGGGTGTATGCCAGACAGACCCTGGGGAGGTCCTTAGGTGAAAGGCTTACAAGTAGTCTGAGTTGAAATGAGCTGGTACATTTTAAGTTGGTCTGGAGAAGGGCCCTAGGGCTGCCCCAGGCTGGCCTCAGAAGCAGGCTTACAGGGTGGATCTGACTGGGGATCCCTAGGCAGGAGGAAAGCAGAGAACTGGGGGAGGTTTGAAGAGCAGAGAGTGGCCAGGGTGTCCTGGGAATAATAAGAGCATTAGCTCATGTTTAGAGAAGCATTTTCCAGTCCAGGCTCATTTGAAGCACTTTGCTCTCAGTAAGGCACGTCATCACTACAGTTAGCATAAGGGGTGGACAACGCATTGGTGTCCTCATCTCACACAGGAGCAAATGGAAGCACAGAGAAGCTGGCAGTGTCCTTGAGAACACACAGCTAGGACGCGGTAAAGCCAGAATCTGTAACAAGGCAATTAACTTGAGAGCCCTGCATTACCCATTCCTAGAGAGAAACACTGAGGCCCAGGGCAGCTCACTAGGAACAGAGAGAGCTGCAAGACCATTCTAGAAACAGTCTTCTCAGAATGCTGCAGCTATTTGGGGTGTGTGTGTGTGTGTGTGTGTGTGTGTGTGTGTGTGTGTGTGAAGAGGTTCTTTCAGCATCAGGAGCTGTGGGTGGGAGACACTGTTAGAAAAATTGAAAGATTCACTCTATGATTGCCCAGGTCTATTCTGTCGATGCCTGGCCAATCAGACACTTCCATTCAGGACTGCGGATGCAAAGGATGCTCAATCAGACACTGAGCTTAGAATTCATTTCTCACTGGTCGCGGTCCTGATTACAGCTTTGGCTGCACTCTGAACTTTGGCTTCCATCAGCCAAGTTAGGATTGAGCCTCTCCTTCCATTCTACGAACTACTCTTCTGTTTCCTTCCTGAAAGTTCTTTTTGTGCTTCAGGTGAGACCTAGATCAGGCTCTGTGGCTGACAAGCCGGTACCTGGACCACCAGAGCGGGAGTAGGGTCGTGGCTAGGGGGGCCTGTCAAGATGGAGGGCTCATGCACACAGCTGGGCAAGTCAGAAGCATACCTGGGTTTGCAGGAAGGACAGAGTCCGGTTTCAGCAGGTCACACTGCAGTGCTGGGGATTTCCTGAAGAATGGATTGTCAAGAAGCTACAAAGTAGGGCCTTGTGGTGAGATTGTGTTCCCCAAAATATTGTGCACCCTAATAAGCTTATCTGGGGTCAGAGACAGAACAGCCACTAGATACAAAGGCTAGAAAATGGTGGCACACATGCCTTTAATCCTAGCATTCCAGAGTCTGGATCTCTGTGAGTTCAAAGCCACACTGGAAACAGCCAGGCGTGGTAACAAGAGCCTTTAATCCCAGGAAGTGATGGCAGGAAGCAGAAAGGTATTTAAGGTGTGAGGACCAGGAACTAGAGCTGGTGAAGCTTTTAGGCTTTTGAGTAGCAGTTGAGCTGAGATTCGTTCTGGATAAGGACGCAGAGGCTTCCAGTCTGAGGAAACAGGATCAGCTGAGGTAGCTGTGACTTGTTCTGCTTCTCTGATCTTCCAGCGTTCACCCCAATACCTGGCTCCAGGTTTGATTTTATTAATAAGACCTTTTAAGATTCGTGCTACAGGGCCCCGACTGGGACCCGCTCCTTGAGTTCAGGGTGTGGAGACGGAGCACAGGCTTTGACTGCAACCCTGCAATCACCGTGTGGAAGGGTGGAGAGCTGGCAGCACCTGTCTGGAGGAGCCAGGCAGGTGTCACCGAGGGAAGGGCAAGACAGGCGCACTATCAGGGACGCAAATGACAGGCTTCTGCGGTGTCCTCCAGGAAGAGGCCCCCTCACGGTTCAGCCGGTGTCAAGGGAGACTCGTATTGACCTGTCCTGTCTAAAAGGTCATTCCCCAACCTATCACTGTGACCAAAAGCTGCTGCACAGAGACTAGCCAGGCCCAGGACACTTACGACAGCTCTGGTACCTAAGAGACAGAGTACTTCCTGTCTAAGCCATGTGTACTGCGGATGAAAAGGAAACCCTAAGGAAAATGCGGTCCCCTTGCCTCCTTAGTGTCTGGGTCACAGGCCTGCACCACTTGGCTCAGGTTTTAGGATTTCCTTTTGGATTGGGGGAATCTGGGCCAAGCTGTAGATTGGGAAGGAAGAAGCCACCGAGAGAGAGCCAGGAGATGCAATGGGGAAACTGAGGACGCAGGCAGAGGAAGGGGTGCAGTCAAGGGCAGAAGGTGAGAGTTTATCTTTTCAAGGGGATGTGGCTGTTTCTCGGCATGGGAGGAAAGAGAGGAAGGGGGTCCAGAGCACTGGCCTCGGGTCACCTGTTTCTTTAGGTCTTATGCAGGTGAGCGTGAGCCTTAGAGACGGACGTCAGGGATACCGATCCCCATCCTGTTGTACCCCTGGCCCTGGGCAAGTCACAGCCATGCCCACTTCCTCACCTAGGAAGTGAGGCTGTAGCTGCCCGTGCTCAGGATTAAATGAGGTCGTGTTTGGAAGTGTCTGGGCACTGGTGCATCTGGCACCCGGAGAGACCTTACCTGAGCTGTTCCATGGCGACTCTTCCAAGGATGGTGGCAAGTTCCACCCAATGGGCTCTAGCCACTGCCTACTGATAGACAGGCCTTCCATGGTCCCGGAGGGTCCCACTCAAATCCTGCCATGTTCCCCAGAGGATGTTTCGTGTGGGCTCATAAAGTGTGTGTGCTTGCTGAGGGCCGTGGCTATCTCCACGGCAGTGTGGTACAGTGAGTTCCCACCGGCGGGGACCTTCTTGTCTTGTGCCACATCTGTTGGGAGGTTCCGAGGGAAGCCATCTGTGTTTCCACGAGCCGGCTTTCATTCACCACGGCCCAGTCACCTTCTGTGGGGCTGGACAGAGGGTGGCTTTGGCAGGCTGCCTCTGCTGTAATTCTAGGATTCCAGTCTCTCTGAGGGCAAAATCTTTCCACTGAGTCCCTTGGAAACGTCCTCGGCCTGTCTGGCCGTCACTCCTGACTGCTTAGTGACTTCTGACCCCAGCATGTACACAAGCTGCCAGGCTCACAGAAAAATGACTTGCCACAGGAACCCAGTCCCGCAGAGAGCTTGAACAAAGTGAAATGCTCTGCCCTGGGCAAGAGCACCCAAAAATGAGGGGGTGGGGCTGAAGTCCCAGGGCACAATCTCTCAGCC
This sequence comes from Peromyscus maniculatus bairdii, assembly GCF_049852395.1. Classification (NCBI taxonomy): domain Eukaryota; kingdom Metazoa; phylum Chordata; class Mammalia; order Rodentia; family Cricetidae; genus Peromyscus; species Peromyscus maniculatus. Next base: position 69,717,076 of record NC_134857.1, read on the forward strand.
TCAGAGGGAGCCAGACCCCTCGCACAGGTTAAAGTGGAACCCCTCTCCAGCTGTAAGGTACACTAGTCCCCTAAGCCTAGGCCCGGGCCCTCATCACAGTCAGTTACCTGAAGATCTGACTTCTGCTCCCGATCTCTGCCAGGCTGAGGACAAACGCAAGACCCTCCTCCCAAATCCTCACTACCTCTCTTGCAGACTCTGGTTTCAACAGAACTCTCTCCTTCTGATAGACGTGGTCCCCATGTGTCATTAGGTAAACCGGAATGTTTTTTAAGATTAGAAACTGAAGCCAGGCAGTGGTGCCGCACGCCTTTAATCCCAGCACTCGGGAGGCAGAGCCAGGCGGATCTCTGTGAGTTCGAGGCCAGCCTGGGCTACAGAGCGAGATCCAGGACAGGCATCAAAGCTACACAGAGAATCCCTGTATTGAAAAACCAAAAAAAAAAAAGAAAGAAATGTGAACATTTGCCAAAGTCATCACTGGCGCGTATGGAGTGCTCCTAGGAGGAGGGGGAGTGGAAAGGGGAAGGATCGGAGTTACTATGTTATGTGTTTAAGGAGGCCAGGCAGTGGTGGCGCACACCTTTAATCTCAGCACTCAGGATGCAGAGGCAGGTGGATCTCTGTGAGTCTGAGGCCAGCCAGGTCTGTGTATCGAGCTCCAGAACAGCCAGGATTACATAGAGAGACCCTATCTCAAAAAACAAAACAAAACAAAACAAAACCTAAAAGAAACAACACCAGAGGCTGGAGAGATGGGTCAGTGGCTAGGAGCACTTACTGTTCTTCCAGAGGTCCTGGATTCAGTTCCCGGCATCCTTAGCAGGAGGCTGGGACCTGGGTTCAGTTCCCGGCATCCTTAGCAGGAGGCTGGGACCTGGGTTCAGTTCCCGGAACCCTTAGCAGGAGGCTGGGACCTGGGTTCAGTTCCCGGAACCCTTAGCAGGAGGCTGGAACCTGGGTTCAGTTCCCAGCACCCTTAGCAGGAGGCTCACAAACACCTGACTCCAGCTCCAGGGCATTGGGTACCCTCCTGTGGCCTCCTCAGTTTCCTGCACCCAAACTGATATTTACACATAAAAAAAAAAAAATCATTGAAAACTTTTCCCTAAAAATTACTTTTTAAAATGAAATATCCACAAGAAAAAAGTCTGTATATGTCCAGTACAGACACATTTTTTTTTTTTTCTGAAATTTCTTCTCCGTGCCTGACTGCATAGAGGAAGAGCCCACAGGTAGGGAGGTTTAAGCTACATGAATAGGGGCCTGGGGACTGGCTTGGAGGTAGACTCTTGCCTAGTGTTTACAAGTCCCAGGTTCAAGTCCCATTACCCCAGAAACAAAGCAAAACGAGAACAAGAAAATGTGAATATTACTGCATGAAAGTCATATTTCCGTGACAAAACACTACAAACAACAGAAATACAGTCAGCAGGACCCGAGTTTGTTGAGGTCAGGCAGACAGTGAGTTAGAGTCGCGTGGTTCTCCAGAGCTTTCTTGCAGTAATGGCTCCCGGCCACGGGCTCGGGCCTGAGGTTTAGCGCATCTCAGCCCGAGGCCCCTCTGCCTCTGGTTGTCTTGATTCTCCACTCTGTCGACTCTGAGGCTGGGAAAGCCTTCCTTTAAGTTCCTTCCCCAGAAGTCTTTGGGATTTTTGTCCCAGGCTAACTGGGTGGCTGAGAAACAAAGAACATACCACCCTATTCTGGCTACTGGCGGAGCCTATAAAATAAACATGATTAGAAAAGCCAGTGACCACCAGGACACTGAAGAAATGGAGCGACTGAATCAAACTCAACAAAAGCCTCCCCTCCCCCGACCCCACCCCACCCCCGCCTCAGCCTCAACAGAAAAACCCAGCTCCCCAAGCTGGGTGGGATACAGCACAGGCCTGTTTGGGTGATATTTATATAAGACGCTGGGTTCCTCCCCGGGGCAAGTAAAGTCAGCTGTAAAATTTGAAGGTGCATTTTAAAATTGTTTCAAATCCAGTGTGTTTCCTGTCTGGCGCTGTATACAGGCACTGGTAGTACTTGTGCCTGTGTGGCCTGGAGGTCCTGTTAATGAGAGAGAGAGGTGGAGATGCTGGGGGGCCCCAAACATTGAAACATGGGGTGGGGGAGACCTGTTGTTGGTCAGGGTGTGCCTTCGTAGTGTTGGAATGCCTATAAAGGGCCTCTAGCCTCAGGAGGGTGCTTTAGTTAGTCTGAGAAATTAGCATCTTTGAAAAACCACCATATTATAAATGATTAGTTAATGGCCCGGAGGAACAGTGATCCAGGTCTGTTATTTTGTGTGATACTGTTGGACAACACAGCCTAACTAGAGTGCAGCAACCTGCAATTTGACCAGCGAGATAAGGAGATGTGTGGTCCTCTGTCACACAGACCTGTGTCCATCCAGTTTTGCCTGGAATGTCTTCCCAGAGATAAAGATCCAGGTGGCCCTCACCTGGCTTCCTATCATTCCACACGGAGGAATCACTCCCTCTCCGCGTCCCTGTGACCCTTTGTCCCTTCTCTTCTGAAATGTAACTGAACTGTCCCTTCCCATGGCCAGGCCTTTGAGGAGCAGAAACAGGCCTTTCTTGGCTCTTCTGGTCCCTGTTTGGTAAAAGCTATCACACTGAGGGTGGTTTTTAAAACAATTCCTTTCTTTCTTTCCTTCCTTCCTTCCTTCCTTCCTTCCTTCCTTCCTTCCTTCCTTCCTTCCTTCCTTCCTTCCTTCCTTCTTTCTTTCTTTCTTTCTTTCTTTTTTTATTTTCTTTTCTTTTGTTTGTTTGTTTGTTTGTTTGTTTTTTCAAGACAGGGTTTCTCTGTGTAGTTTTGTTGCCTGGCTGGCCTGGAACTCACAGAGATCCTTGTGGCTCTGCCTCCTGAGTGCTGAGATTAAAGGCGTGCGCCACCACCGCCCGGCTTTTTAAAACAATCCCAGCTCTTAGGCCGGGCGGTGGTGGCGCACGCCTTTAATCCCAGCACTCGGGAGGCAGAGGCAGGCGGATCTCTGTGAGTTCGAGGCCAGCCTGGTCTCCAAAGCGAGTTCCAGGAAAGGCGCAAAGCTACACAGAGAAACCTTGTCTCGAAAAACCAAAAAAAAAAAAAAAAAAAAAAAAAAAAAAAACCAATCCCAGCTCTTAACTTTGCCTTGTCCCAGGTAATCACTTTAGATTTAGCACTGGTGAGGCTGGGTGGGAAAGGCGGTTCAGCAAGGAAAGGTGCTTGGCATCCAGACCTTGGAATCCACATGGTGGGAGGGAACTGACTTGAAGTTGTCCATTTACCACCCACCCCATGCCTACACACACTCACACACACACTCACATGCATGCATGTACACACATGCAACACACACACACACACACTATAAAAAGGGAATCTGGGGAAATTGAAATTTTAACTTGAAGAAGATGAGGTTCTGGCCATGCTTCATAACTTCTGTTATCTGCTTGGGGCCCGGATTTGGGTGGGATAGGAAGATCTGGGGTAGGCCTGTTTTTATTGTGAAATTTCCTGGCCCTTGGTTAATGAGGGATGGTGGCACCCTAGCCACTGGGCACCCTTCCTACAGCCGTGGAACACAAACCTGGAACAGAAAAACACTGATGCAGATGATTTTAAGTCCCCCAAAATGCAGCCTGCTTAAGTGGGAGTGTTAAAGAATGTCCATCTGCAGGCGTAGCTATTGTGATCAGCTTTTGAGAATGAGTTCCAAAAGAGAAGGGCGGAAGGAAGGAAGGAAGGAAGGGAGGGAGGGAGGGAGGGAGGGAGGGAGGGAGGAAGGAAGGAAGGAAGGAAGGAAGGAAGGAAGGAAGGAAGGAAGGAAGGAAGGAAAGAGAAACGTGTGGTGGTAGTATTGCTCAGTAAGCCTGTGCTGAAAGGGCCCGGGGCCAGGCTCCCCGGTGCCCGAGGACACTCATGCCCTTTCTGCCCTGCTCTCTGGGTTGTGGGTAGCAGGAGAGACAGGTGCTCAGGGAGGCCAAGCCCGGGGTCTGAGCTCCTCATCTGTAAAGAGTAGGGAATGACTCCCTCAGGAGCTTGCTGAGCGCTCATAAACTGCCCAGCGTGGCAGCTGGCAGCTGTGTACACACAGGCATTAGCTCTCGCTCAGCCTGGAGCTCCCCATCACCCTCTCCTGCTGGCCTACCTGTCCATGCAGCCCATTCTTCAAGTTCAGCCTGCACCGCCACGTGGAATCGTGGGATACTCAGTTGAGTCTGAACTTCAGATAAACAATGGAGAATTTTCTAGTAGAAGTATGTCTGATGTAATATTTGGAATATGAACCCACATATATATTTAAATATTTTACATTCTGTTTATTTATTTATTTGTGTGTTTGTGTCAGGGTAAATATGTGCAGGTCAAAAGACAACTTTCTGGCCGGGCGTGGTGGCGCACACCTGTAATCCCAGCACTTGGGAGGCAGAGGCAGGCGGATCTCTGTGAGTTCGAGGCCAGCCTGGGCTACCGAGTGAGTTCTAGGAAAGGCGCAAAGCTATACAGAGAAACCCTGTCTCGAAAAACAAAAACAAAACAAAACAAAACAAAAGACAACTTTCTGGCCGGGCCTGGTGGCGCACACCTTTAATTCTAGCCCTAGGAGGCAGAGGCAGGTGGATCTCTGTGAGTTCAAAGCCAATCTGGTTTTCCAGGACAGCTAAGACTCTGTAGAACCTGTCTCAAAAAATGAAACAATGAACTGGGCTTTGTTGGCGGATCTCTGATTTTGAGGCCAACCTGGTCTAGAAAGAGAGTTCAAAGGATGGCCAGGGCTACACAGAGAAACCCTATCTCAGAAAACAAAAACAAAACAATGCCAGGCAGTGATGGGCACACCTTTAATCTCAGCCCTCGAGTGGAGGCTGAGGCAGGTGGGTCTCTGAGTTCCAGGCCAGCCTGGTCCACAGAGTGAGTTCCAGGACAGCCAGGGCTACACAGAAACCCTGCCTTGAAAAAACAAAAATCAAAACAAAAGACAACTTTCAGGAGTGAAGTTCAGGTCTACAGGTTTGGTGTCATGCCCTTCCTGCTGAGCTGTCTCTCTGGCCCCCTGACTTCAGTTAAAACAAACAAAAACAAACAAATATGGTTTATGTGAAACCTCAACAGGAGTTCTACAGTTTGTCCTCTACAAAGGACAGCTTGATGACAGCCACACCACCTGAACTCCTGTGGCCTTCGTGACTCAGTACTTCATTGACATCCAGGAAGCAGGAGCACTTTTACTTACTGGTGACAATATCGATGACCGGTTGGTGATCATCTGTGATCTGCCAGGCACGTAGGCACTTTTTACAGCCTGTCAGTTCAATCCCTGAGGTGATCCCAATGGCTAGAGTTAATGTCCTCACGGAGACCCTGGAGGGTCAGTGCCATGCACTTGATGTCACCCCTGGGCTCAGGGCTTCAGGACAAGATCCCAAAGCCCGCGAGCTGCTCCAGGCAGGCCGTGACTCTGTTGGCCTCTGCGTGCGCTCACACGGTGGCATCTGACGGGTCTGTGGTCAAAGAGAGCGACATCAGAAGGTGTTCCTTTCCAGAAAAGAAATCTTAGCTTCAGAATTGGTTTGGGGGCTGTGGCATTGAGGTCTCTCCCCCTTCAAGTCCTAAACCACGTTGTAGCAAAGACATGGGTTTCAGACAGACAAGGAAGTTTCTAAGCTGTAGAAGTTTCTGGAGCTTGTTTGCTCTCTTGTGTGAACTCTGGCGCTGCTGCTTAAAGTCTTGTGAAACTGGTCCCCGAACAAAGTCCTCCTGGACATGGCTTGGGATGTGTGTGGCGTGATGTGTGACGTAGAGTGTGCCCACGGCGCATGGCAGAACTGCATACACATTCCTGTGTGCTTTGCTGGTTCAAGGTTGGAAGTCATGTGAATCAAGAGGACACAGGCACTATTATAGTTACGCCTCACTCCTGGTGCCTTTTTTGTTTTGGTTTGTTTTGGTTTAGTTTGTTTTAGGCAGGGTCATATTCTGCAGTTCAGGCTCACACGAACCTCACTATGTAGGTCAGGCTGGCCTCCAACTCAGTCCTCCTGCCTTAGCCTGCTAAGTGTTAGGATTATAGAAGGGAGGCATCATTTTCTCTTCTTTTCCTTCTTTCTTTTCTTCTTTCCTTCATTTTCCCTTTTTCTACGGTGCTGGGGATGGAGCAGACCCTTATGAATGCTGGGCAAGCAATCCATACTAGCTGTATTCATAGCCCCTTAATTTTTTTTTTTTAAGTTTAAAACAAAATCTTTCTAAGTTGCCCAAGCTGGCCTCCACCTTGTGACAGTCTTCAGCCTTTAGTTTAAGGGATTACAGGTTTGGGCCACCTCGGCAGGCCCAATCCCTGTCTTCATTCAGTGGCTATCCGATGTCACACTGTCACAAAGGATGTAGACATGAACACTCACACATCCTGGACTGAGAAGGTTTATCATTACCAAATGGGAGTTTGGTCTAGACCTCAACTGTCCTGTTAATGTTTCTTCCTGGTTCATGCTTGGGAGACAGACAAAGGAGGCATGCTCAGATACTGTTAGCTCCCAGGACAGACAGAAGTTACAGGGCTGAGCAGGAGTGCATACAGCTGTGGAGATGCCAGAGTTTGGGGGCATTTTCTTCTGGGATCTGGCTACTTCTTAAATTCCTCTTCTATTTCTGTGTTTTGAGGATTGAACCTAAGGTCTCACATTGGCTAGATGCTCTGCCTCTCTTTATTTTATTTACTTATTTTTATTTTATGTGTACATTTGTCTGTGTGAGGATTGCCAGATCCCCTGGAACTGAAGTTACAGACAGTTGTCAGCTGCCATGTGGGTGCTGGGAATTGAACCCGGGTCCTCTGGAAGAGCAGTCAGAGCTCTTAACCGCTGAGCCATCCCTCCAGCCCCTGTGCTGCATCTCTAGCAATTTTTAGGGTTTTGTTTGTTTGTTTGATTTTTTGGACTGTTTTTGTTTTTGGGACAGTGATTCCCATCCCCCTTCCTGTGGGTTCCCACCCTAATCTATCTGTTTCTGAGGAGTTGGTCTTAAAGGTGTGGAGAGACTAAGAGGACAGCCTGTCCTTACTGTACCTTATTTTACCCTGTCCCAGAGTGGGGCCTGCCAGGCTAAAAGCCTTTGCAGACCTTCCTTGTTACACAGGGAACTCTCATCTGAATGTGGGTCTGTGGACTTTGAATCTTTAGCTGTCTGTGGTGGCACTCAGATCTTGGTCTTCAAAGACTCAGGGGAATAGGATGGGGTTAACCACATGAGCACGTTCTTGAAACCACCTGCCCGTGACTGAAAATCGCCCTGTGGACGCAGTGCAGCAGCTCACAGAAGGATAAGAGAAGAGAGCCCAGGACACTCAGCTTCCCCGAGTCCTGGAAGATTGACAGCAGATGTAGGTGGGAACGTTTTTGGAGAGAGGAAGTAGCCTAAGCTGAAAAGTTCAGCCAGCTATGAGTACGTGGCTTCCTCTGATGCCGGAGAAGGCTAAAGGTTTCAGAGAAGTGGGGTATCTGGAGGCAGGGTCTAGCCCAGGCTCGAACTGGGGATGGGTCGGATTTGGAAGGAGGCATGAGTGCAGTCAGGCTGCAGTCTTCCTTGAACCCTCCAGAAACTAAGCAACTGTATCCCACGCTGGCTGACCCCATTGACTGGTCCTGTGCCGGCCTCGGCGGACCTGCTCTCCAAACACTGGTCAGAAAGTTCTCCCTTGCTTACACATGTGCTCGTTCGAATGCACACCACTGGTTCAAGATTTCTTTTCTGAAGGTTTGAGAAGGTTCAATGGCCAGTGCGTAAATCTACAGACGTCTGGTTTCTCTCTGTCTCTGTCTCTGTCTCTGTCTCTCTCCCTTTGAGACAGGGTTTCTCTGGCCATCTGGGAACTTGCTCTGTAGACCAGGCTGTCTTCAAACTCAGAGATCCACCTGCCTCTGCCTCCTGAGTGCTAGAATTTAAGGCATGTGCCACCACACCTGGCTACATCTTTTTATTCTTTATTTCTTAGATGGAATTTTTTTTGAGGGGGAGGGGTTTCAAGACAGGGTTTCTCTGTGTAGCTTTGGTGCCTGTCCTGGAACTCGCTTTGTAGACCAGGCTGGCCTCAAACTCACAGAGATCCGCCTGCCTCTGCCTCCCGAGTGCTGGGATTAAAGGCCGCCGCCGCCACCACCACCACCCCCCACCCGGGCTTATTCTTTATTTCCTGTCTTTCCCTTTCTGCAAAAACTTAGCACCTACTGTATACCAGGCAAGAAGCTTGCATTCTGGAGAGGGTGCAGACACAAAGCCATCTGGTAGGCACTGTCACTCACCAGTTCTGTGCCTTGTGTTCACCCGTGGATCCATAGCGGGGGACGGGCAAACATTTGAGGAAGCCCCCAGCGCCTAGTGGGAAAAAGATATCAAAATACACAGGGGGACCAGTGTGAGAGCTCAGTGGGAAAGGGCACTTGCTGCCAAGTCCCCAATGATCTGGTTTTCATCCTCAGAACTCACATGATGGAAGGAGAGAAGCAATTCCCACAAGCTGTGCTCTGACCTGTGGCCTGCATACACGTTTACACACACACACACACACACACACACACACACACACACACACACGGTAAGTAAATGTAACAACAACACACAGAGAGAAGAACCAAACAGAAAAAGAAGTGGGCTGGGAAACTATCTCAGGAGTTAAAAGATCCGACTTTGAATCCAAGCACCGAAGACGCGAAGTTTCCAACTGCCTGTAAGTCTAGTCGCAGGTGACCTACCTCCTCCTTCTGGCCTCCTGAGGTACTGCACTCACGTGCGCCCCCTGCCTCCCCAACCCATCCACATCCATATAATAGAAATATCAATAAAATCTTAAAAAAAAGAAAAAAAGAAAGAAAGAAAAAGAAAAGAAAGAGAAGCCGGGTATGGTGACACATTCCTGTGCCATAGCACCTGAGCGGCAGAGACAGGAGGATCAGGAGTTCCAGACCAGCCAGGACCACATATGGAGACCCTGTCTCAAACCAAACCAGACCAAACAGAACACAAACAGCAGAGGCAGGGGGATAGTCAGTCAAGTACTTACAGTGAAATCATGGGCCTGAGTGTAGATTCCAGCACACAGCATAAAACCCAGGCATGGCGGAGCACACAGGTAATCCAAGCACTGAGGAAGTGGAAATAGGAGACTCTCTGGGGCTCACTAGTCAGCCAGCCTTGCCTAACGTGTCTGTGTGTCTGTCCTTTCTTCAGCCCCTAGTCCTCTGGTCCGAATTCCAGGAGCCAAGTCGTCCTGGACACAGCAGACATGTGATGTTGACCTACTGCCTCCATGTGCACACAGACCTATATACATACACATATGAATACATGCTCATGTCACACACACACACACACACACACACACACACACACACACGCACACACACCATAAAAACAGGACTCAGGAGATGGCTCAGTGGATAAAGCATGAGGACTCAGGTTCAGATCTAGAACCTGCTTAACTAATAGACGGGCACGGCAGTCCACCTGTAACGCATGTTTTCAGAAAGCAGAGGCAGGATCCCTGCAGCAGCTGGATGGCAAGACTAGCCGTATTGGCGAGCCCTGCTCAGTGGAGAGACCTCGCCCAAATGGATAAGGTGGAGAGGGATGGAGGAAGGACATCAGCCTTGGGCTTCCACGGTCACATGCATACATGCATGCACACATACCACATACATGCACATCAAACAGAAAAAAAAAAGGCAATTAGAACGAGAAACATTGTGTGGAGGGCCAGTGCCTGTTGGTTGGAAGCTTTCTCTCTCCTTCCATGAGGTGTGCCCCACAAGATGGTAAACAGGAAAAGCAGGAGACAGGAGAAGGGGGACGGAGCCCTAGAGCGCTGCTGAAGGGACACTCCAGGCCACACCTCTGTAGCAGAACAGAAAACAATCAGTCTAAACCTCGGTGAGGACATGAGTGGTTCCAGAAAAGGGCCGCCAGCACAGGAAGGCACTGCCAGGTTGGTGACGAACTTGACCATGCTGCAGAAGGTGAGGCCGAACTAATACGCTTTTTACTTAATGTATATTTGCTTGTTTAATTTCTGTTGCATTTTATCTGAGGGGTGGCACAGGAGCTACAGCAAGTGTGTGGAGGTCAGAGGACAACTTGTGGGTCCCAGGGATTGAACTCAGGTTGCCAAGCCTTGGCAGCAAGCCGCTTTATCCACTGAGTCACCCCACCAGCCTAGTAGTAAATTTTAAAAATTATAAAGTAAATAATCCAAGCAAATTGCAAATCTAAATTTTTTTGCATTTTAATTCCTGGGGCAGGGGACTGAACTGAATACCTTGCCCATGCTGGGAAATGCTCTACCACTCAGCCATGCTCTCTGTCCCTATTTGAGTATGTGCATGAGAGTCCGGGGACTGAGGGGGTTGGGTCTAGGACCCCTTCCATGACAGGCAAGTGCTCTACCACTCTGGGACAACGCCAACTTGCTTTTTGTTTTTTTTTCCCCCTTCCTTTTATGTTGCAACAGGGTCTCAGCAAGTTGCCTAGATTGTCCTTGAATTCATTCTATCCCAGCAACGTGATATTCTCCTGCCTCAGCCTCCTGAATAATTGGGACAACTGTCTTGAGCCACAAGGTTTGGCTTCTAAATAGGTAGTATATTCACGTGGTTCAAAAATCAAAACTAGGCTCTGTGTGGCGCACACCTTTAGTCCCATCACTCAGGAGGCAGAGGCAGGCTGATCTCTGTGAGTTTGAGGCCAGCCTGGTCTATATAATGAGTTCAAGGCCAGCCAGTGTTACACAGTGAGGTCCTGTCTCAATAAAAAAGGGCTGCTGCTGGTGGAGAGGCGGGTCAGCACCCACACAGCGGCTCACAATTGTTAGTAACTCCAGTTCTCTAGGATCTAATGCCCTCTTCTGGCCTTCACAAACGTCAGGCAGGCCTGTGGTTCACCGACAAATATACAGACTAAGCACCTATGCACAAAAATAAAACCAAATAAAAAAACAGTAAATACAAACAAACAGAACAGAACAAAAGACCCAAAACTATGTTTTAACTTTTTTTTTTTTTTTGGTTTGTCGAGACAGAGTTTCTCTGTGTTAATAGTCCTGGCTGTCCTGGAACTCGCTCTGTAGATCAGGCTAGCCTCAAACTCACAAAGATCCACCTGCCTCTGCCTCCCGTGTTGGGATTAAAGACGTGCGCCACCACCACCCCACTTCCAAAACTATTTTTAAAAGTAAAGTAACTGTGCATATTTCCCCTCCCCCAAAAACAAGCAGCCATTTTTTAAATTAGTTTCTTATATATACTTCTGGTGAGGTTATGTGTGTGTGTGTGTGTGTGTGTGTGTGTGTGTGTGTGTGTGTGTGACTAAAAGAAATTATACCCAAATGTATCATCTGCACCATTTTCTCCTTGAGCTGAATACGAAATTTAGCAGAGCTGACTGTGTCCACACTGTTGACACTCCGGGACAACCACCTTGTCTTTCTTACATATTTCATACACGGTTCTCTGGTGTACTGTTTTCAAAGTCTGTCCTCGAGGTCTTTCTCTGGAGAACTTCCTCTGTGGTGCTGTGCTTCCCTGTGCAGACACACAGTGGTTTACTTAAGCAGCCTTCCAGAGAAGGACAGACACTTGGGGTATGTTTTCCTATTGTGGGTGAGCGCCCCCGTGAATAAGTAAGCACACACGTCACTGCCCATGTGCACAGGCACAGCTCTCTGGAGTGGGAGCGGGGAGATGCTGGGCGATTGTGCTCGCGGCCTCCCAGTCTCTCTTCGCTTCCCATGGCAATGCAGGAGAGCGCCTGTTCCCCAAAGCCACATCCACAGACTGTGTTGTAAACTTTTGGGTTTTTGCCAAGCTGATAAATGAGAAATGCTGTCTCGACGTAGTTTTAATTTTCACTTATCTTCTGTGTGAGGTTGAGCATCTTTTTAAAAATTTAAAAGCCATTTGCATTTCCTTTCTGTGAACTGTTCATAGTCTCTGGCCATGTCTCTCTTGGGCGGCTGGTCCTTCCGGCTAATTACTAGCTCCAAGCAAAAGAAAATGCTGGAAAAGAAATAGAATGAATCATAGAATAACACATGGCCTGATTGTGAATAGTGGTTACAGTTTCATAACCAACGAAATGCTAAATGTTGATTTAACCAAAAATTTTTCATTTAATTCTCTCGGGAGGGTGTGTGCGTTCCTGTACCAGGTCTGGGTAAGACATAGAAAATCAAACCCTCACCTTCTGCAGGGTTAGGCATAAAACCTAACACAACACAAACCAAGAGCGTCACTCGAGAGTGTGGCTTTGGCAATGTGAAGGTGTGTGGAAGGCAATCCACGGGTGGTACCCGTGGTCACCTCTGCAGGGCTTGGGAGCCATGGGAAGATGTCACAGGAGCTGTGTTGGTTCAGTTTTGTTTTCTTTAGCAGTCCTGAGGACCGAACCCAGGGCCCTGCACATTCTAGGCTGTGCTCTCCCTCTGGGCCGTGCCCTCAACACAAGAGCTATGGTTTTCATCAAAGCTGTTAGCCCCATTTAACTTTGTAAAACTGTCACTGTGGCCTAATAAAATTAACTGTAGACAATTAAAAGGGATGATGTGTGCATTGCAATATAAGGCCTTCCTGTTTTAAAGAGGGGGTATCATAAAATTTGATATATAGAAGTGGGTTTTTGGTTTTGGCTTTTGTGGTACTGGAGATGGAATCCAGAGACCAGCGCGTGCTAGGCAACCATTTTTATCCCTCAGCCACAGCCTAGGTTCTCCAAGGGGGGCTGCGTGTTATAACCACAGCAAGGAATTGAAAGAAGCCCCACAAAGTCTCCTTCCTTTTTCTTTTTCTAGACAGGGTTTTGCTATGTAGCTCTGGCTGTTCTGGAACTCACTCTGTAGCCCAGGCTGGCCCCAAACTCACAGAGATCCCCCTGCCTCTGCCTCCTCTGCTGAGATTACAGGCGTGCGCCACCACCTCCTGGCGTATAGCCTGTGCTCCTAATGGCTAAGACACCTCTCCAGCCCCTGGGTTTTATATAGAGATATAGATTCAACACACACACACACACACACACACACACACACACACACATATACATACACACACATACATACACACACATATACATACACACACATACATACACACATATACATACACACACATACATACACACACATACATACACACACATGCGCGCGCGCACACATACATACACACACACATACACACACATGCGCACACACACACATAAACACACACACACACACATACACACACACACACACACACACACACACACACTATGAACTATATCCCTAGCCTTTAGTTTTTGAGACAAGGTCTCATTATGTAGCCTAGAATTTCCTCCAACTTACTATGTAGCTGAGGCTAGCCTTGAACATAAGATCCTCTTGCTTGAGCCTCCTTGTGCTGGGACTACAGGCATAGGCCGCCATGCTGGGCTCCTGCAAGACCTTCTTGAAAAGCAAATAAAGTCATAGTCCTGTTGTTGGGAGGAAAGACTTCCCAAATCACAGGATGGTTTTGAGCGTGTTGGTTTTGATATTTGTGTGTCTGTTTGTTTGTTTTTGAAACAGAGTCTCACTAGTAGCCCTGGCTGGCCTGGAACTGTAATGTAGACCAAGACGGCCTTTAACAGAGATCCACTTGCCTCTGCCTCCTGAATGCCAGGATTAAAGGCGTGCTCCACTCTACCCAGAGTAGAGTTTTCTTTAAAGAAAGTATTTATCAATTCTACGGGCATGTGTGTGAGCCTGAGTGTATATATGTACACCATGTGCATGTAGGAGCTCACAAAAATTGTGAGAAGGCATCAGATCCCCTAGATCTGGAGTTACAGATGGTTGTGAGCTACCATGTGGATGCTGGGAATTGAGCCCAGGTCTTCTGCAAGAGTAGTGAGTATTCTTAACCACTAAGGCATATGCAGCCCCATATTTGTTGCTGTTTTGTTTAGTTTTTGACACTAAGGGTTATGCCTCAAGGCCTCATACTCTCTCACTGTTCCCTATCCATATTCCAGCCCCATAGACCGACCTTTGGATTCTGGCCTGATGGAGTACAGAGTTCATTTTCTTCTCTACTGCCTTAAATAACTAAAAAACATAGCCTGGTAGTGGTGGTGCACGCCTTTAATCCCAGCACTCGGGAGGCAGAGGCAGGCAGATCTCTGTGAGTTTGAGGCCAGCCTGGGCTACAGAGTGAGTTCCAGGACGGCCAGGAGACACAGAGAAACCCTGCCTCCAAAAACCCCAAAACATTAAAAAGCAAGTAACAGACTCTGTGAAGCACTGATAATCAGATACAGGAGAGGGCAAAAGTGAGTGAGGTGAGCCCCGAGGTTGCCCGGTTTTGTGGGTGGAATTTCCAGGCTGGGTGTAGGAAGCTGGTCTGTCGGAGTGAAGGGAGGGAAGGACTGGAGTCCAGTTTGCAGCACAGAGTTCTGGAGAGGAGAGTTGCCCAGGGAAGGGACTGTGGAGACCCGCAGAGTGCCCCTCAACTCTTTGGCTGTGTGATTAACGAAGCCTGTGAGAAAGCCGCTCTGCTGTGTAAGAACCATGGGAGAAGAAAAGCGAAGTGTGTCAGAGCTCACCCCAGGGCCACCAATACCTCATCTTCCCATGAGCCAGAGTGGAAAGGCCGTCTGGCAATGGCCACTCTTGGCTGCTTCTGGATGCATTGCCTCTTAACTCTACACTGATCCTTCACAGCCGGCTCAGTAAACATGGAGAGACAGGTCTGAGGAAGGAGCCTTCCTCCTGACGCTGCTGCATCGCCACTGGTTCCTGCAGCAGTAGCAACTCCTGCTGCCACGGAGGGGGCCGTTCCTTAGAGGTGGTCTCAGCCCTAGAAGAGTGCTGTTCTTATATCTTCCATTCCCCATCTTCCCCTTTCAAACATCATCATCATCATCATCATCATCATCATCATTTTAGACGATGGAGATTTACTATGTTGCCTAGGTAGGCCCGGATCTCCTGGGTTTAAGCAATCCTTCTGCCTCAGCTTCCAGAGTTCCTGGAACGACAGGTGTGCTCTTATTAAAGAATTCGTATATTCTTTTAGAGTTCTGTTGACTTCTTGCTAGCCAATCCCTCCCTGCTCTAATCCCTTATTATGGTTAATAAGTCTTCACATTAAACTCTCCCTGTTCAAAGTACTGTGTGGTTTCTGCCTCCTGACTGGATCACCTGCTGCAGCAACCAGCCCTTCAGAATGATACTGCCTCTTTAGATCAGCCCCAGAACAAAGGCTGCTCTGGTCTTGCCAAGTGTCACTTAGAAGTGAACCTTTGAAGGGTGCATCCAAGCTGGATGTGGTGGCACACATCTGGGAAAGTGAAATCAGGATGATCATGGGTTCAAGGTTGGCAGGAGACCCTGTACCCATACAGAAGTCAAAGTGGTCTGTCTGTTCTAAGTAACTCAGTTAAGTTTCTGAGGAAGGCTAAAAAACATTGAAAGGAATATTTATGAAATTCTAGCATCAAACAACATTAAATGCCTAACATCTGGTATCCAACCAATAATTACCAAATATGTGAGGGTGTCAGATCCCCTGAAACTGGAGTTACAGACAGTTGTGAGCTGCCATGTGGATGCTGGGAATCGAACCCGGGTCCTCTGGAAGAGCAGTCAGCGCTCTTAACTGCTGAGTCATCTCTAGCTCCAAGTTATTTTTTCTAAAGTAAAGCTGGGGGCAAACATAGGAAGGCTTAGGGGGAAGAAAGAGAAGGGGAAATAATGTGATTCTATCATTAAATAATCTCTCTACACACACACACACACACACACACACACACACACACACACGCGCGCGCGCGCGCACACGCACACAGTCAAGCGGGGCACAGGAGTGCACGCCTATGATCCTGGCACGTGAGAGGCAGACCCATCAGGAATTTTTTTAAAAAAAAGATTTGTTTTTTTTTTTATTATATATACAGAATTTTTATTATTACTCTCTATATAGTGTTCTGCCTGCAGGCCAGAGGAGGGCACCAGATCTCATTACAGATGGTTGTGAGCCATCATGTGGTTGCTGGGAATTGAACTCGGGACCTCAGGAAGAGCAGTCAGTGCTCTTAACCTCTGAGCCATCTCTCCAGCCCCCCTCCCATCCCCCATCAGGAATTTAAGACCCACCTTGAGCTACGTGATACTGTCTCATAAAGAAGTGAAGCAGGCTGGCCCAGTGCAGTGGGTATGTAGGGCCCCGGACTCAAGCCCTGCACTGGACAAGAGTCTCCACGAGGCTGAAGAGACGCCTCAGCGGTTAGGAGCACTTGTTCCTAACCAGAGGACCCCAGCACCCACATGGTGCTTCACAGCCATCTGTAACTCTGGTTACAGGGCACACAGCCCCTTTTCTGACCTCTGTAGGCACCAGACATGTACACGGTGCATAAACACACACACATGCAGGGAAAGACTGCATGAAGATATATCACCATGTTTTTAAGTGAAAACTAGTTGTAAAATTGAAATTAATTTTTAAATGAAGTTCATAGCACTCTCCTTATTCTAGTGGTGTTGCCTTTAGTGGCATAACTGTGGATTTGCAGTTTGTACCTTAGCGGTGCTATTTAAGGAACATGGTTAAAGCCCTTTACATCTATTGCTAATTTCTTCACAGCACATATTCAGTGAAGGTCTGATGATTTCAAAAGAAAAAACAAAAAGAACATTGAAAAGCTAATCAACAGGCTAGGCATGGTAGCGAACACCTTTAGTCCCAGCATTTGAGAATTAGAAGCAGGGGAACCTCTGTGAGTTGGAGGCCAGTTTGGTCTACACAGTGAGTTCAAAGCCAACCAGAGAGACTGTCTCAAAACAAGCAACCAAGCCTGGCAGTGGTGGCACACACCTTAAGCCCAGCACTTGGGAGGCAGAGGCAGGCAGATCTCTGAGTTCAAGGCCAGCCTGGGCTACAGATCGAGTTCTAGATAAAAAGATGTTCAGTGCTTAAGAGCACTGGCTACTCTTGCAGAGAGGATCTGGGTTTGGTTCCGGCACCTATATGTTAGCTCACAGCTGTCTGTAACTCCAGTTTCAGGGGGTCCCATGTCCTCATATGGACTCTGAAGGCATCAGGCACATACATGGTGCACAGATACACATGCAGGCAATATACCCAAACACATAAAATAAAAATAAAATAAATCTAGTGACTTTTATGGCTGCATAGCCAGGATAAGGAGGCGTGGTTGTTCAATTTTTTTTTTTAGATTTATTTTATTTTTATGTGCATTGGTGTTTTGCTTGCATGTATGTCTGAATGAGGATGCTAGATCCCTTCGGAACTGGAGTTACAGACAGTTGTGAGCTGCCATGTGAGTGCTGGGAATTGAACCCAGGTCCTCTGAAGAGCAACCATTACTATTAACAACTAAGCCATCCCTCCAGCCCCTGGCTGTTTGATTTTTTTTTAAATATTTGTGTGCATATTCGTGTGCTTGAAGGTCAAGGACAGTCTGAGAGTCGATATTCCCTTCCACCAGAGGCTTCCAGAGCTCAAACTCCAGGGTCAGGCTTGACGAAGAGAGAGAGCCTTCACCCTCGGAGCCCGGTTGGCCCTGATTTGGTTCTTGTTTTGTTTAACTTTGGAGACAGTCTTACCTAGCTCAGGCTGAGGCTGAATTTCTGCCTTTATGACTTAATGGCTGTGTGTCAGCATGCCCAGCCTCCAGGACATCGTGTGTTGAGGGGGTAGGCTTGTGTGTGTGTCAGGCTTCCTGCTGGCCACCATGCGATGCTTATGATCGGTTTTCACTCGCTACAAGTACATCGAGATGTCCTAAGGTTGTTGTGGGGTCGTTCTGAGGAAAGTGGCTGCTGAAATTCTGCACTGCTTCCCTCTGCCTGTGCAGACTTGCTCGCTGTCCTAAGGCTGTTCATAAATGCTTACAAAGGTCGCACTGGCAGAACCTGAGCACCCTGGCCGCGGGCTACGCCCATCCACAGCTACAGCACTTAACAGATCTGCTGTTTTTCAGTCTCCCACCCTCCTTCTCCTGTCAGAGCACCCCAAAGAGCAAAGTCTTAGGAGCAAGCCACCGTGCAAGGAGGAAACAGGTGCTCACTCCTCTCCAGAAATCTCCCCTATGTGAAGACAGCGGAGTCCTTTTTTTTTTTTTTTTTAACAGCATAAGAGACAATCAGGCTGGGACTGTGTCAGGATCTTTCAAATACGGTGATGAAGAGAGGCATTTTCACGTGTTTAAAAGCTGAAATAATCTGCCATGGGCAGGCTTGCATTGTTAGAAATGTTTTTAAGAATCCTTCAAGCAGAAGACAAATGACAGATCACAGAAACCTCCGTCCACACAAGGTGCAGAGTGACAGCAATTGGTCAACCTGGAAGTGTTTTATTTGATTTTGATTTTTTTGTTTGTTGTTTTGTTTTTTGGTTTTGTTTGTTTTGTTTTTGTTTTCTTTTGAGACAATATCTCACTTCAAAACCCTGGCTGGCTTGGAACTGGCTTTGTAGACCAGACTGGCTTTGAACTCATGGAGACCTACCTGCCTCTGCCACCTGAGTACTGAGATTGAACACGTGCTGGGATTAAAGATGTGCGCCATCACACCAACTGTGAGTTTTGTTTATTTCCTGAGACAGGGTTTCTCTGTGTTGCCCTGGCTGTCCTAGAACTAGCTCTTTAGAACAGGCTGGCCTCGAACTCACAGAGATCTGCCTGACTCTGCCTCCCGAGTGCTGGGATTAAAGGAGTGCGCCACCACCACCTGGTCATTTTATTTTATTTATTTATTTATTTATTTATTTATTAGAGAATTTAAAAGAAGAAAATAAGGAAGGTGGGCTGGAGAGATGGCTCAGTGGTTAAGAGCACTGACTGCTCTTCCAGAGGACCCCAGTTCAATTCCTACCACCTACATCTGTCTGTCTCTCACTCCATGATTCAACACCCTTATACAGACATACATACAGGCAAAATAATAATAATAATAATAATAGTAATAGTAATAGTAATAATAATAGAATTCAAATGGGGCCAGGAGAAGTGGCTCAGGGGCTAAGAACATGGGCTGAGTTTCAGAGGACCCGGGTTGTAATTCTAGTTCCGGGGGAATCCAGCTCCCTCTTCTGGACTCTTTCTGCACATGCACTCAGGTGGTGCGCAGACATACAAGCATCAAAACACCCACATCCACACAGAGCACACACACACACACACAGCACACACACACACATCCACACAGCACACACACACACATCCACACACACACAGCACACACACCCACATCCACACACAGCACGCACACACACAGCAAAACACCCACATCCACACACAGCAAAACACCCACATCCACACAGAGCACACACACACACACACACACACACACACACACACACACACACAGCACACACACACAGCACACACACATACACACAGCACACACACGTTGTATGTACTGTGGGATTCACAGGATGTGCACAAATAAAGCCCCTTGTGACGTGAGGACGGTAGGGGAGCGAGGTTGGAAGAGGCGCTTACCGGAGCAAAGTGGTCTGAAACAGCTGAAGACTGGATGTGGTCTGCGGATGCGCTCTTTATCCTCAAGGAACGTGTTAACGAAAGCTGAAATGAGCCAGTACAGGAAACGAAACGGAGCTATGACCGCCGGGAGTCCACCAGCCCATGCTGCCCACGCCGCAGGGCGGTGGGGCGGGGTTCCTAAGCCGCGGTGGCGTCCCCACCAAAAGAACCCCTCTCCTGGCACCGTCTGGTGTATTTTAGACTCTGGCCTATGCTTAAGACAGCGTTTATAAAATGCTGGGGCTGGGGGGGAGGGGAGGGGCGAGGACAGGGAGACACTCTGCTTGGCTCCTCCGCTCTCCCCAGGCCTGGAAAGCTCAGAGACTGCTAGATGCTGGCCCCGCTGCCAGTGGCCCCAGAGAAGGGGGTTCACTAACTATGGGTCCCAACAGACAACGGGTCACAACAGGACCGGGGACCAGCGTGGCGGTTCTGGGAGCAAGGAGAAGTCGCCTCTCTGTAAAGGAGGCCTGTTGGTAGAGGCATTCTATGAAAAGGGCGTGCTCCGCTCTGAGTGTGGATGTTTTTCTGGCTGTTGGTGCTGAGAAACAGTATGTATCCTCTGCCCTCTCGGTCCAGCTCGTTTTGTCTGTTCAGTCTCCCTGCAGAAGAGTGAGCCCCCACCCTCCCCCTCCCCCAGCTGTCAACCATCCCCCTCAAAGCCACCTCCAACAACCCACACAGTCACCCTGTGCTGGGTTCCATGCCCAGAGGTTTGTTTCGTTCCTTTTGAGAGGGGACCTCATGTACCCCACCCGGGTTGGCGTCTCCATGTAGCTGAGGCTCCTCCTGCTGCCAGCACCTGAGTGCTCACCGGCTTGCACCATGAGGCTCAGCTGAGCGTGCTCAAAGTTGAGTTCCTGCCTCTCTGTAATTGGCACTCGAGGGGTAAGGAATGTTCTCAGGACCCATTGCGGTGGCCTTTCTAGGGACCACTTTCGCGGGGAGGAGGTCACCCGCCATTCTCACTACCTAAGCAACAGGCCTCGGCGTACAGAGGGGTGCCGGGGATCATCTTTCTTGGCCAGGGATCTGTGTGGGCTGTTTCCTCTTGGGCCCTTCTGGGGCCCAGGTAGGCAGACATGGGCATGGCCCCACGTGGGTGAGACAGCCACTGTTAGTCTCCACAGGCCCTTCCCCGAGGCTCAGGGTCTGGGTGTGTATGCAAATGTCTGTCTCTGTGTGTGTCTGGGTGAGCCTGTCTGTGGTGTGGGCAGAAAGGTCTCTCTGACCTCAGGCTAAACTCTTCCCAAATAATCCTCCATTGTCTCCTCCATCTGCAAGGTGGTGTGGGGGTGGCGTGTTCGAGTCCCTGGGGGGAGGTGTGTGGGCATCAGGAGTAATGCTGGGCAAGGCTCGTGTCTCTAGGGGGTTGTAAAGTGTGTCCGTGTCCGTCCTTAGAGTTGTTTGTGTGTCTTGCGTGTGGCCGTCGGTGTGCACTGCGGATCCCAGGGATGTGACCATGGCCCCAGTCCCCTTCTTCCTGGTCTGTACTTTCCCAGGCTCCTGGCTTTGCCCAATTTGTTTGGCCACGGCCCTTCTTGGCACCAAACACCGTTTGTTTTGTTGGGGCTGTCAGGTGATCTGTGTTGGACGGCCGTCGTTTTCTGTGTCACCCTGTGTGACCCTGGGTAGAAATGTGCCTCGGGTTGCCTCTCAACCCCTTTCTTTGTGTGTGAGCTGGAGTGGTAGGAACGTGTGACGTGAGTCTGTGCTCCTGCGTGTTTGGCGGACTGCAAGTGGGTTGAGCGTGCACACCTGTGTGTGCCATGTGCCCGTGGTCTATGGGACCGAGTCTGTGGGGATCTGAGCTAGTCCCTCCGGCACAGTGTGAGGTCCCTTGCACCCCAGCTGTGTAAACAAGCCCATGTTTTCCTTCCTAAGGAGCCCCCCCCCCAGGGTGTCACTCCATCGTCCCCACCGAACAGCAAGTTTGACTGTGTGTGGGGGTGGTGCAAAGTTGTGAGACTCTGTGAGTGAGTGTGAACCCAAAGTTTGCGAGTTAGAGTGTGGGCAAAGTCGAGTGTTCCCTGGACAACCGCAGCCTCTCAGGGCCAGCCAGAGGAGCCTAGTTCTCTCCGGTTTCTGAGCTGGCCCAGCCACTCTTCTATAGCCAGGCTTGACACAGCTCTATAATTACCTGGGGCCAGATGCTGTGATGAAGGTCAAGAGATTGGCATTGACTCGGAGTGTGAGTGTGTGTGTGTGTGTGTGTGTGTGTGTGTGTGCGTGCGCGCGCATATCTGCCCCCACTGGCCCATCCACAGGAGACTGGAGGAAGCTGGACTCCAGGATCAGCTTGCAGACCCACAGCTCTGGGCTCGGCCTGGGCTTCCCCGGCTGCTCAAGGCCTGAAGAGTCTCTGGCTGACCTGGCTCCAGCACACCCGGGCTCTCCCTGGGGACAGCATCGCGCTTTCCCAGTCTTTTGTCCCACGGCTGCTGTTCCCTGCTTGGTGTCCCTGTATCTCCCGGCCGCGTTCCCCATGCCCGTCCGTATTCCTCACCAGATGTGCCTCCTGCGTCTCCACACATATCCTCCATACGTCTTGCCCAGTCCTTGTCTCTAGGTCCCAGCTGGTGTCACCGCCACATTCAACCGAGATTTCCCGGGTTTGCCAGTTGTACCAGCTAAAACAGTGTGAGAGCGAAGACGAATGACACTCGGGCCGAGCAGCCCTGGGATGGACAGGTGTGAGCTGGCCCAGGTCTATCCTACGCCCAGAGCATCTAGAACCGGAGCTTTTGGGGTGTTGCGGGATATTCGTGCGGTGTGTGAAGGTGTGCTGCTGTGATGGGTGTAATGAAGAGCTCAACAGCCAATAGCCAGGCAGGAGAGTGGGACTTCCGGGCGGAGAGAACTCTGGGAAGAAAGGCGGGTGGCCAACTGGACGAGGAGGAAGCAGGACAGACAGCACAGAGATGAGGTGATGAGCCTCGTGAAGAACAGATTGAAAATATGGGGTATGGGCTGGAGAGATGACTCAGAGGTTAAGAGCACTGGCTGCTCTTCCAGAGGACCCAGGTTCAATTCCCAGCACCCACATGGTGGCTCACAACCATCTGTAATGAGATCTGGCGCCCTCTTCTGGCCTGCAAAGACACATGTAGGCAGAACACTGTATACATAATAAATAAATCTTTTTAAAAAAATTTCTACTTAAAAGAAATCTGGGGTAATTTTTTTTTAATTTTTTAAAATGTTTTTGGTTTTTTCAAGACAGGGTTTCTCTGTGTAGCTTTGAAGCCTTTCCTGGAACTCACTCTGTAGCCCAGGCTGGCCTTGAACTCACAGAGATCCACCTGCCTCGGCCTCCCGAGTACTGGGTTTAAAGGTGTGCATCACCATCCAGACTGGTCTACAGAGTGAGTTCCAGGAAAGGTGCAAAGCTACACAGAGAAACCTTGTTTTGAAAAGCAATAACAACAACAACAACAAAATTGTGTTGATCCTGGTGTCTCTTCACAGTGATAGAACACTAAGACACTTACTTTGCAATAAATTAATTTTCTGAGTCTATTTCCCTGAGGGAAAAAAAAAAAGAGGTGTGCACCACCACCACCCAGCCCAACTAGCTCTTATAACTTAAATTAACCCATATTTGCCAGGCAGTGGTGGCGAATGCCTTTAATCCCAGCACTCGGGAGGCAGAGCCAGGCGAATCTCTGTGAGTTCCAGGCCAGCCTGGTCTACAGAGAGAGAGAGATACAGGACAGGCACCAAAACTATACAGAGAAACCCTGTCTTGAAAAACCAAAACACAAAAACAAACAAACAAAAAAGAGCTAGTTGGGAACAAGCCTAAGCTAAGACCAAGCTTTCATAATTAATAATAAGTCTCCATGTCATTATTTGCAGGCTGGCGGTCCCTTTGAGAAAGGACCACTACAGCAGGGAAAGAGAGTAAGAAACTTATTTTTTTCCAGTAAAGAGAGGTTTGACACCCTGCTCCTCAGTGACCAACACTCCTCTTTGCCTTTCCATAGTTCACAAACCCTTCCCCATCCAGCCGTGCTGGCTCAGTGGGCTGTAGTGTGAGACTCAAAACAGCAATAAGAAAGGACCCAGGCATGGTGGCACGTGTCTGTAATGTCAGCACACAGGAGATTAAGGCAGAGAGATCACTTCTAGCCTAGAGTATAGTGTAAGACCCTGTTTCATAAAGAAATAAAGAGGTTGTGGCTGGAGAGACACATGTCTCACTGGCTGAGAGCACTTGCTGCTCTTTCAGAGGACCTGGATTTGGTCCTGAGCACCCGCACAGGGGCTCACAACTGTCTGAGTCCAGTTCCAGGTAACCTGGTGCCCTCTTTGCACGCACGCACGCACGCACGCACGCACGCACGACACTCATATACATAAAATTAAAATGCAAATTAATTAATTAATTAATTTAAAAACTTGGGTAAGAGCCTGGCTGTAGCAGGAATCTTAAATGGTCTTATAAATAAGATCAAACCTGAGGCCAGGTATTGGGGTGAATGCTGGAAGATCAGAGAAGCAGAACAAGCCACAGCTACCTCGCCTCACCAGTTCCTCAGCTGATCCTGTTTCCTCAGACTGGAAGCCTCTGAGTCTTCATCCACAATGGCTCTCAGCTGAGCTGCTGCTCAAAAGCCTGAAACCTTAACCAGCCAAATGCTTAACCAGCCAAATGCTTCTCGTTTCTGGTCTCCACGCCTTATATATCTTTCTGTTTTTGCCATCACTCCCTGGGATTAAAGACTCACTTCTTGGGATTAAAGGTATGTGCTACCACTGCCTATCCTCTATGTTTAATATTGTGGCTGTCCTGTTCTCTGACCCCAGATAAGTTTATTAGGGTGTACAATATTTTGGGGAACACAATACCACCACATTTCCTCTTTTTTGTCTAAAATTTAAAAAAGCTTATAACTAATACAAGAAAAATTATATCCAATAAGTATATACAATATACACAGTCAAGATTACATTAACGATGTCTAGTCCATTAACATTTGACAGATTCAGACAAAAAACTCCATTACTATATAACAATGTCCAGTCCAGTAACATTTGACAAATTCAGACAAAAAAAATTAATTATCTTATTTAAAACAAGTAGTTCCTTTTTAAAAGTGGATTCCATAATCTCCCTTTTTATCTTATATCCACCTGGTGGTGGTGGAGCACACCTTTAATCCCAGCACTGGGAGGCAGAGGCAGGTGGATCTCCGTGGGTTCGAGGCCAGCCTGGTCTACAGAGTGAGATCCAGGACTACATTGAGAGACCTTGTCTCAAAACAAACAGACAGACAACAACAACAACAAAAACGAGCAGAAAGAGGAGGAGGAGGAGGAGGAGAAAGAAGAAAAGCCCTTCAATACAACAACACATTTCCCAAGCTCCACCACACAGAGCATGACTGACCCCTCAGGCTAAATGTTGCGCCACCTGGTGGATATTACGCAGCACTTCAGGCTCTGAGTGGGCGCCCAGCCGCAAGCGGCTCCGACCCCAGGCCTGGGTGGCGAACAGCCCTGGTTCCCTCCTGCCCTGAGCTCGGCTGCCTGCCGTGTATCTCACTCAGAGGACATGACGTGGCGACTTCAAAACAAGCCCCACAGTCCACGGCCAGCTGCGTGTTTGCTGTGGCTGTTCCCCGCCCCCCCCCTCCCCGGCCCCCCAGGAATGGGATGTGGCAATGCTGTATCCCGGAGTGGGGACACCTGGGAGGCCCTGGCCTGTGTTCCTCTAAGTGCTGAGCCCTGTCCTCAGTCCTGTGGACTGATGCTCTGTGCTGGTTATAACTGTCAACTGGACACAGCCCAGACCCACCCGGGAAGAGCGCTTAACGAAGTGTTAACTCCCTCAGGTTGGCCTGGGGGTGTCTGTGTGGGGTTGTCTTCATTAATTGATGAGAAGGACCCAGCTCATCGTGGGCGGTGTTTCCAAGGCAGGGGCTCCTGGACAGCGCGAGGGAGTTGAAAGCTAACCAAGAGGAGCAAACAGGCTGGATGAGGTCAGGAGGCAAAGGCACTTGGAGCTCTGGGAGTTCGAGCCCAGCCAGGGCTACATAATGAGACTTTGTCTCAAAACCTTAAAAACAAATTGTTCCAGGAGGTGTGTCACTGGGGGTGGGCTTTGAGGTTTCGAAATCCCACACCAGCCCCGTCTCTCTCCCTTTTTCTGCCTGTGCGTCAGGATGTAGCACTCAGGTTCTTCTTCAGCACCACACCTGCTTGTTCCCAGGCTCCCTGCCATGATGATAATGGACTAACCTCTGGAACTGTAGGCCAGCCACCAATTAAGAGTTTTCTTTTATAAGAGTTGTCTTGGTCATGGCGACTCTTCCCAGCAATGGAACAGTGACTAAGACACCTGCTCTACATTTTTGAAGCCACAACACCCCCATCCCGGTCACCAGCCTTGCTCGGCCTAGAAATTTCAGGGATCTGTAGCCGAGTCCTATTGCCTCGTGAAGGATCTCCACTCTGGCACGGCCTCCAACCCTGCACAGTAGAGCCAGCACTGGGTACGTGCAGGCTTCCTCTGACCCAGGCAAAGATATGATTTTCCGAGCTATTTCCACAGCCCCTGACATTTAACCGTGGAATACTGCACATGCGCTCGCTCTCTCTCTCTCTCTCTCTCTCTCTCTCTCTCTCTCTCTCTCTGTCTCTCTCTGTATTACTGATTTTTGATCATACACCAGTTACTGAGATGGAACACTATAACCAAAAGCATGTTGGGGAGGAGAGGGTTTATTTGGCTGACACATCACGCCATAGTCGGTCACTGAAGAAGTCAGGGCAGGAGCTCAAACAGGACAGGAACTTGGAGGCAGGAGCTGATGCAGAGGCCACAGAGGGCCCACCATGGGCCGCCCACCCCCACATCAATCACTAATTAAGAAAATGCCCTACAGCCCAACCTCATGAAGGCATTTCCTCAATTAAGGTTCCCTCCCCTCAGATGACTGCAGCTTCCGAGCTGACACACAAGGAGCCAGCACACACCAGCACACATGCAATTAATTAGGAGCTGTCTTGGGTAGGGTTATCATTTGTGTAATGAAACACCATGATCAAAAACAACCTGGGGAGGAAAGGGTTTATTAGGCTTGCTCTTCTGCACTGTAGTCCACCACTGAAGGAAGCCAGGGCAGGACCTCAAGCAGGGCAGGGACCTGGAGGCAGGAGCTGATGCAGAGGCCGTGGAGGAGGGCTGCTGATTGCCTTGCTTCCCATGGCTTCTCAGCCTGCTTTCTTACAGGCCACCAGCCCAGGGAAGGTACCACCTCTAAGAGACTGGGATCTCTCCTATCAATCACTAATTAAGAAAATGCTCCACAGCCCAATCTTTTTTGTTTGGCTGGTTGGTTTTGGTTTTGGTTTTTTGAGACAGGGTTTCTCTGTGTAACAGCCCTAGCTGTCCTGGAACTCGCTCTGTAGACCAGGCTGGCCTTGATTGAACTCACAGAGATCTGCCTACCTCTGCCTCCTGAGGGCTGGATTTAAAGGTATGCACCACCATTGCCCAGCAAGTAAGCTGTGTTGGGCCCAACGTCTTTTTTTGTTTTGTTTTTTAAGACAGGGATTCTCTGTGTAACAATCCTGGCTGTCCAGGAACTTGCTTTGTAGACCAGGCTGGCCTCGAACTCAGAGATCTGCCTGCCTCTGCCTCCCGAGTGCTGGGATTAAAGAGGTGTGCCACTACTGCCTGGCCTTTTTTTTTTTTTTTTTTTAAGATTTATTTTATTCATAAGAGTGCTTTGCCTGCACATGTCTGTCTGGGCACTGCATGCATGCCTGGTGCCTGAGAAAGGGATGAGCCTCCATGTGGATGCTGGGAACCAAACCCAGGTCCTTTGCAAGAACAAGTGCTCTTAACCACTGGGCCAACTCTCCAGCCCCTCCCATCCTGCCTTTATGTGGCTTCTGGGGTCTCAAACTTAGGTCATGTGGCCTTCACAAGTGATTTACCACAGAGCCATTGGACTGGCTCTTGTTTTTTGAGGCAGCATATGTAGTCCACACTATCCTTGAACTCTCTGTCTTCTTACCTCAGCCTCCCAAGCCAGGATTGCAGGTGTGCACCCCCACACCTGGGAAATCAGCGTATCTGAGTACAGACAGTGTCTTCCTTGTCCCTCCAGTACCCGGCACTTGGCAGGTGTTCCCTGAGTATCGACTGACAACATGGAAAACGGAAGGGCCGGGCCAGCCTTTCCCGTCCTTTGGTATAGTAGTGTCTGCCGCAGGTTCTGCCCCTGTCTGCCTTCTACTCCAAGCATCTCCGTTAGGTGATAGCGAAAACTTACCAAGAGTTTGCACACTCTCAGACAGGGCCTCGCTCCACAGCCTAGTCTGCCCTCGATCTGCAGCGTCTCCCTGACTCCTCCCCACCGAGGGCTGGCATTACAGGTACATGCCACCACACCTGGCGAGGGCCGTCATAATGCAACTAACATCTGCAGGAGCACATAGGAGGGATGCTTGCCTAGGATCTAGCCTGCCTAGTACCAGTTAGAAGACCAGGGTGCGGTGAAGTCCCCTGGGCTATGACAAAGCCTCCTCCCTGGCCCCTGAGAAGCCCCTTCGATTGTCCTGCCCATAACCTTTGTTCTTTCTGCTCTCCTGACACAGGGGGCTGTGGTCAGGTGGAGCCCAGGCCCCACCCGGGAACACATTTTTAAACGAATAAAATCTCAAAGGGTCAGGAAGGAACCCAGTTATATTGAAACACAGTTAACAGACGTTTACATTTTTGGTATGTAATATATATGTTTCTTTATTAACATGTTAAAAACAAGAAAAGTCTAACAACTAGGATCATTTCAAAGTAGTGGCGCATAAATGATATTCTGAGATATAAAGCAGTCTGAAAACATCTGGGATTTCTGTTGGCTACAAAGTCACAGGTACTGTTAACGCTATCGTGGCCTGACGCCCATCCAGTACATAAGGGAAGTGCTAAATTTGTCACAGGTGAGTGAAAAGAAAGATGTAATTGTTTTCCTATCTAGGTTCACAAGTCCCCTGAAATCCTTGGACCCAGCCAAAAGCCTGCCTACAGCATAGAGAACTCCAGCCTGAGTCTGAACTCCCATCCATGGGCCCTGGGAAACGGGTCCTCAAGTCATATTCTCGGTGGGGAACCTGAGCCTAGAAAGGTTGAGGAATCTGCCCAGAGTCACCCAGGCTCAACTCGAAGCTCTCTCCACACAGAGGTGGACTCTAGAGCCAGGCACTCCATGGACTCTGGCCTAGAATGCCCTCCTCACCCAGGACCTGAGCCCTATAGGGTTCAGCCCGTGAAATGGGGTGACATGGCCCCTTGAAACCACACACACTCAGTTATTTTTATCTCCAGTTTATTTTTTTTAGACTAAGAGCAGAGTATGAAAGTCACAGCAAAGCACTTGAAAAAGGCCCGGGATGGGTGGGGACCACAGGGCGGGCAGGGCGAGGTCCTAGGAGTTGGTTCCCAGCTCAGAGCGGGAAGGGACGGGGCATTGTTGTTACGGTCTCCAAAAGTGTCTGTGCGTTGCATAGGTCCTGTCTTCACAGAAGACAAAAGAGGGGCCAGGGGGGTCCCGAGGGGGCCTAACCTGGTGGGGAGGGGTCTGAATCTGGAAGGAGGAGTCAAGAAAGGTCAAGGTTAAGGAAGGGAAGGGACTCTGTCTGTCTGTACATTATATATAGAGATATAGTGTCTGTACATGCCTGTCTGGCACCCCAATGCCCACCCCTGTCCACTGCCTGCTCCCCCCAGGGGTGTCTATTTGTAAACTTGGATTCAATCCAAACCACAGTCCTCTGTGTGGGAGTGGGAGGAGGAGGACATGCTTATTGCTGTAAACAGGGGAAGAGGGAGCCTGAGGCTCCGCCCCTCACCCATCTAGTCCCCTCCCCGTGTTCTGCCCCCCCCCCCCCGAGGAGAGTGACAGGGGGCACCTCCCAGGCTTCGTTTGTTCTCTCTGGGGCATATGTGCCTCTTGGGGGACAAAGAGGGAGGGGCACCGAGGGTCGGGGAAAGGTACCAGGGGGCAGGGAGTCCAGAGCACTGCCTTTTAAAGCCCCCAGGTTTGGTACCAAACATTACCGAAGCCACAGGCCGCCTGGGACCTGCGGCTGTCCCTGTGACTGATCCGCTACAGTGCCTGTCCTGGAGAGAGTGGGCAAAGAGGCAGGCACAGATAGATAGATGTACAGTGCAGACCCCACTCCCAACCATGGGGAGAAGGATGTAGGCCCCACAGCCGACTCCCTGCTCCTTTTCAGCCCCGCCCCCACCTCTCTCTGCCATAGGAAGGGGCAGGGCTAGGAGGCCAAGAGTGTCATAAGGAAGAAGGCGATGCCCACGGCCAGAGGCAGGTGTTCCCGCTTGGGGCTGGTCCCGCTGATGCTCTTCTCAAGCTTGGGCACCTGGGGACTCTCGCCCTCAAAGTCTTCTGTGGAAAGATGAATAGACAGACTGGTCAGGGCTGGGCTGTGCGCTGGGGCGGGGGGCACGCGGCGGCGGCGGCAGCAGCAGCAGTGGAGCCCAGGGAGGTGACCACCCCTAGGGGCGGGAGGGGCAGGAAGAAGGGCTCTGGTCCCAAGAGAAGGCATGCAGGGGGCGGAAAAAAAAAAAAAAGCAGGCACCGGGAAGGGGGCTGCGGTTCCAGCAGTGGCCACCAGAGGGCGCTGCGCAGACTCACCCAACACGTTGATCTTCACATTGGGGCCCATGGTGAACTGGGGGAGAGTGGGGACCGGCTTCTCCCCGGAGTGCGATGCTGCGGGGTGGGGTGCGGGTGGGGAGAGAGGAGGGGAAAGTCAGGGCCAGGACCCCCTCCCCCTGCTACAGCTGGGGAAGCTAATCCCGGTCGCCTGTGCCCTCTGCCCCCATCCCCAGGAAGCCAAGGGAGCCCCAAAGCGGGGAGGCTAGGATGCAGACGTGGCTGCAAGCCGACGACGCTACTCACTGGAGGCGCAGCAGACGAACACCTTCATCCTCAGACACTTCCAGTGCAGGTTGTGAGTGGGCGTGGCTGGGGAGGAGACTGGGCCTGAGTTGCATTCACTCACTGGGTGCCCTGCAGACCTGACGCCTAGACTCTCATCCCCCCTCCAAATCACCCGCATCCGGCTACGTCCTGGAGTAACTGCTCCATCCTTTGGACACTGGTCACCATGGCTCTTATAGCCAGCCCAACCCAGAATGCCCCCCCCCCCGGGTCACAGAAATGCTCTGAGGCCCAAATCTGGGGCTGTCACCAACCCGCGTCCCCCCACCCTCCCAATCCTCACAACCCCTCGGAGAGGAAACTCCGAAGCCTTATCCTTGGTGACCACACCGGCCGGCCGGGGGTCCCCGGGACCCTACCCTACTCTGGATCACCCCAGAGACCGAGGAGCCGGCACTCACAGATATAGTAGTATTCTTGGCCGGCGTGGAATTCATATCCCAGCGAGAAGGCGCTGTAGCGCTGGAACTTCTCGGAGAACTTGATGGGGCTGTGCGCGGCGTGCTGCCGGTTGCATTCCCAGCGCTTGGAGCCTTGGCTCGCGTTGCAAGTGCGGTAGCCGCTCAGGTTCACCATGTACAGCACGTACTGCTCCGCCCCGCCGCCGGGCCCGGAGCTGTTGTAGTGCGGACAGTAGATATCCAGATAGTCGTTCACGTTCACCTGCACCGTGTAGCCCTCTCGCCGCAGGCTGGGGACAAAGGAAGCGGGTCAGAGAAGAAACCCCCAACGCTCTAAGGTTTTTTTTCCCTGTCACCACTTCGCAGACCTTCATTAGGGCATTTTAGTTCATACAGGTGGTGTGTTTTGATCGTCAAAATAATAAGAATTCACTCCCCCAGAGTCTTGGCTTTTCCTACATTTTTTTCCCCTCGGCCCCTCTCTGTCCCCTTTACTGTGTTCTCTCCTTTTTGGCCTGTCCTTCTCCTGGTGGCCACCAGAGGGCAGCAAAGGCACAGGGAAGCCTGGCCTACCTCCTAAGGAGGAGAGGGAGAGGGGCGGAGGAAAGAAGGAACCTGGCTCCGGTTGCCACAGAAACAGCGCAGGCCCCAACGACTCCCAGACCCAGGCCCGGATTTCCTCAGTCCATTCCCCACAATTCACCAGCCCCGAGGAGGGACTGAGGACTGGAAGCGAAGGGTGGAAGCGGAGAGCCCCCTTCCTTGGAGCACCAGCGCTCTCTCCCATCGATTCTCCCAGAATGCCTTCTTGCTGCTGCAGGTCCACCCCCCCACCCCCCAGGCCAGTCCGACAGGACTTGGCCTCGTACACGCGTGTATGGCGGCTTCATGCACATACATGCACAAGTCCCATGGCACAAACACAAAAATGTCCACCGCCCACTCCTGGGCGGCAGATACTCGGAAAAGGTAGATTGCATGGGGTGCTGGGCCTATGCCCGTATTAGCTGGCCCCAGCGATCTCAGGGCTCCCCCCTGAATTCCCCACACGATAGGACCTCTCTGTCTTTGTGGTTCTGAGTCCCATTTGCCTCCACCCCGAGGCCATGGACAATGAAGTCCCCAATAACCTGACACAGATCCCGGAGCTGAGGAGTTCAGCATCAAGGCCCTCCCTGTGATCACCCCAAGATTACTGCCTCGTTACATACTTCCTTCCTCCACGTAGATGCCACTGCACTGCACACACACACACACCCCACACACACACCATGATAATGCTAGACTACTAATAAGAGCACAGGCCTAGACAAGATGACTGTGTCTGTCACTCTCCAGAGGAGCCTCTGGGACAGAGAAGCAGATACTGGGTCCCCAGGAACCCCCACCTGCCTGTTAGTCCCCATCTGAGTGCTGGTCTGAACATCCTGGGTGATAGCACAGAATGGTGTGGGGGACGACAGAGACACCGCAGTGCAGGAGTGTGGCGGAGTGGATAGACGTTTCCTTTAACGTCCTCAGGGCAAGCGTGCGTACATGTTGGCAGTGATGTGGGAGGTCAGTGGGCACAAGAAAGCATGGCTTATACCTGGTGGGATGACAAACCACTGGGTCCCTAGTCCCTGGGAACTCCCCGAGGGAAGGAAGTGGCTGTCTGTGTCACCAGGCAGGCACTACCCAGTTCTACAATCAGCAATCGGATACATCAGGGAGATGCGCTCGGAGGGCTTCTTCCCGGGACAAGGCCTCGAGGGTCCTCCCTGACATCCCCCAACCTCACTGGATTGTGTTGCCCCCTCCCCAGGACGGGCAAGGAGGCAGATGGGTAACAGCTGGTGTTTGGGCTCTCTCTCCAGTAAGAACAGGCACGGTCCTCTTGAGTCATCAGGAATGCCACCAGTCCCACTTGGTTCCCATGGGAGTGATGGGTCACTCGGGCCCCTCCCTGTCCCTGGCACTCAGGTGGGCAGGAGTCTCGACGGGCGGGCGCTGAGAGCAGGAAAACGGGTTAGGCGAGGCCCGGCTGCTCCCAGCCACCACCCATGCGTTGTATGTCCATCCCAATCCCATAGCCTCCTGTGTCTTTCCTACGGTCCTGGGGAAGGGGCCACCAGCCAGCCAGCCCGCCAGCACAGAGTGCCAGGCCTAGACCAGCCCCAGAGCTACCCTGGAGCCCTGTTCCCTCGGCCTCACGCATGTATGCAGCCTGATTTTGATGCCAGCCCCTCCCCGTGGCTGCCCCCCACCCCGGAAGCCACACACCCCATTACAGCAGGGAGCAAGCCAACTCCAGAGATGTTCCTACAGGTGGTACCTCAGTTTCCTCAAGAGGGTGGACTGAGCATAGAAAGTGGTTGCTGCGTGACGACAAGAAGCCACCTCTTACCTATCCCTGTGATCGGTGGCAGAGAAGCCTCAGAAATGCCCCCTCAACCTGGCTATGTGAATCAAAACCTGATGGCGAGTTAGCTGTGCCCATTGGTATCTGGTGGGGTAGAGAGCAGAAGGCTGGGTGCCAGGAATCCCAAACCATGACTCCTAGGAGACCCGACCTGTCTGTTAGGCACAACCTCTTTAATTGAATCTGTCATCCTACTTAACCCAGCAGTGAAAGGGAGGTGCACAGAGGCCGCAGCAGAGCTTTGGAAGCTAACCACGCCTCCGGGGTTACCCCCTCCCGCGCTCCGCGGAGGGTGGGCCAGCATCTGGGGACTGGGCTGTGCCCCGCTCCTTCAGGGGGTTCTCCGTTCTTCCCTCCATTCTATTCCCTCGTTGCTTCCCACTTCTCTTGCAGAGAGAGGTCTTCGCCGCTCTTCTACAGGGATTACCCCCTTAAGCCTGTTACTTCGTCCCTCCCGACCTGCAACACCCGTGGGTGCATCTCCCGACTCTTCTCACTTCTACTGCGCCCTGGCTTCTTCCCAGGCCCGAGGAACTCAGCCTTCAGTGTCCGCGGGGGGGGGGGGGGACGACACAGGACGGGAGGTGGGGGAGCGGGGAAGGAGCAAACGTCTCCCCCTGGGGCAATTAAGGGCAGGTAAACAGGGTGTCTAACAAGACCTGGGAGAAGGGAAAGGCTCCCGAGAGACCCTGAACTTGTTAAACCCCTATCCTCGGCCTTAGGAGCCAAGATGCAGAGTTAAGGGAGTGGAGGGAAGAAAAAAAAAAAATGCAGAGACTAGGTTCTTTCCCTCTGGTGCGCGCCCCCGAGGCTGCGCGCCGCCCGCTCCAGCAGGCGAGGCCCAACCACGTGTGCGCGGCGTGGAGTCCGCGCGCCGGGGCTGGGGCGGGGGGTGGGCAGCGGCGGCGGCGGCGGCGGCGGGAACGCTCCCCGGGCGGCGCGTGCACGCTCCCCGGGCGGCGCGTGCACGCCGACACCCCCGCGCCCCGCCAGCTCGGGTCTGGTGGCTGGCGAAGCAGCGCGCCGCCGGTCACCCCCGCCCCTCGACCCTGCGACAGTAGCGACAGTAGCGGCGGCGGCGGCGAAGGTTTATTGATCTGCAGCGGCGGAGAAGAGCGAGGACCCGCCGAAAGCGAGACACACAGAGATGGTCAGACTCTGCCATATCCAGAGGGGAGGCGAACACACGGCCGGATTCGCCCGAGAGGGGAAAAAGGGAGGGAGCCGCAGCGAGGCAGGGGAAGCCAGAAACAGGGAGAGGGAGGGAAGGAAGGAGAACCAAGCGCGACTTGGGGGAAAGAAAAACAGCAGAGACTCCGCATCCGATCCACAGAGGCCCACAGCAGAGAAGAAGACAGCGAGGAAAAGAAGAGAAATCGGCACACACATGGACGAAAACAGACCACCGCGGACGTAGTAGAGGTCTCAATAAATATTTGTTGAATGAATGTGTGAATGAAAGCGATCGGCAGCGGCAACGCTTCCCGGATAGGTAGGGAGATCACGAGAAAAAAAAGATGCTCTCGAGGAGAGTACCAACACCTCCGTCTAGTTCCAAGAACGAAGCTCTGGCCAGGGGGGGATGATATACATGTTGGGCCCTCAACTCCGCCCCATCCAGTCCCCGGCTCAGGAGACCCCCCGACTTCACACTCGCATCCCCCCCCCTCCAATACGGTCGCTCCCACCGCGTCCTAGTTTCTGGGCCAGGTTAGGGAAAGGTCTCGCCTGTTCCCAGGGACTAACTCAAGGGGCCGAGTCCGGGGACGGGGGGTGGGGGGGAGGCTAGGTAGCCGGGGCCCCGGCCACCCGCCCCAGGTCTGTCCACCGAGGCTGCTGCAGGTCTGTCAAAAGAGGTGACTGCACGTGTCCCACCAGCACCCTCCCACGTGACCCCGAGGGGCGGGGTCGCGGACCCTCCCCCACGTGACCCCGAGGGGGCAGAGACCCTCTCTGCACGTGACGGGAGGTGGGAGCCAGGAGTCGGGGTCACGTGACGGCAGGAACGGGGGGGGGGGCCGGCCTGGGAGCCTGTGGCTCGGCCCGGCCCCGCCCCCAGCTCCCCGGCCCTCTCCACTCCCGGCTCTGGAGCACGTCGCTCTCACGATTTATGGGGCCGCGGATGCCGCAGTGAGAGAGCCGGGGAGCCCGGGCGCAGCGGCAACAAAGGCCCGGGGAAGCGGGGCGGGGGCGGCAGCGGCCTCCCGGCCCAGGCTGCGCCGCCTCCTAGCTCCGTCGGTCCCCGCCGGTGGCCCGGGAGCGGAGAGGGCGACGGGAGGCTCCGGGAAGCCGGCTCTCCCATCCCGTTCCCGAGCTTTCACCTGCGCCCAGGTGTATGCGGGGGAGGGGAGCCCGAGCAACGCTCCCCTCCAGGCTATTCCCACACCCACTCGGCTCTGGCATCCACGACCAGGGGGTTCCCCAAGGGTGGCGGGGAACCCGGGGTCTCTCACCTGCGAGCTCACTCACCGCCGCCCCGTGCCAGACTGTAGCGGGGCGGGGGTCGGACGTGTGAATCTCAGAGTGGGGGGGGGAATGAGCTAGATATAGCAGGGTAGTCAGCGAGCACTCAGCGCCCCCCGGGGAGGTTGGAGTCCCGCTCCGGGGGGGAGGGGCTGCAACCCCACCCCCGAGGTTTCCATGGGAAGCAAAAGGGGGGCGTCATTAGCTCATCCCCACCCCCAGTCTGACACTCTGGGCGCGAGGAGGAAGAGGGGGAGGCGCAGAGCCCCAAACAACAAAGAGCGGAGCAGCAAGCAGGAGCCCCTCCCCCGGAAGGTTGGGGGTCGTGGTCGAGGCCCTTCAGGTCCCCTCCCCCGGGGGTCTCACCATTTGTTCCCTAGTCGGCCTCCAGGGCGGGGAGTCAGAAGCAAAGCTGCCGCCACCGCCCGGGCAGGTGTGACAGTGATCCCCGTGTCCCCAGGGATCCCCCCCCCCCCCACCAACACACCGAGGTGGCCAGAGTGATATACGCGACAGCTCGGCCGGGAGAAGAAGACAAGGGCAGCAAGGACTGTGCAGAATGACGGCCCGGCCCCGCAGCCGGCACCGGGCCGCCGCGCCACACACCGGAGGAAACCACACGGCCGCCCTGACACCCGCCCAGACCGCGGCGGCGCCAAGAGCCACCCCAGCCCAGACAGGACTGGCCACGCGGACACCGACCGCAGCCCCCTCCCCGACCCGCCGCCCGCTCCCACCCCTAGACGGTCGCCGACGCAGACACACAAATCACACACAGACACACGCACACTGACAGCCGCGCACGCCCGTTCACACTCGGTGCCATACGCCGTCCCTAGCCTCAGCGTGCGTGTGTGTGTGTGTGTGTGTGTGTGTGTGTGTGTGTGTGTGTGACACGCCGACATCTCTGCCTTCTTCTCTCTCACCAGTACCCTGCGTTCCCAGGGCCCCCCAACTCCGCGACCTGCCCCGGCTCACCCCAGTAGGGTTTAGCCACACAACCAGAGCAACCCATTCCCCTTCGTTCTGGGGGAGGTGGCGAATCGGACTTCCTGCCTTAAGGCCGAACCCCACTTTAAAGAGCAAGAGTCTTAGCAGGCAAAACCCCATCAACGTTTATAGGCTGAAAACAGGTCATCCTTGGGCTCCCAAATGCAGCGGCCTATCCCCAAGCACACCGGTACCCCCAGACTTCAGCCTAGCCAGAAGGAGTGTGGATGGTAAGGGGGGGGGACTACGGGACAGGGAACACTAATCCAAAGGCTAGTGTGGAAAGAAACCAAGATGGGGTTGGGGCCCCCCAACAGCCTCCTCCGCACGGCCAGAGCGCTCCTCACTATGCCCCAACAGCTTCTCTCAGACACCCCCTAGTTTCACAGACGCCCACATAGTGCGTCCCCTCTCCCTCGCCTCTCGGCACCCAGCCTGTCTCCCAGGACTGCCGCCAGGTTCCCCCTAGGACTTCTAGGGCCCACCAGCTCCCCCATCACTGACGCGGGACGCACGGGCTCTCCGGGTCCCCGACTCACTGCTGGTTGGAGCTGTTCCAATACACCGCATGCCGGTTTCCCAGCGCGCCCCCAGGCCCCTGGGCCAGCAGCGGCAGCAGCGGCACGGGCACGAGCAGCAGCAGCAGCAGCAGCGGAGCCGCCGCCATCCCCGGAGCCGCCGCCGCCGCCGCCCCCCGACTGAGCCCCGCGCTCCCGGCTTCTCGGCTTCCCAGCTCCCTGCTGCCGCCGCTGCCAGCCCCCAACCTTAGCCACGCCCACAATCCTTCCCTCCGCCCTCCCGGGCGCGCCCCCGAGGCCCCGCCCCTGGCGCGCTCACGCCGGGCTCCGCCCCACTTGAGCCCAGAGCGCGCCGCGCGTGGGCGACGGGAACTGTGTTGCCCCTCTAGGAACAAACGCGCCTCTCCTCTCTCCTAGGTGATTTGCTGCAGCGGCTTTGCGTCTTTTGCTCCCCGAGGCCGGAGCTCCCAGAAGGACCTGGGAGCCAAGACCGGGATGCGCAGCTTGTGTCGGTCCACACCTTTCTCCGTGGACTGTGGGAGTGTGGGGGATCGAAGGGCTACCTCTGAATAAGCAGGACTAGACCCACATCTGAACGAAGTTGGACCTCGGCTTCCCCTAAGCCCTTCCCATGTGCACAAGGAGTCAAATGGACACGTGATGGGGAAGCCCTCGGGTGGTACCCAGGAGCTAACAGCTGGCTGCCTGAAGGCCCTCAGCTGAGCACGAGGGCTTGTTTTTCTTGGAGCCAAGGCAGAGAATGTCATCTCCTGGGGGGCTGAGCACAGTAGCTCACTC
Organism: Peromyscus maniculatus bairdii; assembly: GCF_049852395.1. Taxonomy (NCBI): domain Eukaryota; kingdom Metazoa; phylum Chordata; class Mammalia; order Rodentia; family Cricetidae; genus Peromyscus; species Peromyscus maniculatus. The sequence continues at coordinate 69,755,183 of NC_134857.1, forward strand.
CTTTGATGCTGGCACTCTGGAGGCAGAGCCAGTCGGATCTCTGTGAGTTCGAGGCCAGCTATATAGGTCTGTATAGGGCTACATAGAGAGACCTTGTTTTTAAAACACGGCCTACTCTGGTAATTCCAGGGCATAGGTGTTGGTGATGGGTCAAGGCAGGAGGCGGTTGGAGCCAAGCAGGAATGGAGTGATCTTGGCAGGCCCACAAAGGGCCACTGACTGTCTCCAATCCCCTCGGCACGGTGACGTCCTCAGGCACGCTCATTCCTGCTCCCATAGATGCTTTCTCTAAGGACAGAGAGCGGCTTGTGTTCCCGCACTCACCACAGCCATTGTCTTAGTGGGGACATCCGAGCACAGACATGACATGCACACAGTGATGCGGAAAAGAAAAGGTGTGCAAACCCAGGGACAGGGAACATGGGGACATAGACACTTGCCACACAGATTGATACACACCAGGTGCTACCATAACCAGGTAAGAGGCCGGTAGAAACACAGGCCTATAGACACACACACACACACACACACACACACACACACACACACACACACTTCTCCCTAGCAAACTGGCCTATTCCTCTCACAAAGGGTCCAGAATCCGACCTATCTCCTCTCTTTTCTAGAAGCCCATTCCAAAAGGCAAAGCAGAACCAGGCCTGACTGGGTTCTCAGGACCCCTGGCAGCTATGCCCAGGGAGGCAGGTGCGATGCTATTTTGTTGTGCTTCCAAAGGCAGGGCAGATGTCTGCACCCTCCTTCTGTTGACCTTTGGTAGTATAAGGCCTTGACCACAAGCCTGCCTTGGGGGTGAGGTTGGGGGAGGGCACTGCACCCACAGTAGGCTCTATGCCTCCCTGCTGCTAGGCAAGAGTGGGTGCACCTCTCCACTCCAGGGAGATATCTTCTCTCTTCTTGGGAGCCAGAAAATAAATGAGGTCCCTTGGGATGGGAGGGAGGGACTTGGCAAACAGTTCTCTTCATTCCCAAAGGGGTTTTCTTCACCCCAATAATGCTACCCTGCATACTCCAGGGACCACAAGTTCCAGCCCCTGCCCCTCCAGGGCATGCCTCTGATTCACAGACATAAGCTTCTCTCTGTAGGGCAGAGTAGTCAGAGAGCCTGTCCATATGCACAGGATGGATTGGTCCAGGACTTTGAATTCCATTTTTGAAAACTTGACTCCTGTTTCTAGATTCTGGGTTCCAAGCTGGGAATGTACTTCTTGGTAGAGCATGTGTATGAGACCCTAGGTCACAATCCCCATTATGGTCAAAATAAATGAACACTAAAACCTGGCTTTTATTTAAAGATTTGGGTGACTTGGGTCCCATACTCTAGAGCCCAGATGCTCCTCTTTAGAATGTACTCTTCCTCCTTCTCCTCCAATAATCATTGAGGATCCCATGGAACTGGAATTAGAGGTAGCTGCAAACTGCCATATGGGTGCTGGGAATCGAACCCAGGTCTTTTGCAAGGGTAAAAAGTATTCTTAACTACTGAGCCATCTCCTCAGCCCCAAGCACACTCTTATTTTTTATTTTACTTTATTTTTTTAAGATTTATTTATTTATATGTATACATGCCAGAAGAGGACACCAAACCTCATTATACATGGTTGTTAGCCACCATGTGGTTGCTGGGAATTGAACTCAGGACCTCTGGAAGAACAGCCAGTGCTCTTAACTGCTGAGCCATCTCTCCAGCCCCCAAGCACACTTTAAAAGAATGAGACAGAGGGGCCAGGCAGTGGTGGCGCACGCCTTTAATCCCAGCACTCAGGAGACAGAGCCAGGTGGATCTCTGTGAGTTCGAAACCAGCCTGGTCTACAGAGCGAGTTCCAGGACAGGCACCAAAACTACACAGAGAGGGGTTGGAGAGATGGCTCAGAGGTTAAGAGCACTGACTGCTCTTCCAGGGGTCCTGAGTTCAATTCCCAGCACCCACATAGTGGCTCACAACCATCTGTAGTGAGATCTGGTGCCCTCTTCTGGCCTGCAGGCATACATGCAGGCAGAGCACTGAATACACAATAGATAGATCTTAAAAACAAAAAAACAAAAAAACAAAAAACCCTCAACTACCCAGAGAAACCTTGTTTTGAAAAACCAAAAAAAAAAAAAAAAAAACGGGGGGGGGGGGGGCCTGGGGATTTAGCTCAGTGGTAAAGCGCTTGCCCTAGGTTTGGTCCTCAGCTCTGAAAAAAAAGGATGAGACAGAGGTTAGGAGCATCTCTTCCTCTTCCAGAGGACCCACGTTTGATTCCCAGCACCCACATCAGATTGTCCCCAAAGGCCTGTAACTCCAGTTCCAGTGGATCTCCACCTTCTGCACTCACATGTGCAGATACCCACCCCCACATGATTAAAAATAAACAAGAAAAAGGGGAGCTTTTGCCTTTGAACCGGGGCCCCTCTCTGTTTAAGCCCGGGTTTAAGATCATCTTTCTCTCTCTAGCCAAAATCTGGCTTTCAGACACTGTATGGGGCCTGTGTCCGTGGGATCTGGTCCTCGGGTTTCCAGGCTTCTATTTATGGGGCTGCTGGCTGATTTGGGCCTTCATGTGGTTCACAAAAGCACCCCTCTATGCAGATTCTGTCTCTAGAGAGCAGCCCTTGGCAAGTGGTGTCTTCGTACAAAAGCAGAGGGTTTGCGTGTCTCCATCTTAGCAGGGAGTGTAAGCTAATGGCAGCCTCTTCTGGCCCTTTGTACAGAATATGCAGTGTGTATGAACCTCCAACTACAGTACGTTCAAGAGCCTTAGGGGAACTGAGAGCCCATTTATTTATTTATTTATTTATTTATTCATTCATTCATTCATTCATTCATTTAATTGAGACAGAGTCTCTCTCTCTATGTATCCCTGGCTGCCCTGGAACTCACTGGATAGACCAGGCTAGACTCAAATGCCAGCCTCTTCCTCCAGTGCTGGGATTAAAGGCAGTGCCACTAAGCCTGGCTGGGACTGGGATTCTTGAAGGACTAAGCCTATGTATATGAGATCTGAGCTGCTGTCCGTGCCTAGGACCTGTGGCATCTGGGTCAGAAGAAGTCCTCTGTCAGTGGGGCCTTTGTTTACATCTGTGGCTCCCATCATTCTTGACTGGCCTGCAGGAGGAGTGGGTTATCTGTCTGGCACTGCCATTCAGCAGGCCTGTGCATACATCACTGAATACAGCACGGAGCAGACACAGGAAGGTCCGCAAAGCAATCCTTACCCTGCTGCAGAGGATGTGTCCTCAGTGTCCCTCTGTCTCATTCTTTTTTTTTCAGAGCTGAGGACCAAACCTAGGGCAAGCGCTCTACCACTGAGCTAAATCCCCAGCCCCCCGCCCCTTTTTTTTTTTTTTTTTTTTTTTTTTTGGTTTTTCAAAACAAGGTTTCTCTGGGTAGTTGAGGGTTTTTTTGTTTTTTGTTTTTTTTTAAGATCTATTTATTGTATATTCAGTGCTCTGCCTGCACGTATGCCTGCAGGCCAGAAGAGGGCACCAGATCTCACTACAGATGGTTGCGAGTCACCATGTGGTTGCTGGGAATTGAACTCAGGACCCCTGGAAGAGCAGTCAGTGTTCTTAACCTCTGAGCCATCTCTCCAAACCCTCTCGGTGTAGTTTTGGTGCCTGTCCTGGAACTCGCTCTGTAGACCAGGCTGGTTTCGAACTCACAGAGATCCACCTGGCTCTGTCTCCTGAGTGCTGGGATTAAAGGCGTGCCCGGCCCCTCTGTCTCATTCTTTTAAAGTGTGCTTGGGAGCTGAAGAGAGGGCTTAGCAGCTAAGAGCACTGGCTGTTCTTCCAGAGGTCCCGAGTTCAATTCCCAGCAACCACATGGTGGCTCACAACCATGTATAATGAGGTTTGGTGTCCTCTTCTGGCATGTATACATATAAATAAATAAATCTTAAATAAAATAAAATAAAATAAAAAATAAGAGTGTGCTTGGGGCTGAGGAGATGGCTCAGTAGTTAAGAATACTTTTTACCCTTGCAAAAGACCTGGGTTCGATTCCCAGCACCCATATGGCAGCTTGCAGCTACCTCTAATTCCAGTTCCTACCCCCCTCTTCTGGCTTCTTCAGGCACCAGGTATAAATATGGTACATAGACATACATGTAGGCAAAACACCTATACACATAAAATTATGAAATAAAAAAGGTTTTGTTCTGTGTATCCTGCATAATGGGCGTTAACAGTTTAGATGCAAGAATGTAGAACGTTCTGTAGCGAACTTCTGCCCTCCGGGGTTCTCCCATTGTGCTGTAAGCCTGTATTTAAGACCTCCTCCCTCCTTCAATAAACAGCATTTGTCAAAAAATAAAATTAAAAAAAAATAAAAATAAAAAAAATAAATAGGGCTGGAGAGATGGCTCAGAGGTTAAGAGCACTGACTGCTCTTCCAGAGGTCCCGAGTTCAATTCCCAGCAACCACATGGTGGCTCACAACCACCTGTAATGAGATCTGGTGCCCTCTTCTGGGTGTATAGGCATACATGCAGGCAGAGCACTGGATACATAATAAATAAATAAATCTTAAATAAATAAATCTTAAAAATAAATAAATAAATAAATAAATTAACTAATTAATTAATTAAAATTAAAAAAGTAGGAGGGAGGAAAAGATTACTAACAAACTCCTTCCTTAGCTGGTTTCATTGAATTCATCCTGGGGAGAGTGGGTCACAGTTTAATTCAATAAAATTTACTGAGAATTTTATTAAAAAAAAAAAAAAACACCAAAAAAAGGGTTTTGTTTGTTTGTTTGAGACAGGAGTCTCACTATGTAGCCCTGACTGTCCTAGAACGCCCTATGAAGACAAGGCTGGCCTTGAACTCACAGAGCTCCACCAACTTCTGCCTTCTGAGTGCTGGGATTAAAGGCGTGTACCAACATGCCCAGTATTATTTTTAACTAAGTCCGGTGTACTGGAGTCTCTAACCACAGCACTTAGGAGGTAGAGGTAAGGAAAAGCAAAAGCAAAAGTTGAAGATCATCTTCCCCTACAAAATGCGTCGGAGGCCAACCTGGGCTAAATGAGACCTTGGCTGAAAGTAATAATAATAATGATAAAGCTGCCTGAGACTAATAAAACCAGCTCCTTGGTTTCATCTCCCACAGTAGGTCACAGACTTAAGTGTGAAGGTCTGAAACATCAGGCCTGACTCTAAGCTGCTGTTGGCGAAGCTGGAGTTTTCTCCATGGGCCTGGTCCTCTCTCTGGGCCTCAGGCCTTTTCTCATGTGGAGAAGGCTTTGCCTTCTAGTCTCACTGGCCTTGGGGCCGGCTGCCATTATCTCCCCAGGAGCACTGAGCCCAGACTCCCTGAAAATCCTGACAAGGTGCTCCATTCTCCCCATCCCTAGGGTCCAGGGCATCAGGAAGCTGAGCAGGTCTGAGGCACGGGCAGCACTCAGGGTATGTAGCCCAAGGCAACTCCCAGGACATAGGGTAGCAGCCACAGAGCTGAGGTTAGTTCAATAAATCATGGAGGCTAGGGCCTGGGGGAGGGGAAGGCTGGGAGGGGAGGGGGCTGGATAAATAATTCATTAAACAAATAAACAAGGAGCCTGTGAGAGCGAAGCTCGGGCATGGTGTGAGCAGAGGCAGCCGCCGCCAGCTCCTGACATGAAATATTCACAGGCTCTGCACCTTCCACAGGGTCATGAGTGTTCCGCTGCGTAAGTACCATAGACACCTGGGTGCTATGGGGTGGGGCCAGGTGTGTGCATTGGCCTTCTGACTTCTGAGTGTGTGTCCACATGGCCCTCTGGTGTGCTGGACCACCTGAGGTGACATGAAGCCACACATATGACTGACACATGGGATAAAAAAAAAATATGGATGACGGCAGGAAACATAGTACCCCCAATTTTGTCTAGGATACAAAAAATTAGGGTGCAATGCTTGGTTGATGGGGTCAAAGTATAATAATCTCAATTTCTACACATGCCCTGATCCTCTACTGGGCCTGGGAAGCCAAGGGAGCCTCTAGTAGGTGGCATCTCTGGGGTGTGACATTAGAAGTGTATGTACCTCTGGTGGTACTGGAGGAAACCCTGGGAAGGAGGAGGCAGGTACAGTGTCAGTGTGAGCCTACTACTCAGTGACTTGCCTGTCACTTAGCTTCCCTGGACTGCTTTTCTCTCCAGCGGGACTAATAATACCCTCCCTGCTTGAGAAGTTGCTCCTTGCAAAGATCAAGATCCATCTACACTCTCTGGGAAGCACTTAGCACAGTCTTTAGGGCCCAAGAGATGTTTGATTAATGGAGGCTTCATCAGAATCCTTATTAAGAGGTTACCTCCTTGCTCTGCCCACCTAGACCAGCCCAGAATCTCTTCCCACTTGCTTCCCCTGATTTTCAGAGCTTGCCTGATAACCATCACAGAGAGAAAGGTGAACTAGGCCTTGGAGAGTGGGAAAAGATTAAATAGGCTGAAGGAAGGGAGAGTCACATTTTTTAAAGAAGTATTAGCACATACCTTTATTTATTTTTTTTTATATATATATTTTTTATTTTACAATACCATTCAGTTCTACATATCAGCCATGGGTTCCCCTATTCTCCCCCCTCCCACACCCTCCCCTTACCCCCAGCCCACCCTCCATTCCCACCTCCTCCAGGACAAGTCCTCCCCCGAGGACTGTGATCGACTTGGTAGAATCAGTCCAGGGAGGTCCAGTCCCTTCCTCCCAGACTAAGCCAAGTGTCCCTGCATAAGTTCCTGGTTTCAAACAGCCAACTCATGGAATGAGCACAGGACTTGGTCCCACTGCCTAGATGCCTCCCAAACTGATCAAGCCAATCAGCTGTCACACCTATTCAGAGGGCCTGATCCAGCTGGGAGCCCCTCAGTCTTTGGTTCATAGTTCATGTGTTTCCATTCATTTGGCTATTTTTTTTCAATAATTGAGTAAAACTGAAATTTATTATATGCCACAGTTAGCACATACCTTTAATCCCAGCATTTAGGAGGAGGCAGAGGCAGGTAGATCTCTGTGAGTTCAAGGGTAGTCAGGGAGTACCAAGTGGTTAAATAAATAAATAAATAAATAAATAAATAAATAAATAAATAAGAAATCTCCTGCCTTCAAACTGTGGGAGAAGGAGCTCTTGACCTTCTCAGACCCCACAGCTGCTTCTTAATCTCAAACTCTTCCTAGGTCTGGTGCTCACCAAAGCTTTGATTTCTAGAAGGTGGCTATGAGGTGTAGAGAGGTCTTTGAGCTGGGTACCACTACCCAGACCCCATTTTCACTGTCAGAGTTTGGGTCCCCACCCTCTGCCCAGCAATCAAGGGCATCCCTGGCAATGAAGTCTATGCCTGGGCAAAGACCAGAGTGGGTGGGGAGAACCCGGGCCGCAGAGAGCCTCGTCGAGAGTCAGGGTGGAGTAGCTGGCAACCTCTTAGCAAGCCCTAGCATTCCCCAGCTCTCTCCTGTCCCCTGGAAAGGATCCGCTCCCCAGGGAGAGCGCCAGCAGACAGGTCTGAGCTGGCCTGCTCTTTTACACACCAGAACCGGTGGGGGAGGGGACCTGGGCTCCTCGTGGAGAGTGGTGGATGTGACACCGTGTCACTGGGAAGTCCGACCGAGTGGCCTGCCCTGCCTAGGAGTACCTACAGCCTGGAACCCAGCCCTCTGTCTCCCTTGGCCAGACAGCGGCTGTTTTAGAAGCTAGTTTCTGGCTCCCTGATGCAAAGATAATGTCTGCCCACCTTTTCCCATGGAGCCAACATCGGTTCTCCACTTCTCTCCCCTGGGCTGTGCAGGTTCAGGCCAATCTGCACAGGAGCTTCGCAGCATTGATCTGTAATAAAACCACAATATGAGTTCAGGAGAAGAGATCAAGAGATCCAGATCTCTCTCTCATGCACACACACACACACACACACACACACACACACACACACACACACGAAGTATACTGTGAAGCTCTACCAACAGTCCTTAAAGTACATCTCCACACGGACCTTTACTATGTCAAAACACATGAACATCACTAATTGTGCGCATCTCCCTGCCACCAATTTTGTTCTCCACAACCAAAGCCTTCTCTCAGAGCCCGGTCTCCCCTGCGTTCCCAACCGTTTGTATGTGGCTCTCTGTATTAATGCTTGCACTTGGCAGCATACTTAGTTAATGGACGGGTTGTCTCTGAGGAATTCTTTCTTTCTTTTTTGAGACAAGGTTTCTTTCTATAGGTTTCTCACTCTATAGGCACCAGGCTGACCTCGAACTCAGGCATGTTCTCTAAGATTTCTTAAGAGAAAGGTTCTTGTCTCATGCAAGTATGTGTACTCAGCACCCAAATGAGCTTGACATTTAGTTAGCAGAGGTGTTTAATCAGTGATTGTAAATCCATGAGAGAAAAAAATGCATTGAACGGTGCCACCGTTCCTAGAATCCCTTGAGAGTCCACATGAGTCCTAGAGAGCCCTGGAATCCCGGGAGAGATACCCTGAGCGTGGCTCCTGCCTGTGTCCAGGCGCCCTTATCTCCCCGCCTGTCTTTCCTTACAGCCTGTCCTTTTCTCCCTTTATCGCTGGGAGACCATGAATGTCAGCTCCACATGCTTGGCAGCCAGGAGGCAAGGCAAGGGTTAAATGACACCTCATTAGTGTTTAATTGAGGGAAGGAAGCTTCCCTGGCACCAGACAGGTGGGCAAGCCTGCTCCTTGCTGGAACCAGGCATCTCTAGTTCCAGCCTCTCACCAGGCGTGTGGGTGATTTGGCCCTGGAGACCTTCAACCCAGCCGGGGCACCTCCCCCCACTACCAGCTTTGCCAATTCAGTCTCCAGGCAGTGCCGACCAGCACTCCCCATCTGTCACCAACATCTAGAGGAGAGGCACACTCCTTATTCTTTCTCCTTTAGCTAGTCTCTGCCACTTCCCACCCCCAGGAGACTCTGGAGAGTGGGAGGAGGGGTGTGGAGCATGGAATTGGACAGTGGAGGAATACAGAGCCACCAAGGGATAGATTGCAGATACAGACAAGTGACAGAGACAGGGAGGTGGAAATGTCTGCCCAATTTGACCTTAAATGAACAGAATGCAAATGAGATGCAGACGATATGCAGATGAACACCAGGATCTCAAAACTGACATCCCCCATGGCAGCAGCAGCTCCGCACCCAAGGCACCATGGCGGTGGCGAATAACCCCTACCTAAACTCTCTGGCTGAAGTGACACTGACCTGTGCTTTGAGTGAAAAAAGGAATTTTAAGGGAGACAAGCGCTTGGCTGGGTGAAGGCTACAGAACCCGGGACGTTGAACTCCTCTCCAGCTTCCTCATCACATTTCCCAGCACCGTCTTAACGCAGCGGCTACGGGCGATGGATCACAGCCGCTGGAGCAATGACCACTCTCAAGGTTATGCTTGGACGCACCGTCGGTTGCTATGGGGACTTTCGTTTCCAGGCCCGAACCAATGCAGATTGCCACTGATGACCTCATGCCCCAGGTTCAGGGATTCTATTGGCTATCCGGAAGCCAGAGTGCTCATTTTTCAACTGCGTCACTGCGGGGATCCCCCGACGACCCTAGCCAGTGTGGCTAACTAAAAGAATGGCAGCCAAGCTCACAGAGAATGAATGAATGAATGAATGAATGAATGAATGAATGAATATGGAAAATCAAGAAGAGAGAGAGGAGAGAAGAGGGGGGGAGGCAAATTAGGGATTTGAAAGGCAATTTGCAAAGTGATAAGCGTGGAGCAGAAATCCAGGCAAGAGATTCTCTCAAGCCTGGGGGACAGAGATGAAGTTTTCGCATCTGTCCCGCTGAGACTAGGGTTGGTTTTAGTAAATGGAGGGCCCCACCCTCAGCCGTCTAGCGCCGCGGAATTTAGGGGAGACCGGTGACGCCCCAAACTTGCAGGTCTGCTTAACCTCTTGGAACTGTGCCCCTGAACACGCCGCGGAGACTTCTCGTGGGTAGGGCCAGGCTCCGGAGGGCCGCCCAAAGCCTTCGGCCTCTGTCTGGCCCTAAGAGCAGACTCCATCAGAGCTTTCTCCCAGAGAGTACCTGGGCCGACAACCCGCATCCGTGCAGGGCCCACGCTGTGAGGAAGGGAACAGAAAGGTGGGGGGTTGGCTTGGCCTGGAGGCCTACGGCCTGAGGGCGCTAGTTTGCAGCCCCACGAAGTCCAGCTCCTGTGCCCACCCCAGCATCCGCCCTTGTCCCTGCGAAGGCCTGGGCTGTCTGCAAATGCCCGAGTCTGTACAAAGTGCGGTCTGAGACTGAGACCATGTGTCTGAACTCGAGAAGAGCCAACGAGGTCCTGGTCCCTTTTGCACAAGGTCCCTTTTGCACTGCCAGCCAGAGCTCCTGCTGGGTCCACAAAGAGGTGCACGAAACCTCGGAGGAGCTGGGTAAGAACCCCGTATTTCTGAATCCGGGGCAGAGGCCGCTACACAGTTGCCCCGGACTTGCCCTGCTTATGATTTCTCTGACGGAAGGACCGAGGTAACTGTATCTTTGGTTTCCATGGCAACACATAGACGCCCTCCAGGAAGATGGCAGCGTTGGAACTCCAACGCTGGACCGAAAGACTCCCTCAGCCCACAGCTCCTCCCACCGTTCTTAGCTCGCCTTTTCTTCCACACGTAAACATCCTTTTAATTGCTAAAGATCAAAGCTTAGGGTCAGGACCCTAACCCATACACCAATAACGCGGCACTTTCTGAAACTGGCCTCGAATAAAGAGATGATTAACTCAAAATCTGCTCTGCCTGCAGCCACGCTCCTTAACCCTGGGCCTTAGCCAGAGCCACAGAATCACCACGAACTGTGAGGGCCCACAGTCGTGTGACAAGACAGGTCCCCCGTCCCCTTCGAGAGAGGAACCGATCGGTCCCAGGCGTGCGTGCGTGCGAGGAGCAGCCGGGGAAGGCCTCGCCGTCCCCAGCACCTTGGTGCTCCCCCCTCAAGCCCCCGCCCCATAATGTTCACACGCTGCCTCTCGCTGCCGCAGCCGGGGCGGGCTAATCAGCACAACATCCACCTATCGATCGCGGGCTGCGTGCCAGGCCGGCGGGCACCCCGCCAGAGGAGCCTGCGGGGCACCAGGGAGGGCAGAGCGCAGCTACAGAGGGGAAGGGGTGCTCCTTCTCCTGCATCCACCTAGGGCACAGTTCAGAAAGGGGGACCTTGCGGGGTTAGGGGGTGTCGGTCTTCTCAGAGAGGAAGCGACGGTATCGAACCAAGGGCGAAGGAGCCCTCTCTCCTGAGCTCCGCCTCCTCCTTATAAAAGCTCAGAACAAAGAGGCCGCTGGGGAAGAAGGGCTTTGATCCGACCCCACCTTCCCGGTTCTAGGCCAGGCACCGCCCAGAGTGCCCTTGGGAGGGGGAGGGCCGCCAGGCTAGCTGCGACGACGCCGGCATTCTGAAACCCAGGTGCTTCTCTGTTTCCTCTGGGTTTTACCCCAGCGCCCGCCCGCCCGCCCGGAGGAGGCCCTGCCAGGGTGGGACGTCAGCAGCATCTGCCACCTAGCACAGGAAGATGGCTGGGGAGGTGCGAGAGGGTGCCAAGCTCCACAGCTGCTGCTGGCACCTAGCCCAAACTGCCCAGAAGGGTGCCCACTGATGTCTGGCATGGACGGCCTGGGCACAGCTGGCATGGAGGTCAGAGCGGAGGCCCCAGGGAGTTCAGGTGTCAGGGAAGAAGCCAGGAGGGAAGAGTAACACAAAGATGGGTGGTTTTTAACGAAAGTTTATTATTTGTGTGTGCGCATATTCTCATGTTCACTGTGGCATGTTCATTGACATGCCATGTGGCGTACCCAAAGGACAACTTTCAGGAGTCTGTTCTCTCTTTTCCACCATGTGGGGTCCAGGGACTGAACACAGGTGGTCAAGGCTTTAATCTGCTGAGCCTTCTCACTGGCATCCGTTTTTTTTTTTTTTTTTTTTGGACAGGGTCTCTCTCTCGTACCCAGGCTGACTTCCTGCTCACCACCCCCCCACCCCCCCAGTGCTGGATTACAGGTGTGAGCCACCATGCCCCATGAGAATGGGTGATTTATTGAAGGTTTGGTCCAAACACTTATAAAAATACAAACCAGCATGAAATTCAACCTCATGGCAAGTCCGTCTTCACAGAAGACAAGTGTACTGGCCCCCTGGGAGGGCAACAATTGCCCCTGGGAAGAGGCCTAGAGGGCACAGATGGCTTCTCCTTTGCTCCTGGCCAGGAACCCACCTGTTCCCAGGTCTTTGGCTTTGGCCCCCAGTGGCTCAAGGATTTGATCCCACCCAACCCCAGTCTTCCGGGTGGGAGGGGACACGAAGCCATCAGAGCAGCTTAGGCTCCGGGGTGCCCTGCACTGTCTGCATCTCCCTCGCAGTTCCTCCTCAGCCTGTGGTGAGGGACGGTCACCTACAAGGGTCACCTCAGATCCTCTGCCTTTGCACATCAAAGCTTCATCGTGTCCGCCAGGCTTGGTATCGCCGCTGCGGCAGCAGGAACCCCTTCAACAGAGGATCTTGGGGAGGGCTCTGGTTCCTTGGGGTGACAGGGAAGGTGTGCTTGGCTCACAGAACTCGCAGGAGACGAAGTATCGGGAGCAGCAGCAGCAGCAGGAGAGACAGGGGGCTGGACGCATGCTCTCCTCGCCACCCAGAGGTGCCACTTTCGCCGGGGCTCCCGACAGGATGGGCTGACTCCGACTCTGTGAGGGATTAGAGGTGGAAGTGTGGGGTCTGCCTGCTTCCTCAGCAGCCCCCTCCCCGCCCTTCCCATTCGGTTTCTATTCTCTAGGGTCTCCCAAGGCAGCCACTGCCTTCCCACGATCACCTTCATCCTTCCCAAACCCCAACCTCCAAGTTTTCCCAATCAATAGTCCCCAATTAAGGCTCTGAAGGGCCTTGCCCCTTGGGGACCCCATTCTCTGTGCCCAGCTTTTTTAAAAGGTGTGGTGGGATCTCCCACAGGGGGGACTCATGGGAGACGAGGCTGCAGCTTGACGCTTAGCCTGGACCCCTTAGGTCTGATGCTCCTGTTTCCCCGACTCCTCCTCTCCTCCCCAGGGCTCCCGACCGGCTGGGAGGGCTGCTGGGGAGACCCCGGCCCACTTACGGCTCCCCTTGCAGCAGACGGACACCTGGAGGCGCAGGCACCGGCCGGAACTCTCCGGGGTTGGCACCGCTGATGGACAATTGGGAGGAAGAAGTCAGCACAGAAAAACCCATCCCTTGGAGTCAGCCGATTTCAGGCCTCCTCGGCTTATCTCCTTTGGGAGTCACACCGAGCAGCGGCTCATCCACGCCGCCCGGCCTCATCTCCCTAGTCCTCCTTCCGGCTTTCTGTACTCTTCTCGGCACAGATTCGGCTGAGACGGTTCCTTCCCCTGTCCCAGACTCAAACCAAAACCCCTCAGCCTCGGGAGCCACAGCCCCCCTTCCCCACAGCTTCTCCTTCCTCCTTCCTTTAACACGAGGCGAAGGCAAAGAGCCCGTTCCTGTTCCCCCCTTCCTCGCCCCCCCCCCCCCCAGGCATGCAGTATGCCCTGCTCACTCACAGATGTAGTAGTAAGTCTCTCCAGGCAAGAACTCGAAGCCCAGGGAGAAGGGTGTGAAGCGCTGAATCTTTTCGGAGAAGCGAACAGGGCCAAAGGGAGCAAAAGGCAGAGAGCACTTCCATCGCTGAAAGGCGTTTGCCCCCTGTGCCTTGCAGGCCTGGTAGCCTGACCAGTCCACCATGTACAAAGCAAAGGTTTCCGGGCCCTCCGGGGGGCCCGGGCTTTCATAGTGTGGGCAGAAGATGTCTAGGTAATCGTTGAGGCCCAGCTCCACCACGGCATCCCCTCGAAGCAGCCTGTGGGGACAAGGGGGTGTGGGCTGACGGGTTACGGCCTAGCACAGATGGGACAGCTCTGGGGTCTGAGCTGGCCTCTCTTGAGCCGGCCTCCCTCACCCGCTAGAGATGGAATAGCTCAGGAAGACACACGTTTCCAAGAACGACCCACCCCTTTTCAAAATCTTCTCCCCCTCTTTTTGGTAGCTGGGATACAATCTAAGGCCCGCATGCTCAGTGCCCTACTACTGAGCTATGACAAGCCTTTTAACTTTTCCTTTTGGAACAGGGGCTTGCTAAGTTGCCCAGGCTGGCCTTGAACTCACTCTAGTTCAAGCAGGCCTTGAACCTATGATGCTCCTTCCCTAGCCTTCTAAGTAGCTGAGATTACAGTCCTGTGCCAATTCCTAGACTGTACACCTCCCTGAGAGACAGTGTCTAGGTAATAAATGTGCCGATCAAGTCCCTTTTAGAGAGGTTAAGGGGCTGTACTGCCCAGCCCATAAGGCTTCCTTATGGGTGAGGCGGCCATCAGCCTACCCAGGCTTTGAGGAGACCTTCCCCGCAGCCCATCGCCCCCCATGGGGCCTGGCCCACCATCTGTGCCTGATAAACGCTAAGAGGATGGATGCCGCCGCCGCCAGGAGGCTGAGGCCAAGGCAGGGGAACAGATACATGCCCACAGAATAGTCGGAGAGGAAGTCAGAGCCCTCAGGAGCCTCAGTACCACACGCAGGGAGAAACAGGCAGAGTCGAAAGAGAATGAGTGGGTGGGATCCTTCTTTCTTCTTATGCAGTCCACGCTGGCCTTGAACTCATGCTCTCCCCAGCTCATCTCAGTCTTTTTTTATTACTACATCATTTTTTAATCATGCACGTGCATGTACATGGGTATGTGACATGAGCGCACGTGCCGGCAGAGGCCAGAGGTGGTGGCTGGTCTGGAGCTGGTGTTGCCGAGGTTGTGAGGCCCCACGGGCCGCCTCAGCCTTGGGAAGACTGGGATTACAGGCATGTGCCACCACACACGTCCAACTTCCTTTTTTTTATGACCAGACAATGCTAGGTATAAAAAAGCTCCCCCCCACCCCCACACAGTCCAGTTCCTCTTCCTCACCTCTCAGAAGCAGCCTGGGGGAAATCAGTACAGGAGAGAAGACCTGGGACAGGCCACCCCCACAGCACCAAATACTGAATGAATCCTGCCTCCAACACCACGCACACAGTCAAGCATGATTTAGAAAAGGCCTCTAAACGTCCTTCAGTGGGTAGCCGAGGACCACCTGCTGTAGGAACTCTTGATGAGAAGGATGCTCATGCTCAGGCTTAGCTCAGACCACTAGAAGGCAAGCTGAGGGAAGAGAGCGTCTTCATATGCTTCATTACACTGGGTGTGGAAAGGCACCCCCACACGGCCAGAGCCCAATAAATACTTGTGGATTTGGTGAATGAACCAGAAACTCAAGAGCTGGGGGCTGAGGCCCTGGTCAGGATAGTAGAAGCCAGAGTTAGGAGGAGATAGAAGAAGCCAGAGTTCAGGACAATAGCTCTTATCACCCAGCCCGGGTATTGGAATGGCGATCTTGGGCCTGCCCTCCCGGGGGTCTGTGGCCTCCCACAGGGCAGTGTTTTGGCCTCTCTCATTGGGAATGCCCAGCAGATCAGCACTAGTCTTGACACACAGTATGTGCTTATCAAACGATAGTGAATAAATGAACAGAGCCACAGATTGTCAGAAGTAGAAAATCAGAGAGGAAAACAGATGGGGAAGGCAGGGAGGCAGGGAGAAATGGGAGGCAGGATGCAAACAGCAAAAAATACCGAGGTTCAAAGGCAGCCAGCTCAGCAGAGAGGGAGAAACAGGCATTTCAATCTGTACAGCTGTACTTCTTTCCACAAGCCTGACCTCAGTCAGTCCGCTTGCTTCCCAGGGTACTGGGTATTATTAGCCCATTTTGTAGATGACATAACTGAGGTTAGCAAGGTCAAATGACTGGCCCACAGGTGAATCAGCTGGAAGGGCAAGGCCAGGATTGGATAGAAATAAAATCAAGATGGAAGCAGAGATAATCAAACGAAATCAGGGGCCGAGGGGGCCTGGGAACCAGAGAGGAACTCACGTTCTTTCTCTAGGGTGAAGACCCCCTCCCGGGTTCTCAGCGGCCCGCCCCAGCTCCTGCCGGCCGGAGGTTGGGGCTCAGCAGAAGAGGGGGGCGGGGCCCGGAATACGGGCCCGGGCCCCCCAGCTCCCTGCTTTCAGACTCAATCCGACTACCCTCAGGACCAGGGTCCTCCGCCCGCCCCCCCCAACACGTTCGGGCGGGGGGACCCCAGGCACGCCTCGCCCCTCCCCCGCCGGCTCAAACAAAGGAGCCCCGGCGCGCGGCTGGGCAGGGCTCAGGCAGCGCCTCGCAAAAGGCGAGCGGCGGGTGCGCGCACGGCTGGGGAGCGCGCGGGCCCAGCTTGGCGCTCGCCTCGTTCGGCCGGGCTACCTGGGGTTCGTGGAGTTCCAGTAGACGGGGTGGCGGAGGCTGGAGCACCCCCGCAGGCGCGAGCCGAGCAGCGCGGCCCAGAGGACAGTCCGCAGCAGGGGCAGCAGCCGCATCGCCCCTGGGCTCCAGTCTGGTCTGGCCCGGCTAGTCCCGGCCCCGCTTCTCCGTCCCGGCGAGAAAGGTACAAAAGTGGAGGGGGCGGGGGGGGGGGGGGGAGACGGAAAGGAGGTGGGGTGCGGAGACTCTGAGACCACACCCCTGGATAACTTTCCACCAATGGGAACTCGTCCCCGCCTCTCCACCCTGGGCCAACTCCTGTTAACCCTTTGTGCATTCCTGTGCGCTGCAGGTTAGCCAAAGCGTCCCTTTGTACCTCGCTGTGCTGGGAGAGCGTGGCGGAGCGGACCTGGTCCACGAAGGAGTTTTTGTTTTGAGGATTTGGGCTTTGGTTTTGTATGTGTGTGCACGTGTTCGTGCGGGTTGTCGTGGGCCGGAGGTCTTGCTTCTATCCCTCTCCACCTTATTTTTTGAGACAGGGTCGTTCACTGAATCCGGAGCTCGCTGATTGGCTAGGCTTGCAGTCCTGTAAGCTTGGGGCTGGGGGATCCTCCAGTTTCTTCGCCCCACCCCACCCCTTCCCACCCGCGGTTGGGTTACAGAAGCAAACCACTACACCTGTGGCTTTTTACATGCGTGCTGGGGATCCGAACTCAAGTAAGCACTTTACCAAGGCTGAGTCCTTTGAAACAGGGTCTTAACCCTAAAGCCTGGCTAGCCTGGAACTTACATGTAACCCAGGCTGGCTTCAAACTGGCAATAATCCTCCTGCCCCGTTCTCCCTGGTGCTGGGATTACAGATTACAGACACACACCCATGCACTACCACCTAAGAGGGTTGGGTTTTGTTTTGTTCAGATCTTGTCTTTTGTGTCTGCATTAGTTCAAGGTAGAAAGCCTTATTGAAAGTCTGGGAGGCCAGAGCTGGACTGCATATGCAATTACAAACATAGTCTCAGTACTGGAGAATGTCTCAGAAGAATCCAGAGTTCCAGTCAGCTTGAACTACACTCAGGATAGTTCACACAGGCACCCGCGCGCGCGCGCGCGCGCGCGCGCGCGCACACACACACACACACACACACACACACACACACACACTGGCCAGCACCTGAAACCCCAGATATTTTTGGAGGCTGAAACAGAAGAATCACTCCCATGCATTGCTCTTTTCTTGGCGCATCCAGAGGATGGTGCAAGGGGAAGGCATGAAGTGCCTCTGGGGACACCCCTAGTCCTCCAGAGCCTGAGGTGTCATAGTGGGTGACCACTTTGGGGAAGAGCCTGCCTCTTATCTCCCCCCCCCCCACCTTCTCTCTCCCGGGAGGCCTCCGTCCTGAGGACCAAGTGATGAGGTAGTAGCAATCTGTACAAGGCACAAAGCACCTTTGTTCTAGCGCCTTCGGGTGGGGGCAGGGAGGTGGAGGAGGCAGGTGTGAAGCCTTGGAATCCAAGCGGTTGCTGCCCTACTCCGCCCAGGCTCAGGGCTCTGAGAACACCAGTTAGATCCATTTTCCCAGCCACTGGCCAGAGGGTGGGGATGCAGGTCTGACGACTTAGGTCATTTGTCTATAGCTGTGGCGCGGGGCTGAACAGCATTGGCACGGAGCACTTGGAAACTAGAGGCCATCCAAGGCTGGGCAGAAACAAGCTATAAGCATCCCCAGTGACAAATTCTAGTTGACCCTTTCTAGGATGTCATACTCCCCAACAGGCCCCGGTCTGACTCAGCAGCGTCTCCTAGTGGCCAGACCTAGGAACAACAGGAACTACCCATCTTCCAGGAGCCACATTCCAAGATTCTCACATTTATTACCAAAGAGCAAAGACAGACTGTGTGCATGCCCCTCCGCCACCTACTCCAGCCCCAGCCCCTCCCCAGCAGCCAGGTGCAGCTATTTTGGTGGGTCCCCAGGCGTTGCTTAACAGCGCCTGATGGTGGGTGGTTCCCTAGGGCTGGACACTTCATTGTCTAGGCTCCTGCGCCTCTAGTCATTTGTCGGGGGGGGGGGGGGGGGGAGGGGGGGGAGGGGCGGCAGCGGCCGAGATTTCACTTCTTTAAGTCTTAAATCTGGGCGGGAGTCAGCCAAGTCTCAAGAGAGGTCAGAGGTAGAGCGAGGGTACTGCTGGGGGCGGTGGAGCTGGCCTGGAGTTGAGAAAGCCAAGGGGGAAAAAAAAAGTCAAAGCTCTTGCCCTGGCTGCCTCACTGGCAGACAGGCGTCCCTAGCAACCCCCTCCTCACCTACCTGGAGGGCACCACCGGCTGCATGCTCCCATCCCCTGGACCCGGCAGGTCACCTGATGGGTGCCGGCCCTGTGGGTTGGCAGGCAGTGGCTTCCTTGGGGGTGGGGGTTTGGCGGGCCCCTGAGACTGAGAGAGAAGACCAGTTTGGAAGGATGTCATGATTCCCACCCTCGACGGAGCGGCGCTAGCGGTCACCTTCGTCTCCACACAAACCTGTCACTACCAGAGGTGCCGCGGGGTTACCTGCCCCGAGGCACAGGGTGGGGGGCATCCTGTGCTGCCACCATGGCTCTAGGTCGGAGAGGCAATGCCCTGCTTTCCCCTCACTGTTACCTTTGGGTGCCGCACCACCACAGGGTCAGCGGGCAGAGGGCGAGTGGGGGGATTGGATCGCTCAGCCAGCTCAGCCTGAACAAAGAGAGGAGCGGTGGTTCTGAGAGCGGTCAAGGCGAGTGAGCATGCAGAGGCTCCCCGGGGGTCAGCGTGCAAAGTCAGCCGGGGGGTCGGGGGGAAACGGGAGCATGCGCAGGGGGCTTTGGGTGCTTGCCAATAGACAGGAGCCTCGGGGAAGGAAGGTGCGGATCAATCATGGAGTCCCTGGATGGCTGTAGTCCCACTATTGACCACCAGGTGGCAGTAGAGACCACGGCGGGAGGCTCACTCTGCTGCTTCTGGGACTTTGAAGGCGGAGGGGGCACCCTGGTCTCCTAATGAAGAACACCACTGGGGGGAAGCAGGGATGAGAACTGGGACTGGGCATCTAGCCTCCCACCTGTCCTGAGCCAGGGCAAGGCCCAGCCCAGATTTACCTGGAGTTTCTTGGGCACAGGGTTAGGGGGCAGCGGCCTGGAGGGGGGTACCGGCAAGATGACCGCACTAGCTTGCTGAGAGGGCAGGAGGAGCAGGCAGAGTGGGCAAGAGGAAACAGACAGATGTGGGCAGAAAGGGGTTAGTGTTCAGACCAGGGCCGCAGAGTCCCAGAGGCAGGGGGAAGGTTCTCAGCTACATGCAGAGGGGCGACATGGAATAAGAGGGCATGCAGGCTGACCCCACACACACCCCCTGCCGTTAAAGGTAGAGGGCCCTGGGCATTCTGCGGCCTTCCACCCGTGATGTCCTGGGCCTTGGCAGATCTTAGCACACGAAGGCCCCTTTGCCCACCACCCCGTTATCCCATGGCACGGGTCGCTGGCGGGTATGCACAGAACCACCTCTCAAAGCTCCCGGTTTGGCCAGCTGAGAGAGCTCAGCGGAGCCTCCTGGGGTGACTGGCCCTGCCTGCCGCTCTTGCTGTCCTGACTCCCCGGACTGACTGAGCACTCCGAGTCGTTTTTTGAGTCTTGAATCTTTAGGCTACCTCTAGGCCCGAGGTAGGCGCAAATAATGCGGACTCCCTTTGCTCTGCCATCCAGGGCTTACCTTAGCGCCTGGCGTCTGCTGGGCCCGCTGTGGAGGTCCTGGCCGTTCAGGAGGGTTTGGTTGGGCTGCCCTGAGTATGAAGAAAGCCGAAGAGAGAATGGGATCACCTGCTGATCTGGGGGGAATTAACCCTTTGGCCCTTGGAGGGTAGCTTTGTGTGGTTTAGGCCAGGGGTGTGGCTGAACAGCCTGGGAGAAGGCTACCTTTCCCCTACTTTGGGGTCCTGAGTGAAGTGGCCTTAGTACCTGGGGTGAAGTTAAGGGATACATGTAGAGATGGTAGACAGTGTGTAGGAATGTGGTCAGGAAATCCAGAGTCTGAGAGTTTGGGATTTAGAAATAGGGGCTAAGGACTGCTGGCTGGGGCCTTTAGAAGCAGGGGCTTGAAAGCCAGGCAGTGGCGCACGCCTTTAATCCCAGCACTCGGGAGGCAGAGGCAGGCGGATCTCTGTGAGTTCGAGGCCAGCCTGGGCTACCAAGTGAGTTCCAGGAAAGGTGCAAAGCTACACAGAGAAACCCTGTCTCGAAAAACCAAAAAAAAAAAAAAAAAAAAAGGAGAGAAACGCTGTCTCCGAAAACCGAAACAGACAAGAAAGAAGCAGGGTCTTCAGAACTGTCCTGAATTGAAGGGGACAGCGGCAGGGAAGGGGTGGTCATACCTATACTGGCAGCTGGATCCCTTGAGCTGGCAGAGCCGCTGATGCAGGCGGGCTCGGTGCCAGTAGCTGGCACCGAGGAGGACTAGGGCCACCACCACCAGGAGGCTGAGGAGCAGGCCCGTGGTCAGGGAGCTGGTTGCTATGGAAAGAGGCCACACTGAGGGTAGGTATGCCTAAGAACTCGGGGAGAGGACCAAAGAGAAAGGTGATGGGTGGAGCCAGTTCACCCTCCCCGGCACCCCGGGCCCCGCTCCTGGCTCACCTCTGAGCTGAGTCACGCAGTCAGGGGGTGCCCAGCCCTCCTCACAGTGGCAGTGTCTGCTGCTGTCACAGACCTGGAGGCACAGAGCAAGCGATGAGGGCATCTGTGAGATGGGACCATTTCCCTGTAGCTGGCTTTCCTTTTTTTTTTTTTCTTTTTTCCAAGACCAGATTTCTCTGGGTAGCCCTGGCTGTCCTGGACCAGGCAGGCTTCAAACTCAGAGATCCATCTGCCTCTGCCTCCCGAGGGCTGCGACTAAAGGCGTGCGCCACCACCGCTGGCCTTCATCTAGCTTTTCAAGAGCTCAGACTTCTGGCGGGAATGCTGTGGATTATGGGTAGACATAACCTCCCTCCTGGAGGGAGGAAGTCTTTATCCATGCCAGGGGAAATGACAGCAAACTAACCCCTTTAATATGGTGGTCACCAGTTAGCAGCTTTCATACCCATTTCATGCCCTCCAGGACATGGGTACCGTTGATAACTCGCTCCCAGGAAGTGGGAAAGACTGAAGCCAGGGTACGTCTGCCTCCAACGTCCCCTTCCCCTTCAGCAGGCTCCCTTCCCCTCCCATCTCCTGCACCCAGCTCACCCCATGGCCATGGCATTTGCTCCGACACTCGTGTGCTCCCAGGAGATCCACGGGCTGGCATCGATGGTCGATGCACACCTGTTCCATAGAGAGAAGAGCCAAGGTCGCGTTCTCACAGGGCCTTACAGGGACGGGACCTGCAAAGCTGTGAGGCTACCCTTTACAGCTATGAAACTGAACTAGACCGCTGAAGAAATAGTCTGGCCTCCTGTGAAGCCTCTGCCCTTGACAGCTGGTGGGGGGAAGCCTGGGCACAGGTTGCTGTATTTCACCTATTCCTTCCTACCTGGTCTCAACCACTCAGGCTACTCACCAGGCCAGGGCCACAGGCAGTGCCAGGCAGAGCCAGGAGAGGCTGAGCCACATCGTTGCCCAGGTCCAGGTGTGCCCAGCTGCAGTTCAGCTGCCTCCCATTGGCTTGCAGGACCTCCGAGAACAGGTCTTGGACTGAGCCCAGCAGAGGCTGGCTCCCCCCCCACTGGCACTGTAGCTGTCCACAGACGGCATCTCTAGGGGCAGAGAGAAAGACAAGCAGGGTCGGCAGAGGCTGCTCCCAGGTTCCCACAAACTCAGGCGGAGCCAGTGTTCTCCACTTACCTAGGGGCGCAGGGCACGTAGCTGCCGTTGGGGCTGCGCCCACAGCTCCCGAAGGCGTTACCCCGAGTGTTGGCTGTCTGGAGGCAAAGCGGTGCAGCAGGCTGGGCCCCAGGTCCCCAGAGCGACTGGCACTGCTGGGCGTAGGAGGCACAGCGCCCGTGCATACACACAGCCTGTCCGTCAGCACAGGGTTCACCGTCCCCCAGCCTGAGGTCAGCGGGGCACTGGGAACTATCTCCGGGGCAGAACTCGGGCAAATCACAATCGTCTCTGCGAGGGCGGCACTGCCAGCCAGCTGGGTGCAACTGTGGAGGGTGGTCAGCGTCAAAGTGGGTCCTGGGCAGATTCAGCCAGGAGCTCAGGGTCACAGAGGTCAGAATGACTCTTGGACCCTGTCACCTGGCCGGTGAGCTCCGGGGCGGCTGGTCTCCGGTCTGTGCCCACCTTGCAGTTCTGACAGCAGGGTCCATCGGAGGCACACTGTGCTCCTGGCCGCAGCTGGCAGGTGAAGTAGTCACAGCAAGGATCGGTGCATTCCTGCAGGCAAGGGGCCAGGGGGAGCTGAGTCTCAGAGCAGCGCTCAAGCCTTCCCACCCTCCCGGAGAGCGAACCCAGGTGTCAACGCCACACAGAGAAGACAGGAAGGCCCCCTCAGAAAGCCACTCGGGAGACGTAGAAGGGTCTGAAGAGTCAGGATGAAGGTGCAGCTGGGAGAGGGCCAGGCTTCGGGTCAGGGGCTCACATCTGGGAAACCACAGTCACACTGCTCGCCAGGGTCCACAAACGTATTTCCACACAAAGAGGACATGGGGGCCAGGCTGGGCAGCCGTTCAAAGAGGCAGCTGCCCATCCCATCGAGGAGGGCTTTTTCCAGGGCCTGTCGGCTGCAGTTGCTGAAGTTCAAACCTGGTAGGAAACTGGGCAGAGGGGCGAGTAGGGCTGGGCTGGAAGCTCTCCTAGCTTGCCTTACCCTCCTGCATCCTAACTCATCCTGCCCCCCATCCTCCTCATCCTCCCAGTTACTCACTCTGTGGAGGCTTCCATGACGCAGCTCTTGGCTGGAGCTGGACCCGGACAGGGACAACCGCTCCCAGGTGAATCATGGTCTAGACCCAGGCTGTGGCCCAACTCATGGGCGATTGAGGAGGCAACTCCTAAGATGCTTGTGGAATGGTCCTGTCATTGGGGAGGGAGATAACCCCAGCTCCAGCCCCAGCCTGGACTCAATACAATGGACACCTGACTCCCCATTCCCTCCTCATCCACTCTCCTGGATACTGTCTTCCTCCTTAAATGCTTCTAAAGTAGGCAAGTCCAAGTCTGCGTGACAGGAAATACTGAGTTCTAGTTCAACTCTGTACTACACCCCCCCACCCCAACACACACTGTATAGCCCCTCTGCCTGTGGGCCTCAGAAATGCCAAGGTGTCACAAATGACAGCTCTGTATACTATGATAAACTGGCCACAAATGCGTCCCCTGACAAGTCAAGGCCACTTTGTGGACTCTACCCTCTTTTTTTGTTTTTGTTTTTTCTTTCTTTCTTTTCTTTTTTTTTTTTTAAATAGATTTATTTATTATGTATACAGTTTTCTGCCTACATGTGTCCCTACAGGCCAGAAGAGGGCACCAGATCTCATTATAGATGGTTGTGAGCCACCATGTGGTTGCCGGGAATTGAACTCAAGGCCTTTGGAAGAGCAGCCAGTGCTCTTAATCTCTGAGCCATCTCTCCGGCCCTGTTTTTGTCCTGGATCTCGCTCTGTGGACCAGACTGGCCTCGAACTCACAGAGATCCGCCTGCCTCTGCCTCCCGAGTGCTGGGATTAAAGGCGTGCGCCACCGCCGCCTGGCGACTCTACCCTCTTTGGGCACAGCTTTGAGGCTAGTGAAGTCTAAAGGGAGCTTTCAGTGAGTAAAGGCTCCATACACAGGAGATGTGTACCTGGAAGTGAGGAGACCCTCAGGTAACTTACCATATTCACACCTCCTGAGTAGTCGGGGGAACAGATGGAGTTCTGAATGGCCATGCCCACCATGGGCCCAGAGAAAGAAGTACCACTGCGGGACAGAGATGAGAGGTCAGGGTCTAAAGCCGTTGTCGGAGCTCCGGAGGACTTGAAGGGATATGAGCTGGGCGCCGACGAGCTAGCACAGGGTCCCAGGAGCTGAGCTTGGGGGTCCTTACGTCACCAGCTGGGCACTATCGTGGGGCAGCCGAGGCAGCAGGTCCGTCCGGCGCCAGCGGAGGAAGTTGTCCAGCAGGACAGCTGGGTTGGAACTCATCTCTATCAGGTCATGCTGGGTCCATGCCTCTAGACCCACGAGGGCTACCCGGACCTTCAAGGGCTGGAAGAACTGAAAGAGCTGGGACTCAGTAAAGGGGCTGGGCCTGCAGCGGAGGGGGGGTGGGGGTGGGGCGGCTGCGGGACTCCTGCCCAGCCCAAACTCACCGTGTCTAGCAGGAGGGCCACTTCCAGTGTTCGGTTCAGCAGCTGTTGGAAGTCAGGGTACTTTCTGACCTGGGGGCCAAGAGGGGTTCCCTTGAAATACAATACGGCGGGAAAGTGGGGGCAGGGTGAGCGGCAGAGGGCTGTGGACTCAGCACACTCACCTCGGAGTTGTCAGCCACAATCACCAGCTCAACCGTTTTGGTCTCTGTTACCACATCCCGCTTAAGCTGTGGAGAAGATGGGGGGGGGGTGTCAGGCAGATCCCCCCGAGGGCCATGGCCTCAGGCTGAGCGAGCTGTGTCCAGGCCCACTCTGAGTAGTGTAGGAGATCTCATGAGAAGCCCAAGAGGCCAGAGACCTGCCCATCCTGGACCAAAAATAGATGAAGCTGGTCATAGGCCCCTACTTTTCCTACTCCAAACGCTGCTGCTTCTAGTTAAAAACAAAAACCCAGCTTTTGGTGTTTTGAGACAGTACAGCTCAGGCTGGCAGTGAAGTCAGTATCCTCCTGCCTCCGCTTCCCAAACAACTGCTAGGATTTGTGTACCCCCAAACCTGGCTCCTCTCAATGTTTAAAAATACTAACGCCAGGCATAGTGGCACACGCCTTTAATCCCAGCACTTGGGAGACAGAGGCAGTGGATCTCTGTGAGTTCAAGGCCAGCCTGGTCTATAAAGCGAGTTCCCACCCAGCCAGCCAGGGCTACACAGTGAGACCGTGTCTCAAAAGGAGAAACAAAAAACCAACTGAATGACAGCCGACGCTATCCAATACACGATTCCGGGTGCAGGTTCTCAGCACTCGACATGCCGACTGACCTTGGTTTTCACACTGTATGGTAATCTCCACCTTGGTAAATGAAGAAAGTGTGTTTGTATTGCTTTCTAGGTGGAAGTTTCTATTCAAGTGAATGCTCTCTGCAATGGGCCTAGAAGATAGAGGAGGTATTTGGGATGAACCCTGAATCTTACATATACTGTTTACTAGTGTATGGCCTCAGGCAAGTCCTCTAACCACGCTGTCTCTTCATCTGAAGAGAGAGAGCTCCTGGCAGCCTCTGCCTTCCGGGGTCGCTGGGACGAGCAGAGGAGGACGGCACTACTGTCACCGTGAACTGGGCTCCGAGTCAGCCCAGGGCTGCTTCCAAGCCTCCTCACCCTGTGAATGTGCTGCTGTCCCAGGAGGAGGTCTGGGCCAGCTTGAGTGGGCACAGGTGTATGCCAGCTTGGAGCACAGGTGTGGCCTGGCAGGAGGAGGTCCTGGGTCCGAGAAACAAGGAGAGGACCCTGCAGGTCTCCAGGCCCCAGCTCCAGTGCATAGCTTCTCTCTGGGGACAGGACCACCAACCCCCTAAGGAAGAAGGCGGAGTCAGAGAGCATTTCGGGTTCCTGCTTGGGTAGCCTCTTCCCGGATGTCAGACCCACCCACAGTACCTGATCCCGGAGCAGGCACAGAGGGAGACCCGTGAGCCGGGGCGGCCCTGCACATCTCCTCGGTAGCAGCAGTTCTCCTAAAGCAGGGGGGCCCCATCAGCTAGCACCCGCTCGCAGGGAAGACCAGAGAACCCCGGAGTCCAGCTTGCCGGCCAAGTGTCCTCCCACTTCCTCCAGGACTGCTACCTCCCATCCTCCTCCTCCTCTCTGCCCAGGCCAGAAACGGCAGAAGAGAGCCTGACTCACCAGACTGTGCCCCTCACTGATCACCCGGGTGCCATCAGGCTGGTACCACACCAGAGTTGGGCGGCCGGGGACTAGATCTCTGTGACAAAAGCAAGGCCGTGTCTGAGCCGCTTCCTAGGGGGTTGCGGTGACAAGCTAGTGGGGTGGCAAGGACATGTTAGGGACCAGGCAATGCCACCAAACTCCTCAGTTCCTCTGAGGCCACAGAGCCCAAAGGTTGGGCTGCTGTCTCCTCCAGCCTTTCAGTGTTCCAGTGTGATTTTTGAGATATGCATGACTGTATGCACTCAGGCAAGTTAATTTAATTTCTCTGGGCTTTAACGTCTTCCCGTGTTCAATAAGGATAACTGCATAATAGTATCTACCTTACAGGACTGTTGTGAAGGAGTCCATGAGGGCAGGCACTTAGTACCTGGTGCATAATAAATGTATGGTAAATCCTTCCCGCGATGACTCGTATCTGCCACCTTACCTATTCTGTAGAAGCTCCAGGACATGACTTTCACCGTCCAGCTCCACTCTGACCCTCAGGGCTTCAGGGAGACCAGTCTGTGAACACCAGAGGCATGTCTCACCTCGACCAGCCCTGCCCACCACTCCTACCTCCGTAACTAGAAAACCTCAGGCTCTCAGGAGAGTACCAATGATTAGGTCACTGGTTGGGGGATCCCAAGGGAGGGACCAGGAAGCCCTGCCTGGACTGGGCATTGTTCTAGGGGCTTGTGGGGGGGGAGGTCAGGGAAGGTATCGGAGCCACCCCCTTCTCGGCTTCCTGCCCAGAGAGGAAGCATCATGAAGGACCCGGCACAGGCCCCAGCCCTTCCTCTGACTCAGCTGCAGTGTGTGTGTGTGTGTGTGTGTGTGTGTGTGTGTGTGTGTCTGTCTGTCTGTCTGTCTGTCCCTCTCCCTACTGAGAAAACGAACAGCATGAGATGAAAGGAGGAGATGTAGTGACACTCTCCCAGTGAACATGGATGGGCCGACTGGGACTGAGGCAGGCAGATGTGTGTAGAGCGGAAGCTGGCTAAGTGTAGCCAGGTGCCGAGGGAGCTGCTACAAAGTCTGTTCACTGGCTGGTCAGCCAGACTTTGGCCTCGAGATGATTAATAATGTGAAGTGTGAGAAAATGTATTATCAGCAGGATGGGGACTCACCTGGAGCAATTCTGCCAGGCTAACTGGGGGGCTGTCCTGAACGACCTGCCTCTCCGAGGATCCACTCAGGGCCCTCTCTGGTTTGGCTTCCTGCTGCTGCTGCTCTCCAGTGCCTCCTGCAGGGGCCCAGAACATCCTAAGAGACTGCTGAGGGAATCCTTGGCAAAGCTGGGGTGGCTGGTGTCCTCAGACCCACCAACTCCCTGCACATCACGGCCTCTCAGTGACTTAAGGGCTCCTGCACTGCATGCTGGGATTTCAAGGAGGATACTGAAGATCCCCAACTTGCCGATTTCATCCACAAGTCCCTAAAGAAAGTTCAGTCTATCCTGCTTGCAGCCCTCCTGGTCTCCCTCTGGCCAATCCCAGGTTCTCGCAGGGACCGTCCCTGTAAGCATCCCTTCTGAATCACACACACACCCCCACCCAATCAGGAATGCGCTTTCTTAGGACTGGGAGCAGCCTTGTGGCCTGGTGCCCACTTGCCCTTCCTTTCCCTCCCAGAAGAGATGCTGGGAACGCCCATCCCTGGGTGAGCAGTGCAAACACTCCGACCTCCCTAAACAGCCTTGATGCCCAGTCAGGCGCACCCGTTCCCAACAGCCTCCGCTTCCTCCGCCAGCACCCCCCAACAATGGCCCTCTCCCCTCCGGACACTCCACCCCCGCCTACCCTCTCGGCCCCCAGCCCAAGACAGCAGCGGGAAGTGAAAGTTCCAAGGAGGAGTTGGTGTCCCAGACTCTTTCCTGGCAAGTGCTCTCCCTCCCCTGGCTCCTCCGGGGCCCCTCCCGCTCCGCCAGACTTCTCTCGTGGCCACCCCACCAGGGTGAGCGGTGTGGGCCGCCCAGATGTGGAACGAACGGCTGGAAATTATCCTTTTCACTAAAGCCCACGAGCCGTGCCTATTCCGGGCACCACACAGAGTGGAACTGTCAGCTAGGCCCTAGAGAGACGAAAGACGTCAGTCCTGGGAAGTGACTCTTTCCGCGATTCTGAGGGGCGCTGGGCAGGACCCCTCAGTGCGGAGCCTGAAGGTGTCTGCGGGGATCACGCCGGACTTCTGGATAGGGGACGCCAGCATCCTCCTCCTTCTCCATTCCCTCGCCAAATCACCAGCCCTAGGCCTTGGTCAGCAAACCAGGCAAGCTGCGCCCTGGTTAGGCGCTGGCAGACCCCAGCACCCCAAGGCCTCTCTGGGTTTCCGTGTATCTCTTCCCGGTCACCCCCTCGACCCCACTCCCTCCTGGGCACTCACCTATGTTTGGGAGCGGCGGGGAGGGCCGAGGGCTGCCCGCGCCCAGGAGTCCCAGGGCCCAGAGCAGCGCCAGCCGCATAGCCGCGGAGCTCCGGGCCGGACGGGGGCAGCAGGTGCGGGGCCACGCGTGGAGGAGCCGCCGCCGCCGCCGCCGGGTCAGACACCAGCTCGGCACAGCGCAGCCACTAGGCCCCGCCTCGCCCCGTCCGCGGCCCCCCGAGGCCCCGCCCCTGCCGCCCAGCGCAGCCTCTTTCCGGCCGCGGCTACCGGGATCAGCGGCGTGGATGCGGCGGGGCTCGCGCCTCCCCGCCTCTCCGCCGCGGTCCGGCCTCGGCTCTGCGGCCCGCCGGCTTCGTGAGGGTTGTGCGGGCCGGCGCTTCCGGCTTGCCGGGTCCCCGAGCCCCGCGAAGCGCCAAGCCGCAGGAGCGTGCATCACACTTTATTGAGCAAGAAGGCGAGCCGCATCCCTTCTTCACTCGCCGTAGACGGCGTCGTCGTTGCTGTCGCTGTAGGCGGAGGAAGAGAGCTCCTCGACGGGCGTGCACGCCGGGCACCGCCGTCGCATGTCGTCCCAGCACGACTGGCAGTACACGGCCTGACAGTCCGGAGTGGGGCACACGTAGGACTCGGGCGTCTCCGGTGCCTGGCACACGACGCAGCGCCGACGCGTCAAGCGGCGCAGGAGAGGGCACCGGCGGTACAGAGTGTCCACCAGGTGGGGGCGCTGTTGGGAGGCGAGGTGGGTTGGTTAACGCCAGGTGGGCTGAGCGGGAAGGGCTGTCCGGAGCCCTGGGCAGTTCTTACTGTCTCAGGTCCCAAGGCCTGGCTGACAGTGACTTGTTGGAGGAAGCTGGGGAGAACCAGAAGAGCCCTGGAGGGCGAGGGTGCTTTGGAAGTGAGTCTTAAAGAGCCTCCTTTTCCATTCCATTCCATTCATGATGGAATGCAGAGACTCTCCCGGAGGGTAACCCGCAGCAGCTACCATGTGCACCTGTACAGCAGCTTAATTTGGTTCTTTTTTGTTTTGTTTTGTTTTGTTTTTTTGGTTTTTCGAGGCAGGGTTTTTCTGTGTAGTTTTGCGCCTTTCCTGGATCTCACTCTGTAGACCAGGCTGGCCTCGAACTCGCAGAGATCCGCCTGGCTCTGCCTCCCGAGTGCTGGGATTAAAGGCGTGCACCACCACTGCCCGGTTTAATTTGATTCTTACAGTGAGACTTAGGAGTAGGGTAGACAGACTATGATTACTTACACCTTATAGGAGGGTTGGAGAGATGGCTCTCCCAGAGGGCCCGGGTTTGAGTCCCAGCTAACAATCGTCTGTAACTCCCCGGGGGATCTGATGGTTTCCTGGCCTCCCTGGGCACCAGCCACTCATGAGGTAGGTGCACAGACATGTGTGTGGGCAAAACACCCGTTTGCAATAAGTAAATGAAAGTGTTTTTAATCTTAAAAAAAAAAAAAAACTTAGATGGTGTGTCTTTCATGAGTCAGATCTCAGTCAAACCTGGCAGGAACTAAATCATAAAGTCTGCGATCATTAGGCTCGGTATCCGCTTTCCAAACACCCTCTTCATACGATGCCAGGAGTCCTTCACTGGCCATTGCTTAAGAAATCCTAGAGGCCCCACTGCCTGACAGATCAGGGCTTGGCCTTCAGAGCGCTCCAAGATCTGTTTCTTTGTAGTCTTGCTCTGCCTCCCAGGTCCTGCCGTGTGTGTGTGTGTGTGTGTGTGTGTGTGTGTGTGTGTGTGTGTGTGTGTGCTGCTTTTCCTTAGCTTAGCCTTTGGTCTTGGCATTCCCTTGGGTCTCTGATTTTTTTCACCTCCTGTTCCTTGAGCTTGGAATACATATCCCTCCTACCTCATCTAGCCGTTCGGGTTCAGTTTACTTCAGGACCAAGGTCAAGGGATCCCATCCTGGACGCCATGTTTATGTGTGCCAAGGGGCATGTGCGGCAGTCAGAGGACACCTTGTGGGAGTCCTTTGCTTCTAGCATGTGGGTGGGACTGAGCTCCGGGCATCAGGCTTGGTGGCAGGTACCTTTATCACTTAGCCGTCTTACCAGCCCCATTGTTCTGCTGATAATGCTGGTACCCACAAAAAGAGACCGTTAGGAAGTAAATAACTAGCTTGGCAGCAGAGCTCATGCCTTCTATGCCATCCATTCCCAGTGCCCCTCCCTGGGTGGGCATGCATGCCTGTGTGCATGATCGTTTACTGTTATTTTGTTGTTGTTATTGTTTCATTTTTAAACAGGGTTTCTCTGTGTAGCCCTAGCTGTCCTGGAACTCGCTCTGTAGCCCAGGCTGGCCTTGAACTCACAGAGATCCGCCTGCCTGTGCCTCCTGAGTGCTGGGATTAAAGGTGTACGCCACCGGCCCCCAGCTGTGTTTACTGTTACTATTACCACCTGTCCTTGGGGTGAAGACGTTGCTTGCTCCAGGCATGCAGTGCCGTACAGTGGCACCTAACACACATATGGAATGTTATTCTCATACCAGCGTCAAGGAAGTAAAACAGTCGTCGTCGTCACAACTGAACAAATGAAGCGGTTAATGCCATCTCACAGAAGAATGGCCTCACAGACCTGGCTCCATGTCCCATCCTTCCATAGGAGTGAGGACCACAGGCTCCTACCGCTTATGGAAGTGTGGATTCAAACCTGGTGTCGACTCTGTGTCTTCCAGAGGTCACACGTTCCTTTATGCAGGCCTCCTACCCGCCCCCGCCCCCACCACCTGCCTCCTCTCGCGATTTTCCTTTTTCGGAACCACCTTGGGCTTGTCAGCGGCCTCTTTCTGATCCTGCTGCTTCCTCTCCTACAAACAGACCATCCGACTGACTTCCTTCCCCTTTCTGCCACTTCCTAAAAGGCCACTGCTTGTCTCGGGCTGTGCTGAGGACTGAGGTTCAGACAAAGACACAGCCTTGACTTCCAGAAGCTGGAACCTGCATGCTGCCAGGCCCACTCAGCTCCAACAGGCCTGGGACACTGAGGGTGCTCAAAGAGATGCCCCTTCTCTGAGAGTCTTCAGACCCAGCCTAGAGCTGGCAGGCTTGCTCGGACGGTGCTTACCGGGGCCCTCTGCCGACGTGCCCGACGAACAATGGCGGCCCTCCTCAATTTAGTGAAAGCTGCCCTCTTCCTCAGTAACTCATTGTAGAGGAACAGAACCCGCTTCTTCTCTCGCTGAGGGGTTGGGTGGGGAGCAAGAAAGGATAGTGATAGCCGGGGAGGGACCCAGGCCTGGGAGGGGTGTGTGTGTGCGTGTGTGTGTGTGTGTGTGTGTGTGTGTGTGTGTGTGTGTGGTTAGGGGTGGAGCTGTCGTTCTTGAGTTCACCTTGGGGAAGTAGAAGGCTGCAATGACTCTCCGGAGCCTGTAGCCAAAAGCTTGGACCAGGCAGAGACACGCAAGCAGGATGGTTGGCAGTGATGCCCTCCAGTAGCCCCTGGCATCCAGGCCTATGGGTTGGGGCAGGCAGGCTGGGGGGGGGGGGAAGCGGGGGATGGGAGGCAGGCTGTCAGCAATCTGGTCAGGGCCAGCTCACCCTGACAGGGCAGCCCTGAGTTGGTCTCCCCACCCCAGTAGGAGGTACCCGTGGGTTTCCAGTTTAACTCCCCGCCCACTCCTCTTCTCCTCCATCTTGCCTAGCTTCTCTGTCAATACCATAGCTACTTACTATCTGTCTCCCACCCCTTCCGAAGGCTGGCAACCAGTTTCCTCTGAGCCGAGCTCTTCCGCCTTTTCCAGTTCGAGCATACCCGACCTCTTCTCTCCCTTTCCCAAATCTTCTTCGGCCCTAACCCATGGTCTTCTGGTTGCACCCTGCCCTAGAGGCCACAGATCCCAGCCTTCTGCATCACTCACGCATGTTGTTGGATTCCACGGCTGTGTCCGAGGTGGTGTTCAGGGCTCCGATGGTTTTCCGAAGCAGCCTGGCCAGCATGGAGTCTCCCTCGACCTTCACCTCCAGTTTGTGACTGCCTGGTCAGAGTGGAGGGAGAGAGGGTTTCGGGCAAGAGCCGTAATCAAGGGGCTGAGGTTGGACTTGGGAGGAGGAGGTAGAGGGAGGTGTTGCAGGAGGGGCTGTCACTCGGGCTGGGCCCCCGGCTCACTGCGGAAGGAATACTGCAGGAAGGAATGTCGGCGGATGGTGTCAAAAACGGAGTAGAGTGCCCAGTCGAGCCCACACAGCACCAGCAGCAGCAGCAGGATGGGCAGTGTCTCTAGGAGCTCCCTTGCCTGCGGGGAGCCCAGGGAAGTAGGGTTGGGTGCCCCCTCCTCTGGCTTGGAGCTTGGAGTGTTCTCTGCCCTTTGCCCTCCAGCCTCAGAGTCCTACCTGCAAGGTGCCACCCATCCCCAGACAAGGCTCCACCCATCCCCAGACAAGGCCCTACCCATCCCCAGACAAGGCTCCACCCATCCCCAGACAAGGCCCTACCCATCCCCAGACAAGGCCCCACCCATCCCCAGACAAGGCCCACCCATGCCCAGACAAGGCCCCACCCATACCCAGACAAGGCCCCACCCATGCCCAGACAAGACCCCACCCATGCCCAGACAAGACCCCACCCATCCCCAGACAAGGCTCCACCCATGCCCAGACAAGGCTCCACCCATCCCCAGACAAGGCTCCACCCATGCCCAGACAAGACCCCACCCATGCCCAGACAAGACCCCACCCATGCCCAGACAAGGCCCCACCCATCCCCAGACAAGGCTCCACCCATGCCCAGACAAGACCCCACCCATGCCCAGACAAGACCCCACCCATGCCCAGACAAGGCCCCACCCATGCCCAGACAAGGCTCCACCCATGCCCAGACAAGGCTCCACCCATCCCCAGACAAGGCCCCACCCATCCCCAGACAAGGCTCCACCCATCCCCAGACAAGGCTCCACCCATCCCCAGACAAGGCTCCACCCATCCCCAGACAAGGTCCCACCCATCCCCAGACAAGGTCCCACCCATCCCCAGACAAGGCCCCACCCATCCCCAGACAAGGCCCCACCCATCCCCAGACAAGGCCCCACCCATCCCCAGACAAGGCTCCACCCATGCCCAGACAAGGCTCCACCCATGCCCAGACAAGGCCCCACCCATGCCCAGACAAGGCCCCACCCATGCCCAGACAAGGCCCCACCCATCCCTGATCCAGTCTCACCACATTTCGCATTTCTGAGGCCTGGATAGAGGGCTTGAAAGGGAAGATAAGGAATCTCTTTTCTGCTTTTCTCAGTGGCAACAGACTCTGTTTGCCCTAATTAAAAAAAAAAAATCTCCATAGGTAAAAGCGCTAAAGGTCTTTGCTCTCCTGGGGTATGAAGTCCACTCAGGGCCCAGTAAGGCATCCTCTGGCAGGGTTGCGTTCCCTCACCAGCTTCTTCCTGCGCTCATCGATTTGATAGAAGTAGGTGCTGATGTAGATGTTGTCAAAGCGGATGTCCCGGTTATAGCTATCCAGGTAAGAGAAGGACCTACGGAGGGACAGACAGGGGTGTCTCCCATCTACACCCAACAATGGGCTTCTTTTAGACCTAGTCACTCATCAGATCAACTGGCGTTCACTGAGCATCCCTGTGTCTAAAGCCGGGCCAGGTGACCTGTGTGAAGGAGGCAGGCTCCACCCTGCCCTCTGGTTGCGCCGCAGCAGATGTCTACCTTTATGATGGTCAAGACCCAACAGAGGAGAGCATGAGAAGTCTGGGAGTTAGGGGCAGATGTTTTTTTTTTTTTTTTTTTTTTTTTTTTTTTTTTTTGGTTTTTCGAGACAGGGTTTCTCTGTGTAGCTTTGCGCCTTTCCTGGAACTCACTTGGTAGCCCAGGCTGGCCTCGAACTCACAAAGATCCACCTGCCTCTGCCTCCCGAGTGCTGGGATTAAAGGCGTGAGCCACCACCGCCCGGCCTAGGGGCAGATGTTTTATCTTGCAGGATGAAGGAAGTAGATGCACCGAAGCAGAAAAACCTCCAGATTGCAAGAATCACCCAGGAGTATGGCTCCTGTATCCATCTTTATTGATTTATTATTTTCGAGACAAGGTCTCACA